>NW_024070213.1:49553453-50263511 GCF_014754425.2 Oryx dammah | reverse complement strand
AAAGCTAGTGGATTGGACCTGTCCTGGGTGTGTGCTAGTCGCTCAGTCGTGTCCAGCTCTTTGCAACCTCAAGGATTGTAGCCGCCAGCTGGAGGTGGCAAGGAGAGTTCTCCCATAGAGCAGCTTGCTTTCAGACTTCTGGCCCCTAGAACTGTGACAGAATTACTTTGATGTTATTTTTTTTTAAACAAGACATAAACAATTTTATGCTGTTTTAAGTCCAAATAAGTAAACAGGTCAGTAGAATCCACATTATGAAGAGTTACTGCTCATCCCCATGATCTGTTCTTTATGCAATAGTTTGAAAGAGATTTTTAAAGACAGAAATCCAGAGATTCCCACTGTGCTTAGGATGGACTTCTGACCGTTACTTCCTAGGGTCTATAAGATGCTTCAAGACCGGACCCTTGCTCACCTTTCTGACTGTTTCCTCCTGCCCTTGGCCTCACTGGCCATGCTTCAGTCACGTGGATCTTCTTTCTGTCTCAAAAATGGCCCCAGGGACTTTGTACTTGCTAGTCTCTCTACGGAAAATGCTGTTGTTCCTAAAGACTGCCTGATATCCATGAACTAGTCTCTGCTTACATGTTACCCCCACGTGGAGACACCATCCCTGACCATCTGTTCTAAAGAATTCCCTCTTATTACAGTACTCTCTTTTATTTTCTTCAAAGCACATATCACTCTTTGAAATTCATTTCTTCTTTTTCCTTTTTACCTCCCCTCCACCCCCCAATCAACATAGAGGCTGCCTGTGGGCAGAACCTTTGTCTGTTCATCCCTCCCTGGGTATCCCTGGCATGTACCTGACTGCCAGCTCTAAAGAAGGAACTCAATAAATATTATTGTTGACTCACTGAATGAATAAATTCCTGTTAATGCACTTTGGAAGTTATGAATAAAGAATGAAATTCCTGTTTGAAATTATACTTTTGGCTGTTGAATGGTCCTTCTGGAACAAGATTCAGCTTGGAGATACCACCATGGGGTATGACATCAGTTGTGCTGATGAAGGTTTTATTAACAAGCATCCAGGATGTAGCTGAGGAATGTTGTGGTGTCGAAATCCTGTGCCACACTTCCCCATCACTGTCTTTCCTGCTTTCAGCCGAGCTGGATTTTCTTGAGCTGAAAGAAGAAGCTCAGAAAGTGAAACAAGACACTAATCAAATGGTGTGTTACAGCTCAGCAGTTTGCTGGCAGCAGGGTAGCCTCACTTACTCACAGGCACAGGGGAACCTCTGATCTGTGTGTACTTGGGAACCAGTGTCTGTCGACAACACAAAGTCTTTATTGGGTTCTCATTAAGTGATGGATGTGGAAAAGAACATTTTTACCTGGAACCAAGTAGGCTTCCTTAGGACATTTAATTGACTCTATTTTAATAGACACAGGTGTTTTCAGAGGGACCCAGGTATTCCCTCAGCAGATACTGAGTACCTCCTTTCAGGTGTGAGGGGCTGTGTGTACACTGATAAGTAATCTAGACATGCTGGTTTGTAAAGCTAGTGGATTGGACCTGTCCTGGGTGTGTGCTAGTCGCTCAGTTGTGTCTAGCTCTTTGCAACCCCAAGGACTGTAGCTGCCAGGCTCCTCTGTCCATGGGATTCTCCAGGCAAGAATACTGGAGTGGGTTGCCATTTCCTTCTCTAGGGGATCTTCCCAACTCAGGGATCGAACCCAGGTCTCCTACATTGCAGGCAGCTTCCTTACCTTCTGAGCCACCAGGGAAGCCCCTGACCTGTGTGAGAGAGATGTAAATAATATATGCAAATATGTCAAATGCTTCATAAATGGCAACTGTATTTCTTACGTATGTGGGAGGTGTGCTGTGGAATTGAACTTCAGGTTGGCAGTGGAGGGACCCTTTGAAAGCCTGAGGATGACAGCACCCAGTAAATCTTCCCTCCCTCCATTCTTTTCCCTACCCCAACTCTGGCTCAGACTCATGCTGGCAGTGACTCACCCTGAGAGCAAGGGAAGGAGGAGAGGAACTTGTATGTAAGAACACAGGTTTAAGGTCTGTGGAGGGCAGTCCCTTCTGAAGCATCTCATCACTTGGTGTGATGCTCCCTGGGGTCTGACATGCACAGAAATATGCTTTTCGTTATCTGTGACCCAGTTGCTCTATAAGGACTAGAGTCCAGGGGCTGATGGATAGAATTGGGCTCATTCCCCCAACACTCCAGAGGATCCCCTCTAAAGGGATGGCCTGGAGGTGAAAGATGGAGCCTGCACCTCTCAGCAGAGCCTGGGACTTGGCAACTTGCTGGTGGGCCCCTCTGGCCTCACTGGTATCTCTAAGCCCTCACTGCCTTGGAGCCATCGCATCACATGTTAAATGTTCCTTATCAAGGCTCTTATTTGAAAAGCTCCGTGACAACATCTCTGAAATGAAAAGTAGGGTCTGCACTTCTGAGGATGTGATGAGTGAGTTGGAGGCAGTTTCCCAGGGGAAGGATTTTGTCTCCAAGCTCTGAAATAGAATCCATTCTCAGTCAGAAGGTTTCTTTTAATTTCCTCAGAACCCCTCCAATCCTGATCCTCTCCCTAAGGGGAGGACTTCTGGCGGTGAGCTCCACAGCTTCTCGAGCAATCTTTAGGTAAACACAATGTGTCTGTGTTAGTCCCTTTAGTTGTGTCTGGCTCTTGGCAACCGCATGGTATAGCCCACCAGGCTCCTCTGTCCAAAGAATACTAGAGTGGGTGGCTATTTGCTTCTCCAGGGGATAAAAAAATCCCCAAATTGAACATTTTAAACATTTTTAAGTGTACAGTTCAGTAATGTTAGGTATATTCCCATCATTGTGCAACACATCTCCAGGACTCTTTGCTTGCTTGCAAAACTGTATCCATTAAACAGTTCCCCATTCCTCCCTACTCCCAGCCTCTGGCAAGCACCATCCTCCTTCTTGTTTCTTTGAACTTTGACTCTTGGTATGTGTCTTGTGACTGGCTTATTTCACTTCGCACAGTGTCCTCAAGGTTCATCCACGCTGTAGCATGTGTCAGAATTTCCTTCCCTTTAAAGGCTGAATAATATTCCACTGCATGTGTGTACCACGTTTGCTTAATCCATTTATCCATCAGTGGATGTGTGGATTGCTTCCACCTCTCAGCTATTGTGAACAGTGGTGTTGTGAACATGGGTTTGCAAATGTCTGTTTGAGATCCTACTTTCACTTCTTTCAGACATATGTCCAGAAGTGGGATTGCTGTGTCATATAATAAGTCGGTTTTTAATTTTTCGAGGAATATTTGTACTGTTTTCTGTTGCAGCTACACCATTTAATAGTCTTACAAACAGTGTATGAGGGTTTCGATTTCATTACATCCTCACTGGCACTTGTTATTTTCTGTTTTCTTGATAGTAGCCATCCCTGTGGGTATGAAGCAGTATCTCATTATGGTTCAACAATGCAGTTTTATTACTTTATACTTCATATTGTAATCAATATATAGATTGGTACTAATCCAAACTGACGGGCTTCCCAGGTGGCTCTGTGGTAAAGGACCTGCCTGTCAATGTGGGAAATACAAGAGATGCAGGTTGGATCCCTGGGTCGGGAAGATCCCCTGCAGAAGGAAATGGCAACCTACTCCAGTGTTCTTGCCTGGAGAATCCCCATGGACAGAGGAGCCTCGTGGGCTGCAGTCCATGGGGTCGCAAAGAGTCAGACGTGACTGAGCGACTGAGCACGCAATCCAAACTAACAGCAGCTGTTTATTGAGTGCTCACTAAATCTTCCAAATAGCTTGTGTGACTTACCTCTCACTATGACTCTAGGAGGAAGGTTCCAGTTTTTACTCCATTTTACAGATGAGGAAATTGAGGCTCAGAGACTTTGAGTAACTTACTCAAGATCATACAACTAGCAAAGGCTTACGTCTGGATTTGAACCTGGCTGTCTGGCTCCCAGAGAATTCTCTGCCTCCTTCTTCCTAACTAACTAAGCTGTTTAAAATTCATATCCCGAGCTGACCCATATCACGGAAGGTTTAATGGACAATAAGATCCTTTCTCGAGAACAGACTTCCTTCGTGGGCTCAGGAGTGGAAGATTCCAGAATAAGGCCCATGCCACAGTTGTCATAGAAGCGCCCTGTAGCACATGGACTTCACAAATAGTGGCCAAGTCGCTTAAGCCCTTGGCTTATAAAAGATTGTTTTTTTTGGCCTGAGTTCCCCTAAGTCTTGAGTAAATAATAGAAAAAAGTGAGGAAAGAGACACATAATTTTGAATATTTTTTTCTTGGCACTATTCAGCTCCTGAATTTGGTTTGTATTCTATATGTGTATGTGTTGGGGGGTGGGGGATGTTGCATTAATGAGCTATTACTGCATTAGAAGGTTTATTTCTTAGAGCCCCTGGGTTTTCTTGAAAGCTGTGGGAGCACTGAAATGCCTGCCAGTTTAAAAATAGCTGTCAAATACAGCTTTCCCTTGATATTCTCAGGGGCTTGATTCTAGAATCTCCTGAAGATACCAGAATCCTCGGGTGCTCAAATTCCTTATAGAAAATGGTATAGTCTTTGCATATAATCTATGCCTATCCTCCTCTGCACTTTAAAATCACCTCTAGATTACTTGCGATACCTAATACAATGTAAATCTTGTGTAAATAGTAAATACAGTGTAAATGCTGTGGCTGTGCATGTTAAATTCAAGTTTTCGTTATGGAACTTTCTGGACATATTTTTTTAAGTGGAAGCAAATTTATTCTATGGAAAGAACATTGTCCCTCTCAGAAGGTGAGAGCCTAGAACATTAAGAAAGTATATTTTTGTTCCTTGTTTGGTTGAATCCGCGGATGTGGAACCTGCAGATACGGCTGCCTATATTTGGTTTATTTTTTGTTAATCTTTATCTTATCTGATTGAGTGTGTGTGGTTTTTTTTTTAAATAACACTTTAAAAATATTGTGTTTGCTTCATTGCACGTCATGTGGAATCTTAGTTCCCAGACCAGGGATTGAACCCGAGCATGCTGCAGTGGAAGCGGGGAGTTTTAACCAATGGACCACCAGGGAAGCGCCCTAATTGTTTTTGATTTGGCCTAATATTAGTCCAGTTTCCTTTAGGGTGTTACCGGAGTGATTGCTGCCTGCAATTCCCCATATCACTTCTAAAGTTTGCGTTGGCTTATTGTGTTAACAGACTCTTCAAATTACATTAGGAAAAATACATGGCATTATTTCAAGCCAGGGGAGCAATTCCACACTCACATCTGCTAACCCTATTAGTAAACAATGGCCCAGAGCCCATGAAATCTGCAGGCCCCTCCTCACTCTTGGAGATGCCCTGTTTACAGTTGTTTGTTTTGACACTGTAGAATCAACTCTCCATTAAGAACTCAACTCACAGATTAATCCCCTGAAACTTTTTTTTTAAAAAAAAAACAAGATCAGAAAACCCCCATGATGTGTCATTTCCTGTCACAACATCCTGGACAGAGTTTAAAGGATGAATTTTCTGGTGTTCTGAGGATCATTGAACTGAGGAGTCTGAAAGAATTTGCTATCTAGAAACAGTCTTCCCACTGGAGCTGGGGAAGGGAGGCCTTGCTCTTCCGCATCCTGGGCTCAGACCTACCTCTGTTCTTAAGCTTGTGGGTTACTTAGCCACCTTCTAACTGGGTGACTCGTAAAGGAGAATATCTGCCTCATGGGAACTCTGCAAAGATTTAACAAACCGAGGTGCATCAAGGTCCTGGCATAATCTGATTATCAGATCCCTTAAGTGCAGTGATTCCCAACCTTTTTGGTACCTGGAACCGGTTTTGCAGAAGACAAGTTTTCCACAGACCAGGGGATGGCGGGGATGGTTTCAGGGTGATTCAAGGACATTATATTTGTTGCGCCCTTTGTTTCTATTATTATTGCATCAGCTCCACCTCAGATCATCAGGTATTAGATCCCGGAGGTTGGAGAGCCCTGCTCTGAAGGACAGTTACTGTTACTGTCATTTGCTTTGGGCTGAATTGCTTCCCCTTCTACTTTCATACATCGAAGCCTTAACCCCTGTGACCTCAGAATGTGACTGGAGACAGGGTCATTAAAGAGCTGACTGAGTTAAAATGAAGTCACATGGGGGGACCCTAATCCAGTCTGACTAGTGTCTTTGTAAGAGGAAATTTGGACTACAAAGGGTTGGCAGAGGTCCATGCTCACAGAGGAAAGACTGTGTGGACTTGGGGAGAAGGTGGCCATCTGCAAGCTGAAGAGGGAGCCCGCAGAAAAAATCAGCCCTTCCCTGCCTCCTTGATCTTGGACTTCTAGCCTCCAGAACAGTGAGACAGTAAGTGACTATTTCTTCAGCCCCCCCAGTCGGTGGTATTTTTTATGGCAGCCCTAGCAAACTCATACATGATTTCATTCCTCTGATGCTGTCACAACTTCTCGAGTACCTTGTGAATGGGGAAAAAAAAAATTTAACATTCTGTATGTCTTCTTTGTCCCCTTTCTGAGGTCACTGGGTCTCACCCCCAGTGACGGGGGTGAGAGATTGGATGGAGAGGAGGAGGGCCATGTGACAGCAAGTCTGCTGAAGGCACCTGTTCCTTGACAAGGCCACTCTGCCCTGCAAGAGCTGCTGGTGGGCATTTCCTGGGTACTTCTTTCTGCCCCCTACTTTGTTCCATCCTGTGGCTTCAGGGATGTTGGACATCACGTTTCACCTTAATAATGTCACCATCTTTGAGGGAGCTTTTCTCTCCCTCCTGGGCTGTGCGTGAGTCAGATGTAAGATGCTTCCCTAAGCAGATGGGTCCATTTTATTTCAAAGGCTTTACTGCCAGCCATTACTGGGAGTTGGGCAGATAGAATAAGGAGTGACTAGATTTTAGAGGAATCTTCAGCTGCCAGGGTGAGCTTCACTTCAACCCACTAAAAAGCTAGAAGAACAAAGGGATGTGCACACGAAGAATAGGGATGGTGTTAATGTCTCGTGACCGCAGTAATCCACCATGCAGTTCACAGGAGGGTCAGGCCTTCAAAGATGCAAGGGCAGTTGGAAACTGCCCTTAGAGATTCTTTCCATTGAAGATTTCAGCAAGTTTCACTTCTGGGTTATCTGACTTGTCGGGAAGGGGTCTTGGTTATTTGTGCAGCTCTTAATGATTTCCGAGAGCCCATTCAAGTGGAAGTAGGGAGGATTCAGTTCAAAGAGCTGGGATGCTTGAGTTAGCTATTGATTTTAATAGTCTTTTGCAGCTGATAACATTGTGCATGCAAGGTTTCTTTGAGAAAACTTCGAATAGTTTTCAGGTGGCCGGAGGAAGGAATTATTTCTGTTAGTGTTCTTTTCCAGCAGTAAGAAGGGAGAAAGAAGTGATTTGGTTGTGAATTTCTATTCATTGTGTCTTTATTTTTTTAACTCTTTTTCAGGAGGGCCACCACCCTATTGTTTCACAACATTCAATGACTCACTATGGCCAGTCCTTATCCTCTTTTTCTCCCCAGGATTAGTTTCATTTAGGTCTCTCTGTCTGGTCCACGGTTCTTGTTTTTCAGTTCACATGGATTCTGAAAAATAGAGCAGTCACTTAGCAAATATTTATTGGTGAATCTTTTTTGTGGGAAAGGAAGTGTTTGGTTTTTCATCCTTTTCTTAAAGCCTGTTAGAGAAGCAAGTTTTTTCCTCATTTTTTTTTTTAATTGAAGTGCAGTTGATTTACTATTTTGTGTTAGTTTCATATGTACAGTGAAGTGGTTCTGTTATTTTTTTTTCAGATTATTTTTCATTATGGGTTATTGCAAGATGTTTAATATAATTCCCTGTGCTACAGTAAGTCCTTCTTGCTTATCTGTTCTTTGTGTGTGGATGAAACCATAAAGTATTTGCTTATCTATTTCATGTACAGTAGTCTTTACCAATTTTTCCCAAACTTACAACTTTAATCCTTCCCCTCACTTTCCTCTTTTGGTAACCATAAGTTTGTTTCCTATGGAGAAGGAGACAGTTTTGATTTACTTCTCTGTACCTGGGCTTTCTGTAGAGGCCATTGGGGGTAGGAATGAGAGTGATGGGTAGGGTGGGTATCTTTGAGCCTGGATTGAAATTGGGGTGAATTCTGTAACCAGCCATTGGAGCTGCAACAGCTGAGGTAGAAATGCCTGTAGCCTCCTTCTGGTTTCTCACCTGGATGTGGGGGGAAGGGAGGACTTGGGGGACTCCCATGTCCAGGTTGGCGAGACTGTCCTTTGACTTTCCCACCCAAGCCTGGAACAGCAGTTGGTTACTGGATCATCGATTTTATGCTCTTCTGGGGTCAGACTCTGCATTCTTTAACCTTGGCTTCAGCAAGAAAATATCAAGAGCAAGGACTTGGAGAAAATGTGCCCCGAGCCATGCTAGTGGGTCATGAAAGCTTTGTGAGTATAAAGTAGTCATTATTATATAAATCAGATAGATACTTAAGTCTGGACAGCAGGTAGCTCAAGACTGAACAGTTCAGGAACCGCCCCGCCCCCCACCCCCGCCCCCAAAACAAAAGACAGAAAGAGGAATCATCAAAAATAGGTGTTGGTTCTTTGGGGGCCTCAGACTGCCTCCTGCCGTGGTCTAGTTCCCCAGCAGCCCCATCTCACTGTGACCCACCTTTCCCTTGTTGTCCTCCTCTAGGCATCCCAGCTGGCCACAAGACTGCCACAGTAGAGTCTAGGGCATTCTCTGAGCCCCATGTGTCTGGTACAGGCAGCCCGTGCTCCATCAACATTTTTTGGAATTTTTTTTTTTTAGATTTATTTTTTTTTTGGATGTGGACCATTTGAAAGTCTTTACTGGATATTTTTATGTTTTGGTGTTTTGGCTGCAACGCATGTGGGAGCTTAGCTCCCTGATGCAGGGATTGAACTGCACCCCTGTGTTGAAAGGTGACTTTTTTTAAAAATGTAATTTTATTTATTTATATTTGGGATCTTTCTCAGACCAGGGATCGAACCCATGTCTCCTGCATTGGCAGGAAGATTCTTTACCACTGAGCCACCAGGGAAGCCCTGGACGGTGAAGTCTTAACCACTGGACCGCCAGGGAAGCCTCGTCATCAGTATCTTTTGATAGAACTAAATAAGATTTGTATGGCATTGTAGGATTTGATTGTGGACTTTTAATACAGCACCCCTGGTGACCCTTAAGCTCTGTCTGTTTTTCCCTGGAGCTGTCTTCTGAGGTACACTTGCCAGGCCTTGTTAATAGTTCGTTTCTTCTGCTTTGATTTATTAGATTAGAAGCTCTGTTCTTGGCCTCCCCTGCCCTTGGGAGAAGTTCTTGCTTTGTCTCCATAAAACGTTGCTATTGGGCCTTTCCCTGGTTTATTACTTTGCATTAATACCTGGCAGTTTATATGTCAGCTCTCCTCTTATTTCCTTTGCATATAATATTGCCTCTCTTTCAGAGGGCCTGGTGCTTGCTAAGAGTTTGTCGGCCTCTCATTTTTTATGTTGGTAGGTAAGGATTTACCTTGATCAGTCCCAGCTTTAGTGATAAGCAGCACAGAGAATTTGAAATGTTGGTTTTAAGCCACATGATTAGCAGAGGCAAAATGAAACGAGGGTCCAGAAATGGATGAAAAAGGGAGAGGCGAATGACCTTCTGGTGTCTTCTGCCCTTTGGTGTCTTACAGATGTAAAACGATTTGTGTTTGACTCAGTGTTTCTCTGTGAAGCAGTAGAAGGGATTATGTGAGCTGAGAGAGGAGCATTCAACAGGAAAGGGGTAGAGGAATAAAATGCCATGATGATTATGGTGCTGGATCTACTGAAGTTAGAGATACACTTTCCCCCACAAAACATATTTTGGTAGAAGAATTATAGATCCTTTGCATTGCCAGGTTTCAGTTGGGTGATAAAGCTGAACAGTCATTTTTTTGTGCTGGGCTGGTGGGGGACTCATTCATCCAAAGGGTTTTAGCTTTCAGTGCATCTGATTCCCTGTGGTAAGGAAGGAGAGGAACTGAACTGTTGCAGCAGGCTTGCCAGTTAGTCTAGGATGTTAGGAAATGAAATGGGGGGAAGAGTGAATTCCCTGGTGGTTCAGTGGCTAAGACTCCGAGCTCCCAGTGCAGGGAGCCTGGATTTGATCCCTGGTCCAATGGCAACCCATTCCAGTACTCTTGCCTGGAAAATCCCAGGGGTGGAGGAGCCTGATAGGCTGCAGTCCATGGGGTCGCTAAGAGCCAGACACGACTGAGTGACTTCACTCTCAGTTTTCACTTTCATGCATTGCAGAGGGAAATGGCAACTCACTCCAGTGTTCTTGCCTAGAGAATCCCAGGGACGGAGGAACCTGGTGGGCTGCTGTCTATGGGGTCGCACAGAGTTGGACACGACAGCAGGGAACTAGATCCTATATGCTGCAACTAAGTGTCTGCATGCTGCAACTAAAGATTCTGCATGCTGCAACTTGGCACAGCCAAATAAGTAAATCTAAAAATTAAAAAATGCGAGGAGGTTCCTCAGGTTCTGGTCTCTGGAGGGTCCCAGGCGGGAAGGTAGGTTTGATTGAGGGGTTGAATAGAGTCCTTTGATTCTATCCCTAGGGCAGGGCTGACATTCAGTGTGGGCAAGGCTGACATTCAGTGTAGACAGGGCCTGTTGATCAGGATGCTTCATTCCTCTCTGAGTCCTTGAGGATCAGAAAGGCTCTGAGCTTCTCAGACATAGGGAGAGAGGGGCAGAAAAGTGGAGCAGCTTTTCAGAGCATTCTGGAAGAAGAGATGAGACCGCCATCTGGAGATGGAGTAGAAGGATGTTCGAGATAGTTCTCTCCCCTTCTTGCCTTCATAGCTGGACCGTGAGTCTGTCTGTCTTCTGCAGGTTTCCTGGCCTTGATTGTAAAGCCAGCACCTAGGAGTTGCCAGGGAAGGATCGGTGTTAGCACACACCTTGGGTGGATACACAGTGGGGCCTGGGGTCCAGGAAGTAGCAGGAGGGCACTTCCAAGTCCCTGGAGGCAATAACTTTGCTGGGTGGTCTTGTGGAGGCACCGAGCAGAAGGTCCTGGACTCAAGTGCTTTTCTCCTCCTTGGGGAATGTGGTCGAGCATTGGATGGTCACATCCTCAGTTCTAGTCTTCGCCCGACCACTAGATTCTTGACATTGAGTGAGTCACTTAAGTGTGCAGGTACTCAGCTGACCTGTAAAATGGGCTCAGATTGGGACAGGAAGTGCCCTCCTGGGTATTTTTGAGAATTCAAATCGTCTCAGACAGGAAAAGTGCTCAGTCCCAGGACTGGCCAGTCATGCTGGCCTGGAGGGAGTGAACTTGTAGTTACAGTCTGCACTTGTTGCAGTCCTTCAGGTGCCCCCAGAGGTGGGAGGAAGGAGCCAGCCTCCCCCTTGGAACACAGGCCAAGTCTTAAGTGCCTTCTACCAAACCCTGGGTCGGGAAGATCCCCTGGAGAAGGAAATGGTAATCCACTCCAGTTTTCTTGCCTGGGAAACCCCACGGGCAGGGGAACCTGGTGGGCTACAGTCCATGGCATCGCAGAGTCAGACACGACTTAGTGAGTGAGCAACAACAGCAAACCAGACTTTGGTGTCAGTCACTGGGGACAGTGTTTCAGACCCTCGGCTCCTGCCAAACTCCTGACCTTCCCCTCTCCCCTGACGACACTTCTGGGACCTTAGCTGCTCTTCCCTCTTCCTTCTAAGTGCATGGTTTTTACAATACACTGGAACGACCAGGTGACTCAACTGATGGAGATACTCTTGTCAGAGTACCTGTCGGTTGCTATGGGACAAAAATACCCCCCAAACAGAACTCATGTCTTCTCCCCAGATTGCTGTGTCATTCAATTGAATGGAGATCATTTGATTAGTGAGTGATAATTTCCATCTGCCCTGCAATCAGTCTTTGAACTTTTGAGCTCCACCCTCTGCATGTGCGAGACAGTTAACATGGGAGCTCCCTGGGAGGCAGCATGGTGTTAAATCAGGCAGCTGCCAGACTGTATAGTTCAGATTCTCATGTGCCTGTGAGATGAGGTGGAGAAAGGAGAGAGCAAGGGTGCTCATCAGGAAAGAGTTCCTGAAGGGAGTACAACAATGGAAATGGAAAATCTTATGTTAGACTCCCCAGCCTCCTGAGGCCCAGACCCCAGGAAGGGGGAAGTACGAGGCAACTCCTTATATTGAATCAGGAAAATAAGGATCTTATCAGCACTTCTCAAACTGGATGCAAGAGGTTGGGGCAGGACTGAGGATTCTGCATTTCTGACAAGCTCCCTGGTGATGCTCCTGGTCTGAGGACCACCCTTGGTGTAGTCAGGTCTTAGATCGGGGTCCCCAGCCTCCAGTGTCTGGTGCCTGATGATCCGAACTGAGCTGATGTAATAATAATAGAAACAGAGTGCACAGTAAATGTAATGTGCTTGAATCATCCCGAAATCATCCCCCCTAATCCTGGCCCATGGAAAAATTGTCTTCCACAACCAGTCCCTGGTGCCAAAAAGGTTGGGGACCACTGTCTTAGATGGTAGATTAGGCATTACCTGCAGGTCTGTATCATGTGATTAGAGGTATATGTACACAAGGGAAAAGGAACCATTGGCACATGAGATTAATACAAATGTTTGCCAAACACCTCGCGGTGGTGAGTAGCATGGCGTGGACTCCACCTCTGTCATTTCCTAGGTGTGGAACTTTGGTGTCTTAGTCTGTTCCTGCTGCTCTCACAAAACACTGCAAACTGGGTAGCTTATATACAACCAATGGATCTCTCCCAGTTCTGGAGTCTGGAAGTCTGAGATCAGGGTATCAGCATGGTCAGACGAGGGCCGTCTCCTTGCTTCCTAGCTGTTGCCTCCTAGCTGTGTCCTCCTCTGGCAGAAGGGACTGGGGATCTTTCTGGAGCCTCTTTTATGAGGGCACTAATCTTCTTCCTAAGAATTCCACCATTCTGATCTAAGCATCTCTTCAAGGCCCTGGCTCCTAATGCCATTATCTGTAGGAGTTACAATTTCAGCCTATGAATTTTGGAGGGACACAGACCTTCAGGCCGTACAACCTGGACAAGTCTTTAACCCTCTCAGAACTTCACTGTTGTTGTTTAGTCGCTAAGTCGTGTCAGACTCTGTTGCAACCCCATGGACTGTAGCCCGCCAGGCTCCTGTCCATGGGATTCTTCAGGCAAGAATACTGGAATAGGTTGTCGTTTCCTTCTCCAGGGGATCTTCTCAAGCTAGGGATTGAACCTGCGTCTCCTGAATTGGCAGGCAGATTCTTTACCGCTAAGCCACCAGGAAAGCCCTCAGAGTCTCATTCATTGCCCACTTGCAAATTGGGGGTATTAATTAATACCAACCTTTAGAAGTGTGTATGGGATTAGGAGTAAAAAAACAAATCTGTGTGAATGCTTACAACAGCTCCTGGCCCACATGAAGCAGCCAACTAGATTCTTCCCATCATCTTATCTGGGAGCACCTATGCAGTACTCTTGCCTGGCAAATCCCATGGGCAGAGGAGCCTAGTAGGCTGCAGTCCATGGGATCGCTAGGAGTCGGACATGACTGAGCGACTTCACTTTCACTTTTCACTTTCAGGCAGTGGAGAAGGAAATGGCAACCACTCCAGTGTTCTTGCCTGGAGTATCCCAGGGATGGTGGAGCCTGGTGGGCTGCCGTCTATGGGGTCGCACAGAGTCGGACACGACTGAAGCGAATTCTGGCACCTGGGACCCACTTAGGCCTCTAACCCCTTTCTTTGTTTCAGGAACTGGTAGGGAAAGTCAAAAGGAAGGGCAGTGACTGAATGGATGAGGATTTATGGGAAGAAAAAGAAAATCTTTGTAAAGAAAGAAAACACAGTTGGGTAGATTCATGAATTAAAAGTGGTAGAACACTTTTGGGCTCAACCTACTGTTTTTGAGCTCAGAAAGACCATGAGTTGCTTTTCTGTAGGACCGAGTCTGCATCCAGTAACTTGGTGTTTAACTAGGAAATTGCAGGTCTGTTTCTGGGACCAGGTGGCATGGCGGTCCGGCTTCTGTTTACACCCTTGGGGGTGCTGACTGAATATTAAAGTTGGTTCACAAAGGTTCCCTTCAGAGGGCTGCTGTTATTTAGTTGCTAAGTTGTGTCTAATTATTTGCCACCCTGTGGACTGTAGCCTGCCAGACTCCTCTGTCCATGGGATTTTCCAGGTAAGAATACTGGAGTGGGTTGACATTTCCTTCTCCAGGGGATCTTCCTGACCCAGGGATTGAACCCAAGTCTCCTTCATTGGCAGGTGGATTCTTTACTGCCGAGACACCTGGGAAGGCCTCCCTTCAGATCCAGGAAATAAAAAAGCAACAAGATGGGGCCTCTAGGTTTTTTAGAGATGAACCCAGTTCCCTTTCTTCTGTAAGTGCTGAGTGTCCAGGGCTCTGAACCCCAGTTCCCTCACCTGTAAGATAGAGGTGCTCAGGCTGAGCTGGGGTGAAGGAGACGGTGCACATGTGTTGGATGTCCTCTGTAAATGTCAGCTGTGTCTTTTTGACTCTGCCGAGAATCTTTGACCAAGCCTGCTCTTGCTTAGGATGTGTTTCCGGCTCCCTGGCATCTTCCCTGGGCTGCCCCATATACCCAGGGGCATCCTCTGCAATCAGCGTCTCCCTGCCTGGATAATCTTTGCTGTCCTGTGCAGTGTAAGATGTCAGCACCTAGGAAGAGTTAGTAGAGAGAAGTTACTAGGGAAAGTCAGTAACTAGGAAGGACCCGCTCCTCTGGGCCTGCATTAGCACCGAGTGCAGCTCTGGGAAATAGTCTCACACGTGTGTCTCCTTTCCCAAGATTGCCCGTGGCTGGAGCAGCCCCGCCTCACCTGACTCCCTCTGACTGTGTTAATGAAATTAGCGTCAGGTTCCGCTGCGCTCAAGATAGTCCAGCCCCGCAGGCTGTCTTCAGTCCTGCCAAGCGCCCTGCTGGAGGTGGGAGGCCACTGAGGTGCACCCACAGTGCCTGCTGGGGCCCGGAGTGTGGTTCCTCCTGGTTGGATCTCAGCTGGGGCAACCTGAGGATTCCTGGACTCCCGGTAGGTGACATGGGTGGGTTGCGAGAAGGCCTGAGTCATTGACCATGAATGTAAAATCTTAGAATTCGGGGCCTCTTGAAATGTTCTGGTCTAGCGCTTCCTGAAAACCAGTTCAGGGATAGGGTGCCTTAGAGCATCTTGAGGAACTTGTTAGAAAAGCAAATCCCATGGGGTGGGGTGGGGAGGGCACCCCTTAATCTGTATTTTAAAAAATATTTATTTGGCTCTGCCAGGTGTTGTAGCATGTTGGATCTTTAATTATAGCATGTGAGATCCAGTTCCCTGACCAGGCCCCCTCCACTGGAAGCTTGAGGTCTTAGCCACTGGACCACTAGGGAAGTCCTGTAATCTGTATGTTTAAAAAACAACTCCTGGGTGATTCTGGTATGCAATGAGGTTTGGAGGAACCCTGCCTTAGGAACCCTGCTTTATTGGTGATGAGGCTAGATTCAGGGGCACAAACCTGATTCTGTCACTCCCAGCTCCACTGGCCAGGCAGTGATAGACCTGGAACCCAGTCCCCAGAACTTGGAAGTTCTTTTTTGGCTAACACATCCCTGGGACACAGGCCTCCATTTTGTGCACACAAACCTCTGCTCCATGCCAGAAATTCAGCCCAGCAGAAAAGCACTCTCATCCAGCCAGTGGATCTCAGCGGGGGGCTGTTTTACTCTCAGAGGGAACATTGGATACGGCTGTAGATCTTTTCAGTCATCATGACTTGGGTGGGGAAGGAGGAGTTACTACTGGCATCTAGTAGGTTCTCTGGGGTGAGAGGTGCTGCTAAACACCTTATACTGCACAGGACTGCAAAGAATTATCCAGCCCCAAATGTCAGCAGAGCTTGGGCTGAGAAACCCTGGTTTAGATGAATGCTTCTCAGACTTAACTGCACTTGGTCCTGATTTCATAGATCTTGGGTGTGGCCTGAGAGTCTGCATTTTTAACACGCTCCTGGTGGACGTTGCTGCTGCCCTTCTAGGGAGCACTCTGTGTATAGCAAGTGTTTTTACTGCAGTTGATCTCGGGGTGACTCCAATGTGGGTTGGAATCACAGCTCTGCTACTTAATTAGCTGTGTGAGCTTGGGAAAGTTAACCTGTCTACATTTAAGTTTTTTTATCTGTAAATTGCTTCCCAGGTAGCTCAGTGGTAAAGAATCTGCCTGCAAGTGTGGGAGACGCAGGTTCGATCTCCCTGGGTTGGAAAGATCTCCTGGACGAGGAAATGACAACCCACTCCAGTGTTCTTACTTGGAAAATCCCTTAGACAGAGGAGCCTGGCAGGCTACAGTCCATGGGGTCACAAAGAGTTGGACATGACTTAGCGTCTGAGCACAACACACACAGTCTGTAAATGGGGATAATATTACTTAGGCTCAAATGAGATAATATCTGTAAAGAGCTTGGCTGTGGTAAGCAGTCAATAAATGTAGCTGTTATTTTCATTATTATCATTATTATTTGCTTAGCAATTCAGCTCTGTTTCTATAGTGTCTCATTATTTACCTACTTTATGCTTAATGCTTTGCTAAAATAGGATTAGTGGGAAGGAGATACAAAAGATTGTGACGGTGAACTATAAAGACAACTAATGTCAATTTCCCTTGTAAGTCGCCCTACCTCTGGCACTGGTGAGAACTGAGGCTAGAATAGATGTAAAATCAACAGTGTTCTTCACTTCATGGAACACATTTTTACTACACTTACTCATCAAAAATAAGTATGGTAAGAACTTCCTAAAGATAAGGTGCCTATTTTCTGAGCTTTCATTCTAACAGTGGCTTTATGGGTAATAGAGAAACATGACAAGTGAACATAGGTACCCAGTTTTATCAGCTTTTGAAAATATTGAAGTTCATCTAGCTTATGAGAACTTCAGAGCAGATTTAGAGCTTGGGGTTGATCTTTGTTCAAAGCCCTACATTGCCAGGTATTATCCATGTGACCTGGGAATTATTTAGGATCTCAAAGGCTCAGTTTCGTCATCACTAAAATGGAAGAAAAATTGTACCCACTTCTAGAGTTGAAATGAGGCTGATGTGAGATGATGCATAAATTGCCTGCTGACTGTGGACCAGATTGTTCTAGGCTTGCCTTGGAAGGTCATCTCTTGGAAGACTGTTTTCAAGAGTGAGTACGTTAGAACCATGTAGGAAACTTACTGTGATGAACTTAAAACTAACCTTCTAAGTAAGGCTTCCTTAGGCAGTCTGATTCATTAGAGCCAGGCTCAGGAGCCTGCATGGCAAAGCAGCAGCCCAGGGGATTCTGTACTGTGTGCCACTTTGAGAAACACAGTCCTAGTGCTGACGTTAGAGTGGTCACACTGAGTACAATGGTGCCCAGCAGAGATGGAAAACACACAGGCAACCTGGCCAGGCAGAGGGGTAAGAGGACACAGTAACTCAAGAGAGCTGGTCTGCCAGACCTTTTGTTTTGGCAGAGGCTTCTGCTTTCTTTGCCAAGCCATCATTCATTACTTGGAAAGAGGAGGGAGAATGGGGAGGGGAGAAGGGACAAATACAGCTGGCTGTCAGAACAGTTGACCTCCAAATGGGATAACCTCGAAGTCAGGCTTGAGCAATCTGGAAGCAAGAAGTGGAGGTGAGGGAGGTGAGAGCAGAGGCACGTTCTGGAGGCATTTCTGCAGATTGCCTGGTAAATGTGGAAAGATGATGGAAAGCTTGGCAGTGGGTGAGCCTAGGGGGAGGGTGGGTGGACAGGAAGCCCCTCTAGGCTCCAGGTGCAGTAGTTACCAAACCAAACTCGAGTCTCCTTGCCTGACACACAGCAAAGCCAATCTACTGATGCCCATGGTGGAGAAGGAATGTACCGTGTTTATGGCAGGGCTGGTGCCAAGCAAGGAGAATGGGCAGCTGGTGCTCTGAAGACTTGAATTCCCTAATGGCTTTCAGGGAATGGTTTTTAAAGGCAACATTTAAGCTGAGGATTGTGGCTCCTGGATTTTCTTTTGATTGATGGGTGGTGTGGTAACAGGATGGTGCTTTTTGAAATCTCCATCAACCTTCTGGTTCCAGCCTATTTGGGATCTCATGCTTGTGGTCAGCATGTAGTCGTCATCTTCCACTGGGTTGTGGGGGAGGTCTTAGTTTATGCAGAACTCAAAGATACGCATCAGATTATTATCTGTAGCCCTTCAGGTGAAACTAGGAGTCCTGGGACTCTGTTAACTGCTTGTCTGCTTTTTGGAACTCAGGCCAAAACAAAGAGGAGGGGACATGGAGGGACTTTTGTACCTGGGAAGGCCCAGCAGGGTCTTGCTTGGTTTCATCTCCACCTTTTCTTTAATCCTCCTTAATCCAGAGGGTAACAGGGACGGAAAGGAAAAGGAATAAAGTTTTGGATAGAGGGGTTAATCATAAACTCAGCAGGGGAATTCGGTTTTAGGGGGACTTGGTTTCACTGGCTCCAAGGAGGCCTCTTTGGAGGACCAGGATGTGAGTTGTGACAGGGCAGGGCAGGGAGAGGCAGGGAGAGCTCAGGTGGAGAGCAGATGGCCCCATCACTGCCAGCGCTAAATCATGACTAGAGGAAGGTGAATGGCGCCAGTTAGCAGGATACCCAGGATCCCTTCTCCCAGCCTGGAGGCCCCACCTGGAGCCCAGGCAGAACATTTTGCCTTTTTAGATAGAGTCAACTCTTACTGCTTTATAGCAAGAAGTTATGGTGAACGGAATGGATAGGAGCAGAGATTATAGAGTCACTGCCTGCTTTCAAATTCCAGCTTTGCCATGTATAAGCTGTGACATCTTTTTTTTTTTTTTTTTGGCTGCACTGGGTCTTCGTTTCTGTGCATGGATTTTTAGTTTTGGCCTTCAGTGGTTGTGGCACGTACTAATAGTAGCATTCACAACTGACACAGGACAGTGGGCTCCAGGGATAGGCACATTAGAGGAAGCCCCACAGCCATTAGGGGCTCTTAGAGGCTTATAAATGAATTCTTCATGACTTATTGTATTACATAAGGTAACCCTAGCTTCTGTAACAGAAATCTCCAGGTCACAGTAAATGAAAGCAAGAAGAGCTTCTTACTTACGCACCAGTCTAGAGGAGGAGTTCCTGCTGGGGCAGCCCTCTTCGATTTGGTGTTTCAGGGACCCAGGCTCCTTCCGTCTTGTTGTTTGGCCATTTTTCAACACAAGACACCCAAGGTCACTCTGAAGGTCATCTTCTTTTTCTTTTTTTTTTTTTAAAGACAGCCAGCCAGAGAATAAGGACATTGAGTTGACTGAACCAGGCCTGGAATTGGCTCCCATCACTTCTGCTCTCATTCTGATGGCCAGAGCTTAGTCTCCATGGGGGCAGACAAATGTAGTTAGCTGTATGTTCATTGTCTATTTAGCAAGACCTCCCATGATAGTTTTTATGCAGCATCTTTTTTTTTTTTTTTAATACCTTTATCTGATTTTCTGCTGTGGAGCCAATCTTAACCAAATCCGACTTCATTTCATGCAGCACTTGGTCTTGATCTGCGAGCTCTGTGACAAAATGAGCATCTTGGACCGGGAAGGAGGGGTTGGAGAATGAGCTGCTGTTTGTGATTTATGCTTTTCACTCTACTCTTTCCTAGAACACAGTGAATTTTTAGGCTACATGTTTGCAATTGTGGTGATGCTGGCTGGCAGCGACAGGGACCCAGTGCTCACTTTGCTTGGTTTAAAGCCTTTGAGATCAAGGATGGTGACGTGTGCTTTTGGGAGCAGGTTTTAACCTGCAGGGAGCTGGTGACTACTGACTTTAGTGACTGCAGCAAAACTTTGTTTCTTTTTCCTCATCGTGGAAACATGGTACAGTGTGTCTTCCATAATCAGTACAAATGAGACCTTAATGAAGAGACTCTTGTTTGGCAAACAAAACTTTCTCTTTGTTGGGATTGACGCTCAGCCTATTTCCTGGGAGTGTTTATGAGAAGGCAGTTTGTGATTCCTGCACGTGTATATGTAAGGTTCCTGAATTTCTTTTTTTTAATGGAGAAGTCAACAACCCATTGAGTTCGTGGAAAGTATTTTGGAAGCTTGTCATTTGAGGACTGTACCCACGAGAGTCCCTAGTTTTACGGTTTTGGGAAATTTGTACATTAAAATAGGTGGGGTGGAGGCTGGACATTGAACACAAACGTCTCACTTTAAAAAAAACCTCTTGTGTTAGATGTGCTGCTGCCATCAATCAAAGCGTTATGGGGTATGGGTTTTCCAGGCTTTCTGTGTGGAATTTCATGGCCAAGAAGCTGGACAGGAACTTCCCTGGTGGTCCAGTGGTTAAGAAACCTGCCTGCAGTGCAGGGGATGTGGGTTCAATCCTTGGTCAGAGAGCTAAGTTCCCACATGTCACGGAAGAGTTAAACCTGGGTGCTGCAGCTACTGAGTCCTGGTGCTCTTGAGCATGCGTGCCACGACTAGAGTCTGTGCAATGCAAGGAAAATCCTGCGTGCTTCAACTAAGAACTAAGACCTGATGCAGCCAAATAAATACATGAATAAATGTTAAAAATTTTAAAAGTTGGACCAAGTGCCAGAGAACCCTTGATTCAGTCATTCTCTACTCTCATGGAGTTTGCAGCTTAAAGTCCCTTCTCTGCAAAAAAACCAATTTTCACAGGTTCTATTTAGGAATAGAATCTCTTTCCCCTTCTCCCACTGTTCCCCTCACCTCCCTTCAGAAAAACAGGTGCTCACTTCTTTTCATCAATTAAGAAATTCTGTTTGTGAGTTCCATCTAGTCAGGAAAGCTTATCTGATACTTAGACATCAAGATGCCAGTTTCTGCTTCAGGCTTTTTTCCTACCAATTTTTGCTTTTTCTCAGAGAGGGGCTGTGCTGTATGTTGTCACAGAGTCTTGCCAATGTTCTTCCAGGTCTCCTCTTTTTCAGTGAGTCTGAATCCACATCATGTTAGAATAAGTATCAGTACAGTAGACAGTGGTATAGTTGGACCACACATTGTCAATTTCATGACTTTGTATAGTTTGCAGAATGTTATGCCACCTTGTCTCAATGGTAACATGGTTTTGAAAAATTAATACCATGGAACCGAGATATTAAGGTTGGTAAGTTTCCTAGTCAATGGAAGGAAATGAGTTTGGCCAGCGTCTGTGATCTTATGGGGATTATTTACCCTTGCTGAGCTTCTGTTTCTTCACTTAGAGACTTAAGTCTAACATACATTCCTTGTTGGGGTTGTTGGGAGAATGTACCTAAGGTTCTTCAGCTGTGATTCGGAGAAGGCATTGGCGACCCACTCCAGTACTTTTGCCTGGAAAATCCCATGGACGGAGGAGCCTGGTGGGCTGCAGTCCATGGGGTCGCTAAGAGTCTGACACGACTGAGCGACTTCACTTTCACTTTTCACTTCCATGCATTGGAGAAGGAAATGGCAACCACTCCAGTGTTCTTGCCTGGAGAATTCCAGGGACCGGGGAGCCTGGTGGGTTGCTGTCTATGGGGTCGCACAGAGTCAGACACGACTAACATGACTTAGCAGCAGCAGCAGCAACTGTGATTAATGTTCACAGGATTCAGTAAGTGATAACTATTTATTATTATTAATATAAAATCACAATCAGTGAGAGATTAAAAAATAGCCATATGGAAATAAAATGAAATAGAATATCAGAAGCAGGGATTTTTCTGGTATGATTATATTTTATAATGATCTATAGCATCCTTTATGGAGACAAATCTGTAGTAACTGGTACTTGTGGTATCATTTTAAAGTGCCTGTTGTTTCAATTCCACAAATGTTTACTTAGCACCTATGGTGTTTCAATGCTCTGTGGGACTGTTTGGTTGAAAAGGTGGGGCGGAGTTAACAAGGTAAGACAAGTGCTGTCCCTCTAAGACCTTATTGGAGTGACCTGTGCCCCAGTTTGGGACAGTCCTGGTTTATTGTGGTTGTTTAGGGATAATGTTTTATAGTGCCCCTTTCATTTCAAAAGTGTCCTGTTTGGGGAAACCAATTATATGGTCACTAATGACAAACCTAGACAGCATATTAAAAAGCAGATACATTACTTTGTTGACAAAGGTCTGTCTAGTCAAAGCTATGGTTTTTCCAGTGATCATGTATAGATGTGGGAGTTGGACTGTAAAGAAAGCTGAGTGCTGAAGAATTGATGCTTTTGAACTGTGGTGTTGGAGAAGACTCTTGAGAGTCCCTTGGACTGCAAGGAGATCCAGCCAGTCCATCCTAAAGGAAATCAGTCCTGAATATTCATCAGAAGGACTGATGCTGTAACTCCAATACTTTGGCCACCTGATGCGAAGAACTGACTCATTGCAAAAGACCCCAATACTGGGAAATATTGAAGGTAGGAAGAGAAGGGGACGACAGAAAACGAGATGGTAGGAAGGCATCACTGACTTGATGGACATGAGTTTGAGCAAGCCCCGTGGTTGGTGGTAGACAGGGAGACCTGGCGTGCTGCAGTCCATGGGGTCGCAAAGAGTTAGACATGACTGAGCAACTGAACTAACTAAAAATCTGTTATTGAGACAGAGGGAGTTCACAGAGAGGAGGACTGTTGAAGCACTGACTGAACAGGAAGGAGCAAGATGAAAGCTATTCTTCAGTGAGTTGAGTCCAGGCTAGAGTTAGGACCACAGGGAGGAGGTAGAGGGGAAGGCATTTTGGAGCCAGAATAAGTGCTTCCATGGGATCAATAGAAACCCCATCTGAAATGCCGTGTTGAATTCCAGAGTATGAAGAACCAGACTCAGGTACCCAGGCTTTTTTGGTTTAGGTTTCATCCATCAGTTGGTCCCCACATTTTTGTGGAGGCCCTAACTATTAGGTTTAGCTTTTGCCTAAAGAATTCCCTAGCAAGATGAGGGAAGGACGCCTACTGCCTGCATGCCGAGTTATTGCCCTGGTTTTTATGGCCATTTCCCTTTTCCTTCCTTTTTCCTTTTTAACTCTGGGTGCTCAGGTCCTCAGGTGTGAAGCTCAGGGTCACTTTTGCATTTCCACCAGGGGTTCAAAATGACCTGATTCCTGAGTGGAGGTGGAGCAGGGTAGTTAACTCTTCCTTGACAGAGTGTTTGAAATTGGAAGGCTTTTTTTGTTTGTGTGTGCCACATCTCGCATACATAGAGAGAACATTGGTTACAGTAGATTTGAGAAGTATTATAAAATGATATGTCCATGTGTCCAGAGCTAATAACCTTAGAAATAATGCAGAATATAGTTCAGACTTTTTAGATGTGAATTTTCCCCCCCGAGTGTTTGCCTTTGGTTTGAGTGTCTTAATTACCATTCAGGGAACCTTTAGGAAATTAAGGTGGAAAAAGTCACGCCTGGCTTAGGTATTAAAATATAATACTAAGTGTTTATTGTGGAGGCTTCACCTTTAGAATTCCTATTTGCAGTCCTGTGCAGCACAGCCAATTTTCTGTGTCGTTAACTTTTTTCTGTAATGCCAAAGGGCAGGCAGGAGGCTGCTGGTATCCACATTTTCTTTCTCCGAGGCGAGTTGAACAACCATCTGTGCTGTGAAATGGATGATGTACAGTTGCCCTCTTGATTTGGCATTTGTGTGTGGGGTGGTTTTTTTTTTTTTGGCTGCACTATAGGACATGTGGGATCTTAGTTTCCCGATCAGGGATTGAACCTGTGCCGCCTGCAATGGAATTGTGGAGTCTTAACTACTGCACAGCCAGAGAAGTCCCTGGTATTTGTGTTTTAATACACAAATCTTTGCTGATGCTCCCTTCACCAGAATGTTCCCTGCTAATTCTCTGAAACCAAAAATGGTAGCCAGTATGGAAAACAGTATGGAGATTCCTTGAAAACTAAAAATAGAGTGACCATATGAGCCAGCAATCCCATTTCTAGGTATATAACTGGAAAAGATGAAAACTATAATTCAAAAATATATATGCACACCAATGTTCATAGCAATACAACTTACAATAGTCAAAACATGGAAGCAACCTAAATGTCCACTGACAGATGAATGGACAAAGATGTGGTATATATACATGCTTTGGAATATTACTCAGGCATAAAGGAGAGTGAAATAATGCCAGAAACAGACTTACATATGTAGAACCAACTTATGGTTACCAAAGGGGAAAGGGTGGGGAGGGAGGGATAAATTAGGAGTTTGGAATTAACAGATACTATATATAAAATAAACAGCAAGGACCTACTGTATAGCACAGGGAACTATATTCAATATCTTTAATAACCTGTAATGGAAAAGAATCTGAAAAAAGAATATCTATCTGTAGTGTATAATGGAATCACTTTGCTGTATACCTGAAACTAACACAACATTGTGAATCAACCTATACTTCAGTTTTAAAAAATGAAAACCAGTAATGGATTAATCGAGGTCTTTGTATCCATACTGGTGAAGATTTGTGACAGCCTGTTAGGTGCAGAAAGAATTCTGGCAGTGGAGTGAAAAGGCCAAGCTCAGTGACTTCAAATATGTCATGCCAGGCCTCAGAGGTAACCTGAGATAGAGAAAGAGTGAAGAACCCCACTTCCAGCATTGTCCTGAGGACTAATGAGGTGACGATCGTGAAAGGACTCTGGGCCACCCCCAGGTTGCAGTGTGTGTTTATTTTTAATGAATCACCCCAATTCACAAAGATCTAGAACAAAGAAGAGCAAACAATGGCCCACGTGCCCCATCTAGCCCATCTCCTCTTTTCTCTTGGCCTCTCGAGCCAAGAATCATTTCACATTTTAAAAAACAGTTGGGGGGAAAATCATAGAATAATATTTCCTGACACATGAAAATTCCATGCAATTCAAATTACCAGTGTTCTTAAAGTATCGTTGGAACCTAGCCCTGCGCGTTCGTGTATGGAGCTTCTGTGGCTGCTTTTGTGTGACTGTGGCCGAGTTGAATCATTGATCCAGAGACAGCAGGGCTGAAAATGTTAGCCTGACCCTTTACAGGAAGAGGTGCGCCAACCCCAGGCTAGAGCGGTGATTGTTGTAGCAAGATGAAGCGGGTTCTGCACAGAGGTCCTTGGCCTGATGCGGCTACAGCTTGGGGAAAGCTAAAACCCTCAGCTTCCTCAGGAAGACCCCTAGGCTAGTTTATTTGCTCGTTCATTCATTCTTTCACCAAATATCCTGAGTTCCGGCCATGTACCAGACACACCAATGGGTGGTGTGGAGAAAACAGTTAAGGGACACAGAAAAAAGATCCTGCCCTCAGGGAACTTCCAATCTGATGGGAGAAATTAGACAAATACTACACAGGTCAAGGTACTTGTCATGTCAGGGCGTGAGCAGCACTCTGAGGAGAGGTGAGGGTGGTGGGAAGTGAGGAGGAGGTGATCTGTTAGCCCTGAGCACACGCAATGGGATGGAGGCAATGAGGCAGAACTGCCCAGCAGAGGGAAAAGCTAGTTGCAAGACCTTGGGAGGGAAGCATTGGAGAAAGTGGAACTAAGCAAGGTGTGCACAGTGGGGGTTATTTATTTTCAGCATTGATCATAGAGCTTGGTCATCTGATTTACGGTTATGTTCAAATAGTATCTGTTGTCCTCTTTGGGCACATTAGAAAGCGAGAAGGGGGCGGATATAGTGCAGTGGATAAAAGAGGAAGTTCCACAGTGGGACTTTTCAACGACTGTGCTATTGACATTGAGGTCTGAACAATTCTTTGCTGTCCTGTGCAGTATGGGATGGTTGGGTGGTATTCCAGGCCTCTCCCCACTGGATCCCAGTAGTTATCCCCCAGTTGTGGCAACCAAAAGTGTCTCACAACAATGTTACACTGTGTGGATCACAATAAACTGTGGAAAATTCTGAGAGAGATGGGAATACCAGACCACCTGACCTGCCTCTTGAGAAATCTGTATGCAGGTCAGGAAGCAACAGTTAGAACTGGACATGGAACAACAGACTGGTTCCAAATAGGAAAAGGAGTATGTCAAGGCTGTGTATTGTCACCCTGCTTATTTAACTTCTATGCACAGTACATCATGAGAAACGCTGGACTGGAAGAAACACAAGCTGGAATCAAGATTGCCGGGAGAAATATCAATCACCTCAGATATGCAGATGACACCACCCTTATGGCAGAAAGTGAAGAGGAGCTAAAAAGCCTCTTGATGAAAGTGAAAGAGGAGAGTGAAAAAGTTGGCTTAAAGCTCAACATTCAGAAAACGAAGATCATGGCATCCGGTCCCATCACTTCATGGGAAATAGATGGGGAAACAGTGGAAACAGTGTCAGACTTTATTTTGGGGGGCTCTAGAATCACTGCAGATGGTGATTGCAGCCATGAAATTAAAAGACCCTTACTCCTTGGAAGAAAAGTTATGACCAACCTAGATAGCATATTCAAAAGCAGAGACATTACTTTGCCGACTAAGGTCCGTCTAGTCAAGGCTATGGTTTTTCCAGTGGTCATGTATGGATGTGAGAGTTGGACTGTGAAGAAAGCTGAGCACGGAAGAATTGATGCTTTTAAACTGTGGTGTTGGAGAAGACTCTTGAGAGTCCCTTGGACTGCAAGGAGATCCAACCAGTCCATTCTGAAGGAGATCAACCCTGGGATTTCTTTGGAAGGAATGATGCTAAAGCTGAAACTCCAATACTTTGGCCACCTCATGCAAAGAGTTGACTCATTGGAAAAGACTCTGATGCTGGGAGGGATTAGGGGCAGGAGGAGAAGGGGATGACAGAGGATGAGATGGCTGGATGGCATCACTGACTCGATGGACGTGAGTGTGAGTGAACTCTGGGAGTTGGTGATGGACAGGGAGGCCTGGCGTGCTGTGATTCATGGGGTTGCAAAGAGTTGGACATGACTGAGCGACTGAACTGAACTGGGGGCAAAATCACCCCCACTGAGAACCACTGCTTTGGAGTTAGGTTGCTTGCTGGCTGTGTGACTTTCAATGCGTCACTTACCTTCCTTCCATTGTATTATCTGTAGAGTGAAAGCATTACCTCCACCTGGCATCCCAGGGCTGTTGAGCACCCAGTGGAGTGCACCCAGTGGAGCTTGGTTTGGCCCAGGCCCTTGCCAGGCGTTAGCTGGGGGAGCAGAGACCTCAGCTCTCGTTTTCCTCTCATTTACCTTATTCTGCAGCTGAGAGCACAGTGTCTGTTCTTGTCTTGGTGAGGGAATTGTGTTCATGAGATTGGCTCAGATCCTTTTGTTAAAGTACAAGCCACCAAAATGTCATTTTTTGGTTTTATTTTCCCATTTAATGATCACCATCCTTCATGTGTGGCTGCTGTTTGACAGCTTCCAAATTGACCTGTGATGCGCAGAGGTGGACATCATTTCTTCCACTTTCAGGGGTGGTTGGAAATGCAGGGCCTCTGAGCTAAGGAACATGCCTGAGGTCTCCCTGAGTTGAAGGAGGGAGGCTCTAGCTCCCGGTGGTTTGGGTCTGGGCAGCCCGGCTGATGGGATGTGGAAAGGGAGGAGGGCTGTACTGTTTGGAAGAGGGAGAAGTCTTTGTACCTTTTCTCTGTGGCTCTGCTGGTAACACGTTTGTTTAAAACTGGCTTCTTTAGTGATACAAGTGAAGTTATTTACAAAACAAAAATGGACTCACTGACTTAGATAATGAATTTGTGGTTGGGTTGGGGGAAGAATGAGGCAAGGGATAGTTAGGGAGTTTGGGATGGACATGTACACACTGCTATATTTAAAATGGGTAACCAGCAAGGTACTCCTGTGTAGCACATGCAAGTCTGCTCAGTGCTGTGTGGCAGCTCAGATGGGAGGAGTTTGGGGGAGAATGGATACAGGTGTATGTATGGCTGAGTCTCTCTGCTGTCCACTTGAAATGGTCACTACATTGTTAATCAGCTGCATTCCAATATAAAATAAAAGATTAAAAAAAAAAATAAAAGGACTTCTTTGCCCCAGGGAGCCCCCAGGACACCCTGGCTGACTAATGTCACCCCTGGCCCTGTAGAATGAAAGGGATGGGATGCCTGCTGTAAAGAGGAATGGCAACTGGAAGGAATTGTAGACACTTGGCAAACTAGCATTTTCATCTCCCAGTCTGTTCGGGACACTTGGAAGGAGCACATGGGGAGAGCCTGGACGGAGTACCTCTGTAGATCTGTGTCATGGTGGACTCATTTGGACTCACTTCCTCCCCTGTATCCCCTCACCCGTGCCTGAACTGGTTGCGGGACAGAGTTCCTATTGGCACTTCCTTCTAGACTGTCGGATGGCCATGTTTCGAGCCCTTAGGATATCCTGGAAAGCACTCTCTTGTGTCATCTTCTTTCACCCTCTTCCTTCTCCAGGTCACGGCTGTTATCTCCACTCAAAGACTGAAAAGAGAGTTCCAGAAGGTTAAGTAACTTTCCTAGGCTCAGCAGTTAAGTAATTTGGAGAAAGTGAAATTTGATCCTTACAGTTTTTTTTCTTTCATAAAATCTTGGATGCAGCAGAAGAGGAGGCTGATGACTCTCCAGAGAAGTTAAAATTGTACCCCAAAGCTCAGTGCCTGGTGGGATTCCTGGGCTCAACCGTCAAGGCCTTTCACGTGTCACTGAATCCACTTTTCAGTGTGAATGTGGATGAGTCCCTTGAAGTCTGTCTCAGTAATGTACCCACAGTGGATTGACATCTTTCTGGGGGATTATTTTTAATAGTCTTATAGTGTCTTCTTCCTTCTGCCCATCCTCTTCTGAAGTGTGTCAGAGTTGGGGTTATTTTGGAGAACTGGGGTGTATGAGGAGCCCTCCTGACCCCCATCCCTGCAGTCATCCTTCACAGAGCATACCCTGAAGTGGGGACCCCCCACAATGAGCGTGCTTACGCATGCTCCGTTGTATCTGGCTCTTTGTGATCCTGTGGACTGTAGCCCGCCAGGCTCTTCTGTCCATGGGATTTTCTAGGCAAGAATACTGGAGTGGGTTGCCATTTCTTCCTCCAGAGGATCTTCCTTACTGAGGGATGAAACCTTTGGTTCCTGCATTGGCAGGTGGATTCTTTACCCCTGAGCCACTGGGAAGCAGCCCCTCTGCCCTCAACCCCACAAGCCCCTAGATCTGATTAAAAAGCAGATTGTGATTCCTCTGTAGATCTGGCCTGGGCCTTGAGTCTGCATTCCGGAAAAGCTCCAGGGTGATGCTGAAGCTGCTGTCTACTGATCACACTGGGTAGCCAGATATATCAATAGCTGATGATTCTCTTGCCCTCACTTCAGAGACTGAACCAGATATTGGGTTCCAGGAAGAATTCTATCTTTTAGGAGCTCATGGAGTCACTCACAGTGAAGTGGTGTTACCTAAACTGACTACTGATGAGCCTGGTGAACTTAAGCCAGATATTTTGTGATTGGTCCCTTCTCTTAAGAGTAGCTACCATTTTCTGCATACCTACTGTGTGCATTTACATTTTCCCGCTGAGCAGTAGCACACTGGATCACTTTGGATCTAAGGTCACTCCGGCAGTGAGAAATGCAATTCATTTCTAATAAGCTCCAGTTTTGAGTCAGCAAGCCTGCCGTCAATTTGCATGCCAGGAGCCCGTGGGTAAGAGGTAAGATTCAGATTTTACACACATTGTCATGCTGTATTTCCTTTATTAGTTATATGGGTTCTGAGGCAGCTGGCTTCTTGGAGGCCTGGTAAGGCATGTTAGGGAGTTTTGTCGACTGCTTCTGTGCCAGGCTCACTTAGACTCTCGTAAAGCTCCTGGAAAGGCCTTCACTGTCAGTCCCCGGAACGTCTGCCTGGTGAGCCTGGGCAGATACACTGTCACAGTCACTGTGCCCCGGGCTTGCCCCTCGCTCTGTGTACAGTGGCTTATGTGAAGGACAGGTTGACTAGAAAATCACTCGTGTCACTTGCAGGAAAACACTTCCAGTAATGAGACAGGATTTAAGGACTTGAGGATCTGAGTGGGCAGGTGATTATAACCAACCCTTCATTCCTTCTCTCCAAAACAGTCAACATGCCATCTCCTGAGCTGCATCATGAATGTAACTAACATCCAGCTAGGGATTTTGGGAGGGTTTATATTTTTTTGTAATCCATGACCTGTTACTAATTTGCCTTAAACAAAAGAAGTAATTTACGGCGTACTTCTGAGGCTTATGCTGTTTCTCCGAAGTCCTTTTATCTTGCAAAAGGTGGTGTTATGCATTTTAATAGAAACAATAGCTTTCTTTTAAAAAATGCTTTCTTCTCTCTTCAATCAAATCATAGAGCTAATACTGTAGAGCAGCGGTCCCTAGCCTTTTTGGCACCAGGAACTGGTTTCATGGAAGACAAATTTTTCCATGGACTAGGGGAGGAGGGTGATTTCAGGATGATTTAAGCACATTACATTTACTGTGCACTTTATTTCTATTATTATTGCATCAGTTCTGCCTCAGAGAATCAGGCATTAGATCCTAGGGGCTGGGGACCCCTACTGTATAGAGAGCTTTGAGACTCAGAACTACAAATCTGTTCTTCGTAACAGTACCAGCTGTACATAGAAGTATGGTATACTTTTGTGGACAAAAGTGGTGTTTCTCTATCAGGGGATCTGAGCCTTCACAGTTGTACTCAGTGTGGATTGTCGTGCCTGTGTATGACGTTTATCCAGTCTATCAATTACAGACTTCCTTTAAGGAGTTTTCAGGAAACCCTCTTAGCATGAAGTTACAAATTGATGTTTTTCTAGTTTAATTACAGCAGTTTAGAAAGGAAGCACCTTTCACACAATTATCTAAAGCCAGCTTCCTCTAAAATTAGAGGAGGGCACAGCATAATATAGATGGAAATCTGCCCTGGCATGCTGAAAAGCACGTGTGCCTTGGGGCACTCATGTGATGTATTTTTGACCTTGGAGGAGAGGTTTGTTTTTTGGAGATCTGACTAGAGATGTCTGTGGAATAGTGAGCAGATTGCCTTACGCTTAAGGCTGTCATCATCCTTGTCCAATTCCTACTCTATCTTTAGTGACCATCCCCCTGCCCTCCAGTGAGGTGACCCCAAGGAGCCCGTTATTACAGTCCTGACTTGATGGATAATCGCTGGTTATGAGGTCTGAGTTGACACCAGCGCTTTGTGTGATAGTGTTGGACTTGCCTGGCTCAAGTTGGTATTTCCATTCATGTGAGGCTGCAGCGTGGAAGCATGCTTGCAATGGGATTTGCCAAAATGTGAAGATTTTCTGTGTGGTAGCTGGACCGGGACAGCTGTCCTGAGAACTGTTTCAGCAACACTTTCCCAGTTGGTTCCGTGAAGGTTCTTCTGAGAGTGTGGGATTGAACTCTGAAGGATGATAGCCTGGCTTTCCTGGGAGACTGCTGGCAGCATGTGTACACATGTGTGTATATGCGTGTGTGCATGTACGTGTGTGTACACGTGTGTGTGTCTAGTGTAAGAGGTCCAGCTGTAGAAGAGAAGGAGACTCTGTTGGAGCATAGGAGCCCCTTCTGCTGGCCTTCCTACTTGCTGGCATCAGCACAGGACAAAGGTACAGAGCTGTCGTCAGTCACTTGTCTTTCTTGGCAGCCGTGCTGCAGGCAGGGAGCGGGATGCAGTAGCTAAAATAACAACAAAAACTTGCTGCTTTATCAGCTGTGAGCCCTTAAAGGAGTTTTTGAAACTGCGTAGCATCAATTTTTAAAATCTGTTAAATGGGTCTAATAGTATGTGCTCTGCTTATCTCATATGGTCTTAAATATGCTGTAAGATGGGCTTCGCTGGTAAAGAGTCTGCCTGCAATGCAGGAGACACAGGAGATGCCGGTTTGATCCTTGAGTTGGGAGGATCCCCTGGAGAAGGGAGGTGGCAATCCACTCTGGTATTCTTGCCTGAAAAATCTCATAGATGGAGGAGCCTGGCGGGCTACAGTCCAAAGAGCTGGACATGACTGAATGACTAAGCATACACACACATGCTGTAAGATCCCCACAAGTAAATGCTTTATAAACCAAGAAGGAATAGACGAGGGCCTGTTCAGTGAGAGGCAGTATGGCCTCATAGTTAGCAGTGATACGCCAGCAGAGTGGTTATAGCAGTCGTTAGTAGCAAGAAGAGCTAGTTAGATCATGGGTAGTGGTTAGGAGTACAACCACTGCTCCTACTGAGCCAGTTGTTGGGGTTGCTTTTTTAATTTGCTTTGCTTTTTCTTTTTCTAAAGCACTTGTTGAAGGGGATTCTTAGGGTGTACTAGTTTTGTTCTGAGATAGGATCTCTTACCCGGGGCATGGCCCTGGCAGTGGACAGGACAAACTCTGAACTGAACCAGTGAAATGTCTTCTGTGGCTTAAACTGAGTCTGTTCTGAGCATCAGAGGGGGAGCTTTTGAATTCCCTTGAGAACCCGTGACCTTGGCATGACTCTGCTCAGGAAGTCAGACAATCTACCGCCCCGATGCCTGCATCTGCCCCATGTGTTTTGTGGCCTTGGCGGCTGTGGGCCTTTTGTTCTGAAGTCAACTGTCTGATATTCCTTTGGAATATATGAGTCAGGGGGGAAAGAATTGGACGTGTTCCCAGTCTTACTCATGAACTTTTTTCATCTATTAAAGGAATCTCTGTATCACTTAATTAGATGTCTTTTTTTCATTCAGTTGATTTGATTAAATATTAGTAATAATAATAATAATAATCATGCTGCTACTGCTGCTAAGTCGCTTCAGTCGTGTCCGACTCTGTGCGACCCCATAGATGGCAGCCCACCAGGCTCCCCCATCCCTGGGATTCTCTAGGCAAGAATACTGGAGTGGGTTGCCATTTCCTTCTCCAGTGCATAAAAGTGAAAAGTCACAGTGAAGTTGCTCAGTCGTGTCTGACTCTTCGCGACCCCAGGGACTGCAGCCCACCAGGCTCCTCCGTCCATGGGATTTTCCAGGCAAGAGTGCTGGAGTGCGATGCCAATGCCTTCATAATCGTAATTGATCTCAGGGTCCCCCCACCCCCAGTGCAGTTGCGTGTGTGTGTTAGTCACTCGTGGACTGTAGCCTGCCAGGCTCCTCTGTCCGTAGGATGTCCCAGACAAGAATGCTGGAGTGGGTTGTCATTCCCTTCTCCAGGAGATCTTCCCAACTTGGGGATCAAACCCAGGTCTCCTACGTTGTGGGTGAGTTCTTTACCATCTGAGCCAGCAGGGAAGCCCTCCAGTGCCACTAGTTGCTCATGTATATTTACTCAGTGAGTAGTTGGATTTGGAAAGCTACAGAGGAAGATTTAGAGATTTATTACTAGCTTCAAGTCTAGAGACTATTAAGGCAAACATTTCTTTTTTAATTGAAGTATAGTTGATTTACAATGGTGTTAATTTCTGCTGTACAGCAAAGTGATTCAGTTATACATATGGGTACATTCTTTTCTAAAATTCTTTTCCATTATGGTTTATTACAGGATATTGAATATAGTTCCCTGTGCTATACAGCAGGACTTTGTTGTTTATCCATCCTAAACATAACGGTTTGCATCTGCTAATCCGAAACTCCCAATCCGTCCCTCCCCCACCTTCCTCCCCCTTGGCAACCACAGTATGTTCTCTGTATCCTTGAGTCTGTTTCTGTTTTGTAGATTGGTTCATTTGTGTCATATTTTAGATTCCCCATGAAAGTGAGTGTCATATGGTATTTGTCTTTTTCTGACTTACTTCACTTAGTCCGATAATCTCTAGGTCTGTTCATGTTGATGCAAGTGGCATCATGCCATTCTTTTCCATGGCTGAGTAATATTCCATTGCATATTTTATATCTATACACCACATCTTTATCCACTCGTCTGTTGACGGAAGTCTAGATTGTCTCCGTGTCTTGGCTATTGTGAGTAGTGCTGCTGTGAACATGGAGGTGGATGTATCTTTTTTGAATTTTAGCTTTGTTGGATGTATGCTTAAGAGTGGGAGTACTGGATCATATGGTATTCTATTTCTCATTTTTTGAGGAACCTCCATACTGTTTTCCACAGTGCCTGTACCAACTTACATTCCCACCAGCAGCGGAAGGGTTCCCTTTCCTCCCCATCCTTCCCGGCTGTTATTTGTAGGCTTTTTAATGATGGCCATTCTGAGCAGTGTTAGGTGGCACTTTATTGTAGTTGTGATTTCAGTGTTTTTTTCATGTTTTGGCCATCTGCTAGACAAATTTGAGGGTAGGAGAAGCGGTCAACAGAGGATGAGATGGTTGGATGGTATCACCGACTCAATGGACATGAGTTTGAGCAAACTCCAGAAGATGGTGAAGGACAGGGAAGCCTGGCGTGCTGTAAAACCGTGGGGTCGCAAAGAGTCGGACATGACTGAGCAACCGAATAACCACAACTCCTAGTCTTTTTCTCTGGGTCCCTACCCTTTGCTTCTCCTATGTAACCACTTTCTTCTTATCTGCCTGCATATGGCAGTGTGTGTGTCCCATAGATGAGTCTCCATTACAAATACAGGCAGGGTGATTTTCTCCCTCCTACAGCTCCTCCCCCACACCCTGCCACTGCATGGACTATCCTGCCAGCCCAGTGGCTACTGTAGTCTGGGTTTCATGTGTTGTCAGAGCTGGTGGGAAATTCAAAGAGGGTCTTGTACTACCTTTGCATTTTGGAAATGCAGGCCCAAGGGGAACTGACTTGGCCAAGGACACACTGAGTTAGTGAGGTGTCCAGATATGAACCTTGCGCTCCTGCCTCCTCCTGGCCCTGACCCAATTCCCAGAGAGCAGACCGTACTTTAGCCAGAAGAGTCCAGCAGATGGTATCCTGGAGGAAGGTGTCCTGTATGGGGGTGTTCAGGGTACCCCACTCTGCCCGTGGGTGACTGATTCTTTAGACACTAAGGAGAGATGGGCTTGGGTCTTCTCTACCGTCTGCGGATGGGACTGTGCCTCCCCCAGCCTGGGAAATGGTATCCTCCTTCCCTGCCAGTGGGCGTTTTCTGCCTTTATCCCTTTCCTGGCTGCTGAGTGCAGTGTCCAGGCTGTGGCCGTCAGAACTGCCCTGCAGGTGAATGGACTTGGACTTGTTAGGTCCAGCTCTACTTGTGGTGAAATCCCAGCGGATCCTCACACCGTACCCACACCCAGGAAATTCTGGAGTCTGCTGGAGCTGATAAAGTTGGGATGTCTGTCTCCTCTGGTATTGCTTTCTCAGTTTTATTAATCAATAATAGGAAATGAAGTCAAGGCATTCTTGAATCTGTGCCGGCCTTTTCAGTACTTTTATGGTCTCTGTGTCCTAATACTCGCTCTCTTTTTCTTAGAAGATTTTTCTCAGCATTGTAGGAGCACAGGACTGGCTTTCTTGGGGAAGCCTGGGAATTCATACATGGTGTGCAAATCAGTATATATTGATGGATTCAGGATTGAGTCTGCAAGTGGGTGAATTCTCAGCCCTGTGGATAAATAGGGCTGACTCTAAGGCTATCGAACACTGGGGACTTTGATATCTACGGGTGTAGGAGAGGTGCTCTGGAGCCAATTTCCCATGGAAACTGAGGGATGACTGTACTACGCTGAGGCCCAGTTTTCCTCTCTGTTGTTATTTTAGTTGCTAAGTTGTGTCTGACTCTTTAGCTACCCCATGAACTGCAGCGCACCAGGACCCTCTGTCTATGGGATTTTCCAGGCAAGAATACTGGAGTGGGTTCCCATTTCCTACTCCAGGGGCTCTTCCCCTAAATGAGTGTAATTGTGCCAGTCTTGAAGATGTTGTAAAGATGGCTTGACGTTATATTTTGTGTGGAATAGGTCTCCCTCATTGCTTGGTGGATCTGTACATTAAGGTGTGTGCTGTCCAGACAGCCTTCCTCCAGAGTGATCTGTGTAGGTGCATTTTTGCAAGGGTTTTCAAGCAGGCTGCTGGTCATCAGAATTGTCTGGGTGCTTTCCAACACTAGTACCCCCTGCACTAGACGTCTGGGCCCTTCTAGACTACCCACTCATTCAAATCTCCAGAGGTGGACCCAGCATTCCATCACATAAAAAGACTCCCTAGGGAATTCCCTGGCGGTCCAGTGGTTAGGATTCCACTTCTGTTGCCAAGGGCCCCTGTTTGATCCTTGGTCAGGAAACTAAGATCTCACAAGCCGAGTGGTGCTTCCAAAATAATGATGATAGTAATAATAATAAAATGAAGAGGTTTCCCGGTGCTTCTTTTGATCCCCAGCCATGTTTGGGAACCTCTGCAGGGTAGGTTTTATTCTAATCCTCTTTGATCAAAGCAATATGGTGGTGTGGTATAAATGATTGAGAGTTTAAATATTCTGGTTATGTAGTAGTGTTAGATTTGGGCTCTGTTTTTCACAGCACATTATTTTCATGTATTGGGATGGGTTGGGTGAGAAATAAGAAAATTATAAGAAATTGCCTAGTAAGAGAAGATGTGATGCTTGACTAATTAGAAATGGATAATTTGCTCCTTAAAAGGCCTTTTTTTATAGCATGAAAGTCCAATTGGATTGTCTCTATTCAGGTGCCCCTGTGTTCATTTCCTAGACACAGGTTTGTCTGTGAGAGGAAAGCTTTAAGATGGAGTCAGTCGCCTGCAGTTTCCTCTCTGTGCTCAGATGTGTGGGTTGAGTCTCTTCTGTTTCCCCCACCCCCGACTCCATCCCTCACTCCTCCTCTGGCTGGCTTGGTGCTGGGAGAACTCTCATCACCTCATGCAGGGCTTGGTGCTTGTGGAGTCAGGGAAGCCAGTTTAAATTTTGGCTCTAACTGTTAGATGTCTGGAAACCTCATAAAGATGGGAACTGTTCCCAGCTTGGAACTTACCTGAGTATGGCCTGGCACTCATCATGAAGCCTTGAAGTGTTTCTGTTGAGCAAATAGAAATATATCAGAGTGGGATGTAAAACGTGCTTCTTTCTCTTTCTTGGTTCTATGACCTGAGACAAGAAATTGATCTCATCAAGTGAGCTGTGTTTCCCTTCCTGGTTAAATGGAGTGGTCACATCCCTCTCCTTAGCTTTCCCAAATGAAATATTAAGATGCTTTGTAATACCAGCGGGCAGTGTCAGGTTCTTATATGAAGAATGTTTCATTGCTTGTTAGGACACTGGCATTTGATCAGAATTCTTTCTGATTTGTTTGCCTGTTACTTCTGCATTATGGGGCTTCCCAGGTGGCAATGCAGAAGATACAGGAGACACAGATTTGATCCCTGGGTTGGAAAGATCCCCTGGAGTAGGAAATGGCAACCCACTTCAACATTCTTGCCTGGAAAATTCCACGGACAGAGGAGCCTGGTGAGCTACAGTCCATGGGGTTGCAAAGAGTCAGGCACGACTGAGCATGCAAGCACACCACACTACAACAGGACAAATGATTTGTAAGTTTCTTTTTTTTCTTTTTTTCTTTCTAATGCCTTGGGCACTGAAGAATTGATGCTTTTGAACTGTGGTGTTGGAGAAGACTCTTGAGAGTCCCTTGGACTGCAAGGAGATCCAACCAGTCCATCTTTAAGGAAAATCAGGCCTGAATATTCATTGGAAGAATTGATGTTGAAGCTGAAACTCCAGTACTTTGGCCACCTGATGGGAAGAATTGACTCCTTGGAAAAGACCCTGATGCTGGGAAAGATTGAAGGAGGGAGGAGAAGGGACAACAGAGGATGAGATGGTTGGATAGCATCACTGATAAAATGAACATGAGTTTGAGTAGGCTCCGGGAATTGGTGATGGACAGGGAATCGTGGCGTGCTGTAGTCCATGGGGTCTCAAAGAGTCAGACATGACTGAGTGAACTGAATGCCTTGGGAACCCTGCTGCACAGTGGGTTTCCCACACCCCACCTCTGAGTTTATCTTGAAAAGTCCATCTCATGCGCTGTGTTGCTGGGGAAAGGAGATAGACGCATGTGAGTTGTGGCTCTGGCCGGCGGCCTCGGAGCTGCAGTGCTCACAGAAGCCAGAGAACTGTTTTCTTCTCTTTGCGTCTCATTGGAATCGAGTGGCACTGCAGAACTTGTTTTCTAGAGTGGTTACTAACTCAAAGTGACTAATTATTGCTTCCCACTGTGGTGACTGACGAATGGGAAGGACGCAGGGAGATGATGACAAGCATGCTTTGGTGCCGACAAATGGGGCTGCCTTTTGGAAGAGTTCCTTGCATTCAGTATGTGTTTAGTAAATGGGCAGTTATAGAGTGCAGTTGCTAGCATCCATCTGCCTGTCCTTGGGGGAAGGTCATGGATCAGAAGCAGCTAGCATTTGGCCCTACTGTCATTGAGTTAGTGGGCTCTGAAGCTGGGTCATTTGTTTATCTGAGTCCGGGATGGACTGTTGAAAATTACATATCTGGCCAGAAAACAGTCTTAAACATAGAAATAGAGCAAGAACAAGTTCCTTAGAGATAACTTTAGTATTTAAGCATTGGTTTAAGCATCCCTTCACCCAACCATCGACGTCGCCATCCAGCCGCCTTCCATTTTGGGAAACGGTTATTAAGCATCTTTGGTTCAGTCGCTCGGTTGTGTCTGACTCTCTGTGACCCCATGGATTGCAACATGCCGGGATTCCCTGTCCTTCACTAGCTCCCCTAGTTTGCTCCAACTCATGTCTATTAAGCATCTACTATGTGCCAGTTCGTGCTAGGCTCTGGGGATAAAAAGATAACATAAGACATGATTGCTGTCCTCAAGGAAACGACAGTCTAGGGTGGAAGATATTTCCCTAAATTTCAAGTCAAATTCTTACTTGACACATACCTATTTTTATTTTGTTTTGGGTCTCATCTCTTTTGAACAAAGCACAGCATGTAACCGTTGTGACATTCTCACTTGTTTTTATAAACCCAAGTTGTGGAGTTGGATTTCGTGTTTTGCATAACTCTAAGCACAGTGTAAGTGCTTGTATTATTAAACAGAAGAAGAGGGAAGAAATCGTAATCCAGAAAAAAAGACCAAATCTTAGAACAGCAAAAAAATCTTAAGGTACCCAATGGAATTCTTAAAAGCTTTTTTAAAAAGCCTTATCGCGTATAATATTCAAAATTGCTTTTTGAGCCATGGGTAAATTTAAGTGCAAAATGTCTTCTAAATGTATTAAACTAGAAGGCCAGTTGGAAGGCATAGAGTTCCGTCTTAGCACAGGGATATGCCATTAAAATGAGTGATTCAGAGCATAGGTTTGAGACTGGGCCAACTGGAATTTGGTCTTCTGTTTTACTGCTCTTTCCCTGTGTGACTTTGGGCAAATTTCTTAACCTCTCTGAACCTCAGTTTCCCTTCTTGTAAAACGGGAGTAGCGATGGTATTATTCACCTGAGAGAATTATTATGAGGCTGAAGTGAGGGCAAAGATTTGCCAAGTGCTTAACACAGACCTGGTTTGTAGTAGGTGCTCTGGAAAATCGAGCTATTTTGATGATTATTAGGAGAAAGGGGATTGGGGTTATTCCAAATATGTGTATATGTAAGTCTGAGTGACTAGGGGTGGTGGAAATGAGACACATGGTGCCTTTTGGTTTTATACAACTAACCATCCCTTGAGAAATAGTCATGCAATGTTTCTCTTCCCTGGTAGTTCAGACAGCAAAGAGTCTGCCTACAGTGCAGGAGACCTGGGTTTGATCCCTGAATTGGGAAGATCCTCTGGAGGAGGGCATGGCAACCCATTCCAGTATACTTACCTGGAGAATCCCAATGGACAGAGGAGCCTGGCAAGCTACAGTCCATGGGGTCGCAAAGCATCGGACGTGACTGAGCAACTAAGCACACATTGCTTCTCCTGAAGCCCTTTTCTGCATCTTTGCTGTGCTGGGCATGAATGATGAACTAGCTCTTTCTGCAACTAAAGGATTGGTGTTTGTGTGTGTGTAGAGAGCGGGGAGAAGAAAAACTGCCTTAAGCCTCTGAGCAGTGTCATAGATTTTCAGCTAACAGGCCTGAGCTGTTAGCGTATCATTCAGGGGAGTGACCTACTCAGGAGAAAATCCAATTCTGAAATTAATTTCAACACATCAAAAGGCAATTGGTAATTGTAGCTGACATTATATATTTTTAAAGGGCCGACTAGCAAGTTGGACTTTTCAGTAACACTTGAAGCAGTGGGTTTGGTGCAGTGGAAATTTCACGAAAGGATCGTTTTCTTAAAAAGAGAGGGGAGAGGGGGTTTCTCTTGATGTTTTTTTTTCCATGGAAGGTAGTTCTATATACTGTTTATAGAAGCCTTGATCCTTTTTAAACTTTAAGGAGCACAGTTGGCCTCTGTGGTAATAAATCGAGAGGCATATGGGGGCTCAGGGACCCTTAATTTATGTGCTCGACTCCTTCCCCCAATTCAGCCGGCTACTTCCTGGGATGGTGTACTTGATTGATGAGTTTCTGGTGTTCTGTGCTGCTGGGATGTCTTTTGAAGTTTCTCCTACAAGGCTTGAGGTTTGCCCCTGTGAGGTGTTAATGGGCTTCCTGCTGGGGCGTTATTTGTAAGGGGCGCTTGTTAGAGGGGCCTCACAGGGCAGCTGGGGACACCAGAGTTCTTGTTCTTCTGAAGGGTTGGCTCTCGGGCCTTGGGCCCCCAGCCTCCCAACTTCGGTTTGGAAGACACTGCAGCATCGTTTTTATTCCTGTCCCCAGGCCGCTATTTGTTTAGCTTTAGGGGCCCCTAGACCATGGCAGGTATTGGCGGTAAGGGATCAGACCAGCCTGGGAACAGGCAGGAACCGTGAGTCCGAGAAGAGACTCAAATCCACGTGGATGGGAAGACTCCTATCTGGGTAACAGGAGATTGTGTCTTGAGCCAAACAACCAAGTTCCAACTAAACACACGCCCAAGACTGGCCCCTGTGTCGTCTCCTCTGTGGCCTGCCTGCCTCTAGGTTCTCCCTTGCCCAGTTCCGTTCTCCTCATCACCACCAGGGCGCTCTTCATAAAGTGAAAACCTGCTTATGTCACGCTCCTCTTGCAGCTGTGTTCATGGTGTGTGTGCATGCTCAGTCCCTCAGTCATGTCCGACTGCAGCCTGCCAGGCTCCTCTGCCCGTGGAACTCTCCAGACAAGAATATCGGAGTGGGTACCCATTCCCTTTCCCAGGGGATCTTCCTGACCCAGGGATTAAACCCAGGTTTCCTGCATTGTAGGCAGGTTTTTTTTTTTTACCATCTGAGCCACCATTTGGCTAAATTCAAGGGCCATCTGCCCCCCGAGGCCCTCCTCACCCACCCCTCCTTGTCCCCACAGGCTTGGATCTTCTCGCTGATACACCTGCAGCACCAGCGCTGACTTCAGCCGCAGCTTTATCAGTCGTTCTGTACTTGTGTGTTCTTTTGTCTCTTTCCTACATTAGATTCTGAGAATGTTGAGGCTAAGGATTTTGTTTATCTTTTCTCCCTAACGTGCAGCTCTGAGTCTGGTAATTAATCAACATTTACTGAATCAGTGAAAGCACACCGTTTACTGTTCTGTTGCCTTTGGACGCCTTTTCCCCCCATTTTGTACTGTATTAGAAGAGTACAGAATCAACCTCGATTCTCTATGGTGTGTTGCTAGCTCCCCACAGGTATGTCCCCAGGTGACAGTGATACAACCAGTAATTTTAGCTAGTGTTGATCGAGCACATTCTGTGTGTCAAGTGAGCATATACCTCATCTAATCGTTACGATACCCTTTCAAGGAAGGTTATCTTTGGATAAGCTTGAGCCAACTTTCCCGAGAGTGGCATGTCCTTAGGTGTGAGCAGGAAGATCTGAGTATTAAAGGCTTCCACATCCTTTCTGGCAGGTCTCGATACCCAAAGCGGAATCTTCTGAAAATATTCATTAGCATAGCGAAATTTCAATGAAACTGGCGAGAGAAATGAAACCTCCTTTAACTCACTCTTCCTTTGTAAACATAGAGGGGGGCTGCTTTCAGCGACAGCTCTATTCACTACAACTGCTGTGGGTTCCCTGGGCGCCTTGCTGCTAGAGAGCTGGGTCACTGGTGGCTCTTCTTTCCACTGCTTTGGGAAATTTCTCAGACTTTGTCAGGTCCTAAGATAGTGAGTGAACCAGCCTCTGTGCCGCTCTTTCTTTGGTGTCCAGAAAGAGAGAATTTTAAAATCACTCCTCACTCTCGGTGCTCTTGGGACTTTTTAGTTGTACTTGACTTTGAAAACTTGTGAAAGAAGAATGACGACTTGGCTGTTTTTTGAGTCAGTGCCCTTGACAGCATTTCTATGTGCTGCTGTGTCCCCAGGACTGACTTTGCAATTCTTTCTGAATTGCACCATGAAGTGGGGGAGAGGCGTACTTTTCGGAAGGGAAGTGAGAAGATTAAAAAAGTGTAGAAATGCAATAAGCCCCTCGCCAGACTTAGAGGATCTCAGTCTAGTGTTGAGAGACCCAGCTGATATCAAGAAACAGCGGTGTCTGCAGGCTTCAGCAGCATGCCTATTTCACTATAGTGCTTAGATCTACCCTGCGGAAGACATGAGATTTAGATGGAGAAGTGGCAGAGTCTCAAGCTGAGCTTCCCTGAATCTGAGAGAAAGGAGAGGAAGGGCAAGCTAATCCCCCAGAGACTGGAATGGCCAAGGGCAGCCAAGTGGTCGTGTCCACTCACCTTTGGCTAGAGAGGTTGTTAAGCCTAGCCTCAATCTTTAGAAATTGGTCAGGTTGACTATGTGATGAGGAGGTGCTATATACATACATACATACATACATATACACACACACACATGATATATACAGTGTATATATAAAATGAGTGTATATATATATACATGATTTACAATGTTCTGTTTCAGGTGTATAGCAAAGTGATTCAGTTATATATATATACACACACATATATATATTCTTTTTCAAATTCTTTTCCTTTATAGGTTATTATAGCAATAAGCTATTGAATATAGTTGTATGGACATCTCATAGTCTAACTCCCAGAATCTGGCTCTGGGGCCCTCAACCAGGCCCTACAGTTTGCTTAACAAGTAACTTGCCTCGCTGGGCCCCAGTATCCTCCATGGTAAAATGAAGATAACCATGGTACCTACTTTGGATACCATGGGTAAAGGGCCCAGAAAGCTTGAAAGTCCCACAGTGATTAGGGACTCAGCTTCTTTTACCTTGGATCATTACTCTCCTTAATATGTGCCTTCTATCTCATGGTCCAAGATGGCTTCTTTAGTTCCTGCCATCATTTCTACATTCCAGCCAGGAAGGGGAGAAGGGAAATGGAGGGTGTGGCCTGAAAGTTGCCCACCGCCTCATCCCATCGGTGAGAGCTTAGCCATATGACCATGTTATTCAAAAATAAGTTACGGAAATTTTAGTCTTTAACTGACACCCAACTAAAAAATCTATTATTATGTAAAAAAGAGAGATTGGCTATTAGGGAACAACTGGTGGGTTCTGTTCAAGTGTTAGGTGTTCAATAAATGTTATTACCACCACCACCGTCATTATCACAATCAACAATCATCATCATTTCTGATCTTAGCCTGTAAGATCATCCTCCATGAACTTGCTTCCTAACTTGCCTCTTATTTTCCATTTTAGAGCATCTTAGCTTGCACTTTGTTCCGCTGCACAATTTGTTCTATATCCATGTACCTCTGACACCTTTTTGTAGCTTGAAGTTGTCAACATAACCATATCCCTCAATGTCTCATGTGACAGAAATGGATATTAAAGCTGGTGGGATATTGACAACTTAGAAATAGCGGAGACTAGAGCATGAAGTCATAACCCATTTAGCAGCTTAATTAAAACATTGCAGGAAAAGTTGATGAAAAGAAGAAAAAAGCCTAACTGCCTTTAAATGTAGGTTCTTTCAGTTCAGTCGCTCGGTCGTGTCCGACTCTTTGCGACCGCATGAATCGCAGCATGCCAGGCCTCCCTGGTTAAGACTTTGTTTTATTTTTAACCCCTTCTACTTGCATGTTTGTGGGCCTGTGTTGAAGATGCCTGAATCTCCATGGAATTCTTCTCAAGGCTTTAGTCTGGCTGTCCAGACTTATGACAGTCCTTTGAGGTTTTCAAAATCCTTGTCCCTGGAAGGATGTGAAAACCAAGTTTCTTCTAATTCCGAAGCAGTTGAAATGAAGGGATTTGTTCTGTGGATCTTTTTTCATGATTTAAATGCTTTGCAGGAGTCTTTTGTGGTAGAGATGGTTCATTGAGGAATCACGTGGACTTTGGGCTCATTAAAACCCTGAGGAAGACAAATGCCACTTTTCTGCTACAAATCCCACTGAGGCTAATTTAATGGAGTTCTGGCTAGCCTTTATGGTTTCCATCAGCCACATCTCACCTCCATCATTTGTCTCCTCCTTTCTCCTTTGAAAAATACTGTGTCAGAAAGTGACATTTTTCTCCTAGAAGAATTATGACATGTTTATAACCTTGCTTCTTTCTACCAAGTCACTTATCTTTAAAGATGAAGCCATGGAGACAAAGAACTGGGAAATCCCTGGACAGAAGCATTGAAGTCATCGTCATTTTTTCCCCTCTTTTTCATCCTTTTCTCCTCCCTCTTGATGCTCTCTGAGAAATTTCTTGGCAGTTCCTCTTCCTCTGTTCCTTTTATTATTGTTCTAGCCAGGCCTTCAGCATTCCTTGCTAGGACTCTTGCAGTAGTCTCCTGGTTGTCCTGCCTTTTGTGTCTCCCCCATCCAGTGGACGTTCTCTCAGCACAGGTCTGGCCAGGACACATTTTTGGTTACAGATCGTCACTTCTTTCTGTTGCAGTCAGTGGTATGGAGTCAGCTTTCCTTGACATGAGGTCTGAGGCCAGACCATTGCTATGGTTGCCTGCTAACACATCAGTAAAAGGCAGAATAGATAGCATGGTGGTAGGTATCACTTACAATCTGCTTTTACGGCTGAAGAAATGGAGGCTGGGAGATTAAGTAACCTGTCTCATGACGCCTGCTAAAAAGTAGTGAGATCAGAATTGATCTTTGAACTGTCACTCAAGTGTCATATCATATGTTAGGCTCATTTCTTTCTGGCCTTTCTCTGGCCACCTTCCCTTGTGCCCTGGCTTCTAGCCCTGCTGATTGCCTTTCATGCCTTATTGTCTGGAACGTCAAGACCTGGACACTGCCGATGTCACTGTATGTGCTTTTGCAATTCCTTCTGCCAAGAGTGCCTTCCTTTGCCTTTTTGACAAGGAGCATTCCTTCGAGGTCTAGTTCCCAGCCTCCTCTTTGAAAATCGTCCCTGTCCCTTGTGTTATGTAAACGAGCCAAAGATGGGCACTGTGTCTTGGCTGCAAGGTATGTATTTCTGCACTGCAGCCTGAGTGAGACCCACAAGTTCAAAGACCCAATGGTACCAAATGCAAAATTTTACACATGCAATTGCTTTAAAAATAGCCCAAACAAGTAGATTTTTAGCCATTTAGGATCTGTCTGCTTTGCATACCCTGTGAAATAGCACCCGGAATCTGTTGGTCATTGATAAGATGGAGGCTTGTGGTTCTAAACCCCAAGCTGCTACTGTCCTTGGAGCTCTGTGACTCAAAGACCCCACCTCTCTCCCTGCCGCTGAATGACAGCACTTAGAGAAGTAAGTCTCCTCTCCGGTTCCCCTCCCCCAGGAGTTCCCTGATCCTTCTCCCCTTCTGAATGGTGAACCTTGAGCCAAGCCTCTGGGTGGTCTCTTGCTACAAAGGACGTCCCTTCACGATAAAGCTTTCCTTGGGCCTCATGCTCATATCTTTTCCCTTGACTAGCCCCCAAGTCACTTGAATCCCTACCTGCCCAACAGATTGGATCACTGTTTTATGAGTTTCCATCATGTTTCTTGAACCTGCTTCCTTTACTGTACTCATTGCATTATTGCATTACCCCAGTTGGCCGTGCATCACAGAGCTGAGGAGCCCTGGGTTCAGCACTGGGAGAAGCTTCACCCTTGAGCATGATCGCGTTTTCCCATTGTTATGAATCGATTTATTGTTTTGCACTTAATTGTACTTTATCTTGGCATCCAGTATAAAACTGTCGGTATTTTGTGAAATACTCAGAATTGATCTCATCAGTTTAATTTCCCCTGATTTAGGGAAAAAAATACCATCAGAAATACATTGGGTAGGAGGATGGCTAAAATTTAGAGCACTTTTCATCAAGTCTTATTTTGATAGTTGTGCCTGTCCTGGCCCCTCCTTTATCTGGTTTGCCAACAAAAACAGAATAAATGGAATAAATAAATGAGGGGAGTGTTATTGGCATTATGAAAGGATTCTGCTCAACACGGTTCTTTCCCAGCTGTGCTCCCCTAAGACAGTGGTGGTTTGTGGATCGGTAAGGCTTGGTGGGGAGAATTGAAATGTAGGAGCTGGCAGCAAATGCAGATCAATATGCCGTGAAAAGGAAGCACTCTGAAATGGCCTGTGAGTCACGTGCAGCTTTTCTAGAATAAGTCTTTTTAGGGTCTTGCTTGCACCCTGTTTATATAAGCCTCCTAGATTGCCCTAAGGCTAGCAATATGAAGACATTTCTTTTTACTTTCTTTGTTTTTTTTTATTTTTAAAATTTTAATTATGCAGCAGTTTTCCCCCTTTTTATTGAGAGATTGCTGATATCCATTACTGATATATGTTTAAAGTGTCCAACAGGATGGTTTGATTTACAAATATTGTGAGATGATTACCATGACAGGTTTAGTACATATCCATCATCTCATCAAGATACAGGAAAAGAAAATAAAAATTCTCCTTGTGATGAGAACTCTCTTATTCTCTTAATACCTTTCCTATACATCCTACAGCAGTGTTAACCATAGATATCGTATCAGCCCCTGGTACTTAAAACTGCAAGTTTGTACCTTTTGACCACCTTCCTCTAATCTCCCTCCAAGACATTTCTTTAGAATGAAACTAAGATGTTCACTCCCCCTAATTCTTTAAATGAGGTTAAAGTTACCCCATACCAAAAGGAATGTCCTGGGTTAATAGAGATGCTTTTTTTAAAAAAACAAATACCACCCCCACCCCACTCCCGCCGCCAACCCTAAAATATGGGTTTCTTGGCATTTGGCAGGGTTCAGCTTGAAGTAACTGAGTTCTTTTTTTCCTTCAAAATTATTGTCAGAGTGATGTAATATTTTAAGGGCAACTGAACTTACTGAGCCGACCGCCTGACCTGTTGTGTCTGTGACCTGCTTGGTTTTTCAGTTGAGAATAAGAAGGAGGCAGAGCGGCAGGACGCGTATCAGGGCTGTTCCTTTCGTTCCTGTGTTTTTTGGTGGTGTAACAGACACCACACACGAAGACGCTGGCCCTGAAGCAGTCTGTGGTTTCCCCAGCGAGTCTCAAGATTGAGCTTCCTAAGTCTTCTCCCCTCAGAGCCAGCGAAATCGAGCAGGAACACAATTTCCGACAATATTTTTCCAAGCAGCAGTTAGCCACTTGCCGCTCACGGCTCCTCTTCAGCAATTTCCACTTCACTGAACTTTTTGCTGAGCGTGGAGTGACTTTTAAATTTGTTTTGATCCCATTAGAAGCACAAGTCTGAGGGTTGCCGGGTGGATGGATTTCAGCTGATTGTGTGGAGGACAAGAGAGAAACTTGTGATTTTTGTGTCTCCTTTCAGGAAGGAAGGAAGCTCGGAGGGAGGAGGTAATCCCGTATTGGCTCCAGGTGGTTTATGCTGAGCTCATCTCCAATCTGCCAGATTAAAGAACAGAATGAATGTGTCGATTGATTTCGTGGGAGCTTTCATTTTGATTATTCACATACTAGTTTATTAAGCAGCAGCACAGAAGGGCTAAGATTTATAAAAAATTTTTATTATATCAGGAGCTCAATTATTCTTTGTTCACGGAAGCCAAGTTTGTGATGAAGCTGTACCACCCCATCTTCATTAGGCAATTTAAGATGTGAATTATACATGTTTTAGAAAGTAGCTAATTAGGGTACAACCTGACACATTTGCATTTCCGTGAAACATCTTTCTGCAGCAAAGATTCTGGCGAGAAGACTACACCATACTGAGTTGTAAAATCTCTCCTGGTGGGAGCTATTTCTTCTTGTAAGGAAACTGGTAAATGTGGAAAGACAGCACGTTATGCCTTCTGAGCCTCTTTTCAGAGGCTTCACCACCCATTGGCGTCTGTGGGCTGTTACAGTCCAGGGGCTCTGTCCTTGACATCCCTGTGGAGATGCCCTCATCCTCCTGGGCTTCAGGGTAGTGGGGGTGGGATGACAGAGGAGTCCAGAGATGGTAGAGTCTGACACTGTCTCCTGTTGAGTGTTAGCTTGTCTTTGGGTGTGTCTGTCCTTGGTGCTCCGCAGGGCACCATGCACCAGGTCTTAACTGCACACTGTCTCAGCACCATGGGGTCTCCATGTCTGGGTGTTCTGATCTGCCCATCCCAGCGAGGTTGGTGTGTCCTTAAACCTCAGGGCCAGCTTTCGCACTGCCTCTGACCGTGCTGCATTCCAGAAGCTGTGTGGAATGTTGCTTACCTCGAGGAACATAAACCTTGCATTGTGGGGCGAAGGCATTTGAAGATATCTTCTCCTCTCCTGTTGCCAAGGTGGCTCAATGTGCACTGAAATTAAATCCATATGTGTGCCCTGAGCAGATGGGGAGCTTTGGCGGGGGTTGGAAAGTACACTGCCTTATGCGACTATGATGACACTCACCCGGAGGGAACCTCAGTTATAAACCAGGGCAGTATTGCGTAAACAGGATCATGTCCTCATTTACGGTGCTCTAGAAAACTTCATGTATTCCTATGAAAAAGATCCTAGCTCTGGACTCACTGTTAATGATCAGATTCATCCTCGAATTGCACATACAGTTAGATGGTGGAGGACAATTCCTTTTATTTTATTACATTAACTTTATGACATGTAATAGTTCAGCTATTTTCAGTGGCAGGTCAGCAATATTTAGAGGGGATGTGCATTAGACATGGGAGAGACTATAATTTGATAAAGCATATCAATTCAGTTATTTGTGTGTGTGCATATGTGTGTATACACACACACATGGGTTTCCCTGGTGGCTCAGACAGGAAAGTATCTGCCTACAATGCAGGAGATCTGGGTTTGATCCCCAGGTGGGAAAGATCCCCTGGAGAAGGAAATGGTTACCCACTCCAGTATTCTTGCTTGGAGAATCTCATGGACAGAGGAGCCTGGTGGGCTATAGACCCAGGGTTGCATAGAGTCGGACACGACTCAGCAACTAACACTTTCACTTCACTTTACAGACACACACACAGTAAAGCTGGACAGTCTTCTGGTCTAGTAAGGGCCAGATGGACTGAGAAGGCATCTTAGGGACATAGGTTCCAAAGACTGAGAAACGATTCCTTGGGGCTCATGAGAAATGATACTGGGTACTTTCTCAACATCCTTTTGGGGCAGGTAAGACCATTTACTTTAAGTCTGGTGTTGGTGTCCATAAACCCACGCTGTAAGTCTAACGAGGCCAGTCTCTCCTTCATAGAGAACGGTCCGTGAGTTCGCGGCCTTCGTTGCTTGGTGAGGGCTTGTAGTCAGACGTGTGGTCTGAGGACCCGCCGCACCAGCATCACTCTTGTCAGATGCTAGGACCTCCAGCCTTGCCTGCCCGTGTGTGTCCTTGTATAAACTGCCTGCATGTTGCTTCACTGTCCTTCCCTGTTATCCATGATAGCCTGTGACACTGTATATCACCTTCTTCCTTGGATGGCAAGGAGTCCAGATTTTGGATTGTGCCGACAGCTCTTATCTTGGTTTTGCTGTTCAAAAGTTGTCTGTGTCTCTGCCCCATTTTCCTCTTCTATGAAGTAGCTGCTGTTGCTGCTGCTAAGTCACTTCAGTCGTGTCCGACTCTGTGCGACCCCATAGATGGCAGCCCACCAGGCTCCCCTGTCCCTGGGATTCTCCAGGCAAGATCACCAATACCCTCATAGGGATTTTTCAAGCATGAAGAAGAGAATATTTGTAAAATACGCATCCAGGAGCCTGATGGTAGTACATGGTGGTTATTAGTGTAGTAATGGTGATACTCATGTCATATTTCCCTTTCTGATAGGACCTGCCTTTGAAAAAGGGTTCCTGCCTGCTTCATCTTTGTTATCTTCCAGGCCCCTTCTCTGTGTCTGGAGCTTGTTTGATGGGTGATGGGGTTGTTGTTTAGCACTAGCATGAAAATCCTTGGTCTTTGGAAAACTTGATTTGAGTCAGAAATAGCAGTCCTGATAACTTTAGCTCCACAGGGAGCATTCTAGAAGCCTGTTACTGGACAGCTTCTTTGCTAGCAGGTTTGGGCAAGTCCACAAGTGCTGTTTGGGGTGTACCACATTGCACACAGGTGAATGGAATGAGAAGGCGTAGTTGCTGAGCAAAGGTCAGCTCACAGTTTCCATCATCATGTCACTTTGGAATGAGATGGAAAATGAAAAGCCTAGAAAATTTTTCAGTTGTCTTAAATTGCCCATCAGCTTGGGCAGATGTCATCTTGGATGGGGGGTGGTTGCAAGACACAGAAGCTTGAAACAACAAATCCTAGGGCAGTGGGCTGGGGTTCACCATGGACACAGCCAGTTAGGTGAGACTTGTAATCACAGGCTTCCTGAATGGCCAGCATTGAATTAGCATTGGTCTTGCAATAGTCATAAGGGCTTTCCGTCATATTAGGGGGTAATGAGGTCACATATTAACTAGGTTGGCCCTGAGGTCTGATGACCCAGGTTAAAATCTTAGCCCTGTTTTCTAGCAGCCAGATCACTTTCTACATCCTGTGCGCGCTAAGTCACTTTAGTCATGTCTGACTGTTTGCAAACCTATGGACTGTAGCCCGCCAGGCTCCTCTGTCCATGGAATTCTCCAGGCAAGAATACTGGAATGGGTTGTCATTTCCTTCTCCAGGGGATCTTCTCGACTCGGATTGAACCCTCATCTCCTGTGTTGCAGGCGAATTTTTAAAAATCCATCCTATTTCTTTCTACCACTAGATCATAATTTCTTTTATGGAAAGAACCATGGCTTATTTGTATAAACATTATACATCATTTGGTCAAATTACTTGACATTTGGGATCAGCTACTGGATTTCCAGTCCATACCCTGGCTTGGTATTACAGTGTCCATCATTGGGAAACATTACTGTCTGTATTTTGGGATGTGCTGATTTTTGAGTAGTTGAGGCCTACAAAGTTCCTAGTATTAAAAATGGAAGTTCACACCCACAGACTCTTCTTGTGTGCTGGACACAGTGTTAGCCTTAAACACTTGTTAACTTTTTTTTAACACTGTAAGGCAGCTACTGTCATTATCATTTTACAGATGAAGAAACTGAGGCACGGAGAATTGTAGTGCTCAGAGAAATATGCCCAAGGTTGCACAGCTTGTAAACTTCAGAGCTGGGCAGTGGGATTTGGGAAGCAAAAAAGGTTATCTGTGTGTTTGCTCACTCTTTTCCCCTGCTACCCAAACTAGCTGATAATTCCAGGATCCTCTTTCTCCTGTGAGAGCACAGAGTCCAGGCTTTGGAGCAGGACGGTCCTGCATTGATTCCGAGCTCCAGCACCTACCTGTGTGTCACCTTGGGTGGTGTGTGACCTTGGACGAGTTACTTCCCTTCTCTGTCTTTGTATCCATAAAATGCAGATAATAATATAGGGACCTTCCTGAGAGGCTTCGATAAGATAATGCAGGCAAAGCACCTAACCTAGCATAGATTGCAAATACAATGGCCATGTTTTCTGAATTAAAAGTAGGGAGACAGAGATGAAAACCTGTCAGTTTAGGGATAATAAAATGGACTATCTATTGATTTATTTAGGGTCAGTCAGTTCAGTCACTCAGTTGTATCTGACTCTTTGCGACCCCATGGACTGCAGCACACCAGGCTTCCCTGTCTGTCATCAGCTCCTGGAGTTCACCCAAATTCATGTCCATCGAATCAGTGATGCCATCCAGCCATCTCATCCTCTGTCGTCCCCTTCTCCTCCCACCTTCAATCTTTTCCATCATCAGGTTCTTTTCAAGTGAGTCAGTTCTTGGCATCAGGTGGCCAAAATATTGGAGTTACAGCTTCAGCATCAGTCCTTCCAATGAATATTTAGGACTGATCTCCTTTAGGATGGACTGGTTGGATCTCCTCGCTGTCCAAGGGACTCTCAAGAGTCTTCTCCAACACCACAGTTCAAAAGCATCAATTCTTTGGTGCTCAGCTTTCTTTATAGTCCAACTCTCACATCCATACATGACTACTGGAAAAACCATAGCCTTGACTAGATGGACCTTTGTTGGCAAAGTAATGTCTCTGCTTTTTAATATGCTGTCTAACTTTTCTTTCCAGGAGCAAGCATCTTTTAATTTCATGGCTGCAGTCACCATCTGCAGTGATTTTGGAACTCCCCAAAATAAAATCTGTCACTGTTTCCATTTTTCCCTATCTATTTGCTATGAAGTGATAGGTCTGTATGCCATGATCTTAGTTTTCTGAATGTTGAATTTTAAACCAACTTTTTCACTCTCCTCTTTCACTTTCATCAGGAGGCTTTTTAGTTCTTCACTTTCTGCCATAAGGGTGATGTCATCTGCATATCTGAGGTTATTGATATGTCTCCCGACAATCTTGATTACAGCTTGTGCTTCATCCAGTTATTTGGGATAACTTCTCTTTATTTTATTTCTTTATTTTGGCTGTGCCATTTGGCATGTGAGATCTTAGTTCCCTGACCAGGGATTGTACCGGTGCCCTCTGCATTGGGAGCATGGAATCCTAACCACTGGATCTCTGGGGAAGTCCCAGATGATCTGTTTTAACTAGGGATCATCTCCTAAAAGTAGGACGGCTGCCCAGAAGAATTATAAGATGCTCACAAGGAAGGTGGAGGAGCTCAATGATGGAAGAGACTGAGGGGCTGGGGCCAGCAGGACCTGTGTTGTTTGGGAGGGGCGCATCTCAGGACATTCTCATACACCCTCAGATTGCCAGCCATAATAGCATAATACCTAATAAAATATAACCTGAAAAGTTTCAGTTATCTTTCAGACTGTTAATAGTTATCTTAATATAGGAGTAAAGGTTAAATATTAATAAGCAAATCTTGCTATTAAAGCCACGTCTGTCTTAAAATTGTTATTGCAGTTTAAAATCCATGAGAGGAATATAGGTAGCATGTCAGATTTAGGGGAAAGTCACCATCTTTAAGACCCTGATGCTGGGAAAGATTGAGGGCATGAAGAGAAGGGAATGACAGGGGATGAGATGATTGGATGGCATCACTGGCTACATGGACATGAGTTTGAGCAAGCTCTGGGAGATAGAGAAGGACAGGGGAGCCTGGTGGACTGCAGTCCATGGGGTTGCAAAGAGTAGGACGCGACCGAGTGACTGAATAACAACAACCGTATTTAAGAACCGTCAGTTCCTAGACTTTTAAATTTCAACTTTGCCTCTCTCAGTAGGTCTGGCAGACGGCTTTTTGGGGAGAGCTGTACTTTTGCAAAGAAAGAATGAAAGGGAAAGAGAGTGTGTAAGAGATGAGAAACCCCATGCCACTGGGCCATAGGGGCGGGTCTCTGATGACCCAAGGCCAGGCTCCTGGCCTTTTCCACTGTCACCTGGATGCTCCTGACTCAGATTCATGCCTCAGCAAAATTGGAAACAATTGACCACACATCAGCATGCCAAGTTGGGGAAAGTTGCAGAGGGGTAAAACGACACTGTTTGGTCTGAAAATGCCAAGGCTCCGTCCTCTCTGATTACAAAGCCAATGAGGATGGGAGGCAGGGCTGCAGATGGCCTCTATGAGCCCGGAAGAATTTTGATGCCCTAAAATGGCACGTATTTTTATCCTGGAAACATGGTGTTATCTAATCTTGAGCATGTTGGATTGAAGCAGTGGAATGGCAATTGAACTTTGCTTCTAAGATTTTGCTTCCTGAGTTAAGGTTGAAGTCAGGTCAGAAAAATACTGTTTCATCTGCCGAGTTTTGAGAGCAAAAGCAAAGAGCCAGTGGCAGAGCTTCTGAACGATTTTTAGAAGACGACCTAGCATCCCCGAAGTATCCAACACACCAGCTTGTAAGATCAAGGATCAAAATGAGATTTTTGTTCCCCAGAAAGTTTTCAAAGTAAGAAAAGTCTCTGAGATTACACTCAGCAGCCCTGTTTGGTTTTGTTTTGTTTTAAACACACACACGGAGTTAAACAAGTTTTCATCTGCCCTGGTCATGCTGTCCTCTTTTGATGATTAATTGGCAGTCTTGGCTTTGCCCTATAGATGCCAGAGCCCTTGAAGGTGACCTCCATGGAGTGGTGTCAGCCTACAGAGTGACTTATCACAAGGTTGAAAGTTAACATCTTAAATGACAGTTTGCCTTAACATCCCTTTTGGGGGGTTTTTCTCAGTGTCCACAAGACCCTTTCCATTCAAAGTGTCACTTTTTTTCAGCTTGCATGTGAACTCTATGCTGTCACTTCTTTTCACTGAAGCAAAAATAATGGTAATGTTCTCTTTTTGATTTCTTAAACCTCCTTGCCTGATGTTTATGAAGCGATTCTCTTTAACATTTCTTTTTTTTTTTTGGCTGTACTGGGTCTTTGTTGTAGCATATGGGCTTCTCTCTAGTTGCCCCGCAGCACGTGGGGGCATGACTAGTTCCCCAACCAGGGATTGAACCCATGCTGCCTGCACTGGAAGGCGAATTCTTAACCACTGGATCACTAGGGAAGTCCCTCTTTAACGTTTTGAAAATTTCCATGGTGGTCCAGTGGATGTTTTTGAAATAGAATTTTGGCCATTGCCTCTTCCTTTCCACTCCCTCTGTTGAGGGTGGGATATTTACTCGTAATGCATGTGCTCAACATTTTAGAGACAACCTTGCTCTTTGCTCCTTTTCCTGGGAAAACTGGGAAAACAGCTGAGGAAAGGGCAGTGAAATTTCTTTCAGGACAGCTAATCTGGAGGGAATGACATATCTTAGGAGTAAAGACCATTAGACAACCTGTTGTTAGACCACAAGTAATCACTGGCTAATAACACCCTTGCATTTTCATTTCTAACAATTCTCATGCCTGTTATTCGAGATGTGAAGGATCAAGTTGTGATTAATAAGTGATTTCATTTTTTTCCTTTGCTGGGAAAACTGAGGAATGCATTTTAAAATGTAGTATAGAAGATTATGGAGAATATGCTAGCATTTGTCTTAGAAATAATACACAGGCAGCCATAAAAGGGAAATGAAAAAGGGTCAGCTGTAGAGATATGGATGGACCTAGAGTCTGTCATACAGGGTGAAGTAAGTCAGAAAGAGAAAAACAAATATTGTGTATTAATGTATATATGTGGAATTTAGAAAAACCATACAGATGAACCTATTTGCAGGTCAGGAATAGAGGTGCAGATGCAGAGAAGGGACATGTGGACACAGAGTGGGGGAAAGGAGGGGACGGGACAAATTGAGAGAGTAGCCTTGACGCACACACACTGCCAAGGGTAAAGCAGACAGCCGGTGTGAACCTGCTGTGCAACATAGGAGCTCAGCCTGGGGTGCTCTGACGACCTAGATGGGGGGTGGGGGGATGGGAGGGGGGCCTAAGAGGGTATACATGTGTGCGTATAGCAGATTCACTTTGTTGCACAGCAGAAACTAACACAACATTGTAATCATATCCCAATTTAAAAAAAGCAATCCACATGTGGTTGTGAAGAAAAATAGTATGGTGGAGCCTGAAACCTTCTGATGCAGAATTATCAGTGGAATTCACTTCTGGGTGTATACTCAAAAAAACTGAAAGCAGGGACTCAAACAGATACTTATACACCAACATTTATAGCGGCATTATATGTAACAGCCAAATCTTGAAAACGACCCAACTGTCCATTGACAAATGAATGGATAAGCAAAGTGTGGTGTATCTGTGTGTAATGGAATAGTATTTACCCTTTAAGAGGAAGGAGATTCTGGCACATGCTAAGCATGGATGAATCTTGAAGGCATTATGATAAATGAAATGTCGGTTACAAAAGGATAGATACTGTTTAATTCCCCTGATATGAAGTACTTGGAGTAGTCAGGTTCGTATAGACAGTACATAGAGTGTTGGTTGCCAGGGGCTGGTGAGGGGGAGGAGGAGGATTTGGGAGTTAGTGTCTAATAGACTTCCCAAGGCAGTGGCAACCCACTCCAGTGTTCTTGCCTGGAAAATCCCATGGATGGATGAGCCTGGTAGGCTGCAGTCCATGGGGTCTCGAAGAGTCGGATACGACTGAGTGACTTCACTTTCACTTTCATGCATTGGAGAAGGAAATGGCAACCCACTCCAGCGTTCTTGCCTGGAGAATCCCAGGGACGAGGGAGCCTGGTGGGCTGCCGTCTATGGGGTCGCACAGAGTCGGACACGACTGAAGAGACTTAGCAGCAGCAGCAGACTTCAAGGTGAGAAAATTCTGCAGATGGATCATGGTGAAGGTTGCACAACCATGTGGATGTGCTTAGATGCCCTGGACTGTGTTCTTAAAAATGATTAAAATGGTAAATTTTATATTAGGTCTCCTTTACCAGAATAGGAGGAAATGACAACCCTCTCCAATATTCTTGCCTGGAAAATCCCACGGACAAAGGAGCCTGGCAGGCTATAGTCCATGGGGTGGCAAAAGAGGTATGACTTAGCGACTAAACACAGTAACTTCACCAGAATATTAAAACAAAACAACCCACACATACTAGCACGTGGACCCACCTGCCAATGTAAGCACAGACATTTTGGAGGAAGATGCACAGAAAACTGGTACCAGTAATTATATAAAATTATATACAGCAGTCCAGGGCCCGGAACCACAGTGTTCCAGCACGCGGAGTATGTTCTCTGAATCCTTTTGAATAGCTGAGGGTGGGTGGAGGGGGGAGGAGGGAGGGCGTACTTTCATCGTCGGTATCCTTTCACGCCTTTTGGGATTTTTCAGGTACTGTGTGGCTTTGTTACTCATTCAAAAAATAAATTCACTCCTCAGAACCAATGGCAGTGAAAATGGTCGGAGGCGATGTAAGCTCTCCTGAGAAAGTTTTGGGGTTGCAGAAGGGTCGTTGCCTTATAGAACAGTTGACCAGAGCCCCCAGCCTCTGAGGGAGCCCCTCAGGGACAAAAGTGGGAGGGGGTAGGCTGGGCAGGGGATGGTGACTCTAGGAGAGTTTCCAGTTTTTGCCTGAGCCAGACAGGTGTTCTTGTCAATACGTCATAGCTCATGTATTTTCCTTTGTTCCTGGATGGGGGCAGGGGCATGGTGCTCTCTTCTCACCTTCAAGGGCTTTAAATTTTTTCTGTAGCAGAATGTGGTCTTTTCCCCCCACCCACCTCCTCTCGACCTTGGAATTGGTCTAGTCTTGCAGGAGTCCCGAAGTGTAAATTGAGGGAAATTTAATGCATCTGGTTGAATCCTACCTGATAGTCTTTCTATCTGTGGCCTCATGAAAGTCACCTGATAAATTTCCTCACTCCACCCCTGCCCCCCCGCCCCAGTGACCATCATATTCCACTCACCTGGGCCGATAATTGATCTCCTCGCTCAACTGTGGGTGCCAGTGAAGAGGTATGATGTGATAACCTATTCATGTCCGTATGTAGGATTTCTGAAGAGAACCCTCCTGACTCTGAAGAAGGTGCTGGCCAGTTAGCCTCTCTGGCATAGTTTCTCAGATGGTAATGAGCAGAGTTAAAGATATTGGAGAGAAGTGTAAACTGTTGGGCATGTGCCCTATGTCAGCATAGAGAAATGGACAGTTTGAGGTCAGGGGGAGGGTGGGGTGGAGGAGAAAATTTGTTCTGCTGTTGTAGAAATCAAGAATCTGAGCTGAAGTGATGGACTGTGGTGGTCAGAGCCCTTCCCTGGAGATAACAAATGAGGTACTTCTTTTTGATTTCTCAAAATAATAATACAGGCCTTTGCAACCCTATCTGAATCATCACAGTAAGTTCATACGGGGTAGATGCTGGCCTTTTCACAGCAGCCAGGCTGTATAGAAGTGTGCCATCATTTTGCCCTGCGGCCGGAGGCCGGGGAAGTGCTGGTTTTTAAATCCGGATGAAGAGTCCTTGTTTTGAGAAGTGGGAGGGGGTGGCAGTGGTACACAGTCCTTGTTTGGACCATCTCTGGGGAAATTGGGACTCCCTGGCGCAGGACTCAAATCCTGGCTGAGCATCCTTGCTGTTACCCTGCAGGGTGAATGAGGAAAAGGACCAAGGTGAGTTTTGTTACAGACTGGACAAAGAAATCAACTTATTGCCACCTTAACTTCTCTGTTGTGTTGAGCATGAGAGGTTTACGGACTGTGAGCCACTCGCCCCTTGAGGGAACGGGGCTGTCTCCCGACTCTGCAGAGCTCTGGCTTTGTGACCTTTGGAATAGATCCCTCATCTCAGCGTTCCTTTGCAGAGCTGGTCCAGGCTTCCTTTGCTGAATGAATGCAGACTGTGTTCTGATGAAGTCTGGAGGAAGAAAAACCACCTTGAGTCAGGGTTTGGAAAATAGCAGTCCTTGTCTCTCTGGTGGGCACACGCTTGGTTGATTGATTGAAAATCTAGAAACCTGTGCTTAAATATAGAACAAATAGATATTAATATACTCTTTTTTGGGGAGAAGAGGGAAACTACTATTTATTGAATGGAAACTCTGTGTTCTATATAGAATTTTTTTCATAGTTCTCCCAAGAATCTAGGGAGGCAGATAATAATGAGTAACCTTAATTACGAACAAAACTATGTGTCAGGTCTCTTGTGAGTATTTTGTGTGTAAAATTTACAGATTTACTCTTTTCAAGAGTGTTCTGAGGGTAGATGCAAGAACTCAAGATGGTGAAACCCAGAAAGGTTAAATAACTAGTTCAAGGTTATATTTGGTAAGTGACAGAGCCAGGATTCGAACCCAGATATTCTGGCTCCAGAGCCCAAGCCTGCACTTACCCATTTTCTTCATGAGAAGAAGCCACATGTGATTTGCCCAAGGTCATGGGACTGTATGTGATCAGTTTTATTATTTGTTCTGATCGATCAAGGGTAGTGAAAAGTTTAGCCTTCCTTCCCCAGGTGTTCTTGGCTAGAATAATGGAGATACTCTGAGCCACCCAGGGTGCCCATTTAGAAAGCTTGGATTTTGCTTCAGTGCCTATTGAAAAAAAAGGAATTGAAAGGCCACCACAGAAAGAGGTGGGTACAGCTCATGGAGACCTTGCTTTCCAGGATGGGGAACAGTTCCATCGTGTTAAGTCCTTGCAGCTGCTTCGGTCTAACCGCTTCTTTTCTCTCCTGAAAAAAAACCAGAACAAAGCAAAACAAAAAGTCCAGAGAGGAGTGGTGGTCAGATCAGCTATGTTCCCTTTGGGTAGCTGGCACTTGCTCCGGCATTGAGGCCAAACTTGCCATGACAAATACAGCCCCAGGTGGTACCTTTACTAAGAGCATCATCCTTTAAAGTGCTAGGTAATTGGTGCTTTGATTTCCAAACCAGGTAGAGGCCTTTCTCTGCAGATCAGGATTTCTGAAGCTGGCATATGTCATAAAGACACCAGAGCAACCAAGTAGAGAACTTACTTTTTCTACTGAAAACTTTGTTACTAATGAAGGACTGAAGTCTTGTGTCCACTGTAGCACAAATACTGATCTTTTTTTTTTCCTCCTGCTGCGTCTAAGGAAGATAGTTTGTGGTGGTGATACCATTGGAGTTGGGATTTTCTGTGATGGGGAATAAATTGAAACAGTACAAACTGTAAAATCTTCCCAAGCGGTGGTTACAGTGAAAAAAAATGCGGCTCCAGCAAAGGGGGTGTGCAGTTACAGGCGGATGGGCCAGGGAGATGGTCTGATTGCCAAGTGGATGGGAGCCCGAGTCTTCAGGTTTTCAAGTAGGTAATTAGCACAGAAAGGAGCCAAACGCAGGCCTACTGGCGCCTGGAACAGCAAGTTTTTCCGTTCAGGTTGGATAGTGTTAGAGCTGAGATGGGTGCATATCAGTTAACAAATGGAAGCACCTGATATTATGCCTATGATTGGAGGTGGGGGTCATAGAAGAATGAGCAAACAGGATTTCCATTCCTGAGCTACAGAAAAATACTGGATTGAAAGAGAAATGCAGGCAGCAGTGGAGAACCTTCAAAAGCAGGTAATTAAGCGGTAGATCGTGTGCTTTTGCCCTCAACTGCTGGCTTCTCTAGTTCTTGGTATATGTGAATGCATACCAGGAGTCAGAATGTTTGGGTTTATGTTCTGCCTGTTCAGTCTGCGTGGCTTTGAGCAAGTTAATTCTTCTTTAGGGGCTTCAGTTTGCCTATCTATAAAATGAGATTAGTCTAGTAACTACCTCATGAAGTTGTTTTGATGATATAATGATTATGTTCCTGGACAAAAAGAAAAAAGCCATTTGCCTCTGTTTCTTGCCAGGCTTGATACCTGGAACTGCAGCAGCTCTCCTGTACACATGAGACAATGAACATCAGGGGGAAAGTTGATAATGTTGGGATCATTAATGACCCTGCTGGTCAGCTAGACCAGTGTGTCCCCACAGACTCTAGACGCCCTCCATTTAAGAATGAATCATTGCTGGTTGAGATTTCTGCCGTGTGTAGCGAAATGTATCTTAATTCATACAATTTATTGTATAATTTTAAATTCATTGAAAGCAGGGCAATGATGTAATTACCTTTGAGTTCTCAAGGAGAACCTAACATAATGCCCCTCATACAGCAGGTACCAGTGTTTATGAGGAAAGACATTGTTGGAAAGAGGAGGAAAAGGAGGTTGGTTCAAGTGGTATGCTGGTAAATGTTTAACTGTTAGGTCTCTGGGGGGAAAAGGTCCTGATTTGTAGCTTGTGTCAATTTCCATAGCGTAAGTATTCCCAAAGTGGCCGATTTCAAGCTACATTGTAGCTTGAACTCAGTGATGGGCAGAGACAGCTCACTACTGGAGGGACAGAGGGAAAAAGGAGGGAGAGAGAAAAGGGAGGGAAAGGTTTTATTAAAATTAGTAATAGTAATACTGATGAAAATAATAACCCCTAAAACTGATTGAGGATTTACGGTACCAGGTTCTGCTCTGAGTGCCTCCCAGGGGTCTTCTCTCTCCTCCTTGTCCTGAATGGGGTCACATGATCTTTTCCAGCTGCAGGAGAGGCAGACAAGAGAGAACATGGGGGAGTGGGCATGCTATAAATGACCATTTTTGTGTCATTCCCTAGAACCGGGTCCGTGCCTCTGTGAATACAGGTAGCCATCTGTCAGTGATAAGGGGTAGCTCTTGGATGGGCAGCTAGGAGTATCCAAAAGGGCAAGACTTTCCAAGCAGAATGAGTTATTTTTCAAAATTCAGAGCTGCCTTTTCAGCAAAGTGAACTAGTCCCTTTATCATCAAATTATAAAGTTCTCCCCTGCCTTCTTCCATCTCTGGATACCACTCCAGACATCATAAACTGACCTTGTCCTTCACAGTAGAACAGTTGGTTTTCTCAACCAAACAGATCTCAACCCGAGTGATAATGAGGTGGGAAGAAAGGAGATATGTGCAGATTGTCAAAATACAGCTGTGATAAAACACATCCAGAAGAAAAAACAAGTGCCTCTACTGCACTTAATTTGGACTGAAGTCCTGCGTGGGTGTGGGGTGGGGACCAGCTATGGCTGGAGTTAAGTGGAGAGAATGAGGTGATGATGCCTGTGGGCAGATTTCTTCAGTAGGGGATCAGCTTCCTCCTTTACATATTCTCCCAGCGGATTGCTCCCATCAGAGTCCAGAGTCGTCACTGCCCTCTGGCAGGTAGAAAATATAAAGGAAAATGCCAACATTGGAGTTACTTTTGCCGGGGCGGGGGGTGGTGGCGGAGAAAGGCAGGAACTAAGGGATATTCCTATATCATCTTCAGGATTTTTGCAGATATCCAGGTGTCAGTTCCTTTAAAAAACAAAAGATTACAAGTGATTTATTGGTTCTAACTCATTAGAAGTCCCAAGAGGGTAAGCAAAGTCAGAGAGGGAAGAGACAGGAGAAGATGAATGAGTCTGCTCAAGAGGACTACTCATGAGCCTGGGCTCTGCTGTGTATCCACTGAACAAGAGAATGCTAACGGGCTGGAAGACCAGGCCGTGCTTTGCAATGAAGACTCATTTTAACTGGAAGAAACATCTAGGAGAACGGAGGTTCATAGAAGTTGTGATTTCTCAAAGGATTGCAAAGTTGATTGGGAGTCAAGAGTTGATCCCTACTTTACCTCTTTGTTCCAGGCTAACATTGGTGGAGCTATCAGCCTTTTGGGGCTTTTCCAGGGTAGAACCTATAACCGCAGTCAAGGAGCAGTGTTGATTCTTCGTTGTTTATGGTGCTTTTCCTGGGCTGGCTGGCATCCTTTCAGTAGGTCCATCCTGTTGTTATAAAGGCAGAATTGCTTTAAGTTAGGGATCAGCATCTGGGGAATCTGTCCTCAGCCAACTATTTTGACCTTTCTTTAAGGAGAATGGAAAGTACCTTGTCCTTTCACTCTGCTATGAGCATTTCCTAATTCTTCTAAAGCAGGATCTGGCACACTTCTTAAAGGGTCAGGTAGTAAACATCTTCTTAGGCTTTGTAAGCCATATGTTGTCTGACACAGCTTCTCAGCTGTGCAGTTGTAGAGTGAAATCATTCATGGGTGATAAGTCTATGAATGGGCATGGCTGTCTTCCAGTAAAACTACATATTTACCAAAGCAGGCAGCAGGAGGGGTTTGGTCTGTGGGCCATTGTTTGCTGATCCTTTTTCTATGGGAGTCTTGGATGGAACGGCCTCTCTCTTGCCAGTGTGGATGATAGTACATTGCAAACATCGATGCGTTGCTATGGTCAAAGACTCTTCCCCACTTGAGTTCAGAGTGGGGAACAAAAATGGGCTAGCAGACCCCTTCTTGTCCTGGTGATGGTGATGTGGCTAGTCACAGGGTGGGGCTGGCAGAGAGCTTCAGGCCACTTAAATAATGTCACTGCCCTCGTCTGGATGGTGAGCCACTGCAATTCCCATGAGATGGTGTTAGTGTGTCTCATGTTGGCTGGCTGGCCACCATTTAACTTTCTGCCTAGGACTTTCCTAAGGCCTTCTCTAACTTCATCCTTCTAATAGTCAGGATAAAGAGGAAAATAAGGTGAGTGCTGACAATTCCCGTTTGACACACATGGTAGCTTATACCTCAGCAATTTTCAGGCTCTTAACTTATTTCAAAGGTGACTTACTATACCATCTTGAAGTGAGGATTGGGATTTCCTAGCTTTTCCTTCCAGATGGAGGATGACTCTATGAAGTGAGGAAAGCAGTTTCCAGTTTTACAAACATGATTTCCTTGATAAAAACTAACACACAGTTGTATCCTGCACAAAACTATTTTCACTTGAAGACCCAGAGGATCTTCAAGTGTGCTGGGATTAGGCTGACACCGTGTAGACCTGCACGTTCGGTATTAAAATGTTCAGATGCTGACAGCACAATTCCATAGGGTAGGGTGCAAGGAGGCTGGCTGGTCTTGTATGTTCTATCTACTTGCTTTTGTACACCTACACTGGTTATAGATTGTTAGGAATAGTTCAGCTTCTTCACTCGCCTGGCTCATGTTGCTGTAACCATCCGATTTCAATCACTTTGCATCTTGCAAGAAGAAATGACACAACCTCATCCCCTCTCTTCTGGCTTGCACTGTGCCTTCTTAACTTAGATGGGCACCCTCTCTGTGAAAAGGCTGGGTTTACGTATTTTGCTCATTATAGCTGTCAAATTCCTTGAGGTGATTTAATGGTGGGGAGGCTTACCAAGTGTGAAGAATATTTTTAACCCTGCCATGTGGGTTTGATAGCCATTTGCAGACTAGTAATGGAATCTATAGCTTCATGTGAGGCTGCGGGAAAGAAAGGGGGAGGTGGCGGGGGACTGAGGCTGTCGAAGACTTGGGTGTGGACAGCAGTTGGGTGTTTTGATTCTCAAGTGGGCTGGTGGTCTCCTTCCATGCTCTGCTGACAGTTGTCAGTTGGTGGCTTGCTTTATAGTGTATGAAACCGACACTCTCCCTGCTGTCCGGCGTAGGGAGGCTGTCTGGGTGCTGTGAGGGGTACAGGGGGAGCTGGAAACTTGATCAGCTGGGCATTCATTCATTCATTCATTCAACAGTCATTTTTGAATGCCTTGCAGATACAGCACCCAGACAGCCTCCCCATCCTAGACCTCAGGGAGGGACCACGTCTGTTGAGGAAGTGCCTATCTTGGTGGACGCGGCTGGCCAGTGGTAGGTGGAGTGACTGGGGATGAGAATGGACTGTGAGCAAGGAAGCGTGGACTCTGGTGTTGGCATCATTGCTTCCGGCAATGACTGAGGGTGTGTCCCTTGCTCTAGCCTTCCACTGCGTCTGCAGCGTGAGGCGAGATGAGACATTTGTATGTGGGTGTCAGGGAAGTTGGACTCCACAGAGGCATCTCAGGGGCTGGGAAGGATGGAGGAGGGGGAGGTGAGCAGTTTCTCCTCATCACAGCAGCTTGGCTTAAATCTGTGTTTGACACTGGCTCTTCTCGCCAAGGTTTTCTTTGAAGAGAGACTTCCATGACTTACAGTCTAGTTGGAACCAGCTGCCATTAGAGGACCCTCCTCTGCTGGCCCCACAGAGCTCTCTCTTCGAGTTCACGGGGCTTGAGTCGAGACCTGACCGGTAGACCCTGAGCCGGTTACTTATACTGGCGTTTTCTCATCCAGAGGTAGGAGGAAAAGGGACCTGAGACTGCACAGGTTGGATGGGGAGGTGGGTTACTGAGTTACTGGAAAACCAGTTTCTAAGCTTGTGATCAGAAGTGTTTGCTTCATTCATTGGCCCCTCGCAGGCATCAGTTCCTTTGTCCATTCAACCCTGTGTCAGGCATACGTGTTCAGTGTCACCATGGGGCCTTCTCAGGTTCACCCCCGGTGAATTTTGTTAATGCTAACCACATGGCATAGGAGACTCCAGTCCCAGCCACGACAGGGAGGTGGCTAACAACCGAGGTTCTGCTCACCTTGTGGTTTTTTCCATGGGGGAGGCCAGGAGACCCTGTTCCTTTGATCTCATTATGTCAGGATCATCCCCCTCCCTTTTCTTGGGACCCCATGAAAGGAGTAAGTGTGGAAAGAATGGGCAGTGCAGATTAGTGGGGTAAGGTGGATTTGACCCCTAGGAGTGGGAAATATATTTTGGTAATAGGGTTTTCAGTGTTTAGACTCATGGGTTAAATTCCACGAGGCTAGAATAACCCAGGGAGAAGTTGCACTGGCTTTCTAGACTAAAGGCACACACACTTTTCTCCTTTCCTCTTTCCCCCTCACTTCCTGTCTTCCTTTGCATATTTTTAACTTTTATAAAAGACCCTGCTCAGAGACTCAGGACTGAGAGCCACAGCGGGTAGTGGTTTAGGGACTTACTGCTACTAACCAGCCATGGGACCTGAGACCAGCCTCCCAGCCTCCCCGTGCTCAGGTGACAAGGTGGGGGTTGGGCCACAAGATTTTGAAGCCCCTCCTGGCCTTGCCTGGAAGGCAGGCTTCTGTGTGATTGCTGTGTCCGGAAGCATTAAAATTCATTGTCTTCCCGGGAGCCAACTCTCGCTCCATTAAACAGCTTGTCCCCGAGGCAGATGGAGTTGGCAAGGGGCCTGTCCTTAAAAGCAACAGGTTGGGTGCTGGCAGGCTCACAAAGGAAGTCTCCTGGGAGGTCCAGCCTCCCTGCTGCTCTTGGGGGAGTGGAGGGGGCTCTGGACCCTCTCCCAGCCCGTGGGGTGGGAGAGAAGCCCTGTCCTCTGGGAGAAGGGATTACTGAGTCTGGGGATGAGGGAAGCGCTCTCAGAGGCAGACCCTGATACACTTGATAGGGGTGGAGGGTGATCCTGGAGTGAGCTCTGGATGGACAGGAACGAATTCTCAGAAACAGGAGTTCTAGTAGTATCAGCCCATTGCTTTTCTGTATCTTCTGTCTGTGCAAGCGAGTTATGTATGTTATCAATAGTACCTGGGAGGACATGGTGCCCCATTTGACAGAAGGGAAATGGAGGCTCCGAGAGCTCAAGGAACCTGGCCCAGGTGACTCAGCTGGGAAGTGACAGAGCCGAGGTTGGAAGCCAGGTCTGGCCTCAAAGCCCCATCTTTCCGTTGCCCCCAGTGAAGAGACTGTGAGAAGAATGGAAGACGGGGCTCTGAGTGGTCCTGGAGTTCAGATGGCTTGGTTTCCAAGACCTGCTGTAACAAATTGCTATAAACGAGGTGGCTTAATGTGAATTTTCTGTATGACTCAGAGAACTCAAATTGGGGTTCTGTAACAAAATCAGTCCTGGGTGTTCTTTGGAAGGACTGATGCTAAAGCTGAAACTCCAATACTTTGGCCACCTCATGCGAAGAGTTGACTCTGGAAAAGACTCTGATGCTGGGAGAGGTTGGGGGCAGGAGGAGAAGGGGATGACAGAGGATGAGAGGGCTGGATGGCGTCACCAACTCGATGGACATGAGTTTGAGTGAATTCCGGGAGATGGTGATGGACAGGGAGGCCTGGTGTGCTGTGATTCATGGGGTCGCAAAGAGTTGGACACGACTGAGCGACTGAAGTGAACTGAACAACCTAGAGGGGTGGCATGGGGAGGGAGGTTCAGGAGGGAGGAGACATAGGTATGCCTATGGCTGATTCATGTTGATGTTTGGCAGAAACCAACACAATACTGTAAAGCAATTATCTTTCAATTAAAAAATAAATTGGCAGATTAAACCAAAACAAAAAAAAAACAAGGTGGCTTAACATAACTGCAGTTTATTCTCCCACAGTGCTGGAGGTTCTAAAGGAGAACCTTCTCCTGGCCTCTTTCCTGGCTTCTGCTGGGCGCTGCCATCGCTGGTGTCCTCGGCTTGTGGACGCATCTCCTTGTCTCTGCCTCTGTCGTCATGTGAGCTCACCTTATGTGTTCTATCTTCCCATCATCTACCTCTCTTCGTGTCCCTGTGTCCAGATTTCCCTTGTCTCTTAAGGACACCAGCCTCTGAGTAGGTGGGACCTGGGCTGTATCTCCAAGCTTCCTTTCGCCTCTAACATTCCTAGGTGTCTGATTCTGAATCTGTGCAGGCTGTGGCAATCAGAGGAGGCTTCCTGGGGGAGACGGTCTTGACGGGGTCCAGAGCTGAGCTAAGTGCTTTGATGCTCCCGGAGAACCTTTCCCGGCAGCAGCAGGGCCTGTCCTCCTGTCACGGGACATGCAATTACTGTCCCTTATTAATATTTCAGTCTCCAACTTCAAAGGCGCCTCCCTCTGCTTCTCGCCTTTGTCAGCGGCCTCTGTAAGTAAAGGGAAGAAGTGCTGCCGGCCCAGCTGGTGGGCCTGACAGAGGGGCTTCCAGGGCCCTCTGAAGCCTCTGCTTCTGTTTGTGACTGGAGACAATGTGACTTCTGGAAACGGAGCCCCCAGTCCCTTCACCTGCACACTGGGGCTGTCACACCTGTCCCCCTCCTCCCCCGCTCCCCTCCCCAAGTGTGCACAGTTAATCCTCTTGTGCTGTCATCCTTCTCTCCCTTCACACGGACACTTCCTCCCAAGTGCTCAGGGACCAGTAGTGTCTCTCATGGAGACTTTTCAGAAATGGTCTTAACTAGTTGTCAGAGGTGGGGGTGGGAGGCGGGCAGAATGAGTGAAGCGGGGGGCCAAAGCTGCAGCCTTCCAGTTAGAAAACAAGTCATGGGAGTGTCATGTACAGCCTGGTAACAATAGTTAACAATTCTCTAGTGCATAACTGACAGTTGCTAAGAGTCGATTTTTAAAGACCTCGTCAAGGAAAAAAAATATCTGTACCTGTGTGTGGTGATGAATGTTGACTTATTGGGGTGATCATTTTGCAATATAAAAAAATAGCGAATCCTTAATGTTATACACCTGAAACTAATGTTATATCTCAGCTTAAAATATAGGAACTTGGGGCTTCCCTGGTGGTCTAGTGGTTAAGACTCTGTACTTCCAACGCAGGTGGGGGCAGGTTCAATTTCTGGACTGGGAACTAAGATCCCACATGCCATGTGGTATGGCATAAATAAATAAACTATTTATGTGTCCCTTTAAAAAAATGGAAAAAATTTTAAAATAGTTTTAAGCTTCTGTGTAGGTGACTACGTTTCAAGCAGAACCCCCGCCTACCCAGCATGAAGACACAGTGTGGTTATAGTCTCCAGGTGGGGTCGGTGTGCAACCCTTCTCTCCTATAAGTGGACAAGGCTATGTATCTGAAGGCAGAGCTTATGTCTTATAGGTTTGGGTCCCCCACAGGGAGTCAGGGGCTTGTGATTCTTCAGTATCATGCAGTGGGATGAGGGGGGGTGCTCTGGGAACACGGTGGGCACACTTTCCTCTAGCACTGACCGGCCGAGACACCTCCCTCTAGGCACCTCCCTCTCTCAGCTGTGAGTACAGGGATAGGAACATTGCCTTGTTTGTTTTAAAATCTCTGTATCCTTAGAGCCTCGTGCAGTACATAGTAAATATTGGAGGAGAGTAAATGTTCAACAAATGAATGGATCCACTCATTTTCAAATACTTACTGAGCACCTGCTGTGTGCCAGGCTCCCCTCCTGGCTCTAGAGGTAGAACAGTGAACCCAGTAGGGACAGTCTGCCCTCACAGAGCTTCCATTCCAGGGGGGAGACAGACTGTTCATAACGAACACATGTCTGGTAAATAACATGATTTGGGGTAATGAAGGCCATTTAAGCAGGGTTCGGGAACAGAATGAGAAACCTATCTGGGGAGGGATGGTTGAGGAAGGCCTCTCTGAAGAGTTGACTTTGGAGCAGACCCTTAGGGGATGTGAAGGGGTGAGACAGGTGAAATATTAAGGAGGAGTGTTTGTGGCAGAGGGAACACCAAGGATGAAGGCCCAGAGGTGGGGATGAACTTGGCAGATTAGAGGAATGGTAGTTTGAATGGTGTGGAGAGGAAGGCAAGGGCTAGATCATGCAGGGTCTCACAGGTCAAGGTTGGCCTCATTTCCAGGAAGTGTGTTGGTGCAGAGGATGATCTTGGGGGTTTCCTGGAAGTCTTCCATGTTGTCTACATGGAATAGAATCCATTGGTAGAAACGGTTTTGTGGGTTGGCTCCTTGGGTGCAGTATGTTCTCAGAACAGTTATTTGAGATCCTAATATGTGGAGAGACTGAGGCGGCATCAGGGTCAAGGCTGATTCAGAGGAAGGAGTCTGTGCCTTCCAGAAACTCTCTCTAACAAGACTCAGGCTCCCTCCAGCCTCCCCTCATCCCTACAGCTCCAATGACTGGCACACCCTAAGGTGGATTGAGGCCTGGGTTTCCCCTGGCAGGCCTCCTGCGTGAGTCTGCGTGGTTCAGCATCACAGGGTTCCCTTTTGCAGACTGGTCCAGCTGGGTATTACATCTAGCATCCATCCAGACGCTGAAACTCGCGTCCCAGCCCAACCACTCCGTGGCTCCCAGTTTGGGGCAGTGCGTGGAGCCATGTGTGAAACACATCTATGCCGAAGGAATGACTAACCAGCGTGTTGCCTTGGGCAAGTCACTGCATCTCTGGGTGTCTCAGTTTCTTACCTATAAAGCAGGGATGATGGAGGATTAAATGAGAGGGTGCCCCTGATAGTAGTCCAGGTGGCTGTGCCCAGTGTGTAGCAGGTGCGCAGAGAACATAACGGCTGTTTTTATGATGTTGTTCTGGGTGCACCTGACTGCTCAAGGCTTTTAAAGCCTAGTTTCCTTTCCACATTCACTCCCCATCAAGCCTCTTCCTTTTCCCCCCAGGTCTGTCCAGAATGGGAACCAATGATCATTTGGCAATGTATTATTCTTCTCCCAGTAAGACATTTGTCTTTTACTTCCAGGGGCCCCCGATGGTGCCACCTGAGGCTGTCTGTTTGCGCATGGTGGTAAGAGTCAGAGCCAGCTGCAAGTGCCTCTCAACTGCCAAGCTGGAGTAGTCTCTGGAGACCACTGTGTGCAGCCCTCATTTTTTTTAAGGACATCAGTAATTGCTTCCTGTATATTGGCCAGTGGCTCAGAATGCCCCCAGGCCACAAGACTCTCTGCCATGGGTATTGCAGGAGTCTGCGGGCAGCAGGCTGGGGGTGGGGAGCTGTTAATGCATGAAGATGCCGGTGCCCAGGGGAGGAGCTGTGCGGTCCTGATGTCCCCTGCCCCCCTGGGGGTTAGAAGCCTGGCTAATGAGGGCATCCTGTGCCTGGTGATTTCTCGTTCTTCTCGGTGGTCCCTTGAGATTATGCTGTAGCTGCCGCTGTAGCATCTCCCGTCGGCTGGGCAGGCTGGAGGAAAGTGGAAATGGAGACGAGACGTTGGGATGGAAACACTCAGACAATGTGTGCTGAGTTTCTCTGAGCTGTGAGATGGGCCGTGTTTAAACTGTGTTCTCCTTCCTTTGCACATCCTCTTCTGTCTCCATTTCCTAGGGCCTGTCAATGTTCCATGTCCTCTAGCCCTGCCCCATTGCAGCCCCAGAGATGTGTCTAGTTGGTGTTCTTATATAGAGGAAAGGACAAGGCTGAGAAGCCAGTCACTGACTGTGTGATCTTCCCACGGAGTTAACGTCATGATCCTGGGCCTCGGTGTCACCACTGTATGAGAATCTAGAATGTCAGGTCATGAGGCTTCAGAGTCCTCATGAATCAGTGGTCCCCAACTTTTTTGGGACAAATTTCATGGAAGACAGTTTTTCCATGGATGGGGGTGTTAGTATGGGTGGGGGGAATGATTTCAGGGTGATTCAAGCACATTACATTTATCTTGTACTTTATTTCCATTATTATGACATCAGTTCCACCTCAGGTCATCAGGCATTAGATCCCAGAGGTTGGGGACCCCTTCACTCCCTCTCTTCAGTTCTATCTCAAAATCCATAGAAATTCCCCTTTCTCTTTTTTTCCTTAGTTGCATTGAGGGGAGGGGGGCTGCTGCTGCTGCTGCTGCTAAGTTGCGTCAGTTGTGTCCGACTCTGTGCGACCCCATAGACGGCAGCCCAACAGGCTCCTCTGTCCTGGGATTCTCCAGGCAAGAACACTGGAGTGGGTTGCCATTTCCTTCTCCAATGCATGAAGTGAAAAGTGAAAGTGAAGTCGCTCAGTCGTCGTGTCCGACTCTTAGCGACCCCATGGACTGTAGCCTACCAGGCTCCTCCGTCCATGGGATTCTCCAGGCAAGAGTACTGGAGTGGGATGCCATTGCCTTCTCCATATGTAAAGTGAAAGCTGCTCATAATGGAAAAATCACTTTGGACCGTTATGGAAGGGTCCTTAATGGACAAAAATAACCTTATTGTTATTGTGACCCAACCACTGTGCAGAAATGCTGGCAAATGATTCCCTTGTCCCACCAGGTCCCGGAGGAGGAGAGACTCAACTGTACCTTGGAGGCCTCTGCTCACAGGGAGCTTGTCAGAGTGGGTCTAGGAGGGATTGTCCCAACACAAACAGCATTTTTTTTTCTCTGCAGCACAATGTTAGCTTTGAACCCAGTAATGTGGCTTTTATCATTCAGTGCTCAGAGTGTTTGAACTAATCAGCTTTAGGAGAGTGTTCTAGCATCTCTTCTCTTTAGGATTCAGATGATTATTCAAAACCCTAGGTCTGTCTGGAGGATTCTTTGAGCTGATTCAGGTACCAGCAAACACACCTCCCTTCTCTCCTCAGTGTGATCGGGGCAGGTGTCACTAGTGGGTTGCAGTACCTTTCTCCATGCAGAACCAGAGTGGAGCCCTGGGATCCTTGCCTCACAGTGTCCGAGGCTGAGAAGCTGTATGCCTGTGTGTTTGTGTGCTCAGTTGCTCAGTCATGTCTGACTCTTTGTGGCCCCATGGACTGCAGCCCACCAGGCTCCTCTGTCAGTGGGATTCTCCAGGCAAGAATACTGGAGTGGGTTGCCATGCCCTCTTCCCAAGGATCTTCCAGACCCAGGGATCAAACCCGTGTCTCTTATGACTCCTGCATTGGCAGGTGGGTTCTTTACCACTAGCTCCACCTAGGAAACCCCCCTTGTGCCTTTGCAGTTATAGAAATTGAGCCTGGGAGCCTTATGTGTCCAGCTGAAGGCAGATCTTCTTGTTAGGTGGGCTAAAGCACAGACACATTCATACATACATAAAGTTTATACACATATAAAGTTTATATGAGCAGCTTTCATAATGTATAAATACACTTAATGTGTATATATGATAATATATATATATAAATTTCTCCCCGTATTCCTTTAAATCTGAGATTCTCCATCAAGACCAATCCACCAAAGGCAAAATTTGCTGATGTCTCTAAAGGATGAAATGTACTGTCACTCCAATAAAATATCATAGCCACTTAAGCCAGCCACATTAGAGCTGCAAGTATCTTTTGGAAATTGCACCTTGTGGGTCAGACGGACCACATCTTGTGGGTCAGGCAAGATGCACCTGACATGAGGATGGCTGATAAGTCTGGACATCTTTAGATAGGCAGGGGAGTGCAGCTACAAAATATCTCTGAGTTGCAATCAGATCTGGCAGAAAATTGAGTCCTTCTTTAGAAGGAAGAAGGTTTGTTTTAAATGGTAAGTTTCTCTTCGGATAGACGGTGTCTCTGGGTGCGTAGAGCTGTTTCACTGCCCTTCTTTCCCCGCCTCCTCTTCCCTTTCCTCGCTTCTCTTAGGGTCCAGCTCCCTCCTCGGGAAAGCTTCCCTTCTCCCGAGAGCCTGCAGCCCTTCTTGTTAAGTTCCTGTTGAAAGACACTTGTGTCTTGTGGTGTTGCCATGTCTCCCCAGTGAGACATTCTCAAGCTCCAGTTGGGCACGTGCTGTCTTGTGGATCTCCTGCCTCCCTCTCTGAGGCACAGAGTGGGGTTCCAGGCCCACCTCGAGCTATGTGGAAGGTATAGAGGTGAAGCTGGTCTGTGCACCTGTGGCTTCCCAGGGCAGGTAACTGGTGGGGAAGGACCAGTGTGTCTGTTCCTTTCCACACCAGGATTCAGGGGCTTGGGCTGCAACCCTGTCACCAGGGCTGCTGTTTAGGGCCTCCTTGCCTTTCAGCCTCATGGATGCTCTGATGCTTATTGCGTGGAGAAGCCAGGTTCTCTTCTCTTGTTGCAGTCTGTTGCTGCTCTGCTGTCTTGGCAGCTCTCGTTGCCATGCAACAGTCAAAGGTACCGTGCCAGTGGGCCCCTTCCACTGTCTGTGCATCAACCCTGCTGTCCGTCTCCCTTAGCTTTTAGCCCTGCTGTAGGATGGGGACCGAAGGGACTGGAGCTGCAGGCTGGGCCAGTTTTAATTGAATTCTGCCTGCTACACCTTTACTGAGGATCTGTAGGTTAGCAACTTGGAACAGAAGCTAAGATGGGACGAGAGTGACTCATGACTGGTTTACCTAGTTGCTTCCTGGGTCTTTGAATGTCATCTTGAGATTTTACAAATGTGATCCTATTTGTTGCTGGTGGGACCTCCCCTGGAAATACAGTGACAATGGCAAACTGTCTTGCTTTGATACTATTTACTGTGTGCTTGTGGTCTTGCCTGGCGGCTCAGTGGTAAAGCATCTGCTGCAACGCAGGAGATGTGGATTTGAGCAATGTAGGAGATGCAAGTTCGATCCCTGGGTTGGGAAGATCCCCTGGAGGAGGAAATGGCAACCCACTCCAGCATTCCTGACTGGAAAATCCCATGTTCAGAGGAACCTGACGGACTACAGTCCATGGGGTTGCAAAGAGTCCTACATGACTTAGGGAACACACATGCACGCACGCACGTACCCCCCCCCCCCACACACACACTGTTTGTACTCACACAATTGTGAAGGCAGTGTTATTTCCATTTTACAGAAACTAAATCTCAGAGAGGTTCAGTAAGTTGGCCAAGTAAAAGTAACACAACAAATAAGACAGAACTGGGATTCAGTGCTAGGTAATGTGGTTTTATAGTTTGTGTTCTTAGCCAGTATTATATACTTCCTTTCTGCTTATAAAAGTTAAAAGTTACCCTGCTGCTGCTGCTGAGTTGCTTCAGTTGTGTCTGTCTTTGTGACTTTATGGACCAGGGTCATCTGTCCGTGGAGATTTTGCAGGCAAGAACAGTGGAGTGAGTTGCAATGCCCTCCTCCAGGGGATCTTCCCGACCCAGGGATTGAACCTGCATCTCTTACTTCTCCTGCACTGGCAGGCAGGTTCTTTACCACTAGTGCCACCTGTGAAGCCTGAAACTTACTCTCAGTTCATTCAGTTCAGTTGCTCAGTTGTGTCCAACTCTTTGCAACCCCACGAATCGCAGCACGCCAGGCCTCCCTGTCTATCACCAACTCCCGGAGTTTACCCAAACTCATGTCCATCGAGTTGGTGATGCCATCCAGCCATCTCATCCTCTGTCGTCCCCTTCTCTTCTGCCCCTAATTCCTCCCAGCATCAGGGTCTTTTCCAATGAGTCAACTCTTCTCATGAGGTGGCCAAAGTATTGGAGTTTCAGCTTCAGCATCAGTCCTTCCAATGAACACCCAGGACTGATCTCCTTTAGGATGGACTGGTTGGATCTCCTTGCAGTCCAAGGGACTCTCAAGAGTCTTCTCCAACACCACAGTTCAAAAGCATCAATTCTTCGGCACTCAGCTTTCTTTATAGTCCAGCTCTCACATCCATACGTGACCACTGGAAAAACCATAGCCTTGACTAGATAGACCTTTGTTGGCAAAGTAGTGTCTCTGCTTTTTCATATGCTATCTAGGTTGGTCATAAGTTTCCTTCCAAGGAGTAAGAGTCTTTTAATTTCATGGCTACAATCACCATCTGCAATGATTTGGGAGCCCCCCAAAATAAAGTGACACTGTTTCCACCGTTTCCCCATCTATTTCCCATGAAGTGATGGGACCGGATGCCATGATCTTCGTTTTCTGAATGTTGAGCTTTAAGCCAACTTTTTCACTCTCCTCTTTCACTTTCACCAAGAGGCTTTTTAGTTCCTCTTCACTTTCTGCCATAAGGGTGGTGTCATCTGCCTATCTGAGGTTATTGATATTTCTCCCAGCAACTTACTCTAGAAGAGTTTAAAAAGCTGATGACCTTTTCAAGGCACTGCTGCCTTATGTATATAGCTATGTTTATTAAGTACTTACTTAATAAAGGAGATACTTAAAAGTGTGCTAGTCACTCTTTTAAGTGCTTTTATAATAGTATATGAATCCCCACAGCAGTCCTGAGAACTGTTATATGACTTTCCCATTTTAGAGATGAAAAAACTGAGGCAGGTAGAGATTCAGTAACCAGTCCAAGGTCATAGAGTCAGGAAGTGACAGAGCTGAAATTGGAACCCAGTGGTTTGATTCCATATTCCACACATATAAGTAAAATTACTAGTTTATAAAACAGAACAAGACGTACTTCTCAATCTGGTTATTCTGAAGGAAGAAATTCCAGGAATAGAAAACCTGGAGTTACTATATTAGTTACCAGAGCTCAGCCTATGAGACTTCTCATTTTTCAGAATGTTTTATATTCTGAATAAAAAAAAAAAGTACATGACAAGTTCAACCTGTCAGATTTACTTAAAGAAACAATCATTAGGGTTTGTGGGCAGTTTACCTAAGAACTAGTTTCCCTTATGTTCTCAATATTCTATTCTGAGCATTTGCCTTTAAAATCTAGAGAAGAGCTCTGAAGATGTCTGATTGCATTTTGGAATCTTCCTAACATAGCTTCATAGCTCAGGACATCTTGGGCACTTGGGAGCAGAGTATAAACATGTTACATTGATTGAAAATTGAAGTGTTATATGTGGGATAAGAAGACACTGGAGTAGGGAGAGCCCCGGGTAGGTATTTGGGGACCACACTTTTTGCGGGTACCTCCAGGGCACACATTTTCCATCTCTTCCCCCACTCGTGGATCCCTGGAGACAAACCACAGCCTTGTTGGCAACGGTGGTACAGGTTGGGGGGTCCGTTGACCATGTGGTGCCAAGAGCCCCTAGTGCCTGGCTTTCTCTCCTGAAGGCTGACACTCCACGTGGCCCTCTAGATTCTGCTTCATAATCTTAGTTTACAGTTGGCAGAAGAGGACAGGATTGTGAAAGAAACTCTGCAGTCACAACGCTGGGCCCTCTGAGCAGCTCTGGTCCACTTTCTGCCAAATTGCTAAACTCAGAAACAGTTAACGGTCGGTCTTGATGTATCTGACCACCTACAAAACCGACATGCCCTGCCTTTGATCTTTCCATTTGTGTCAGAGGAGCATGAAATGAGTATTGTGAGCCAGACTGTGACACAGCTCCTAGGGGAGGATCTAAATGAGATCAGGGGCTCCCCTGTCCTCCCCGACTCGACTGCTTTCCAGTCTCCTCTGCCCCCCACACACCTCTTCCTCCCAGAGGGTTAAGTTGCATAAAAGCTGGGCCCAGGTTGCCTGTGTCTCTCCTCCTCCCCCTGTGTTTGTGTGCTTCCTGGTTGATCTTGTTGTCTAAGAGAAAGTTGACTCATTTGTAACATTTAACCAGCCTCCCCCTCCCAGTAGTAGGTGTGCAAGCAGCTGGGGACTTGACCATCTGTGAACCCTCCACACTTGAAGCAAATTCTCTTCCTACCTTTGTGCCAACCTCCACCAGCTCCGTGCCTTCTTTGTGCCCCCTCTCTCATACCAGGAATCAAGCTGAGGGCGGGGATGGTCACGGGATGACTTAGAAAATACCCACTCATTTCCTTCCTTATAGAAAAGTGTGCTGGGCATTTAGTGTTCAGTTCAGTCGCTCAGTCGTGTCCGACTCTTTGCGACCCTATGAATCGCAGCACGCCAGGCCTCCCTGTCCATCACCATCTCCCGGAGTTCACTCAGACTCACATCCATCGAGTCCATGATGCCATCCAGCCATCTCATCCTCTGTCGTCCCCTTCTCCTCCTGCCCCCAATCCCTCCCAGCATCAGGGTCTTTTCCAATGTGTCAACTCTTTGCATGAGGTGGCCAAAGTACTGGGGTTTCAGCTTTAGCATCATTCCTTCCAAATCTAGTATTAGGGATAGAGAAGTAAGCGCAGAGGATTCCTGCCCTGAAGGAGCTCATGCTTTTAGGAGGAAAGGCAACATTATAGTATTACTAGTTGCTACAGGTTAGTGAGTACCCAGGGTGTAAGAGGCACCGTGCTTTATCCAGATGATCTCATCTGAGCTTCACAACAACCTTGTGAGCTCAGGAAGTCTTCTCATTTTAGAGATGAGAAGTGGCAAGGATGGTAGGTCAGTTGGCCAAGGTCACATGGCTAGTAGGTGGAGGGCTCTTGGTCATCTGTCTTCAGAGGAGAAATTATGTTATTATTATTCATAATAACATTTATTGGAGGTCTGCCATGTGCCGTGTATGAAGTGCCTACATGGATGCTGACTTTCAGTCTCTCTGAAATACTCTGAGGATGGTTTTATCAAGATAGTCATGGTTTGCTGAGGACCACACAGTAGGAAGTGGCAGCTTGGGATTGACACCAAAGTTGGTCTGGTTCTAGAACCTCCAGGCTCCTAACCCCTGGGCTGTATCAACTCTTGTTAGAGCTGTTTAAGATTCACCACTGAACCAGCCACTTGTTAGAGTGAAAGGAAGAGCTATTAAATGTGATTCCTGGACCACAGTTATGAATGGGACCCATCTCAGGGTATCTGGGTTCCATGTTCACCCTGGAAGGTGTACGATTCAGGCATCAAGTATTTTCTGATGTGCCAGGCACTGTTGTCGCTGTGAGCAGGGCGGGGTGGCCTCTTAGAGCTAGACATTCAAGGGGGAGGGCGCTGTGATGAGGTTCCTTCAGGTGGGAGGGGAGGTCAGTGCTCTAAGGAAGACACAGAGGATAATGAGATAAAAAGGGGTGCAGGATAAGCCCTCCCTTAGGTGGGGCAACTGAGCTGCAGCCCGAGGGACTATCTAGGTGAAGAGGGCCTTGGCTGAGCATAGAAAGTTCTGGAACCAGGAATAGCTTGACCACAGAAGGGAACAGAAATTTCTGGGTGTGTTCTGAGACTTGTGAGTGGTTCTGTGTGTCTGGAAGTTGACATCAGTGGGTGAGGTGAAATGTGGCTGCAGACTGTCCTGCCTGAGACATGGAGCCCCCATGTGGCCCCCTTCTGAGGGAGGTGGTTCTGGGAGCAGTAGGGTTGGGGGCCTTCCTGATAAAGAGAGAAGAAACTCACGTTTGAGATAGGAGGGTTGGCTTCTCAAAGTCATGCTTGTCACCTCTAAGCCCAAGGGCCATGATTTGTAATCACAGGGTGGATGGCTCACACAAGCTTTGGTCTTTTCTTAGATAATAAAAGTGTGAACACTGTCATCACATTTGTTCCCTACCAAGCACCTCCATGTGTAGTATATGAATAAACATGATAAAAGTTTCCTGGCGTGTTCTTGTCTGTGTCCCAGTGGGTTGAGAGCTTTTCTTGCATTCATCCATTTGGTCCTTATGAGAGCTCTGTGGGCTTAAAACTCTTGTTATAACCATTTTAATGATGCAGAAGCTGAGTTCTAGAGAGGTGAAATGTAAAGAGCCCAAGGCCACACAGTTGGGAGAACAGGCCTGGAATTCCTGATACAACAGGCCGAGGAGGCAGCCGGAACAGGTGCTGTCAGGCCCATTTGACAGAGGGAGAAGACTGAGGCATGGTTATGAAAAGGCTATGGAAGTGAGCTGGGCCTGGCTGCGGTTTTTCCAGCCCTGCCTGTAACTCAGTGATAAGTTTATTCTGGGGAACGGTATAAGCAAGCCTGATTGGCCTCACCCCTAAGCCATATCAGTAATAAAGCTGAGCATTGGATCTCCAAAAGAAAAAAAAAATGCATTGGACCTGGAATGCAAGTGTTCTGGTTCTGGTGGCCAGTCCTCTAGCCATAGGGAGGGTGGCGGAACCACACTCTGTGTGCTTTGCTCTGACTTGTTCAAAGCCAAGGGCCTCCTTAAAATTGGGAGAACTCCCTGGGCGGCCTTTGCCAGGAGTTGGAATTGGCGGCAGTCCCATGGCCACACCCCTTTGGCTGACTCTAGAGCCCATGTAAGGGCTGCATCTGGTCCATCTACCCCCATGCTCGACTCTTTAATACACTCCAAGTTTCCCCACATCACCTGGGACATGAAGCCCAGAGAGAGGCCTGCTGAATCAGGACCTTGATCATGGGGTGCTGGAATCTGCATTGACCTCCCCCTAGGCGGGGTGGTGAGGGGTGTTCAGGTTGGAGAACCCACTTGTCTAGGTCTCTGCACTGAGCACCCTGGGAGGGGTGGAAATGGCCGTGGATTTCCTCTAAGGCCCGAGGCGTGATGTTTAAACAAATTCCGTGGTTGCTTTGGCCAGGGCAGAGGCTATTATCATTGGCCCTAGACATTTGGGGACATGCTGGAAATAGCTCGCTGGCAGGGTGTTTCTATTTTGCATCAGGATGATTAGGTGTGTCTGCAGCCTGTCTCTTTCTTTCTTTTTTTTTTGGTATCTTTGAAAAAACTGGTAAAATATACATATCATAAAAGCAGCCATTTGAACCATTTTAGGTGTTCAGTTCAGTGGCATGAAGGATATTCACATTGTCAGGCATACAGCCCAGTCCAGGGGGCTCCTTTGGAAAGCATCTAGGAGGGAAGGGCTGTGGACACTTTTGGTGCTTAATAATTGCTTTCAGATGACAGTGGACTATAGCCTGCCAGTCTCCTCTATCCATGGGATTCTCCGGGCAAGAATACTGGAGTGGGTTGCCATGCCCTTCTCCAGGGGATCTTCCCGACCCAGGGATCAAACCCATGTCTCCTGAATCTCCTACGTTGCAGGTAGATTCTTTACCACTGAACCACCTACTGGAAGATGCCAGTGGAGCAGCAGGGGTTATTGGGGTGCTGGGGTAAATTCTTACGCATTAAGTAAGCATCCCCACTTCTGACTTTCTTATGAGCAACTTAACCTCAGTCTGAGGCTGGTGGAGGAGACGCTGGTGAGCTGTGTTTAATGCTCAATTTCTATTTTTGGGCCAGGCAGGAGGATGAGTTCATTGTCTGGTTAATGCCAAAGGCTGGTCATTGCCAAAGGCAACTTCCCCTGCTTCCCCCAGGTCCCCAGAAGAATAGAGGCTATCTCTGTAAAGAACCTGTCTCCCCACTGTGTATGTGTGCCGGTAAGAGGCAACCCACGGTCATGATTGAGACTAGGGTTTCAAACGCTGCCGACGTAAGACCGATCGAGTTGAGAACTGAACAAATGGGTCTTTTTATGTGTAAGAGGAGATTATTTTACCCCACGTCAACAGAAGATCTGTAGACAGTCTTGTTCTACATTTCACACTGCTGACTTCATACGTGTGAGAGGGCTCACGACCCATTTACATTTTTTGGTGCGTTTGGGTTCATTTCTGTGGTTACCACTCTGAGGATGCCTACAAAAGCTGGCCTGTTCCATGCTGGAGTGTGCTGCCAGTGGAATTCGGTGAGCCTCACAGCGGTGCAGGGGAGGGCCTTGAATCAGCAAGTGGACTGAGTTACAGCAGGATTGAATATTGCAGCTGAAAGGGATCTCAAATAGAGTAACCCCCCTTATTTAAAGATGAGGAAATCAAGACCAAGAAAAGGGGTTGTGGGTCCTTACCCAAGGTCACCCTTCTAGCTAGGAACCCAGCCCAACATTAGCTTCCTGGTCTCCAGCCCACTGACTTTCCACTGCATCAGACCTTCCTAGTCCTGAACTCCGGCTCCCATTGACCAGATTGCCTGCAATAGAAAAAAATCTGAAGAATTTTCCTGAATCGAGAAAGTGCAGCATTAGTCACTCAGTTGTGTCTGACTCTTTGGGACCCTGTTGGACTGTAGCCCACCAGGCTCCTCAGTCCGTGGGCTTCTCTAGGCAAGAATACTGGAGTGAGTTAGCCATTCCCTTCTCCAGGGGATCTTCCTGATGCAGGGATTGAACCTGGATCTCCTGCATTGCAGGCAGATTCTTTACCATCTGAGCCACCAGGGACAGCCCAAATCATTTATATATTTTGTGCCGTCTCTATTTGCCTAATTCTGCTGCTGGGCTCACAAAATGCAAGGTAGTTTGAGTAATTTTTGAGGACAGATATATCTGGAGATAGGAGCTAAATGTCCAAGGAGCCTGTTTAGCAGTCCCAGCTGACCAGAAGGGGTATTTTAGCTGCTTGTGAGAAGCCATTCACACCCTTTACCAGCACTGATAGTTGAGAGACACTTGGAATGCTATTTGTAATTGAAGACCACAGATAATGGTCACATAAGGTCAACCCTAAGTTATCCGTCCTTTTTATTTCTGATAGACATTTGAAGAAAAGGGCCTGAACTTTGAAGAACACTATTCTCCTTTTTGCTTTCAAGGCCCTTCAGTTATTTCATTAGGAGACTGAAGCCAGAAATCGTTTGTGACTTATCTCCCATACATTATAAATTTGGGGGATAAAATATCTTTGGGGATTTATTTAAACCAGAAGAGTCTAGGCTTAAGCAAGAGTATAAAAGAAAATTGAAACTAAAAATTGGTTTCTCGATTTGGCTAAAGTTTTCAGTACAGTTCAGCCACAGAGAAGCCAGCTTTGACTACTACATGCATGGGCTAGTAAAGGTCAGGATGTTAAAACAGAAAGGTTTAATTATGTCAATTAGGTTTGATGTTAGGCTGCAGGTTTCCAGATACCCTCAGGCTCAATTATGCTCCCTGTGAAAAGCAAGCGTTGACATTTATTGCTATCAGAAGGAAGTGAAAGGCCAAAGTGCCTTCCTCTGTCTCTCTGGCCCTGCTCCTTCTGCCCTGATTTCTCTCCTGGTGAAGTCATTCACTCTTGACCTTGGACATCCAGGAGCTTGCTTCTCTCATCAGAACCTCTCAGAAGCAGGTGCATCCTGCTTGTGGACTCACTCATGAGCCTCACTCTTATGGTCTTGGGTCCTGCTTCCAGGATTCCAACCTCCTTGACCTTCTGCTGGAGGAAAAACCTCAGACTTGGTCAGATGGAGAATCACTGGGAAGTCACCATGATCTAGTGATGTGTTTGTGGTATTAGTATTATATCCACATATGTATGTATCTGTTCACATATATGTCAAGCATAATGATGTCAACTGTTTAACAAAGTTTATGGGAGAAAGGCTTGATAATTGAGAAAATTCAACCCCTATTTGCTGTTTTTTTTTTTTTTTAAGTTGCAGTATAGTTACAATACTGTGTTAGTTTCTGCTGTACAACAAGGTAAACTATATCTACACATATATCCTCTCCCTCCCTCATGAGCCTCCCTCCCACCCTGCTATTTGTTTGCTTTTGATGTTGTAGTTTTTTAAACTTATAGAAAGCTGGTTGTTAATTTGATTTAGTGGTGAAACATTGGCGACGCTGTCTGGGATTTCTGGCTTTAGGAATTCTGTCACCCGTAGGATGAACATCTTTAGCCACTTTGTTCTACCTGCTGGTATTGAAGTCTGGGCAGTTATTTGGAGGATGGCTGGGTCTTACATTAATAACAGGATCTTTCTTGATAATGCTGAAGACCCACTTCCCCGCTCTGCCTTGACATTCACAGGGTGTGGTGGCTCCAGTATTCTTCAAGACACCGGGGGCGTGGTTCTTGGCATGGTAATGAATGGCTTGGGCACTGGGCTGTCTCAGGGGGCTGGTTATCCTGAAGCTCCCTGCCTGTACCTGAGCGAACCCTGTCTTTAGGATCACCCTCAGAGGGTACAGGACATTTTGATGCCGTGGCACTGTGTCATTTGGACTTGAGGATATTTGTCTTGGGTTGGAAAAGAAAGCATTAAGTTTGCAGCCAAAGGAGAGAGAGGAGGAGGGAGAAAGGGCAGAGGACACATTCTTTCCAGGGGTTTGGACTTTTAAGTTGAGGCATGGAGATGGAAATAGGGATGTGGGGAGGCCTGCAGATCTGTGGAGGGAGTCAGGGATCACCACCACCACCATCATCATCATCATCTTATCCTTTCCTGTTTTATTCAATCTAAAAAGACTCCCAATTGTAAGATGCACCTCAATTTCAAAGACGTTTAAAAAAAACGGAAATGACATGAATCATGACCAGCAATGTATTTGATGCTTTCATCTCATGTAATCCTCTTAATAACCTTGAAAGGCAAGTTCTCTCATTCCCATCTTCTTGGGAAGGAAAACTAGGACACAGAGGGGTCAGGAACTTGCAGATCACTCAGCTGGCTAGCGGAGGAGGTAGGGCTGAAGCAGGAATTCTATCATCGTTAGGGCTGATATCTTTAGCCACTTTGCTCTGTCCTTTGGCAATGAAGTCTGTGATGTTTGAACACTTTGATGTCAGCATTTTGACCCAGCTGTGTCACACAGATATGTTAACTGCACGCCAGTACTTTGAGCAAGCAGTTTAGATATCATTGACGTATTTTCACAGTATTATTCTCGATGAAGGCAGGACCCAGGGCTGTAAAATGCTGCTTTGGTATGTTCCGTGTCTTTCACATCAGGTAGATCTCTACTGATAACACTCAGAGGTAAACACTTAACCTGCTCTATTAGTAGAGAATCTGTTAGTTACTGGCTGTGTGTGTGTGTGTGCATGTGCACGTGTGTGCGCTCATTTGTGACCAACTCTTTGGAACCCCATGGACTGTAGCTCACCAGGCTCCTCTGTCCATGGGATTTTCCAGGCAAGAATACTGGAGTGTGGTGCCATTTTTTTCTTCAGGAAATCTTCCAGACCCAGGGATCAAACCTGCATCTCTTATGTCTCCTGCATTGGCAGGCAGACTCTTTAGCACTAGTGCCTTCTGGGAAGCCCTGTTAGTAGGGAATCTGTTAGTTATTGGCTGTGTGACTTTGCAGATACCTCTCTGCCCGTTTCCGCAACTGTAAATTGGGAATGATAACACGTTTCAGAATGGTATCGAAGAAAGGAAGGGTAAATAACATGTACTAAAGTGCCTGGCATTCGGCATGGTTTATGGTAGGAACTGAAAATATGTCCTGCTTGTTCCTGTCTCCCTTCTCCCTGGGTCACCAGGTAGCAGGTGGCCACAAGTCCCGAATCAGAACTGCTTCTGACACACCTGGCTGCGTCTCATATAGAAAGCATGTGGCTCTCATATCTTCTTGCAGCTGGGACCATTTGCAAACTCTGTCTTATTGTTTTACAGCTTTTTAATTTGCCTGCACAAATAGAGCCTGCCTGGCTGACTTTGAAGGAATTTTAATAGCTAAACCCAGTCGGAACATGCGTGCTGCCCCAAAAGACCATGCCTTCCTGCTGATCGTGGCAGCGAGGATATTGTGCATGGCTTCCTTCCTTTTTGGAGAAAGATGGAACTCTGTCCCTTTGTATTGTCACAAAGGCTTGCCTTTTTTTTTTTTTTTAAAGAAAAGCCTCAAAATGGGAAACATTTTTCTGAGGAAGATCACTGAAGTAGCTCAAGTCCTTTCTTGCACCTCCTGGGGTTCATTCCCATCCCACTGCATGTCTTCAGAGGAACTGTGGTGTGAGGTTCAGCCTGCATCTTGGATATTCCCTAAGAGGGAGAGAGGTAGAGGTGAGAGCGTGGGCGCTTGTAATAGGGTGCAGCTACAGTGGTCTTTCCCCTCTGACCATATTTTAAGAAGAATAACATTTGAAGTGCAGCCTAGCTTCCCCCCAAACCACGGTGTACCTTCTCTGTGCCCATCCTGAGCCTCCCACTCACTCATTTTTTGCGTCATCTCCAGCACCTGCCTCATCCCTATACCACTTGATGGTGGCAACATAAGTTACACTTCAGCGGCTTAAGGTCCTGAGACAGGCGAAAAAGAAGTAATCTCATTTTTCAAAGATCTGTTGGATTTATTGAAGAATATCCACATCAGGGGCTGCAGAAAATTTTAGTGTCTTCCTCGGGAAAATTCCAGCTTTTTGTTTAGAACTTCTCTGGGCTTTCCAGTAGCACCTTTAACACCAAGAGTTGATTTGTATCTAGTATCATGTTGAAGTATTATGTTGAAGCCATCATTTTTGAAATGGGAAAAATGATATATAGAAGGCGAGAGGCACTCTGACAATTGGTTTCATTTTTATGTCTGTGTACTTACCTAGCCAAGATCCTGATCCTCATGATATTATGAATTCTGCTGCTTTTACTTAAATCCCTTTTCCATGTCTCCACATTATTACTTTTAATAACAGTATCGTTTTTTTAAGTTGTGAATGTACTGCAATTTGTTCACGACATACCTAAGAGAACTGTGATTTACGAAATTATTCCTCTCATCTTGGACATCTTAGAGTGTTTACAGTGTTTGGCCATGGGACAAGAAATATTATAGTAAACATCTTTGTGCATAAGTCTTTTGACTTCTGTTGAATTATTCCCTTGGTGTAATTTCCCAAGGGTGATTGTTACGTTGAAGGCAGTAAACATCTACATAGTTCTAGTGGTGTAGTGTATATGGGGATTTATTTTTTTAAAATCAGCATTCTCTCTGCTAATGTCTTGTGCCAGAAACATGTCAGGAGAAAATAATACAAATGAACAATTAAAAAAAAGATAATTTCCATATTTAACCCATTTGCTGCTGCTGTTAAGTCGCTTCAGTCGTGTCTGACTCTGTGCGACCCCATAGACGGCAGCCCACCAGGCTCCTCTGTCCCTGGGATTCTCCAGGCAAGAGTACTGGAGTGGGTTGCCATTTCCTTCTCCAATGCATGAAAGTGAAAAGTGAAAGTGAAGTCGCTCAGTCGTGTCTGACTCTTAGCAACCCCATGGACTGTAGCCTACCAGGCTCCTCCGTCCATGGGATTTTCCAGGCAAGAGTACTGGAGTGGGTTGCCATCGCCTTCTCCGTTAACTCATCCAGATGTATGGATATGAAAATGTGGGTTTGTGTAGGTGGGTGACTGGCTGCCTTGGAAGCCTCCAGCTCTTTATTACTGGGAGTAAGTCTTTCATTGTGGGAGACAGTCTCTAGCTAGCTCTTGCTTTTGGGGGAAAGGTATGTACAACATCTGATCAGCATCTCTGCTTCAGCATCAGGCTTCTGCCTCATGCTCATTTTGAGCCGAATGGTTCGACCTCCAGTGTACACCACCAGCTGTGACGAGACTGCTCTCCCATTCACGAATTAACCCAGTATCCACAGATTGTGTGTATGTTGTGTGTGCAGCCTTGAGATTTGGGGTTGGAATAGAAGAGGATTTTGAGGTGCTCTTTGGGAAGATAGAGGAAGAACACACTGGATAGCAGGAGTTATAGTGTGCTGTGCATTTACCTTGGACCAGGTGCTGTTTTAAACACTTGACATAGATGAATTTATTTAGTCCTCACAACATCCCTAACTTAGTAGGCATATCATTATCCCCGTTTTACAGATGGAGTCACTGAGGCTGAGAGACTGACTCTCTTGTCAGGGTCACATAGGACGTGAACCCGTGTGTATTCATTTCCTAGAGCTGCCGTAACAAAGTACCCATGTGTGTGCGGGTGTGTGTGTGTATGTGTCTCTGTCCTCTCCTCTTCTCATAAGGACACCAGTCATTGAATTTAGAACCTGCTCTAATCCTGGACTACATCTCTTAGTAACATCTGCCAAGACCCGATTTTCAAATAAGGTTCCATTCTGAGGTTCTGAGAGGACATGAATTGAGGGTGGAGAAATGGGAAAGAAACCAGCAGCAGAGGCAGGAGCAAGTTTTAGCCTGATGGTGTTTAGAGAGGATGGGTCCTTTGAAGAGGTTGTGTGGCGGGGAGTGAGTGGAGGAACCCTGTGCAAGAGATAGGGGTACCCGATGCAGCTTGACTGTGTTGGCATAAAATGACCCGGCCCGGAGCCAGCTAGCTTTGTGTACTAGACAGGAGAGAATAGGTCTGGGGTTCATGCCCTGCCATGCTTGAGTAGCTTAAGGAAAGGTACCTAGAATATTTCCTTTCTCAAGCAGCCCCGTTATTTCTTATACCGTGAGTCTGAAGTTGTGGGGGAACCCCAGAGGCAGACATAAACGTCTCTAGGTCGTAAAATCAGACTTGGAGCACTAGCCACAGGGAAGAAAGTATTTTGGCATATTATCTGCATCACTGCAAAATAGATTTATAAAACATGCCAAGGAAACTGCAGGGGAGAGTGTAGAAATTCTCCAGCAGGCAAGGAAAGGTAAATGAAAATTAACTGTACCGTGGCCATAATTACACCTTCAAGGTGTGGAGAATGTAATTAATATGATCTGGACTGCCGTGCTGTCTCTCATTTTATTTAAGTGAACATAAAAGGTAATTTATAAGGGTTTTCCTAGGTTAACTGCCAGTTTAATTCCTTGAACTGTGTTTTTCCACAGGCTCTTAGGTTTCTCAACAATAAAAGGCATCCACCACTTAGGGGCTTTCAGGAATTTGTGCTGAGGTCTGGAGGCGGGGGCCGCTTTGCCTTCATCTGAGATGCTCAGCCTCTCCACCCTTGGCCTAACCCAAAGGTGTCAATGCCTGTTAATTCTCTGTTAATGTGAGTGTTTTCATGTCACTGAGGGTGACAGTTGTGTACAACTGACAGAAGCTTTTTAAAAAACGTTTAAGTTGCAAATCTACCAAGCTATCCTTTAAGTTAAGAATTTTACTCTTCAACTCATAAATCTAGTAAATTTTTAACAGTTACATTTAGGGTAGCTTTTGATTAATAATTGACCCTTGAAGAAACTTCACCTTCCTTTAACATTTTAAATTGCTCTTTAAAATTTCATATATTTAAATCAGACTTCAAATGTCTGATTAACAAACATACTTAAATAATGTAAATCCAATACCTCAATGACAGACATTAAGTTTCTTAAATGTTCTAATATTATATGTGAACTTAGAAGGTTTCAATTTAAAATCTCAAGTCGAATAAATTGTTCAATTAAATCCTTCATCTGGGTAAAAGTGTTAGTTGCTCAGTTGTGTCCGACTCTTTGGAACCCCATGGACTGTAGCCCGCATGGCAAGGTAAATCCTCCTACTCGAGTAAGTCAACATCTTAAAAATATGAATCTTAATGGGTTTTCTTCTTAAACATGTCTGTCTGTATTTTAAAAGATAGCCTTATTGAGATATCATTTACATAAAAATTCACTTATTTTAAGTGTAGAAGTCAATGAATTTTAGTGTGTTTGCAGAGTTATACAACCATCACCACAATCTGATTTTAGTACATTTCCATCACCGTAAAAAGAACTTTTGTGTCTATTTACTATCACTCTTCTCTGTCCCCATCCTCGGCCTTAGGCAACCACTAGCTGACTTTCTGTGTCTTTGTACTTGCCAATTTTGGACTTTTTTGGGTACTTACCTTGAGATCATGCTGGGTTTTTAAGGAAGCACTTTTGATGTCTCAGACAATTTTGGGGTCACCTTCTCCAGCAGTTTTTGGGGTTACTGCCTCTGTGGCTGGGAGTGTCTTTGTGAGCTGACCTCTGCCTCTAAATGGGAGCTCTTATAGCCCATGACCCAGACTCAAGACACTTACTATTGAATTCAAATGGCTTCCCATGGAAGACCAAGCCCCATCTAGTGGCTTCATTCCATTTTGATTGCCTATCCACCTGCTGGGCTCACTGCTCTGAAGTGTTAGTCACTCAGTGTGTCTTGACTCTCTGTGACCCCATGAACTGTAGCCTGCCAGGCTTCTCTGTCCTTGGGATTTCCCAGGCAAGAATACTGGAATGGGGTGCCATTTCCTCCTCCAGGGGATCTTCACCACCTTGAGATTGAACCCACATCTCCTGCTTGGCAGGCAGATTCTTTACCACTGAGCAAAAAGGCCAAGCTGGCAGCAGAGGCCAGTTAAGAGGATTTGGTCCTAGCCCCAGAGGAGGTGATGGTGGCTCAGGCCAGGGGTGAGGGGCCAAGGTGAGCTGATGGAGAAAGGGGGTGATGGTGAGTGAGGGAGGGGAATGAAGAATGACTCCTGGCTGTTATGTCTGCCCAGACAGGTGCATAGTGGTGGTGTTTACTACAGTGGGGGACACTAGGGAGGGACATTTCAGGGGTGGAAGCCGTGAGTTCCCCTCCTCAGTATTTACTATGTTCAGCAAGCTCAGGTTGAACCTCAGTGAGCCCTGTTGTCCCTGACCTGACTCTTCTAAGATATCTAAGTCGGGGAGTTTTGAACAATATGTCATGACCCATCAGTTGGTTGTAAAATCAATTCAATAAGTTGGACTAGTATTAAATAAAACAAAGCAGGGAAATAGTGCCTCATGTGTAGTGAAAGTGAAAGTCGCTCAGTCACGTCCAACTCTTTGCGACCCCATAGATTATAGAGTCCATGAAATTATCCAGGCCAGACCTGGAGTGGGTAGCCTTTCCCTTCTCCAGGGGATCTTCCCAAACCAGGAATCGAACCCAGGTCTCCCGCATTGCAGGTGGATTCTTTACCAGCTGAGCCACAAGGGAAGCCCAAGAAAACATGTCAACTGAGTACAAAAGGAGAAAGGGATGAGAGCAGGAGTCAGCAGCCCCGTTTTCTAGTCACAGCTGTGCCTCTGACAATCTGTGGGCCTCGAGAGAGTCCCTTATGCTCCTGTGTCCAGGCCCACCCTGTAAAATGGGGCAGGGGTCAAGGAAGGCTCCACTGGGTTCTCCCCATCCTCCCCCTTTTCTCGCCTTCACCTCTTCTGCACTGCCTCAGTGGGCAGATAGCAAACATTACCAGTCAGGAAGGTCATTACTGAGCTTTGCATCCTGCCATTTCTCTTGTTCAATCAAAACCAATTCAGAAGGTACTTTCCCCCAGCTGTGCATACCCAGTCCCTTTGCTGGTCTCTGAAGGCTCTTCTTGTGGTCAGTGTGCCTCTGTCAGCACTAACCTATCCGACTGACAGCTGGTTTGCACTTGGACGGGGATCTTGGGCTTCTTGAAAGTCAGCACAACCCTCTGCTTGGGGCACGTTTTCACAGATGTCCCAGGATCATCTAAAAGATGGAATGATTTGATTGCCATTGGTTTTGGTGAGCATATTTGATAGCCGAGTTCTCTCAACAGGTGAATGTACTGTATACAAGTATATTCCTCAAAGCTGAGAATCAGAGTCCTTTAGTGGAAGGTTTCTGTGCAGTAAATCTCCTGGCTCTTAGATGAAACTGTGTTCTTTCCCTTCTTGAGTTACACCAAGCGCATCTACCTAATTCTTTGATTTATACTCTTTTCATCTGCCAAAAGTTTAGTTCATTTTAGTTCTGCGGCCACAGGCTAGGCATCAGGAGGTTTGAGGAGCTTACAATAGGAGAGGAGATTGACTGAGAACTAGCTACAGTAAGGGTTCAGATTAGCCCCAAATCAGAGCCCCAGGTGCCTCAATATTCTGGCTGGTTGTAGGATCTCCACTAAGGAGAAGTGGATCTAGAGATTGTTTTGAATGGCTCTGGGCTGTCCCTGTTGAAGGGACTGTGAGAAGGAAGGAATAGAAAGTTGGAAAATTGAAGTCTGTTAATGAAATATTAGCGACAACCTAGGCTGAACCCAGCTCCTACTTCAGTGTTTGGGGTTCCTGAAAAGTCCCCTGTGAACACAAGTGTGCTGAGTGTCTGTAACACACCTGAAGGCTCTGGTTGGCTGGAGAACACTGCCTCAGTATTCAGGACTGCCTTTTTCTTTCTTTGCCTGGCCGTATCCCGTTGTGTGTGTCCATGACCTGTAATGTCATGGACCCGTAACGTGTCTCGTTTCAGAGGAGTAGGGGAGCACCCAGGGTTTGGGCTCCAGCTCTGCCACTCACTAGCTATGTCAGCGGGTAAATTCCTCAACCTCTCTGAGCCTCAGTGTCCTGGTCTTGAAAATAGAAGTGAGTCTACCTGCCTCCAGGGTGTTCATGAGGAGTAGAGGAGAAACTGTATGGCAGGCTAATATTGATGGAGTGCTTGTCAGACTCATTGAAGGCCCCTCCCAGATCCACGAGAACACACCATCACTTTTGCTCTTTGTTTGTTTAACTCCTTTGACTAAGAAAGCCAATAAAAGAATTTTGAGGAAGTTTGCTAGGAAAGAACATGTTAACTTTTCTTTGCTGTTAGTAAGTGCTTTGGCCTGATACTTTTTAGCTGAGAAGATATCTTTGAAACTCTCAGATGACCTGTTGTTTTACTTTCATTCATTTGACACACATGTGTGAGTACCTACTATGCACAAAGCACTCCCTTAGAGGGCAGGAGACCAGGCAGATGAGACCTGCGTGGGGCCTGGCTGCCGGGGCCTGGCTGCCAGGGCCTGGCGTTGGGGAGGACCAGTTAGCCTGGGGAGGCGGGGTAGGCCTGGTCCTGCTCTCCCAGCCCTGCCATGGTGCTTTTGGCCATTCCGTGCCCTCCTGGGGCCCGTTTTCTTCTCTGAAAATGGGCTGAGATGGTTTTCCCAGTAGTCATGGACAGCTGTGAGAGTTGGACCATGAAGAAGACTGAGTGGCAAAAAATTGATGCTTTTGAACTGTGGTGCTGGAGAAGACTCTTGAGAGTCCCTTAGACAGTAAGGAGATCAATCAATCCAAAAAGAAATCAACCCTGAATATTCATTGGAAGGACTGATGCTAAAGCTGAAATTCCAATACTTTGGCCACCTGATGTGAAGAGCTGACTCATTTGAAAAGACCCTGATGCTGGGAAAGAATAAAGGCAAAAGAAGAGGGTGGCAGAGGATAAGATGTTTAGATAGCATCACTGACACAACGGACATGAGTTTGAACAAACTCCAGGAGATAGTGGGGGTAAGGGGAGCCTGGCGTGCTGCAGTCCATGGGGCCGCAAGGAGTCAGATACGACTTAGGAACCGAACAGCAGCAACCATATTCAAAAAATTACATGAGAGATTCAACACTTGATCATAAAATAGGCTTTGCGTTAGATAAGTTTGCCCAATCGTGGCTAATTGAAATGTTCTGAGAATGTTTTAGGTAGGCTAAGCCATGATGTTTGGGAGGTTAGGTGTGTATTAAATGCATTTTTAAACTTATATTTTCAACTTAGGATGAGATTATGTCCTGATAAACCCATCATAAGTCAAGGCAGATCTGTAAACACAACTGTCCAAGAAGTCATACTGTGAATTGAACCAGTTAGATTCTTGCAAAATGGTCTTGCATTTCGTTCATGTTTAGAAAGGAGAAAACAAGTCCTGTAGCTAAAGGAAACTCGTGGTGGGTGGGCAGCGGAAGGCCACTGTTAAATGTCCTTAGGGATTCCTTTCTTAGGGCTTTTGATCATCAGACCTTTCATTTTCAAAGGAAAAAAATAACAGCAGCCTGTTGCCACTGGCCGTTTCCTTTTTACCTAGCAGGATACAATGTCTGATGGGTGTAAAGGAAGCCTTGAATCCTACATCATTCATGAACCTCTTTGAGTGCCTACCGTGTGCCAAGCATCAGAGAAACAACATGAATACGATGGAGGGGGTCTCTGCCCCCCATACCTGATGTCTGGCATATCCAAGGTGCTTAATAAAAATTTGTCGAGTAAGAAAATGAATACAGATGATAACTGTTAATAGTTTTTCTGTCCTGTCACATCATTTTGATGACTCCTGTAATACTGGGTTACATTTTAACTCACCTGTCCTAGAAGTGGCCAGCCAACCTGGTCTGGGGCCAGCAGGAACTGTTGAGATGCTTGGTGGACTTGACACTTGATGTTGGTCCAGCATGGCAGTTGAGAGCATGGGCTGCCTGGGTTGGAATCCTTTTTTCATCTCTTCCTAGTCATGAGACCTGGGCTGGTTCCCTGACCTTGCTGTGCCTCAGTGTTCCCATCTGTAAAGTGGGGACAGGAGTGGTGCCCACCCCACAGGGTTGTGGTGTGGCCTACACGTGTGCACTGCTTGGCGCACTTCAACAGCCCTCCAAATGTTAGCTGCTACCCTCTGCGTGTGTTGTTCCCTTGACCTCCTATGGTGTATTAGACGCACAGGATAAATAGACCCAGGTGTTATCATTTGGGTATGAAGGAGCCCAGTGATGAGGTTTGAGTCTCAGCTTGGCAGTTCTCTCCCCACATGGCTTCTGCCTTTGTCAAATTCCTGAGGTTAAGGGAGGCTCAGAGAGGTTAAGGCCCTTCCTTCACTGTGTGAAGGATTATATGGAACCCAAGTGCCCAGCACATGAGGCACCCTCCATAAATGGCAGGATTGTTGTCAACCCCATAAAAAGCGCACCAGGCCCCTTGGCTTTTGTGGCCTGGAGTGCCACAGCTGGTTCATTGGGCGCCCAGGGAAGTTGTGGGCAGGCCTGGAGCAGGCCTTGAGGGCGGCTGGCCTTGGGAAAGGGCCCACGTCGCAGGCCCCACACGGTCAAAGCATTTTAAAGGCCTTGTATTAGAAAAATAAACCAATTAAATAATACTGCCCCCCATAAAAGCTGACTTTTAATGGGTTCCATGGTGGGGTTTTGCTCTGTGGCGGTCTCGTAGCCATTGGTCTTGGAGCGACTGTCTGCCGCCATGGGGAGAGTTTAATCTTGCACGGGGTGGGCAGAATTTTACAAGTTTTACAGCTGTTTTTCCTCCTCCAAAGTGTTGCTATGTCATTGTGCGCTGAGGGCAACCTGCATGCATTTAACAGTTTACCTCGTTTGGGGTGGAAATGAAAAATGAAGTAATAAATTAAAGAAAAACACAACGTGGATTTTTCCCCTCTTCTCGAGGCAACCGTAGAAGAACAAAGAACCAGTGTTTTCCCGGACTGACTGCTTAATCAAATTCTAATGGCTTTTATGTATGGACCCTTGCCCACGGGACCCGCCTCCTCCCCAGAGAGGGCTCCAGGGCACAGGGTGTGTGTTTGGGGCTTATCCTCCCGACCCCAGGGTAGAGGGTCAACAAACGGCAGCCCAGGGGCCACATCCGACCCACTGCCTGTTTTTGTGAAATGATTGGGGGAAAAAAATCAAAAGAAGATTTCCTGACATATGAGAATTACATGGTGTGGACACGCCTGCAAGCTGGGGAAGACCCATGGGGCCCCATGGCACCGGGCAAAGGACTAGCTCAGCCAGAAGCTGGTTCTCTCTCTTCCTTTCCCACCTGTTTCTTCTTTTCTCCTCTATGCCTTTTTCTTCATCAGACAGCAAATGTTTGTTGCCTATTTCTGATGAGCCTTCGCTTTCTCTCCTCAGTCATGCGGAGGAACCCCTTTGGTGTGGACATCTGCTGCCGGAAGGGGTCCCGAAGCCCCCTGCAGGAGCTCTACAACCCTACCCAGGTAAGCCCTGGAAACTTCTTTGCTTCTCCACTCAGAGTCCATGTATCAGATTTTGGGGGAGGCAGGGGGATTGAAAAAACTCCAAAATTCTAGTCTTTCGGGATTTGAAATTTCTTTCCACTGCCTGGGTTTTTACCTTCAGCTGGTTGCTTTCTTGGTCACCCTTTCTCTATAGAGTGGTTCTGCAATTCTAGCAAGAGGTATTTCGAATGAGAGGAATGGCTTGGTGGAGTGCTAGACTGAACTTTGAACCTGCTCAGGTTTTGGGTCCCTGAGAACCACATAGCTGCAGGTGCCAGCAAGGGGACTCTGAAATTGTAGAGCCTGCCAGTCTGTGCAGTCTCCCCATGGATGTCCCCAAAGAAGGCCCACATGGGGGATGAACTCACCACCCAGATCAATCGCCTCCAAGAGGTGCATCTCACTGCGCCAGTCTAAGACCCTTGTGAGGGGAGACTTTTTGCCAAGTGACTGTCATGGTAAGTTGAACTTGATTATGAAGAATTCCTCTCTGAGCAAAATAAGCTCCAACCAAGACACAGTGCTCTCCATGGAAAGCTAGGAGCAAAGGGAGGAGGCCTCGTTGCCATGGTGATGGCAACGTTGGTGTGTGTGGGTCTTGATGAGAAGACTCCAAGGCTGGCCCTTTTGGGAGAACATTAATTAGCTTTTGATGCCAAGAACTGGTGAATGAACAACTAATGACCCATTAGCTGACCTTTGATAGCTGGTGGGAACGAGGGGAAATGCACTGCTTTGGCTATAATCTCCCAGATTGATTTTGTATCAAATTCTTAAGTTAGCGTTTCTGTGGACCAAGGTGCTTGCAGAGGAAGAAACTCTTTGCTTCCCTAGAAGTGCTGAATTCCTGGAAGTCTTGCCAAGGGATAAGTCTGAGAACTTTCTGATTCCACATCTCTTTCTTGTCTTTCACCCTTTGGAAAAGTGGACTCTTGAGTTTGTGCAAAATGGGTGGCATAACCATGTTAATTCACACCCCTCTTTCAGCCCCATCACTTTGGAACTCAGTGTGGTGGGGCCAGATTAACCAGGTCATTGCAAACTCAGATTTCCTGATGTCTCCTTTACTGGGCTTTCTGGTAACCCAGCAGGGAATTGGCCTTTTTAAAAAATGGTTATTGATGTATAGTTGATTTACAATGTTGTGTTCGTTTCAGGTGTACAGCAAAGTGAATCAGTTATATATATATATATATGCATACTTTAAAAAAAAAATGCTCTCTTCCACTATAGGTTGTTACAAGATACTGAGTATAGTTCCTTATGCTATACAGTAGGTCCTTGTTGGTGATCTTGATTTAGGTTTTTGTTTGGTGTCCCGATAATCTGATTACTATAGGCCAGTCTCCTGCCTGTTCACATATTGGTCCTAGGAAGAGACTTCAATAGAAAGGATTTCTGATTGGTGAAAGTGGAAGTGTTAGTAGCTCAGTCGTGCCCAACTCTCTGCTATCCCAAAGACCATAGCCCACCAGGCTCCTCTGTCCGTGGATTTCTCCAGGCAAGAATACTGGAGTGCGTTGCATTCCCTTCTCCAAAGGATCTTTCTGATCCAGGGATTGAACCCGGGTCTCCTGCATTGCAGGCAGATTCTTTACCTTCTGAGCCACCAGGGAAACCCCTCTTCCAGTAAGCCATGTTGAAAACATGTGCTATCAAGACGTGAACCATACCTGTCTCTTTCAGTTGACCTCCTCTGTTCTCAGATTATTTTCTCTTTTGAAACAAGACTGCTGAAGGGCTCCTGCTTTCCTGAGCAAATTTTATGAGCAGCAGATGGTGTCATGGGAAAAGCTATTTCTGAAGTAGATGTTTCTCTGGACAGGTAGTCTATGGACTGTGTCGGCACCAGTCATTGTTGCGTCCCCAACCCTGGCCTATAGTGGGTGCCCCCTGAGTGTCTGTGATCGAAAGAGTGAAAGTCCAGGTTTAAATTCCTCCTTCACTCCCAGCTGGTTGTGCAACCGTGAATACGTGATGAGTTCTCTTCAGGGTCAGCTTTCCCATCTCTCTGGAGTGTTGGGAGGATAAAATAATTCTGATGTGTCAGGGGCAGAGTAAACATGACTTACCATTATCATGACTGTGAGAATGGCTTCACTGCGGGAAGCCTTGACTCAAGGGTCAGACCTGGGTTCAAAGTTTGTTTTCTTCATGTACCAGCTATGTGAGTGTGGGCAAGACGCTTAACCCATCTGAGATTGCCTCCCTCCTTTATAACATGGTGCTAACAATTCCTGCCTTGCAGGCTTCCACAAGAAGATGTGCCTTGCTCAGTGCCTCCTATGGAGTTTGCTCCTTCCCAGATTCACTCATTCATTTACTCATTCATTTCTTCATCTACTGTGGTGAACGCCCACTGTATGTAGCACGGTGCCAGGCACTGGGCACAAAAGGCTGAGCAGGGCTTGTGTGGCTAGCCGCCTGTCTGCTTCTCCTTGTTATTCCAAGGTTGACTTGAGTGGGTTACCTGCTGAGGGAGACCCTGCTTGTTCTATTTGTTAACCAATCAAAGAAGAGAACCTTCCAGGGTAGAATGTTCCATCTCTTCCACCTGGCAGTGTTGGATAAGCTGCTCACTTAGAAGCCTAGGACCTGGGTGGGAAGATGGGGCTGGGGAGGCATCTCTGGGGGCCGTTTGTGAGGGAGTAGGTGGGTGAGTCACCAGCCTCCATCAAGAATGTGGTGGGCAAGCTGTCTGTCCCCTTTTGCTGGTAACCAGGAAAATGTCCCTGCAGGAAGATCTCCGCATTTCCTCAGGATGTTGTCCCGGAATGTTTTTTTCTTAGGCTGGTTTCCTTTACAAGCTGCAATTATGTTCTCTTCCCACACACGTTCCGTCGGTGGTGCTTCTCCGAGAAACTGTCTTCGTGATCTTTGGGATGGCTGTGGGCTGGAGAGTTCAGAGGAGAGAAGGGAGCGGGAGCTCCTGTGGAGCCAAGTCTGGTTTTGTGTCCATAAGACATTCACAAACGCTGCACCCAGTGGGCCTTGGTTTTGGTTTCTCGTGTTCCCCTACCAGCCGAGCTCTGGAAGCTGCTAAGTCTGGACCGATGTTATCACAGAGGCAGATGACAAACACTGTAATTGCTAGAAACCAAACTGCTCCCGGAGATGCCATTTCCCCTTTTTATGCTGACTGGTTATTTGGGTTTGATATATGATGGTGAAAACAGGAACTGTGTATTTTAAACAGTAAGGAAACCAATATTATGGCAAGTAGAACCATCTTAGTTACCAGCTACTGGGAATGTAGGCCAAATGCTCTCTGCGTGCATGCATGCTAAGTTGCCTCAGTCCTGTCTGACTCTCTGAGACCCTGTGGACTGCAGCCCATCAGGCTCTTCTTTCTGTGGGATTCTCCAGGCAAGAGTACTGGAGTGGGTTGCTGTGGCCTCCTTCAGGGGATCTTCCTGACCCAAGAATGCTCATAAACTTCTCATGGAATGTTTGTGTCAAGCCCTAAAGTAGGTAGTACACCCCCATTTTACATACGGGACAACTGAGGCCAAGGAAGTTGTCACACAGCTTGTAAGAAGCAGAGTAAAAATTCAAATCCAGGACAAGCTACAGATCCATTTATCTCTGTGCTGTATTCATTGTTGCCAGCAAAGTTCTCTTGGCAAGAATTACCCCATCCAAAAAAGAAAAAAAAAAAAAAATCACATCCAGATTTTCACTGGACAAAAATCTTAAAAGCTCCCTTAGGAAAATTGGCTATAATCTGCTTTTAGTGTCCAAGGTTTTCTTATTTTAGTGCCCTAACCATTAAAACAACAGTGGGTGGAAAAAAAGTTTGTAGGTGATATTCTTAGAAAAACTGTACTCTGATGTCTTATAATTTTCCTGGTTCTCTGCTGTCTTCCTGGCCCCAAAATAAAGCGTAATTGCTGATCATATCAGCTGGCGTCAAGTCACCGAAAGTTCAAGAGTTGCCAACTGCATATTTGCGGCCGAACACATGTGCGGGCCACCCCACTTAGCCTAGACAGCAGGGCAGAGCTCCGCTGTCAGCCATTAATAGGGCATAATTGCCCCAAAAATGCCAGCAAGGGGTGGGACAGCCTGTCTTGCCTCGCCCACCTCCCGGTCCTCTCGTGGGTTCCCTGAAGTCTTCCCGGCATCACTCATGTGGTTCAGCCCTGCCCTGCCTGCTTCTTTCTTTAGCGTTTGCACTTGCTCTGTGATTAGTATGTTCCGAGAAGACAGATGCTCAGTCCAGGGGCTAACCAGGAACTTATAAGTCCAGGAGGCCTCCATGCATGCACCAGTGGCCTGCAGACCTTCCTAGGGGCCCCTGGGGACCAGAAAATACAGTATTTTGACCAGTCAATATTTTATTGTAATAATAATTTAAAAAATTGAACCTTTATTGGTGCAGTCTTCTATGTGTTAAGTATATTTACATCCAAGAAGGATGGAGAGAGGGAGAGAAGGGAAGGAGGAAGGGAAAGGAGGAAGAAAGTTACTGTTCACTGAATGTCAGTGACTTTCCACATGCATCTCATGGAGTCTTCACAACAGTCCTAGAAGGAAGGTTATTTATAACTCCATCCTTCAGATAAGTTAACTGAGAAGGGCTAAGTAATTTGCCAAGATCCCATAGCTCCTTAATGGTTGTGCTGGGTCCACCTGACCAGGAGAGAAAGTGGGAGGAAGAACTTCTATCCCATTATCTTTCCTGGGTGGAAAAATGCTTTCTTGAGGTTCTGTTTCATGGTGACTGAAGCTGAGCTCAGGATAGTTGCAGAATTCCTGAAGGCAGGGGCCAAGGTTCATGGAATGCACGATAGATGTCCAATAAACAATTGCAGATTTGTTTTTTCTCATGGAACATGATATTTGGAGCAGTCTTTCTTTCCTGGCTGAAGCCAGGCTAAGTGAGTGTCCCTTCTTTCCCCTTCCCTAAGAACTCTGCTATAGGATAGTACAGCTTGGTGACATTTGGAAGTCAGGGTCTTTGATTAAGTTTTAGATTGAAAAAAGCTTGAGTTGTCCAAGGGAAGGTGGGAAACTCTTCCAGCTCCAAACTAAATAGTTTTCTGAGCAAGGCTTGCCAAGGTTTATTTTGTCAACAGATGTTTATCAGATAAACAGAGGGAAAAGACATGGGGAAGAGAGGCATGTAGGTAACAGAACATGATAAGTGCTTTCGATGAAACTGGAAGTGTCTTGAAAGTTTATGGGAGGATCAGGAGTGAACAGTTAACCCTTTGAGGGGCAGGGCACAATGGGAAGCTTTCTAGAGGAGGCGGCATTTGAGCCAGGCTTCTGAAGACTTAGCAGTCTTCATTGGACAGAGCAGAGGGAATGGCATTCCAGAGGGATGAAACAGCAGGAGTGAGGTGTACAGGTGGGACAGTTCATGGCACGTTCAGAGAATGGTGAGGGGTTTGTAGCAGGCATGAAAGAGCATGTTGTAAGCTGACTGGAGAGGATACGGAAGAGGGGCAGGTTGGTACCAGCTTCATAAGGCTTGCTCACCCTTCCAGAGGGGTTAGTGGTCCCTAGAGACCCCCAGAGATGGTGTGCAACTTACAAAGTAGCTTCTGCTTCTGGCTCGGCTGCTTGTTAACTTCTTTTAGGAGGTCTGGCCCCTGCTGACTGCAGTCTCTTCCTCTGTCGCACGAAAGGGTTGAATTGTACCCATGCTTCCCCACACCTTGTGCACTCGTGAGCTTCGAAAAATCACCAGTGCCCTGATCACCAGGGATTCTGATTTTTTGTGGTGGGGGCGGGGCGGGGTTGGTCTGGGGTAGGGCTGGGGTGGAACCAATGTTCCTTAGTTGGTTCTGATGGGCAGCCTGAGTTCCAAAGCACTGAGTTGGAGATTCTGGAAGGACCCCTCCAGTTTTCAAACCTTCAAGGGGACGTCTCTGGCAGCCCAAGGCAGGGGTATGTGTTTGATTCCTGGTTGGGGAACTAAGATCCCACATGCTGTGCAGCATGGATAAAAAATAAAACTGAAAAATAAAATCTTTGATTCTTTGGTTCTTACATCACCTGTTACATGAAAAGGAGCTCAGAGCATGTGCACTGAAGTGAAGTAAAGTGAAAGTAGCACAGTTGTGTCCGACTCTTTGTGACCCCCACGGGCTATACAGTCCATGGAATTCTCCAGGCCAGAATACTGGAATGGGTAGCATTTCCTTTCTACAGGGGATCTCCCTGACCCAGGAATCAAACCCAGGTCTCCCCCCTTGCAAGCGGATTCTTTACCAGCTGATCCACAAGGGAAGCCCATGTGCACGGAGGTTGCTCCCTATCTTTTCTATGGTCTTTCTATATGAAGGACCATGTTACCTATTTGCACTCAGCCTCATTCACCAATACGAGGTGACCACATTCCTTCCTATGCTCCATGGAAGGTTGATTGATGCCCTGAGCTTTGGAGACTCATTATGTGAACAAACCTAAGAAGTCGAGCCTTTGGGCAGTGAATCGGGCAGAGCCCCATGTGAAGGACACTTGAGCCACTTGGCTCTTGATCCCATAAAAAGGAGAACCCCAGACTGGTTCCAAGCCAGACATCAGGTGGGCGCTTCTGAAGGATCAACTTCAGTCTCACAAATGAGCATGAAAGGGCTCTCTTCCTTGAAATTCATTCTTCAGGAAGAAAGATACTGAATGGCCATATCCACTGGGGAAGGCAAGAGAGCAGACATTGGACAGTACCCAACTCTGGTCAATTAATCCCTTCATTACCAACCACCTGGTAAATGACGAGTCCATCTAATTATCTTGCTTTGACCCAACAGCTGTCTACTTAATTGATTTAGTTGTGGATCGGCTCCTTATTCAAAGATATTACTTACTGTCAGCCCAGCAGAACGGCAGCTGGCCGGCAAAGATGAAATATTACATCAACTTGATCTTACACACAGCACTTGGGAGCATGCTTCATTATTCATTGCAAATCACAATGGATGAGCAGAGCCCGTTGCAGAAACCTGGGGCAGTAGGTTGCCTTTTTCACTATGACCAGCGGCTTCTTTATTCTTGAACCAGAGAAGCTGTCCCTGGTCAGAGTTCCAGTCCAGCCAGGACAGCTGGGGAATCTCGTGTCAGACACAATTTGGGTTGGCGGAGATGACTGGATGCGGGAAAAAAACGGGAGGATCCCAGCCCAGGTGTATGATCTGGGGCAGTTACTTAACCTCTTCAAGCCTTGATTTCCTTATCTGTAAAATAGGAGTGTGATACCAGAGTTGCAGGTTTGTGAGGTTTATCAATAACATCGTGTATAAAAAGCACCTAGGACATGCCCAGAGCAGAGTGGGTGATAGTCGCTAGTCATTAGTGGTCTGGGTTGATAGGTAACCCGGGACTTTTCTTAGGGGTTCTGGGATCATGCTTGGTCCCTGTCTTGTAGGCTCAGATGTTTGGCAGATGCATACTTGGACTTGTGTTGAATAATAATAAGATAGATGATTTCCTCTTGCCTGAAAGCTACTAGCTATTTATCATGAGCATTACCTAAAAATTTTGATTGATATTATGTGTCTGGTAGACTCAGTTGTTGGGAAGCTTGCTGTGCTGATTTTTAAGGCCATGAGTACCTCTGGATGGAGTGTGTGTGCGCATGTGTACATTCAACCCACATCCTGGAAAATGGGCAAATTCAGCTGTTAAGTTTTAAAGGTCTCCTGTGCTTGCTTGTGTCTGTTTTACCTCCAGCATGTAGGTAAGTGTGTCAGTGATAGTTGTAAAGTAAGACCATCTCTGGCCCATGTTAATGTGAGGCCATTGATTTCATGGATTGGTTCACATTTCACACAGGCGGTTTTTATAGGCGGTTGTTCTGTTTCTGGAAACCTAATTTGACCTAATATATTCAAATCTTGGTAGCTGAGCTCTCTAATGGGGTCCTTCTGTATCAGGCTGTGTGGATATAGTCTGGTAGATTTCAATGAGAGGAAGGCATTCAAGTGACAAAACGACCTCAGCAATTTCCAAATGGTAACACAGCTGTAAAAGCTACCATTTTTGGAAAGTTATTTCCTAAATTGCCCTCAATTATAAGAGGCCTCTACATAATTTGATTTTTCTGTAAACTATACACCTCAAGGAGCTTCACAGTCAACTGGATTTTAACCTTGTTGAGATGGATAGAACTGAGACAAAGCCCTGGCTTGTTCTTAAATTCTCTGTAAGAAAGACGTGGGAGTGGGATGGGGGTAGGGTGGGCGTCAGCCTCCTCCCCATTCTGCTTCCCTCTTGATGGCCAAGTTGGCCTGTGGGTCTTGTGGGGAGCAGAGTTTACACTCTGCCTCCAGCACTAATTACTGTGAATTCTGGGGCAAATAGCTAAACTTTTTCAAGCCCTGGAGACCTTGTTTATAAAGTAGGAGTAAAATACCAACTATTCAGTTATTAAGAATTAAATTAGGATTTATAGTGCAAGTTCTGGGCACATGACAATCTGCTCAATGAGTGCTGTTTTTTAAACATTTATATTAGCTCAGATGAAGCTTTCTCCAGGAAGCTTGCCCCGATTTTTCTCCGTTCAAACTGAGGTTAAATGTCCTAGAACGGTACTGCCTGCTTACAACATAATATGATTTGTATATGTTATTTGAAATTTTCTAGCAGTCACATTTTGAAAAGTAGAATGAAAAACAGGTTAAATTCATTTTAATATATTTTATTTAATCCAGTGTAACCAATATATGATCATTGCTACCTTCAATCAATAAAAATATTAAGATATTTTATACTCTTGTTTTTGTATGGACTTTTTGAAGTCTCATGTGTATTTGACACAGCGCATCTCACTTTGGGTTGGCCATGCACCACATGCTTAGTGGCTATATCTGGCTGGTGACTGCCATACTGGACAATGCAGGTCTATGAAATGCCGCACTCTCCTCACCCCTGTGTCATTCGTGACACTTACCTTATGTGTTTGAAATGATCTCACTAGACTTTGAGCCTCTTGAGAGCAGGGACTGATCATTCATCTTGGTACCTGGAGGCTACTCCAGCCAGCTACGGAAAAGGAGCTCTTGGCACTGAGTGAATTGCCTGTCCTGGGCTGTGAGCAAGCCTGGTGTGTGGCGATCATGCTGAGGAGGTGACCAGGGCTTTGTGGCCCCAGAGGCACTGATGCAGCTGGCCATTAAGCCCGAAGATTTGCTGGAGCCCGGTAGGTCCATGGTCTGAAGAGGGCATCTCCACTCCAAGCTGATGCCTGTTGTTGTTGTTTGTCACTCAGTGGTGTCCGACTGTTCGCAACCCCATGGACTGTGCAGCATGCCAGGTTTCCCTGCCCTTTGCTATCTCCTGGAGTTTGCTCAAACTCGTGTCCATTGAGTTGATGGTGCCATCCAACCATCTCATCCTCTGCTGCCCCCTTCTCCTCTTGCCCTCAATCTTTCCCAGCATCAGGCTCTTTTCCAGTAAGTTGGCTCTTTGCATCAGGTGGCTGAAGTATTGGAGCTTCAGCTTTAGCATCAGTCCTTTCAGTGAATATTCAGGGTTGACTTCTTTTAGGATTGACTGGTTGGATCTCCTTGGTGTCCAAGAGACTCTCAAAAGTCTTCTCTAGCACCACAGTTCAAAAGCATCAACTCTTTGGCACTCAGCCTTCTTTATGGTCCAGCTCTCACATTCGTACATGACTACTGGAACAACCATAGCTTTGACTTTGCGGACCTTTGTCGGCATGGAAATTTATTTCCTCCCAGTTCTAGAGGCTGCAAGTCCAAGATTGAGGTGTTGGCTGAGTTGGTTCCTCTGAGAGCCTGGGGAGGAATCCGGTCCATGCTTCTTACCTGACTTCTAGCAGGTTCCTGCTGATCCCTGGCTTTTCTTTATAGAAGCATCACCCCAGTCTCTGCCTTCATTTTCACACAATGTTCTCCCTGTGTGTGTGCTTGTGTCCAAACCTCTCTTTTTTAATAAGGACTCCAAATGTATTGGATGGGGACCCACCTACTCTACTAGCTAACTAATTTCATCTACAGTGACCTGCTTTCCAAATAAGGTCACATTCTGAGGTATCCCTGTTAGGATCTCAATACATGGATGGAGGTAGGGGTGTGTGCAGTGCAGTCCATGACACCTGCTGTGTGCATAGCCCTGTGCTAGATGTGCGGGCATTTAAAAAAAGGAAGCCCTTGCCCTCAGTTAGTTCATACTCTAATGGGTGAATCAGGCCAGTAAACTGACCATCACAAAAAGAAGTTCTGTTTGAGTTCAGTGTATAAACCTGGAGGAGCTTAGAGAGGGACCAGAAAGTTAGAGGAGGCCCATGCACGTGTGAGTGTGTGTAGTCCTGGGTGCATGTGTATATGCGTAGCCTTTGTCACCCCGATTGAGCAAAGGCACAGAAGTGGTGACACACAGAGGATGTGTGGTTCCAGCCTCCCCTGAATAAACACCAGCCGCGGAGAGAGGACGCCCTGACACGCGAGCGACTGGAGCTCTGTCTTTCCTGGGGTGCACCCCATCGACACCCCTCTGGTGAGGACCGGCAGTCCAGGGACGTGAGAAAACCAATGTCACTGTCGTTCCTGACTTGTACAAAAGTCTGCAGCTCAGTGTCTCCAGCTGATGCTCTGCTATTCGGTATCTGCATGACCACGCTGGGGGACGCTGCCAGGTTGGCCCTGCCTCAGCCTTGGCAGGTGCAGAGCCACTCTGGAAGGAAGCTGGTCTTTCTGGAACATGCCCCAGGGGTGGGACGCCCAGGCAGACTCTGCTGCTGCCTAAAACGGCCTGGTGTGATGTTTCCTTCCCTTTGTCTTCCGTCAAGGGTTTAAAGCCACAAAATAGCCAGCGTAGCGCTCTGGCTGTCTTTTGGACTGTTGGAGAAACCACTCCGCCCATGTGTTCCTCTCCAGTCTGTGCCCTACAGGGTACCCGCAGATAGGTCCACAGCTGTAGGGGCGTCTTGGCAGGGCTTGGCTGCGGAGGGCCTGCCAGCTCACTGCTTGCTTGGATCCAGGTCTCATATCCTGTCCCAGTGTTTGGGGGAAGTTCTGAGAAAAAAAGGGGGAATGTCTGAGGCTTTAGTAGTGGTTAAGAGCACATGCCTTAGGACCAGCTGTGTGGCTTGGGACAGCTTCTTACCGTCCCTCACCTGTAAAATGAAGATACTAGCCCTGACCTCATGGAGTTCTTCTGAGGATTGTGTGAACCCACAGAATGAGGCTGGCAGAGGTGTTTGCTGTTTGCTATTTGCTGTGACTATCATTCAGGCACAAAAGCCAGGAAGGAGGAAATGATCCTGGTGGCAGATGAGAAAGTTGAAGTCTAGATCACTGGGAAGGCAGGGCTCCATGTAGCCAGCTCATCTTCCACTTGTTTAAAGGGAACTCTATCTTCCAGAGCAAGAAGTTCTCTGTTTTGGCTGCAGTTCAGAATCAAAAAAGGAAATTTAAAACGCCCTCACTTTCAACCCCTAAATCAGAATTTTGGGGAAGCTGGTACTTTTTTCAAAGCTCCCAGTTGATCCCAGGGCGCAGCCACAGTTTGAGAACCACTTGCTCTGGCTTTTTCCTAACTCAGAGATAGTTCCGGAGACCAGCAGCCTGGAAATCACCTGGGAGCTTGTTAGAAATGCAGAACTTGGCCTCGACCCCAGTCTGCAGAATGGAAACCTGCATCCTTCCAGGGTCCCAGGTGGTCTACACTGGTGATAACTGGAGAGGGCTCCTGAGACAACAGCTTGCTCTCTGGGGCCTCCCAGAAGGAGCAGCTGTCCCTGCATTTGATGACCAAGGACAGGTGGCACAGAGTTTGCATGGGTTTTGGAGATGGAGACCAAGAAAGTATCTTTACCTTTCCTGGAGCCTGGCTTGCTCTGCTTTTCTGAAAACTTAGAAAGTGGATGCTGCATGGAGTTCTTGTCAGAGGCAGGGAGCTGGCATCCCATGGCAGGTTAGATGGATTGGCAGCCTTTCAGATCCTTTGGATATATTAAATGTTCATTAATTGTCTCAACTGAGGAAGAAGGAGGGCTTCCTTGGTGGCTCAGATGGTAAAGAATCCACCTGCAATGCAGGAGACCTGGGTTTCATCCCTGGGTTGGGAAGATCCCTTGGAGGAGGGTATGGCAACCCACTCCAGTATTCTTGCCTGGAGAATCCCCATGAACAGAGGAGCCTGGCAGGCTATAGTCCATGGGGTCGCAAAGAGTTGGACATGACTGAGTGACTAAGCACAGGGAGCAAGAAGTGTGGCTTTGAATAGGGACCAGGGAAGCAAAGGCCACGTGATGCCTTTGAAAGATAACTCCATCCTTCATGGGTGCTGTGCCCCTGGGGTAAAGGGGATTAGCAGGGGGAGGAACTGAGCTGGGCTTCCTTGGGTGGCTGCAGTCTGAGTTTATTCTCTTCATGGTTTGGGCTGTTCCTGACCTCACTTTGTCAGGAAATAGGAAGGAGGTACCCAAGAATTCGAAGATTGCTTGCTTTGAGTCTGCCCTGGTTAGGCACAGTAACCGCCTATAATTGTCCCCTCAGTTCATTCTTCTCAGGAGGGGCCTGTTTTCATTAGTCCTCCTGGATCTGTGCTGTGAACTTTCTGGAGACACCGCTTGGTCGCCATCTTTTCTCCTCTTGCCAGAACCGCAACCAAAAATCTGTGTTCAAACAGTAATGAGGATGATTCCAAGTCTCTTTCCTAATTAGCAGGAAGCACAGAGCCAGTGAAGGCAACCAGGCAGCTTGGTAAGGCCAGGGTAGGGGCTGCCCATGTTGGGGAAGGGCTTACCATACCAAGTGGTAAATCCACTGTGCTTCTGTTGGGTCAGTGTTGGTTCCACAGTCTGGCGTGGACCACAGCAGTAGCTGGCAGGGGAGATTATAGGAAAGGATTCACTCACCCCAAAACCCCCTGATCACTAAGAGTAAAGAATTAAATATGCCCTTGGTTTTCATAACCCAGACCAAACATTCTGAGTTCCACTTTTTTTCAAGGACAACCTGGAAACCCATCATCAGGGGGTACTTATCATCTTTCAGAGGGACACATTTGAAGCAGATGAAGCCAGTCCCTTAGCTCATGCTCAGCTCGCCCAGCCGTCCCCTCAGCACAGCTGCTGTGTAATTCTGTAACTGTTCTTCCTGAAGACCCTTCATTCTAGAACTGCTGGAGCCTCTTGAAAATTTCATCTTGTTTTATAGGGAAGTTGCATGCTAGCTTGGCCTTCAGAAATGAGGAGGCTGTTTGGGACCTGTCGCTCCGTGGTGTTGTGTCACCACTAGACTGGCTCACAAATGGCACCCCCACTTCTTCCCACGTGCTGCCCTGGGTCACTCTCATTCACAGTGGTTGATCTCAGCTGAGGGCCTTGGCTCTCAGTAGGTTTTCTTCATTTTACAGGATAGATGAGCTGGTGCCTGAAAAGAAATGTAACTTTTGAAAGGAATTGGCAGACACCAGGGGAGTTCGGAGGCAGCTGATAATCCAGTCATTCACGGTCATGAGGGAACGGGTTGAATGAGAAATAGAAACGCACATGTAATCTCCAGGCCTCATGTTAATCAATTGCTCATGTTAATCAATCACCTTCTCTTCCAAGATGGCTTTAACCAAGGCCAACAAACAGGCTGATTCATCACTTTCTTCAGAACTGACCTGAGTGTTCGGTACAAAAGAGATAATTTGCCAAGCCCTTTTTTAATGAGTATCTAGAAGAACTGCAGTTTTTTTTTTTTTTTTTAAGTGTATTATTATTGCTGTTTTTGTTATTCATGCAGAGTAAAGTGTCATTTTCCTTGAGAAAGTGACAAAATGAGCTGCTTCTGCGGGTTGGTTTGTTCACTGTTGTCTTATCAGAGAACAGCATTTAACATGTTGAGATTCAGACTTAGATCATGTTGAAATAAGGATCAGGAGCCAGGAGAATGAGGGTCAATTATAATCTTCCCTCAGATTTTGGGGTGTAACTCAATCAGAGGGGAAGGAGTGATTAGCATCTTGAAGAGAGAAAGCCTGGTTAAAAGCAGCCCATGGCAAATTGCTGCCTTTGGCTATCTGATTAATGTCCGAGGTACAGTCTTTCTTGAGCCTAAGAACCCCCTGCTTATCTTATCAGTTGCTCAAATTGAACTTGATAAATAGCAATGACTAAATCCAGTGCAAACTTTGGGAGATGGTGGTGCTTCTGACCTCAAATTTTATACAGTGGAGTCCTGGGGAGCCCTGCAGACCACTGCCACCAGTTGAGGGGCATCTTAAGCAAGCAAACAAGCAAGCAAGCTCAGTCGCTTCAGTCGTGTCCAACTCTTTGCGACCCTATACACTGTGGCCCACCAGGCTCCTCTGTCCATGGGATTCTCCAGGGAAAGGATCTGTTTGGGGAATAAAAGCCAAGCTGGACTCAGGTGAAGTGTGTGAGGTGAAGGCTCTCTAACTCTGTGTGAGTGCTCATTTATGTCCAACTCTTTGTGAGCCCATGGATGGTAGCCCACCTTGGCTCCTCTGTCCATGGAATTTTCCAGGCAAGAATACTGGAGCGGGTGGGCGTCTCCTTCTCTAGGGGATTTTCCAGACCTGGGGATTGAACTGCGTCTCCTGTGTACCCTACACTGGCAGGTAGATTCTTTACCTCTGAGCCATGAGTGAAGCCCACTGATGCCTTAAGTTGGTGCCTTAAGCTCTAGACCAGAGGTCCACAAGCATTGTCTACAGACAGAACTTTAGATGTCTGTTACAGTGACTCAGAGGAGGGGATGGCAACCCATTCCAGTATTCTTGCCGGGAGAATCCTATAGACAGAGGAGCCTGGTGGGCTACAGTCCATGGGATTGCAGAGTCTGCCATGACTGAAGTGACTTAGCACAGCACAGTGACTCAACTCTGCTGCTGTAGTCTGAAAGCAGCTGTCAACAGTATATATAAATGAGTGGACATGGCTAGATTTGGTCCACAGGCAACCTCTGCTTTAGACAGTTTGAGAGCCAGAAGCCTCAGGTTCAAGTGCCAGCCTGTCTGCCCTACAAGGGCATTCTTGGGCAAGACATGCAGACTCCCAGGACTCAGGTCCTTTACTTCTAAAAATAGGAATCACAGTGCTCCTCTCGAGAGATGGTGAGAGCATTTGTAAACTGTAGAGAACTGAACCTAATTTGGGTATTAGCATTTTGTTGCTGATGTGCAGTCATGGTCCAGGCCACCAATGGTGGATGAAGCATGCATGTATATTTGGTAGAAAACGTTAGGTGCTGGCCAACCAGCTCTCCTGTCTGTAATTGCATGATGAAATAAGGAAAGTGCTATTTAATTTCAATTACATTCATTTTCTTCGGGGATATGAGAGGAGTACCAGCCTCTCAAAGCTTCCCTTTCCTGCCATGAGAAATTTCTCAAGCAGCAATTCTTTCAGTCTAACCTGAATTGATCTCCATTCTGGAAATTGCAAATGAGCAAAATGACTGTGATGAATGGGGGCTCTAGGGAAACACAATGCTTGGGCTCAATGTCTCAGACTGGAGAAGGGAAACCTGAAGCCTTTATCGGGGAAGATGGGCAGTAAATGAATTGCCAAGCGGGAATTGGAGGATGGTTAGTGAATAAACCCATTGTGCTGAGCAATTATGCATCTCATTAAGATGCACTTGGTTTTGGCCTTGATACTATGAGAATTGTCAGAGCAAATATGTGCAGACCTCAGTTTTGAGGTTTGAAAAGGGGTCAGTGCATAATTGGCGGGAGAAGTAAAAGAAGGGAGATGGTTCGAACAATAGGTATTAAATGGCTATTGCAGCAAAGAAGACAGAGATGTAAAGAGTCAGACACCCTGATTACTCAAGACACAGTGCGTGTGGTCTTAGAGTCACATTCGGGCCACGTGGACAGTGCCTTTGGTGCTCTTAATAAGCTTTCTTGGGATCAAAGCGGTTTGCTCTATAGAAAGTTTCAAGAATGCTTGGGTTGTGTTTGTTGAATGAATGAATGACTGGTGCTGGCCCCATGATTGTCAAATAAGTGAATGAAGGCGGGAGGGAATGAATGAGCAAATTAATAAACCAACAATTTGTGTAAAATGAAGATGATAATAGTACCTACCCATATTGTAGGGTGGGAGGATTAAATGGGAGAATGCTTCTAAACGCCCGGCACAGTGCCTGACAGTAGCGGGCACTCAGATTCAGTTGGTGCTGTTACTTCTTTCTCCAGGTGTGTTGGTCTGCTTGGACAGCAATAACAAGATACCGCAGACCGGGTGACTTAAACAACAGATACTTATTTCTCAATTCTGGAGGCTAGAAGTCCAAGGTTAAGGTGCAGGCAGGTTTGGTGTCTGGTGAGGTCTCTCTTCCTGCCATGCAGATAGCCACCTACTTGCTATATGGTCTTTTCAGATCTCTGGTGTGTCTTCTTCTTCTAAGGTCATCAGTCCTGTTCGATTAGGGCCTCACCCATACCTGATTTAAACTAATTATGTCCTTAAAACTGGAGTAGGAAATGGCAACCCACTCTAGTATTCTTGCCTGGAGAATCCTGTGAACAGAGGAGCCTGGCAGGCTACAATGGGGACACAGAGTTGGATCCAGCAGAGCGACTGAGCACATTTCCTTAAAAGCCCTGTCTTCAATTGCAGTCACACTGGGGAGCTGGATGGTTAGGCCTTCAATATATGAATCTGGGGAGGACACGATTCCGTATATTATATTCAGTAAAGAATCAAAGCTTGCTTTTGCATTTAGAAGGCCTAACCTTGTCATTGAGCAACTACACTGGAATAATCTTTCCCTGGGAAGAGAAGTTGGAGGTGCCCTAATGTTCCGGAAAATTGGGTGAATTTCCGACAGCATACATCCTTCCCCATGGGGGTGTCTGTCTTGCATTCTTTGAAGCCCTTAGCAGTCAGCTTTTTACTTTCCATTGTTAGACAAATGGGCAACTCATTCAAGCTTTTTTTTCTTAAAAAAAAAAAAAGGCAAAATACCTGAACCCTGTCTCTAAGGCTTCGGTAAAACAGATGCCCTAGGAGAGGAGGTCAGCCTCACTGAAGCTGCTATTCTGTGTTAGCACGAGCACTAATAGGATCTCATTTCTTTCTCTATTTTCATTTTCATCTCCAAATCTGCCTGGAAGACAATGCGAGCTCATTAATTTGAACTTGCTCATTTGAAATGCGTTAACATTTCCCGCAAGTTCCCCATGAAGTGGGATTCATGAAGCACATTAATTGTGTGAACATAATTAGCAAAGAGGAGTGGTGCAGAGCAGGGAGGTACCTGGAGGTGATCCAGTCCTTTCCCTTGGTGACTTTTTCTTTTCAAATGTAGGAATGGAGACCCGGTGCATGGACCTGGCCCCTCCAAGCTCACCCAATGGTACCATTCCCCCTTTCTTCAGGACCCCAGCCTAATTCAAGGAGTCTTGTTTGTTTGTGAAAGACACAGGCACTTTACTATTGTGAGTTCCTTTTACTATGTGGACTTCACGTACTAAAAGTACATTTCAAAAAGATATTCTGCATTTCAGGCTTCTTCACTAATTATGACTGGCCTTCTCCCAAGCTAGTTCAAGCTATTTTGGTGAGGTTTTATAGTTATTTAATAAGAAAAAGTTTTTTTCAAAACCTCATAAAACCTTCTGTACAATTCATTCTAACGAACACTCCCTCTTACATTTATGTCACTAACAACTTCTCTTTAAAAGGCCAGAACTTTTGTCTATTCATGTTAACCTTAAAAGCAGCATTCACCGAACCCCTGAGAAACAAGAAGTGTAATACTTTATAGGATTGGGGCAGAGCAAATGAAATAATGCACGTGAAAGGGTTCTGTACATTAGGGAAGCACAGTCAAATGCTTTATGTTTTCCTTAATTGCCATTTCTGTGCTGGGCAGCCCCCCAAAGAGTGGTCAGAGTGTGTCGGTGGATGTAAAGGCAGCGTTTCCTTGGGGATTCCCCAAGGAAGGGGCTGTTTTTTCATGGGATTTGAAAAAAATAAATGAGACGCCTATTTATTCATCCACATCAAACTATAACTGCCACAAGGCCTGGAATGTTCTAGCCAGAGCATCACCATGTCCTTTCTCTGGAGTCAGACCTAGTAAGGCACCAGACAGCAAAAACAGATTATTCCGTGAAGCCAGTTCAGAGCACTGGTGAGGTGGACAGAAATATGTTCCTTAGGCTTGGGACTTAAGGAAATCTTTGCATGGCCGTGGCCAACAAGAGTGGAACACTCCCAGTATTTGGGTGGGGGGACTTCTGAATCTCTCCTTCTTGGGTATTTAAGGTTTCTTTAACTCCATTTTGGGATTGTGGAAGATGAAGGATTATTGCCTTATTCATAACACCAGCTCTATACTTGGTAGGATGCTAAGGATGATGGTGGTGCTGATGGTATAACAGCGGTGGTGGCAATAGCAGTATTCAGTTCAGTCGCTCAGTCGTGTCCAACTCTTTGCAACCCCATGAATCGCAGCACACCAGGCCTCCCTGTCCATCACCAACTCCTGGAGTTCACTCAAACTCATGTCCATTGAGTCAGTGATGCCATCCAGCCATCTCATCCTCTGTCATCCCCTTCTTCTCCTGCCCCCAATTCCTCCCAGCATCAGGGTCTTTTCCAATGAGTCAACTCTTTGCATGAGGTGGCCAGAGTATTGGAGTTCAGCTTTAGCATCAGTCCTTCTAATGAACACCCAGGACTGGTCTCCTTTAGGATGGACTGGTTGGATCTCCTTGCAGTCCAAGGGACTCTCGAGAGTCTTCTCCAACACCACAGTTCAAAAGCATCAATTCTTCAGTGCTCAGCTTTCTTCACAGTCCAACTCTCACATCCATACGTGACCACTGGGAAAACCATAGCCTTGACTAGATGGATCTTTGTTGGCAAGGTAGTATCTCTGCTTTTCAATATGCTGTCTAGGTTGGTCATAACTTTCCTTCCAAGGAGTCTTTTAATTTCATGGCTGCAATCACCATCTGCAGTGATTTTGGAGCCCCCCAAAATAAAGTCTGACACTGTTTCCACTGTTTCCCCATCTATTTCCCATGAAGTGATGGGACCAGATGCCATGATCTTCGTTTTCTGAATGTTGAGCTTTAAGCCAACTTTTTCACTTTCCTCTTTCACTTTCATCAAGAGGCTTTTTAGTTCCTCTTCACTTTCTTCCATAAGGGTGGTGTCATCTGCATATCTGAGGTTATTGATATTTCTTCCGGCAATCTTGATTCCAGCTTGTGCTTCTTCCAGCCCAGGGTTTTTCATGATGTACTCTGCATATAAGTTAAATAAGCAGGGTGACAATATACAGCCTCGACGTACTCCTTTTCCTATTTGGAACCCGTCTGTTGTTCCATGTCCAGTTCTAACTGTTGCTTCCTGACCTGCACATAGGTTTCTCAAGAGGCAGGTCAGGTAGTCCGGTATTCTCATCTCTTTCAGAATCTTCCACAGTTGATTGTGATCCACACAGTCAAAGGCTTTGGTGTAGTCAATAAAGCAGATTATTAATGTTCCTTGAACATTCACTGTGTACTAGGCACTCTTCTGGCACTTCACACACATTGTTTGAATCATCTCAACCCCATAGTGTAGAAACTGCATTTGATAGATGATGATGACAGGGCTCAAAGAGGTTAACAGATTCACCTTAGGTCACACAGCTGCAAGTGCCAGCCGTGAGAAGGTAACCCTGGCCATCCGGTGCTCTTTCACTGCTGCCTGGCACGGGGCTGTGTCTCCATCTGCCAAGGCTCTTACAAGTCCCAGGACACATGCCACTCCCATTGTGCTGACTCAGGACTGGAAGCAGTGTGTATCAGGGCCCCAACATTAAGCCTGAAGTCAGGAGAGAGGAGACGGTCTTTATCTTGCTTGATCCCAAATGTCCCGTTTCTCCTGCATTTCCTTTGGGGGCCTTACCTTCGGTTGACAGGTGCTGACAGGTGGCCCCTCACCTCACAGAGCCCACTGACCACATGTGCCCAGACTGTCTCTTTAGGGTTCAGTTCTTTTGCATTCAAGAAAAGACAAAGGACAAAAGATTTGTTTGCAGCTGCCAGGGTCACAATGTGAGCCTCTCCAAGCTTGTTGAGTTTGGAAGCATTTCCGGTTTTCTTCTCAGAAAGCAGTAATTTGACTTTGGGCCACTGGTGCTCAGTGAAGTGAGTTTCTGTTACTGAGGGTAATGTGCTGTTGACTTCCTCTGATGCAAGAGAATCAGCACCAGCTGTTGTGAGCAGCATCGTTTCAGTTGAGCTGGCCCCTTTCTCCCTCTTTAGTCTCGTGCCTGGCCCTTCTTTCCCTTCCCGCCCTATAGGACCTGGTTCAGTTCCATGGAATTCTCCAGGCAAGAATATTGGAGTGGGTTGCCATTCCCTTCTCCAGGGGATCTTCCTCAACCAGGGATCGAACCCAGGTCTCCTACATTGCAGGCAGATGCTTTACCATCTGAGCCACCTTTGTTTTTAATGTGCCATCTTCCCTGTTGGATGCTAAGGTCCGTGCTGGCTGCCTCTGTGCCTGCTTTCTGGCTAGTGTAGTTCCTGAAACATGGTGGGTACTGGGTAGATGAGGTGAGGATGGGGCACCCCAAGCTTCATAAGACCTGGGCCTTCCAATCAGTCTACCCAGTAACCCTTTTTCTATCCACCACAAATCCCAGATCTGGAGTGGCACAAGGATAAGTGGCTAAGGTGAGAGCTCTAGACTTAGGCTGTCCTGGTTTGTATCTGAGCCTTGCTTCTTGCTAGCTGTATTTTTCTGTTGCTGTGTGACAGATTACCACAAAGGTAGTGGCTTACAGCGCATACATTTATTGTCCCAGTTTCCATGGTTCAGGAGTCTGGGCAGTGTTGGCTGGGTCCTCTGTGCTCAGGGTCTTACCAGGTTGCAGCCTAGTGTGGGCCAGGGCAACAGGCCATGGGAGGCCTGGATCCGTGTCCAAACTCTCGTGGTTATTGGCAGAATCCAGTTTCTCTTAGCTGTAAAAATCACAGCAGCTTGGGTTTTCCAGGCCAGCAGGAGAGTCTTGCTGAGTTTAGACAGAAATCTAAGCCCTCTGTAGAATGCTTTCCTGATAAGATCAGGCCCATCCAGGATCACTTCCTTTTAGATTTGCACACCTGAACATCTACAAAATCCCTTTGCCTTATAATGTAACATAATCACAGAATTGATATCATATTCCCAGGTCCTTTCTGCAGTCAAGGGGAGAGGATTATACAGGGCAGGTATACACATTAGAATTCTGACTCCTGCTCTAGCTGTGTGGCCTTGAGTAAGTTGCTTAACCTCTCTGTGCCACTGTTGCCTTATCTGTAAAGAATAATAGCAGTACCCACTTCACAGGGCTTGTTGTGAAGATTGAATGAGCTAATTTATATTAAATGCTTAAAACAATTCCTGGCAGGTGGTGAGTAGTCAGTCAATGTTAATTGTTACAACCATAAAGATGCTGCTAATCCTCAACCAAGCCAGTGGGATCTAAGTTTAGAAACACAACTCACCAACTGGCTGGAAAATGAAACCTGAGAAGCCAGGCTTGGGAGAAGGAAGGAAGAGCCTGGAGACTGTCAACAAGCTCGGTCAGTTGTCCATGTTGAAAGGGAAGTTGACAGCTTCCACCCCACAGGGCAGACACGGGTGAAGCAGATGGAAAGCTTTATCAAGTTACTGAAGCAAATTGGATATACGTGGGTACATGCATCCCCCATTTTAGTTCCTTTTATTAAAACCTCTCCTCTCAAGGCAAAGAGGAATGCTGTCTCTCCAGAAAGCTTAAAATCCCTTATGTCAGGAATTTTAGTTAAGACAGACATCCCGAATATGAAGAAATGAACATCACTGGATGTTTGGGCAGCTTTTGTAAGCAGCTGCACCCCCAAATTTAGGTCTGACCTAAAGGGAGGCTTTCTCCTAAAACAGGATCCCACATGGTTCAGTTTAAACAACAGGGTCCCCCATCGCCCTGGTGAGACTCTCCGTTACGTGAAGTGGTATTGTGCGATGTGGCTGGCAGGAGGCTGGGGTGGAAACCTGTTCTGTGATGCATGCATTTTGCTGGGTCGTGTTAAGCATTGATTTGTTGCTCTCTCTTGGATGCTGTTAACCAAACGTGGGCAGACGCAGCGAGGTGAGTCAATGAAGCAAGTTCACGGTGGCATGTTTATGCATAGCGGCTGGCAGGGGGAGAAAGATGACGCAGCTCCTGTCTTCGGAAGGAAGTCGCCTCATTGAAATCCCTTTCAGTCGGGTCACCCAGGGCAAGTCATTCACTCTTCTTTAGATCGTGTGCTTTACATCTGATAATACAACTCAAGTACTATTGATGGTGGTGGACACTGTTGGCTCTCTGCCCAGACCCCCTCGCATCCCCTTATGGTTTCCGGGCACCCATCCTCCAGCTTCTACGTGCTTTGCTTCTAATGGCTGCACCTGCAACTTGCTTCTGAGGCTGCATGTGGGCTCCTGGAGTTGCTTCCTCCCATGCAAAGAGATGAAGAGTCCAGAATCAGCCTCTTCCCGGGCAGCCCTTAGCCTGGCTGCATCACCTCACGTTGGGACAAAATCAGAAAAGTGAAGTTACACTCCCAAGCTCTCCACGGGATCCAGGTTAATTCTGGCATTAAGCCTGAAATTACATCCTTGCTGGGCTTCTTCGACGGAGGATGAGATGGTTGGATAGCATCACCGATTCAATGGGCGTGAACTTGGGCAAATGCCAGGAGATGGTGAGGAAAAGAGGCCTGTTGTGCTGCAGCCCATGGGGTTGTAAAGAGTTAGACACAACTTAGCAACTGAACAGCAATGAACATCCTACTCCCAGGACCAGTGACATAATTTGCAAGGTCCCTTGTTAAAATATTATTAAAAATTTAGGATCTCAAGGTGGTGATAGCAGAGTGGTACATCCAGCATGAGACCCTTGTGATTGGCAGGTCCTGTGTGACTTAACAGGTAACAAACCTGCAAAGCTGGCAGGTTCCCTCTACTTTCCTAGGAGCATCCCTTATTAAGTCACTTGTCTTATGCTCTGCTCAGGATGGATTTTAAGATGAATCCAGCACCAAGCCTTCACTTGAGGAGCCTAGGGAAGACAGATCATTGTATCATGCATCAGACCATGAGGCAAAGCCTGATTCTGGAGGTACCCACAGTGAGCAGTGTGGGGAAGAAAATGCTGTCTGTGAGCTAATGAGGACTCCTAGGCCCAGGCCAGGATTCTTTTATCTGTCCCAGGAACATACTGTGTGCCTGATACTGGACAGACAGATTTGGGGTTGATGGTCTGCTAGAGGGAGGGCAGATGACTTTGGAAAGAAAGGCACAGCATGAACAAAGGTGTAGAAGTGGGCCCTCTGTTTATTTATCAGGTGCCTACTGTGTCTGTGTGCTCAGTGTAGAAGGTTTGAATTTTAAACAACCCACTCCCTACCCCCAAGTTGCTTCTGAGAACTGCTTACAACCAGCTCAGTTTGAATTCTGTGCAAGGGAAATGCTAAGCTGAAGTGAGCGAGAAGTACTAGATTTGAGGAGTCTGGTCTAAGAAATTACCATCGGGCAATATGAGTCCTAGAGATTCACATCAAAGAAAATATTCTCTAACTGTGGAACTTCAGAAATTGACAAGCTGTCGGGATTCCTTTTAGGGGAGGAAAGGGGAAACTTCTGGATACCACTCCAGGTAATTGGTTCTCTAGTCTGTTAATCTGGTTCCCTCGGTCTGACTCATCAGTTGGGTCAGGTGTCAGTGTTAGATCCTTTTCAAGTTTGTTGGATTCTTATTTGAAATGACTCTAGGTCCCTCAGTTGCCCTCACCTGCATCCCAACCTGGGCTGGTGACGGTGCTCTGCAGACAACACCCAGGGAGCCTACAAACATCCCCTGGTTTCCCAGAACACTGAAGCCACTTGTGGACATGAAGGAGATTCCCACCCCCACCACCTCCGCTCCCTCAAAGCCGGGAAATGCAGGCCCTGGCTGTGGTCCTCCCAGGGAGGGTGGGAAGGGGAGGTGGTGTTGAAATGCCTGCAGTTCTGGGGGGCCCTGGGAAACTCTTCTTTATCATCGACTCTGTCAGGTGGAGGCCATCCCTCATTTTTCACAGCATGCCTATGGGCAGGCAGATGATAGCTCTTCCGCTGGGAAAAAGGGCATAAATGCCATAGAAGCTGCTGGGCTTTGCCAGGAAGCAGGAGGAGGGAACCGTCTTCTGCTTTATGTTGTGCTGTCTTTCTGATGCTTGAAATATTTAGCTGTTCCGACGTGAACACCCAATGATTAAGGCTCATAATTCTTCCTTGGCAGTTGTCCCATTTGGGACAGTAACTCACGATTTCTTCACTGTCTTCTCTTAAGCAATTAAAAGAAGGCAGACGTTATTCTTATGGCTATGTATAATCAAATGATTTTTAATTACTTAGTGTGTTGGAAGAGGGAGAGAACAGTGAGGGGAAGAACGTTATGGTTTCCTCTCCTGCTCTGCTGTCTTAGATTTTTTCCTCCCCTCTAAGTCTTCAAAAGCATCCTTGAACAGGGCTCTGCCTGACAGGGCCCCTGCCAGTTTCAGGCCATATCTCAGGGTCCTATTTCTCAGGAGGTTTCTTCTAGCCCTTTGACACTCCAGCTCCTCCACACAGCTGATTGTTCCTGCTGCCTGTAGCATCCTCCACAGTCTCAGATCCGCCATTAACACGGCTTCCTCAGAAAAGCCTTCTCTGGTTCCCTTATCATAGGCTCTCTGTGTGCCTTTTGCTTTTCTTTCTACCACTTCATTCATTCAACAGATTTTTACTGAACACCTACTGTGTGGCAGGCTCTGTTCTAGGCACTAGTGACAGGTGAGTGAACAAAACAGACACAAACCCCTGTCCTCATGGAGCTTGTATATTCTAAATTCACTGAGGTTGTGATGACAAAGAGTTATTCAGCAATTGGTTTATTGACGTGTCTTCCCCATTAGCCTGGAAATTCCATGAGGGCAGAGCTACAGCTGTCTTGACCAAAGTCTCTGTCCCACCAAGTACCATGGATCTCATGGAACGTGGGGCAGCTTGTGATCGGAGGCTGCCATTCAATCATCTCGGCTCCCCAAGGTGGTGATGTCTTCCTTTGGACTCCAGGGATCTTGGTGTGAAATTAGCTTCTCAGGACCGGGTTACAGACCATGAGAGGGAATGGTGAGGGAGGAGGAGTTAGCTTAGTCACAGTCTTCCAGAACCCTGGGGGTCTCCTCTGTCCATTCTCTGTGATGTGCCCCACAAATCTTGCACCATTTCAGAATCTCTATCCAGCTTCTGTGTAGTTTTACAACTTCATGGGGTCATCATGTTTTATTTTAAGCTTTATTTTTGTATGTAGTTTTGGCTTCATTGGGCCTTTGTTGCAGCGCAGGCTTTTCTCTACTTGTGGGGAGCGGGTCTAGTCTTTTTTGCGGTGCGCAGGCTTCCCATTGCCGTGGCTTCTCTGATTGTGGAGCACAGGCTTTCGGGTGCACGGGCTTCAATAGTCGCAGCTCTCAGGCTCTGAACACAGGCTCAACAGTTGTGGCTCATGGATTAGTGGCTCTGTGGAATGTGGGATTTTTCCAGATCAGGGCTCGAATCTGTGTCTCCTGCATTGGCTGGCGGATTCTTTCCCACTGAGCCACTAGGGAAGCCCCAGGTCATTTTATTTTATAGTTGACCTTTATTTGCTGGGTGATTGTGGTGGTGGTGGTGGTTTATTCGCTAAGTTGTGTCCTACTCTTGCACCCCTGCCAGGCTCCTCTGTCCATAAGATTCTCCAGGCAAGAATACTGGAGTGCTTTGCCATTTCCTTTTCCAGGGGATCTTCCCAACCTAGGAGTCGAACCCAGGTCTCCTGCATTGTAGGCAGATTCTTTACTGACTAAGCTATGAAGGAAGCCCTGGGTGACTGTGAGAGACCCTTTACTTGCCCCGAGGCCACCTCATTCAGGTGTCACGAGGGTTCTCCTTGTTTTTTAGAGTTGGTCAGCAATGACTGTTTTAGCACCTTAATTTGGAAATGCCCGTCTGCTTCCTTCTAATCTGTCTTCAGTTCAGGCATTAACCTCTTAAAAGCCCTCTTGAAAATTTCAGTTGAAAAAATGGATCATTGCCTTCCTCAACAAGATGTATTTGCTCCATTTATCTCACAGGGTGATTCGTGTGACCACTTGTCCGTTATGCAGTCATTCATAAAGTGAGGGAAGAACGGAGGAAGGGAGGGAGCAGGCCCAGGACTGGTGGGAGACAGGCAAGGCTCTCAGATTGTGAAGGGAAGGCAGCACTGACTGTCAGGGCTGGGCAAGGGCAGAGCAAGTGCCAGTGGGCAGATCTGGTCCTGGGAGGGAGGGAGGGGGAAAAGGAGGGTATGTAGGTGTATGTGATTGAAGGCATGAAGGCCCTTCTCTAGGGAGCAGCAGTAGACCTGAAATCCGGCCCTGTCTCTATCGCCAGCTCCACCCCCTTGTAAATTTCATTGGTCACGAAAGCCTTTCATTAGGTGATCCCCACACCAGATGTGAGCCCAGGGTAACATGTTGAGGGGCCTTAACACAGCCTTCCCTAATCCCCTCACGATGTCTGTACTTTGTATGTAGCCAAAGCCTGCAAAAGACAAGGTAGAGAAGGGAGAGGGCCAGAATCTCCTCTTTTTCAGAAATAAAAAATATAATACACATTTCCATTTAAATTATCATTTCCAGATTGCAAATGCTCCCTGGTCATCTAGTGGCACATGTCCAAGGCTAATCTTTTAATATATGCCCAGACTCTTAGAAGGACTGTAATTGCCAGTTGTCTTACAAGCAATCATCTCATCATAGAGGGAACTGGGAAGAGAGTTCAGGAGCCAAACATCAGCATGAACACCTAGCAGATCCAATTCAGCTGGGTAATGTGTTCAAACCAGGCAAAAAATGACCTTGTAGACAGCTCCGCGTTTCCAGACATTTGGTGGGCTGATGGTCGTAGGACATGTCTGCGGTCACATCTGCTGTCACAGCCCTCATCTGAGTGTTGTGAATCCCCATTTCTCACTTCTAATCGGGAAGAGTGCATCAGCGCTGGCTTCATCTGAAGAAGTGAATTAGGGACCCCAGTGGTTGCAGATGTGGGGCATGGCTCAGGAGTCACTAGTGGAGGAGCAGCTGCTGCTGATCAAGTCCTTTATGTTCATCAGCTCCCTGCCCAACACGTGACACAGCCTGGGTGACCATCATTCCCATTTGGCCCTGTGGTGGCTTTCTTTCCAGGCAGGATGGGCTGGACCAAGCACAGTTTCAAAACAATAATAATAATACAGCTGACACTTATTGTGGATTATGTGCTAAGAGCCTTATATCAAGTTCTACTATGGGTTGTAACCATGATCATTCCCATTTTACAGATGTAGTCACTGAGGTCAAGGGAGCTTTGTGACTGATTCGGGGTTGTAGTATAGATTTGTCAGCATCCAAATCCAGGTTGTTGGCCCTCCTATATCCTCATTTTTGTGTTGTTTGATGTTCTCAATGTTGACTTCACCCAATCCTGCCACCTTGTACTTTGAGCAGACTGAGTTCATCTCTGACTCCCAGAAACATCACGAGCCACTTGTTCCTTTCCAGAGGACAGTGGAGGTCTGGAGAGGGGAGGCTGAACCAGTGAAACATCCTGGGTCTCAGCCCTTTGCACAGTTCTGTACTTTTGTTCTCTGTGTTTTCTCTGCCACCTTAAGGTGCTTCTCTAAAAGCCCTTGGTCCCTTGAGCATGCTCCAGAACTCTTCATCTCTGTGGTATCTTTTATGGCCTATTCAGTTAAAGAGATAGGAAGGAACATCCTCTTTCCTTCCCTAACACTTGTTCTTTATGTGCTATCTATTCATTAGTGGCATGGTATAGTGCAGAAGAATTTTATGAATATGAATCTTGGCTCTGCTATTTACCAACTGTGTGACCTTGAGCAAGTCACTTAACCTCTCTGTGCTTCAGTTTCTTTATCGGTAAAATGCTGGTGATGTTAGCAACAGATGTGGAATGAGGGTCAACTACATGCCTAGATTTGAACTACCATGCTCCCTTATAAAGGTGGGATGGGAAATGATGATCAGCACCCAATTGCTGCTCAAATTACCAGCACCTACCGTACTCTCAATAAAGGGAACTCTCTGGGCACAGGGTGGTTGAAATGGGGTGGAGCGTGGTGCAAAGGTAGGGTTGTGGTAACACATAAAACCAGCTGACATGTCTGCCAGGAATCAGCTTCTAGCAACCTGGTCAGGGAAAGAGCGGTGGGAATTTCTCTCCAGGGCCTCTTCCTGTGTCACTTTGGTGGAAGTCTCCAGTGAATATGTGAGAGAAGAGTTTCTTTATCTGCACAGGTCCAGGTCCTACAGTTCTCCTTGTTTGTAACATGATTTTCTTTAGGTTTCATCTTTTTTCCACCCTTCCTTCTAAAACCAGAAAGACATCAGCAGCAGTCTTCAAAGAGTGGTGACTTTGAGTTTAGCAAATCCCAAATATCAACGGTAGGCACAGATCCAAAGAGCTGTGCACAAGCCTTTTCTCTTGGCACTCGAGCTGAGCATGTCTTTTCTAGAAATGTCAGTCCAGGAGTGGAAAGCTTGAAAATGTCAGTGTGAAGTGCATTTCCTGGTCTTGTGACTCTAGATTCACCTTGCTTGGTGACTTTTAGGGACTGAGGTTTGCAGAGTTACATTTGGCTTCCCATGACCTTTGTTAGAATTTTATGCCATCCTGGCATGTGGCAATAACTTCTGATTAGTGCATGTTGAGATACAGGTTTGGAGTCTCATATCCCATATTGCCATTTTTGGTATCAGTTGACATGGTTTGAACTATAATCAGACATACTTTGTATATTACAGGTTGAAAATTAATATGACAATATTTTAAAGCAGTTGGTCATAGCATACAGATTGTCCATGAATGTTCATAGCATTATTGATAAAGTGTATAGACTGGACACAACACAAATGTCGACAAACTTGTGAATGGATATATAAAATATGGTATATCCATGCAATGGAGTACTACTCTGCAATGTAAAAGCGGCAACTACTGATATGCGATAAGAAGGATGAATCTCAATAACATGCCAAGTGAAGGAAGCCAGACTCAAAAGATTGTGAACTAATCCCATTTCTATGAAATTCTAGAAGAAGGAAAGCAGTGGTGATAACAGATCAGTTATTGCCTAGAGCTGAGGTGGGGCAGTGATTGACTGCAAGGGGCAGGAGGGAAACTTTTGGGGATTGATGGGGTGATTTTAAAATTTGGATATGCAGTTTAAAATTTGTAGTTGCAGTTATTAATGTACTTTACATTCACTGAAACATCAATCTGTATACTTTAAAGGAGCAAGACTTATTGTGTGTAAATTATAGCTCAATAAATTGTTCGAGATTTTTAAATGGCAAGACAGTATAGTTGGAATAAGCAACATGACCTAAAAATTAACAGAGGACACACAGTACACAAAAAGTGAGCCCTAATGTGAACTACATATCAGTTAATAATAATGTATCAATACTAGCTTCTTAATCATAACACATGTGCCACACCCAAAGATACTGATAGTAGGAGAAGCTAGGGGTATAGAGACAAGGGGTAATTGAGAACTTTCTGTATTTTGTATTCTACTTGTTTCTACAAATCCATAATGGCTCAAAACCTCCTTATCTATTAATTTAATAAAAAACAAAACAAAACAGTGGGTTGGCTCTAATTACCTTCACACTGGCAAAAATGAAAAGATGGATGTATTCTCTTTGGTGCTAGCCAGGGCATTCAGTTGCTGGAGGGCATGTTAGCAATACGTGACAAAAAAGTTTGTAATCCCCTAAGCTGGCTTGTTCTACTTCTAGAAGTTTGTCTTAAAGCAGTGGTTCTCAGCTGCCTAATGTCTGGACACATTTTCAGTTGTCACTGGGGAGATGCCACTGGCATCTAACAAGTAGAGGCACCTAAAAAGTACAGGTGGATGCTGCTAAACACCCTGCCCTGTACAGAACAGCCCCCCACAACAGAGGGCTATCTAGTCCCAGATATCGTTAGTGCTGCTGCTGAGAAACTCAGGTTGGGAAAGTGGACAGGGACGTAGGTACTCCTCTCAGTGGCGTTCATAGTAGTGAAAAATTAGAAATAACCAAAACATCACTTGGGAGAGGTTAGTTAAATAAAAGATAATGTATTCATACTGTGGAAATCGGCGCAGCCTTAAGAACAACAGTGTAGACCTGTGATTTTAATATGACAAAAGTGTTCATGAGATATTGTAGATGAGAAAAGATTACAAAGCAACATACAGAGAATAATTCTGTTATTCTTAAGATGGAGAACGTATCTGTGCTTTTCTTAAGACATCTGGGAAGATACCTACCAAAATCTCAAACTTGTGTCTGGGTGGTTGGAATAGGTGCTTTTGACCTTTGGAAATTATTTTTTATATTTAGAATTTTTAAAAAATGAACAGTAGATTATTTTTGTAATTAAAACAATAAAGCAAAAGTACATTTTTTAATTTAAAAAATTGTGCAACTGGAAATGTAGTCAAGTAAAATTTCAATGTTGTTGGAGCAAATGTTATTGCTCCTCAGCCCTGTTGCAGAAATAAGGAAGCAAGAGAGTTACCTGAGTCAGTAGTAGAGATGAGGTTATGCCCTATGGTTTCCAAATCCAAGTCCTTCTCCTGCTCAACTATAGTAGGGTCTCAGCATGGTAATGTAGGATTGTCAGTAATACATTAGATTTTCTTCATTAGGTCTTTTAAAGAACCCTAACACATGTAAGTGATTTCCATTTTGAGAATTTAGAGAACATTCCGAGAATTTCTACTGATACAAAAAAGTTTTCAGTATTTGCTAATGATACTTGGAGAGATTTTTTTTATTTGGAAAATTCTACTGTCTGGAATAGCCCATTCTAGGTCAGGGATGGCATTGTGAGTTGTGCTAAAGAGTCGGGTTTGAGTCTCTTAAATGTGTTTACTGGCTCCCAAGAAGCAAAGGCTTTGCTGTTCCAACCTGGGACAAGCAAGGAGCACATCACATTTCCCGGCTGTCATCTTACAATCTGATAGTCACACCTTGTTCCTCTGGTACCAAGGGGAAGCAGTTTGGGTTTCCTTATTTCCCCTGGAGTTTGTGAATGCAATTAGCAAGGAAGGGGACCCCTTAGGTGTCCTCAACTTTGCCACCTGCTAGTAGACGAGTAGAATCTGGTGTTTTTGAAGGGTTTCTGCATGGGGACTGTCTGGTGTAATTTGGAATGACCCACAGAGTGGAGAACTGCTTTGTCTGAAGTGGGAGGCTTCCTCTCCCTGATCACAGCCCTTACGATGCTGAGAGGCTGGTGGGAAATGAGTCTTGCAGCTTCCACCTGACACTCACCAGAACAAATACTTCTGAGTGTCTGTTTAGAGAAGTTTCCAGACATCCCCAGCATGGTACACACACTCACACATACACACACACACAGCCTCTAACACACCTGGGCACTTCCTGCTGCATTTCATCTCAGACTGACTTTTGACTCTCCACCTCTTAAAATTACATGCTACAGCGTCCCCAAATATCACCCTCCCCAAATATCACCCTCCCCCTGAGTCTTTCCTCCATTACCTTTTAAATACTTTTTTCCTGATTCCATCCTTCATCAAGGGCAGATTCTGTTCCCACCTCCAATGTCTAACAGGTGGCCAGTCATCTCCCTTCAAAGGCAGAGCAACTTCACATATCTGCCAGGCACAGCTGTATCCCAGCCAGCGCCCGGGCATCTGGCAAGTCAGTCTGCCTTCCTTCTGGAGGAGTGTTCCTGCTTCCTATTTTAAAAACCCCTGGAGCAGCTTTGGGGAACAGAGGAAAGGGCCCCAGGGTTGGGGTCTGGGTTCAAGTCCTGGTTCAAGTCTGGGAACAAACAACTTAACCTTGCTCTTGTCACTGTGGTACCCCAACAGGGTGATTCTGTCTCCAGGGGAGGCTGCAGGACTAACCAGTTTGGGTAGGGGATGAACATCAGGGATCCCTAACTCAGGACCTTGCCTTGAAAGAGGGATTCAGGCTAGACCCCCTGGGCACCTGAGTCAGGGAGACAGTCAAGAGTCAGAGCTGGAAGGAGTTTATGGCAGAGACTGGGCTGGGTGCTGGAGTAGCCCTTGGCTTATCTGCATGACATCAGGTTTATCATATTTAATACTTCCCAGTGAATAACTGTAACTGCGGTCTGAGTGCACTCACTGTGTGTCTGGTATTTGCCACACTCCTCTGAGACAGCTGCTCTGATTATCGTCCCCATCATACAGGTGGGGAAACTAAGGCTCAGAGAAGTGAAAGAACTTGCCCAGCATAGAGCCAGTGGCCAGGCTCAGGGCCTCCCGGGCTTCTGCTTTGGGAGAGGTGTTAGTGTTGGAAACTTGGCCCGAGTTGGCAGAGGAGTGACCACAGGTGGGGGTGGGCATCGTGCATGTCTTTGCTTTGGCCTCTCCCGAGTTTGCTGTCTGTCTGCCTGACTTCTGGAGGGCACCCCAAACCCTGCTCTCCCCCAACTGGGCCTGACCACCAAGGTCCCCTGGCCCTCTACTCTCCTCCTCCAGGCTTTGCTGAGGACTAGTCCTTCGTCCCATTAGATGAGCCAAGACAAGATTAGGGCTTTATTAAAAGGAAATTAAACTAGGAAATGAAAGGATAAACAAATCCCCAAGCAGAAAGAGCAGAGCAGATGAGTCTCCAGGCCTGGGTCTTTATCCTCAGGGGTGGACACCTACACACACCCAGGTGTGGCTTCCGTCAGGCGTTGTCCCTCCTGTCTCCCCAGCCCTCGCCAACTCTGCAGGTCGGCCGCGGTCAAGCTGGTTGTGGCGCTTTTAGCAGACGTGATTCTCCATGGACCTCAGCGTGGGGCCATGGTCTCCAGTACCTTGCTCACAGTGATACCTCTTTTCGGCCTGTTCTGGAGTCTCGTGTAGAGAGCTGCCAGGTCAGCCAGCTGCCCCTGGGGAATGGTCCCAACTGATGGCTTCTGTATGTCTTATGGCCTCTGTGGGAGAAGCTGCGTCTCATACTCCTTTATCCTGCTTTCCAGGGCCTCCAGTGGCCCACTCTGCCCATCTCTTTAGCATCGCTGCCCTTCCTCTCTTCTGCCCCACTGTAGTTTCTCTGCTGGCCCAACTTCTAAACGCCTCCACCTGTGCTCTCCTCTGCCGGCCTCTTCCCCCTTGCCTGCTCTTTTCTTGGCTGGTGTGTGAGTGCTCACTTGTGTCTGACTCTTTGAGACCCCAGGGACTGCAGCCTGCCAGGCTCCTCTGTCCATGGGTTTTTCAGGCAAGATGACTAGAGTGGGTTGTCACTACTTTCTTTTTAGACCTGGTCTTAAATGTCTGTCTATCAAGAAGGCTTTCTTCCCTGACCTCCCTGAGCTAGTTTCCCCATGACCCCTTGAGATATCCTTCATTACATTCATTGTAGTGCCAATTAGGGATTTCTTTCATGCTTGTCTCTTCTCCAGAGCTCCTTGAAGGACCCATCCAGCCTTGGCCCACTCCCATCCACTGAATCCCTGAGTCTTAAGTTCCTGGCAAATGCTATTTAGCCATTCATCGATTTACCGCTTCTTGAATATATTTCTTGAGTATTTACTGTGTGCTGGTTACCATGCTAAGGGCAAGAATATAGCGATGAACATGGCAAAGTGCCCACTGTCATATGGAGTGCTGCTTATGTTTTAGAAACCTCTGTTTATTCTCACTGAGACATTTAGAACAAGGAGAGTTCAACTAGTGGACCAGCTGTCTCGGGTAGGGGTGAGCTCCCCATCACAGGAAGCATTCAAGGAGAACCTGAGTGACCCTTTGTCATGCTGCTGCAAGTAGAGCTTCTTGAAGATCCCTTTCACCTCCAAACTTCTTTGAAGGACACCACAGGCTGGCCACTATTGGGTAGATGTCAAACCACAGCTAGGCTAGACCTACAGGGAGGAAGAAAACTGGAATGGATCAGGAAGAGTGCCCCAGGCAGCCTGTAAGGTACACATTGTCTTTGTGTTTTCCTGGTGGCAGTAAACAGACTCCTCTTGAAAGCTGGAGCCACGCATTTTCAGTTTATGTAAAATAAATTTCCATTAAAAAAATACACTGGGAAAGCTATACTTTGAAAGTACACTTTTTAAAAAGCAGATTATCAAAAGCGATCATTTCAGAAAACACAGAAAGACTTGAAGAAAATTGAAAGGACTCTAATTCATCTACCCAAAGATAGTAGGCATTTACATTATCTTCTTCCAGTCTTTTTTTTGATGAATATATAAACAAACATATTTTAAAACATGGGATGACAACTAATATCTTGTTGTTTCCATTTAGTAGATGGTGAGCATTTTTTGAAGTGAAGTGAAGTTGCTCAGTCATGTCCGACTCTTTGCGACCCCATGGACTGTAGCCCATCAGGCTCCCCCATCCATGGGATTCTCTAGGCAAGAACACTGGAGTGGGTTGCCATTTCCTTCTCCAGGGGATCTTCCTGACCCAGGGATCGAACCCAGGTCTCCTGCATTGCAGGCAGACGCTTTAACCTCTGAGCCACCAGGGAAGCCCACTAAGTATTGTTCCAAAATAAGATTTTTACCCAATATGTGATGTTTCCATTGATCTGTTATCTTCTGAAATCACTCCCAAAGTTTAGCAGCTCAAAAAACAATAATGACCATTATCTCTTAGATTTTCTGTGGGTCAGAAATTTGAGAGTGGCTTGGCTGGGGAGTCCCGGCCTGGGGTCCCTGGCTCGGCTGCAGTCGGGCGTTAGCTGGGCCTGCAGTCGTCTGAAGGCTGGACTGGAGCACCTGCTGCCGAGGTGGCTCACTCTCGTGCTGGCAGGTGCGGTTTTCTCGCGCCCTTCCCACTGGACTGCTTGTTGCTGTTGTTCAGTCACTCAGGCATGTCTTACTCTCTCTGACCGTATGGACTTCAGCACGCAAGGCTTCCCTGTCCTTCACTATCTCCTGGAGCTTACTCAAACTCGTGTCCATTGAGTCAGTGATGCCATCCAACCATCTCATCCTCTGTCGTCCCCTTTTCCTCCTGCCTTCAGTCTTTCCCAGCACCAGGGTCCTCTCCAAAGAGTCGGCTCTTCTCATCAAGTGGCCAAAGTATTGGAGCTTCAGCTTCAGCATTAGTCCTTCCAGTATATTCAGGGGTGATTTCCTTTAGGATGGGCTGGTTGGATCTCCATTCAGTCCAAGGGACCTTCAAGGGTCTTCTCCAGCATCACAGTTTGAAAACATCAATTCTTCAGCACTCAAACTTCTTTATGGTTCAACTCTCACATCTGTACATGGGTACTGGAAAAACCATAGCTTTGAATATATGGATTTTTGTCAGCAAAGTGATGTCTCTGCTTTTTAATGTGCTGTCTAGGTTTGTCATAACTTTTCTTCCAAAGAGCAAGCATCTTTTAATTTCTTGGCTACAGTCACTGTCCGTGGTGATTTTGGAGCCCAAGAAAATAAAGTCTGTCAATATTTCCATTTCTCCCCATCTGTTTGTCATGAAGTGGTTGGGGGTCCTCAAAGCATGACACCTGCCTTCCCCCCAAGTGAGAATGAGGCAGGCAGAAGCTGTGTCTTTTCTGTGACCGACCTTGGAGGCCACACAGTGTCATTTGGGCAGTATTCTCTTTGTCATACAGGGCAGCCCTGTTGTGTTGGAGAATCTTTGGGGACACCATCAGGCTTACGGCCGCATCATCCTACTTCTCTAACCTCCACTTACTTGGCCAGTCCCCTATTGCCGGACATCTACATTGCTTCCACTCTTGCTATTGTATGGAACAAGCTTCAGGCGCCTGCTGTTACACAAGTGTCCCCTCTGTATTTGGTTTCACTTTGTCCTGTCGGGATCTCCAGGTCATTTGGAGCCATACTCAAAGCTGGGCGCCCTTTGGACCCCTCCCTTTAAGCACTGACAAGTGGTCCTCTGAGGGGACTGCCAAGGTAATTCAGTGAATTATCAGGGTCTGGCGGGAAACCGGATTCAGCTCAGACTCGAATAAAGCACTTCTAGAGATGTGAGTTGGGGAGGAAGCTAATAAGATTTGAGGCGCCCTGAGACAGGCCACTAGAGATAAGCCACTGTCACCCTGAGCCCTGAAGGGACGGGGCCACACAACTGCGGGAGCTGCAGGGCAAGCAGGGAGAACGCACCCTGACCTCTCCTCTCTGTCCGCTCTCCAGGCTCGCTCTGTCTGTCTCTGTCTCCCTCTTTCTCCTGCTGGTTCCTCCTATTGGCCAAATGGAAACAGAGGTCAACCAATAGCCAGTATGGAGCCCGGTTGATGCGGTCCACAGGGTCAGCCTCTGGTGAGGAGAGAAGCCTGGGGCGTGGAGGGCAGGGTGGAGAGAACAGGGAACAAAGAATAACCAACGCTGTTAGTAGTTCTGAAACATCGATGAATACCGAACCATGTATCAGAACAGAGGTAACGGGCCCTGCCATAGTGTAGATGTAGGGCAATTTTATTATTCTTCATAATCATAACAGCAGTTTAGCCAGAATGTGTTAAGTATTTTCCATGTCCAGGGCAGTGTGTTACATTACAGGGCATTTTACACATACTATTTCTAATCTTTATAGCCAATCTGTTGGGCACATGTTATTATGAGCCTTTTTCAGGCAAGGAAAAATGGGCTTGGAAAGGCTCAAGATCCTGCCTGAGGTTGCAAAATTAGTAACAGAGCTAGAATTGGGCTCCAGTCTGTTTTATTCTAAACTCCAAATGCCTTCTTCTAAGGCAGCCTACACCAGCCTCATGGGGTGGACCGATGTAGTTTCTGCAAAAAGCCTTCAGTGGCTTCTTCTAAAACAGAGTGGTACTTTTTTTTTTTTTTTTTTTTAAAGAGTAAATCTTTTAACACACCATCTCATCTGGACAGCTGCCCAGGAGTTAGAGAGTATCGTGTGTTTGTCAAATTATGAGTTTTGTGCCAGCGCATATAAAGTAGTCAGGAAGGAAAAAAGGAAAGATCCCCCTTGGAATAATGGAATGAGGAACACGGTGCTCAGTGCGGGGAGCTGACATTCTAGAGGTCACCTTCCAGATCTTGGTAAATTATTGTACCTAGTCTGCTGCTCATGGGCCAGGCATGCCAGCATCCCCTGAAAACAGTGTCCTGGCAGCCCTGGGCACCCAGGAGGCACTTGGTCAGTTACTTGGTTCTAGAAGAAAATTTCCCCAATGCTTCAGATGGATGGGTGTGAAGAGGGTTGGAAGGAAGAGGAGAAGAGATAAGGGAAGAGAGATACAATGTCAATGCATTAATTTTGCACTCAGCAAAATTCCCCACTCTGTTTTCTGGATATGTGATCAAAAAAATTCTGTACTGGACATGTGATCCAAAAAATTCAGGAACTTCCTTGGTGTGTTTTCCTCTATGTCCTTTGGATTCTTCCCACGAGGGGAGGACGGCTGTGGTGACGTGGTGATGGGGAGGTCACCTAGGTGAAAGTGCTATCCAGCATCACATCATCAGATTCATTTCTAAATTAACTGAAAGCTTTGTGCCCGTGGCTTATTTGCATTAAAAAATTAACACTGAATGTAAGAGCCCTGCTTTACAATTTGGTGTCCATTCATGGGAAAATGATCTGTGAGTTCATGCTGAAAAAGTTCAACGTGAGCCAAGAATGTGACACCCTGGTTAGTTTGGTTTGAACTGGAGGATGTTCGGGTGCATATAATTTAATTAACATTGATTGAATATTTCCTCTGTTCAAGGCTCTGTGCTTTTCATCATCACACAGCTCAACAGTGCTGCCTCCTACCCCCACCAGTATTTTTGAGAAGGGAAACATTTTCAACAAAAATTTGAACTTGGAATCTCAGATAAAGAGAATAGATGGTTCCAGTTTGGGATGGAATGGGAGAAGCCTGGGCCCCTCACCCTCACCCTAGCCTTTTTGCTGTGAACCGGTCCTGTTCAGGCTTCCCTGCCTTGCCCCCCTCCCTGGCCCCTGCTTTGTGTAGGTGGGAGAACTGACCAGAAGTCCCCAACCCAAAGCCCTTCTGGGGGGTTTTAATGAGATAAATCCAGAGGCCATGACTCCCAGCCCAGGGGTCTTAGGTCTTTTATTGTTCTCTGCTCCGTATTTAAAAAACAGAAACAAAACTTGTTCTCTCTTTTGCCTTTGACTCCTCCCAATTCCAGTTCTTACTAACTTGACCTAGTTTCTTAGGCATTGGTTTCTTGCTTCCAGAATAGTTGTTTTGGGGATTGGGATGGGGGTGGTATTTCTACTCTTCCTTTATCTAATACAAAACTGATCACTGTCTTTCTCTCTGTCTCCCCACCCTGCATCCTTCTTCCCTCCATCTCTTACAACCCCTGTATTCTGGATTTAATGATTAGATGACCTTAGACAAGGGTGCTAATTTCCCTAAGCCTCCATTTCTTTTTAAAATTTTGGAGTTTAGTTGCTTTACAATGTTATGTTAGTTTCTACTGTACAGCAAAGTGAATCAGTGTAGGGATAAGCATGCCCACTTAGCTGGGCTGTGATGCATAAAGGAAGCGTGGCTGAGCCCAGCACAATGTCGGGTCTCCTCCTTCCTACCTGTCCAACTCTGAGAGATTCGTGAAAAGTGCAGAGGTTGGTGTGTTTGGGGATTTGTGTGTGTGTATGTTTTTTAAACAGTTGTTTACATTTTTGGTGCAATCAAACTTGCAGTTTGATTGACAGGAGAATAACCTGAATCAACTCAAACTGGCACTGGGCAATGACAGTAATTGTCGACAGCAGGATAATTGATCTAATTAGATAAAGGAAACAGCCTGCTGGGGAGCCATGCCTGTCCGCCCCTGCAGGCAGCAGCTGACGCCCATGTCCCAGGTGACTGCAAGGGGACTAGAAGGTTCAGACAGGTGAGGGTGCTACACGGAGGGTAGCATGCCTGACGGCAGTAGGAAACGGTGCCACGCAGCCAGCAGACCATCACTTCTGTGCACCCTGCTGCACTGTCTCTGGAGAACAGAGTGAGCATTCAGAATAATTTAGAAAATACTTTACAGCTGCCGCGTTCACTGTTAACTCGCTCAGTCCTGGTGAGGAAACTGATAAACACCTGAGACAGAGACATCATTTACAAACCCAGTCTGGGAAGAGCCACCCTCTCCATCTTGGGAGCCTTGATATGGCTCCTAGGTGAAAGTGAGGCTGCGAGTTGGTGAGTCTTGTTGGTTTTGACTCCGAACTGTATTCCTCTCCAGAAGCAGGTACAGAGGGCCAGAGGGTGCTTCTCTGTACTGGGGGATACAAAGGGGAGCTAGAAGACAAAGTTCCTGGCTTTGTGCGGGGAGTTTTTTAAAGACCATGGCCAGAAATGTAAAGGGAGGATGCTCTCTGGCTGCCCACAGCACTGGACAAATTCTTGGACAAATAACCACCCTCAGAATCCTCCAGGCTTATCCTAACACTTGGTGGGACCCCAAAACTTCCTTTAGCTGCTCCCTGAAGAGAGGAGTGTGAGAGAAGCTGCGTGGTTGTCAGAACAGGGTGGGGAGACTAACAGCATGGTGCCCATAGGCTCAGTGGGAAATGGCCCAGGACACATTGCTGAAGCTGAGTGAGTGGCACAGGGTCCTCTCTAGAATGCTGGTGAACTTGATAACCATACAGCCCCTCCATCCTTGCTTTCTATTCATCTCCACTGTCAATTTCCCCCAGATATGGACCTCCTCATCAGATCACCAGGCCCTCCTTCCCAGTGGAAATGGTCATAGCACAGTCCTCTACCCTACCCCTGCCCCGCCATGAGGACTGAGTGAAATCTATGTGAAATATTTGGAGTGGCAAATAAGGAACATGCCGTTAGCTGTCATTTCTCTCTTGGCGTTTGCCTACTAGCATGTGTGTTTTGGATGTTTCTCTCTTAGTCCTTCATGAAATTCTGGGAAGTGCTCAGAAATTGAGGCAAGAGGGCTGCATTCATGCCCAGTAACAGTTGATGGACATGGCAGGGGGCTTTGTGGAGTCGACAGGGAAGGTTTCTACCTACAACTTTGGGTGATGGAGGGGTGAGTGTCTTTGTACAGCTCAGAGCAGACTTCCAGCTGCTCAGCACAAATTCCCCCAGCCTTGGAGCTGACAGCAAGCAGGTATTGCCAATTGGTAGTAAGTTAGTACAAAAATTTCAGTGTTTCTGATACATGAGAATTATTTGCAGAAAGACCACATACTGGGAAAGACCCATAGGTATTGCCTGATTGAACTTTTTTTTTTCTTAATTGATGAAGAAAGGAAGCAAGTATGGTTCAGGAAAATTAAATGAGTTTACGTAGGGCCACAAAGCTTGTAAAGCAGCGGTCCCCAACCTTTTTGGCACCAGCGACCGGTTTCATGGAAGATAATTTTTCCATGGACTGGGGTCAGGGGGAGGGTTTACTTTCAGGATGATTCGAGCACATCACATTTATTATACATTTTATTTTAATTATTATGACATCAGCTCCACCTCAGATCATCAGGCATTAGATCCCGGAGGTTGGGGACCCCTGTTGTAATGCTTATGGAGCTCAGTCTCAGCTCTGGGTCTCTGCTCAGTCACTCAGGCCCTGAGCTACCTTGCTGATTTGTTTTGCCAGTTATATAACCATCTCGTGGGATCACATTCCCTGTGCTAGGAAGCATCCATAATTCACAATGTGCAAGTCTTTCTCATCTCTGGGAGAAAAAACAAAAATAATAAACTTTGAAGGTTTCACATCCTTCTCCTTACATGACCGTTTGCATTTTATGCTATATGTTCAGTTATCTCCATTTTCTAACAAGGCTCACTACGTTTAGCTAAGTCTCATGGGTGAAAGGCATGATTGATTAGGAACTAAGAGACTGTTCACAGAGAGGAACGTGAGGTCTTTCAGGAACATGCTTCTGAAGCAGCAGTTTTCAGGGTGGAGAATTGATCTGGGAGTCATGGAGCCTTCTTTCTTCCATGGCAGATGAGAAAAACCCCTCGAAATCATCTGCAGTACATTCCTGCCCTCCCCCATGTTCTGTCTGCGAGCGGCATGTGAGAAATAATGCATGTCACATTTCACAGCTTGGAAAATTAGCAATAATTGTCTCAAGTGGCTGGGCTTGGGGAAGAAAAAGAAGATAAAATTCCAAATGCCCCATGTGTCTGAATGAACAGGGCATCGTGGCACCGGCCGCCTGAGCAGCTTCTGCCACCTTCCGCCTCAGTCACTGCAGCCTCAGGTCTTGGAAGAATGTCTGTGCATTTTTGAGGGTCCAAGGGCCCCGGTGGCGTGTGCTGGGAACACGCGGAGGGAGAACCTCACTCAATGGGCCACTGTGTCTGCCTTGGCTCAGGCTGGAGCGTGGTGTCCAAGGGAGCCTGGGCCCGAATAAAGACATGCTTTATTTCCTTCTCCGTTGACAGAAGGGGATTTTGAAGGTAGCAGGGGAAACAGAGTGAGCAGTGTTCAGGGATGCAGCCCACCTTCCTGGGTAGTTTTCCGCTGCGACAGCCCCAATGAAGTGAGCTGGCCAAGGAGACGGAGGTTTTACAAGCGAGCTGTGTGGACTGGGGCCACGTGCCGACCTGGAGGCTTTCTGGCCGGCCCCCGTCGGCAACATTACTTGGTCAGGGGGGATGTGGAAGGTGCGTGTCCGTGTGTGTGTGTGTGTGTGTTTCCTACAGCTGTCGTGAAAAGTTCCAGAGCAGGATACTGGAACTCCCAGTGCTGGGGGGCACTAAAGTGAAATGAAAGCTCTCAGTTGTGTCCGCTCTTTGTGACCCCATGGACTATACAATCCATGTAATTCTCCAGGCCGGAATAATGGAGTGGGCAGCCGTTCCCTTCTCCAGGGGGATCTTCCCAACCCAGGGCTCGAACCCAGGTCTCCCACATTGCAGGTGGATGCTTTACTGTCTGAACCACCAGGGAGGCCTGAAAATACTGGAGTGGGTAGCCTATCCCTTCTTCAGTGGATCTTTCCAATCCAGGAATCGAATCCAGGTCTCCTGCATTGCAGGTGGATTTTTTACCAGCTGAGCTAGCATGGAAGCCTGGTAGGACACTGTCATCTCCCAGTTCCGGAGGCCAAAAGCCCAAGTCCAAGATGTGAGTAGGGCTGGCTCCTTGTCAGGGCTGTTCGAGCAGGCATTGTCCCGGGCTCTCTCCTTGGCGGTAAAGGGCCGGCTTCATGTTCGTATGGCCTTCTCCCTATGCAGATGTCTGTGTGCAGGTTTCCTCTTCTCATGCAGACCTTCCTAAGGGCCTCAGTCTAACTTCATTGCCTCTATAGAGACCCTATCTCCAAATACGAATACTTTCCAAGATTACTAGGGGTTAGGACTCCAAACTATGAATTTTGGAAATACACACACAGTTGGACCCACAGAAGCATGTGCCTTATGGTCCATCTTGTTTATCTGGAGATTGACAAAGCAGCTGTGGAGCCCATAACTCTGCCACTTCATAGTGGATTGATGATTGGCCCTTTTTCTCTGCCGCCTTCTTCCATCTTCCCCCTTCCAGACATACCTTTCAGAAATCCCCAGCATCTGAACTCTGTTTATACTGTAATAGTTAGAGCTACTCCTTACTGATTGCCTCGTAAAGTACCAAGCAAGGTGCTGGGTACTTTATTTGTATTAATTCGTGTAATCCTCATGATGGTCCCTGAGGTAGGCTCTATTATTCCCATTATACGTATAAGGGAACTGAAGTGTAGGAACGCCAAGTAACCTGCCCCAGGTCACACAGGTAACTCAGTGGTAGAGCCAAGATTTGCACCCAGGCCATTTGGTCAAATTAGGTACATTATAAACGACATTCACTTTACTTAATAGACTCAATATTTAACAGCTAGCCCTCTATAGCTTCCATGTGTAAAAATTGGAGTGGTACTATGGGTCAGAGCACAGGTTCTGGGTTCTGCATCTATTTGTCATGGTTTACCAGCAATGTGACTTTACAAGTGATGGACTCTCTCTGTACCTTATTTTTGTCATCTGTAAAGTGAGGATGATATTCTCTTAGGTCTTCCCTGTAGCTCAAATGGTAAAGAGTTTGCCTGCCATGCAAGAGACCCGGGTTCGACCCCTGGGTCAGGAAGATCCTCTGGGGAAGGAAATGGGAATCTACTCCAGTATTCTTGCCTGGAGAATCCCATGGACAGAGGAGCCTGGTGGGCTACAAAGGGGTTGCAAAGAGTCGTACACGACTGAGCTACTAACACTACTAAAGAGGGGATGACATTCTCTTAGAGATGTTTGGGGATGATCATGTGAATGACTGGCACGTGGTAGCTGATTAATAAATATTATTATTAATGATAACATCTTCCCATCTCATTCTTTATTTTTACTGTGTCCAGTGTGGTAGCTGCAAACCCCAGGTGGTTATTGAGCCCTTGAAATATGGCTAATGGGAATCAAGATGTGCTGTAAGCATTAAATACACCACATAATTTGAAGGTTTAGCATTTCCCCCAGCAAATGTAAGCTATCTTCTTAATAATTCTATATTGATTATACATTGAAGTCATGTTTTAGATATATTGGGTTAACTAAAATTATTAAAAATAATTTGTTTTATTTTACTTTTTAAAAAATATAACTACCAGAAAATCTAAAATGCTGTATGTCCCTCACATGATACTTCTGTTGGACGGTATTGATCTAGACTTGGGTCAGATGCTCAGTCACATCTGACTCTTTGTGACCCCATGGACTGTAGCCTGCCAGGCTACAGAATCTCTGTCCATGAGATTCTTCAGGCAAGAATGCTGGAGTGGGTTGCCATTACCACCTCCAGGGGATTTTCCCAACCCAGGGATTGAACCCATATCTATTACATCTTCTGTACTAGCAGGTGGATTCTTTACCATTAGTGCTACCTGGGACGCCTCACTGGTCTAGACTGTAGACTCTGATCTCTAGAGGCCACATTTGTTGTATTTACTCTTGTATCCTGGCATTTTGCTCAGATCCTAGCCTTATAGGAGATGCTAAAAAATATGGTTGTTGGGACTTCCCTGATGGTCCAATGGTTGAGACTTTGCACTCTCACTGCAGGGTTGCAAGTTCGATCCCTGGTCAAGGAGCTAAGATCCTGCATGCTGTGCGGCATGACCAAAAAAAAAAAAAAAATGCCGTTCTGATCGTTCTGATTATACAAATGCTGTGTTCTTAGCCCAGGATAAGTCTCTAGGGTACAGACTCAAGAAGGGGAAGCCCTCAGTTCCCAAAACTTGGGGAAGCCCCACAGGCTGGAGTTTCCAGCTCACCCTTGAACCTGGCCCAGGCTGGCCTCCCACTTAATGGCTGGGTTTGATGGCCAGGCCTCCACCTCTCTTGAGGTAGCCTTGCTGTTCAGCCCTAGGGAAAACACAGCTGTGGAAGTGTCTTCTATTTTCAGAGAAAGCAGTTTTGCACAGAGGACGTGAAAGCTCACTTCATCAGCCAAAGGAGGCCCATGAAAGAGGTCACTATGTGCAGCGAATGGGAGGGAAGGGCCCGGAGGAAATTTCCACCAGGTTTGAGGTCCTCATCTATACTTGGTGTCTCAGATTGAGCTTTATAAAGATAGAAGATGGACTCTTTCTGCCTCTGTCTCTCCACCACATCCCCTTCTTCCCAAAGAGAACCCCAAAGCCAGCCTTTGTCAGGGGGCATGTATCTGACATTCCCATCAGACCTCACATCTGTGGAAACCGGGACCAGTTCCACTCACAGTCCTGACAGATCTCAAGATTTGTCATCACTGATTGGAATGAGGGATTTCAAAAGAATGCTGGAGCTGGATGGGAGGTCTGAGGAACTGGTCTGGTCTCTTCTGTGGTTGGATTTCGGTGTTTCTCGTTCTTCCAGTGACATCTCTGCTGCTGGGGAGGGCTCAGCATGCAGGGGACATGAACCCAGATGACTTGTCTAGAGTTTGAACTGGTCCACTTTCTCCTTGTGCCCTGAGCCTGGGCCTTCTCAATCGCTCTTCTGAGGGCGATGTCACAGAGTTTCTATGCATGTTAGTTCACCTGTCCGCAAATCCTGATGTAGTTTTGCTTGAGTCATGTGTCTTAGAGCATCTGACAGCTTCTCTGAGACTCAGTTTCTTCTATTCACATGGAAATAGTAGCACCTGCCCAGCTTGTCACTGGGGTTAAATGAGATTAATACATCAACAGCGGCAGGGACACTTCAGAAGCATGGGCAATCCTCCTCTATTGGTACTTAAGGATTTTCTTCTCCATCTCGCCCTGCTCTGCCTCCCAGTTCATAGCAGCTTCCTCTAAGGCAGGTGAGAGGAGGTGAGGGCTGGTTTCTATTGCATGATGCATTTTCACCCCAAATTAATGGCCCTGAATTTAGAGTTCTCTTCCATGGCACAGAGGAAATTTGTAGAAAGTATCCTGGACATTGCAGATCACTAGTATTCCTACCTCCTTGCTTTTAAGAGGCCACCTGTTCTTTCTATTTGTGTCAGGCTTAGAACAAGGAATCTTGGCAAAGAGGAGATATTACTTTTGATTAAACATCTTGAGCCTCATTTCCCACTTTGGGGATGACTCGGCTCCATCTGGGTGAAGGAGAAGGGGAGCAGGAAGTCATTTTTACATGAAATATAAACTCAGATGGTCCTAGAGGTTATTAACTAAAGTGAAGTCTTCACATTGCTTGGATGGCACCTAGCACCTAGTAGGATCTCAGTGTGTGTTGATTTCTTGTCTGTGGTGTGGCACCTGAAGAAAGTCATAGAGGGAAGGAGAAAGATTGGAGTCCTTGACCTTAGTTCAGGTGGCAGCACAGACTCTCATTAGCTGTGTACCCTCAAGCAAGCTGCTTTTCATATCTTGATCCCCAGAGAATTTTCACCTTCAAAACTGGAATAACCACAACTCGGCCTACTTCATGCAGTAGCTATGGAGATTGAATACTAAATGAAAGTGTTCTGTAATGGCAAAACAGTCAGTATTAGTTTCCCATCTTTAATTATCGAGGGTAATGATAATACCCACGATAATACCCACTCAAAGAGGTACAAGTATCTCTTTGATTTGTCAATTCCCGGTTGTGACTCAGATTTTTTTTCTGAATAATATGATTTTCAGACCCTTTTCCAACCAATTATCAATCATGTTTGCTTTGGGGAGGCAGAAACTTAGGTGTCTTTCATCTTTTATTCTTTACTCCCTGATCTATAAGCAATCCCCCACTCACCAAGGCACCAAATGGGAGATTAGGAGCACTTTTGAAAAGAAAGTAAAAGCTCTTGGGAAGAAAAATGCTGATATAGGATGTTTAACCTCAGAGAAGGAGGTAGCTGTTTTTGTTTTTTAGGTGCGATGCAAGTAGAGTTTATTGCTACTTGAGCTTTTAATTGGTTTACTAATATTTTTTATAGTTTCTTGTTTTAATGTTTGCAGGTCCCCAGATGTTGAGGTTTACTGACATCCATGAACCGATTGATAAATGATTTAGTTGAAATAGCAAAACTGGAGGCATTGTATGAATTAGAAATTGTGCCACAGTACCCACTCCGGAGTCACTAATTTGTTTAACGTGATCTGTGTTCTGCATCTGTTCCTCAGCAAGTCACAGGATAAACAAATACCCACTGTTCCCCCAGCCAAGCAGGGGTCGGAGGGCACCCAAGGGACTGGGGCAGGGCCTCTCCAGAGTGTCAGATGGGGGCTGGCAGGCTTGACTGGCTTAGGTCAGCAGGACTGGGCTTCCCTCTCTGGGTCCACTCGGCCATCACTTCCCTGTGAGTCTGAGGTCTGTCCACATAGAGGGAGGGGAGGATGGATACATGATTCGTATGTCATTCAGAGCAGTCTGAGGTTTCTACAGGCAGAGTGGCCCTCCTCCCTCAGTTGCGCTAGATCCCTTCTCACTCCCTCCTGCCTCACAGTTCTCTGTGGAATCTGTGGTTTTGTTGGAGCTGATTTCTGTGGCTTTGTTTGCTGTTACTTCTTCTGTGGCACAATTAGAGATTTCTTGTAATTTTAAGTGATTTTTTTATGAAATGAAAGAAATATTTATAACAGAAAATTTAGAAAATACATACAAGTTAAAATGAATAGACTAAAAATTGCCAGCAAATCCATCATCTGGAGATAATCATTGTTTTCTCCCCTTCCAGTTATACATGAACATGTATCCATTCTTTCTGAAATCATTCTCCCAGTTAGGTTGTTACATAATATTGATCAGAGTTCACTGTGCCATACAGTAGGTCCTTATTGGTTATCCATTTTAAATATAGCAGTGTGTACATGTAAATCCCAAACTCCCTAATTATCCCTTCCCTCCCATTCTCCTCAGTAACCATCAGTTTGTTAGAAATAATCATTGTTTATCAATAAATAACTATCCTTCCACACTTTCCTCTGACATATATCTTAGTGTGTGTGTTTTTTTTTTTTAATAGACACATGTAGACTATATTGCTTGCTAACCTGTTTTATTCACTGGTCTTTTTTGAGCAGTTTTTCTCCATAATAGTGAACAGCCTCTCTTAGACTGCTGTTCAAAGGGGCTTATTCAGACTGACCCTAATAAACAAATACCTGGCTGGGACTGGTTTGCCCCAGTACATTGTGCCCTTGCAGAAATATGAGACTGGCTACAGCTATGCATTTCTGTTTGGGTTGCTTCAGAGTCATATGGGCTCCTGACGTATAATACAGAAGCCCATTCCCCTTTGGTTAGCCTATTTAAGGTACCATTCTTAACAAGTTCATAAGGGTGACTTATTTTGTTCCTTTTCTTTCTTCCTTCTATCCATCCACCCAACCATGCACCCATCCTGCCAGCCATCTGTCTGTCCTTTCCCTTCCATCCATGCATGCATCCATCTATCCAATGTGTTGAGCACCTAGACTGTGCCAGGCATTGTGTTTGGTACTAAGGAAGCAGAGATATATGATGTTGGCCTCGGCCCACCAGGAGGTACCAGTATCCACCCAGAACAAATGTCTGCCCTGAACATGAGATGGCAATCCCCATCTGATTTCTCCATCGTGAAACTGATCAATTCTAGTAGCTATCAGGTCGATGACTAGGGATAAAACGGGTAATTCCTGCTTTACAATGAAGGCATCTTGAAGGTAGAACCTCTGTATTGCTTCTTTTCTGTAAATCCCTAGATGCCAACTAGGCCTCTAGCCCCATACACGGTGAGACCACAAGATGAATTGAATACTAGAGCAGACTAATGTGGCAGCAACATTTTTAGAAAGCTGTTTCTCACCATATCTAGTATGTATCTCATAAATCAAAGAAGAAAGGATTTTGATTCTTCTTAAAAAAAAAAAAAATAGTGTCCTTCTTAAGTCTTGGAGAGACAGCAAGTCTATTCTGTTTAGCTTTAAACTATATTCCCCTCCCTCATGGTATGTTCCAGAGAAGCATGGCTTTGTGTGAAAAGGTAAGATTTATTTTTGCCAGTAAAATATAACTCAGAGCACAGCCCAGCAACGGCATACAGCAGGAGGAAGTACCTCACTGGATGCCAGCAGCAGTTACAGTAAAATGTTACAAGTGTGAACAGCCCCCACCGCCTGCCCCCCATCAGACAAGAGTAGGCTGCGTTTTCTTTTTTCCAGAGAAGTGGGGGTTTTTTTTGAGGTTTTTTTGTTTGTTTGTTTTTTTATGGTGCCATTTTGACTTCCTAAGACCGCCATAGATTTATAAGGAATTAATTCTTCCAATGGGCCTTAGTGACATCTTAAAGTTTTACACGTGCCATTTATGAAATTGCTAAAACTGTTCAATGCAAACATTTCCATGTCACCAACTTAGGCCCATTTATTACATTTATGCAACTATGCTATATGTGGTTTTTTTAAAGATACCAAAATATTTTTAATAACCCCAACCCTGAGGCAAACCTCGGAGGTTAATTGTAATAACGAATGTAGTCCTTACGCTTGCCGTCCAGAAAGAAACAGACAGTGGCTCCTGGCTGTGTCAGAGTGCTACAGACACCTCTTCCATTAGCATAGAACAGGGGGTTCCTCCACGAGCCCTCTCGTCTTCATCTTCCCCTCCCTGTTGTCATCTCTCTCTGTGGTCTGGCCACTCTTTGTTGATTACAGATGTATGGGAACAAGCTGAATATGGGGTCTGGCTCTATCTACCCAATTTATTGTTAGCTCCGTGGCTTTGACTAAGTTATTCTCCTCCTCTGGGCTTATTTTTACACCTGTGAAAGGCTGTAATAATAACACTCATCTCAGGATTTGGGGGAAAATAGAGCTTTGGAAGGGGAGCAAGAGGCAACATAGGAAGAAAAGTGCAAGTGTTAGTCGCTCAGTCATGTCCAATTCTTTGTGACCCAGTGGACTGTAGCGCATGCCAGGCTCCTTTCTTCATAGGATTCTCCAGGCAAGAATACTGGAGTGGGTAGCTATTCCCTTCTCCAGGGGAGTCTTCCTGACCTAAGGATCATTCTGTACCCTCTGAGCCACCAGGGTCTTTCACTTTTACTTTCATTGTCTGGGGGGTGGAGTGGGGAAAGTCTCATTTTGAACTGTGTGTCTATGTGGAGGTAGTTGCATGTAGAGGTTACAAGTGCAGGTTCTGAGGTCACATTGCCTGGGTGTTGGGCAAGTGTCTCAGTGTGTGCTTTGGGCAAGCTGTGCATCTTCTCTGCGCCTCCATCTCCTGTCTGTAAATTTGGGATAATAATAGTAACTACACGTGGGGTTGTTCTGACCATGGCTTAGGTAATCGGTCTGCAGTGCTGTGCACAGTGTTTGGCACATGTATGTTCAATAGATGTAAGTAGTAGCATAATTTTTAACTTTTTTCTGTCTATTGAAAACTCCATGTGTAAATCTGATACAAATTTATAATTTTTCTCTGGATACAGAGCTAATGTCCACTTTATGTGTTTTCCCCCTATCTTTCCTTCCATCCTTCCTCCTTCCCTTCTTTTTTAGCAATTTGTTGTTGTTGATTAGTTGCTCAGTCGTGTCTGACTCTCTTTGTGACCCCATGGACTCTAGACCACCAAACTCCTCTGTCCATGGGATTTTCCAGTCAAGAATATTGGAGGGGGTTGCCATTTCTTTCTCCAGGGCATCTTCCCAACCCAGGGATCGAACCCACATCTCCTGAATTGGAAGGCAGATTCTTTACCATGGAGATATCCGGGAAGAAGCCCAAGCATATTTAGACCAACATAGATAGAATTGACATTGGGTTACTTTATTTAAATAACTACCAGTTCCAAGTTCTATTTAAGTTAGAAATTTATTTCACATTATGAAATTGTGGCAAGTGTACCTTCTGTCTCACTGAAAAACACCTGAACTGTTTTCCTCAGACTTCCCAAAACAAAGAACTTGGAGGCAAGAATAGAGAGATTTAATAAAGGAAGTTTCTTTTTCCAAATGCAATACAGACGACCAGGGGCTATTGTGAAACATGGGCAGCCTCCTGCAGCACCCTCTGCCTTGAATTCCGCCTTACCCAAGCATGATTTTATTAAGATGAGGCCATCCAATTTCCTTCTGTTGTTCTTGGGACTCTGCATTTTTGGTAGCTCATTTGCATCTGTCTGCATGCTGAATTCTAGAGGGTGTGATTACTGACAAATAAAATGGGATGAAGTAATCTGGGTATTCTTCCTACATTGATATTCAAATTCAGTATTCAAGGCTCAACATGCCTGAAATACAGATTTTGCTCTGAAATACAATGGATGGCCAACAAATGTTTCTTGATTAAACAAAGAAGGAGAGAAAGGAAAAGGAGGAGGAGAGGGGAGAGAGAGGAGAGGCAGATAGGGGCATCCAATGTGTAGAGGTAGGTTGGGGTCAGAGAAGTGGGGGAGCAGTGTGATAACCCCCGTGTCCACGCACTGTGTGTGGGGGTCTGATGAAAGCCAGAATGACAAGTCACTGCTCCATCCTGTTTTCCAAAACTTTGCCAAGGATAGCTGACAAGGACTCTTGGTTATATTCTTCTTGCTTGGCAAATAGTAGATGCCTTGAAAATACTTGCTGAATGAAACATTCCATTAACCTGACTTCCATTAACCTAACTTAATGAATATAGCCATTTCCATCTACAGTGAGTGAAGTGAAATGCTCAGTCGTGTCCAACCCTCTACGACCCCATGGAATTCTCCAGGCCAGAATACTGGAGGGGGTAGCGGTTCCCTTCTCCAGGGATTTTCCCAACTTCTGGGATTGACATTGCAGGCGGATTCTTGACCAGCTGAGCCTCCAGGGAAGTCAAATGATGTAACCGTAAATGCACTGAATGATATAACTATCTTGAGATGTAAGTGGCCCTGACTCATCGGGAAGGAAAAGTTTGGGGAATTTGGTTCCGTGGATACTCTAGTTCTTAATAGCCATTTGACTTTAACTGTTGGCTGCAAACAGTTAAGATTCTTTTAGCCTCTCTCATAAGATGTGGATCGCTTCTTGGTGCTATGGAGGGCTGCAGGTGTCCCCCTCCCTGGCCGCTGTTTTTGAAATAAAATGTGAAGGTCATGCAGTCTCCACTCCTGTGACTGGGTGCTCTGTCTCCCATGGGTCCTCCAGCTCTCAGATTGCACAGAAAGGCTGTCTTCCATGAGGTTTGCAAGAATGTGGGCTCTAGATAAATGCTTTATGGAAATAAAACATATGCTCTCAAAAACTCTGCCCCTTGGAGTTTCCTGCCAGTCCTTCACTTGTATCTCAGTCAGTGACAGAATTTTGCCCTTTGTTTGGGAAGGGGCCTAGTGGAAACAGAGGGGCCCTGACCTCCCCATCCATGCCATCATACAGACCAGGATGTTAAAACTGGAAGGGTCTCCAGCATTCATCCAGGCTCTGCTTCCTACTCATTTATGACCTTGGGTGTCCATGAACTCCCCTGGGCTTCAGTGTCCTCATCTGTAAGGCAGGGATAGTAGCGGTCATATCCTTAAAGGCTGTGAGGATTGAAGGAGGTTAGTCAGTTTCTTAGCATTGCCTGATGGCCCAGATGATATTGGTTATTGTTGTCACACATCACATCACCCGGAGGGTCTTTCCATGGCCTGAGATGCCCAGACCTACTGAATCAGAATCTCTAGAGGGGAGGGCCCAGTAGTTCATGTTTTTTAAAATTCCCAGAGATAATTTTCCTGTTTAACCAGGAGTGAGAGTACTGATTCTGAAAGAGCTGCATTCATGGGGTCTTCTCTTTGGAGTTGGTATAGCCGTTATTTGTTGTTGTTCAGTCTCTAAGCCGTGTCCAGCTGTTTGTGACCTTATGGACTGTAGCATGCCAGGCTCCCCTGTCCTCCACTATCTCCCGGGGTTTGCTCAAGTTCATGTCCATTGAGTCAGTGGACCTATCTAACCACCTCATCCTCTGCTGCCCCCTTTTCCTTTTGCCTTCAGTGTTTCCCGGCATCAGGCTCTTTTCCAGTGAATTGGCTCTTGGCCTCAGGTGGCCAAAGTATTGGAGCTTCAGCATCAGCCCTTCCAATGAACATTCAGGGTTGATTTCCTTTCAGATTGACTGGTTTGATCTCCTAGCCACTATAGAAGCCAGATTCAGAATATTTGTGTTGCAACCCTAGCACACTTCCTCCTGCCCCCACCCCAAGCCATTTGCCCTTGACCTTGAGCCACGGACTTAACATCACTGAAAGTCAGTTGATGCAACAAGAAAATGAGGATGATATTAGTATCCCTCATAGGGTCATATAGGGATTAAATGAGATAATATATATCAGTCTTATAAATACCCCATTAAATAATGAGCACTTTATACCTATTAGCTCATTTAATCTTCATAACAACCCTGTGTGGGTAGGTACTATTAGAGACCCACATTTTACATATGTGGAGATAAAGATATGTGCTTGTGTGCATGCATGCTCAGTCGTTCAGTCATGTCCAACTCTTTGTGACTCTGGCTGTAGCCCACCAGGCTCCTCTTTCCATGGCATTTTCCAGGCAAGAATACTGGAGTGGGTTGCATTCCATGGAGTTATTTATGTAACTGCTCTAAGGTCACAAGTCATGACAGCACAGAACAAGCCATGATGAGCTGTTAAGCGAGCCAGTGGGTTCTACTAAGTGGCCCATGATTGCCCGGTCCAGGAGCAGTTGCTCACCACAAAAGTAGGCACAGAAAATATTCTCCTTAATGATGTTTATCTTATCTGGAGCTTGAGATCAGCTGTGTGGTGCAGAAGGGAAGAGGTTTTCCAAGTCTTTCCAGCTGTCTTGTCTGTGAACATTTACTGTGCGCCAGGGGTGGACAGCAGTAATTCATACCAGTCTGATGGCGGCAACCCCCGGAAATGTTGGGGTCACAGCAGAGGAGGGAGATGCATGCCTCAAACCTGTGCTTTTCCGAGGGAGTCGGATTCTGGGAGTTTCTAGCCTTCCATATACTGTCCTCCTTTTTGGAAGCAATACAGTTGTCTTCCTGTAAGAACAGAAGGGCCCCAGGCAACGCTGGGTACCAGTGATGAAGGTGTCCTCAAGCAGCCATGGCAGCCCTACTCTCCTGTCTTCATAAGCAAGGAAGACGGCCTCCAGGAACCAGGGGGTCCCCAACATGCCTTAGGCACACAGCCCTCTGAGAACAACAAACCCGCACAATTGCCGGCTGTCTCCTGCCAGCCAGCGGGGCTGAGTGTTCCTGGGCACCCGAGCCTTTTACTCCCCTCTCACCCCTCCCCACTTCTCCTGCCCCCTGGCTCCACACCCTCCTGAATGTTCCTTTCTAAACAGCCACAATCAGGAGCCTGTTCCTGTGCTGGGAAAAAAGAGCAGCATGAAGGCTTTTAAACTTGCTGGGTAATTTAAGGTATTTATCGCTATTTGGAGAGCTTTGCTTGTTTTGAATCCTTTCACCCTCCAGCTTTCAAAAATGGTGCAAGTGATTTTTTTTTTTTTTCCTGTAAAGGATGCTTCTGGGTCCTTCTGCTGACCCCCGAGGCTGGAGTCTGAATGCAACCTCCAGACCTGGGTCCATTAGCTGAGGTTTTGTTCATTCTTCAAACAGGCTGGCCATAAACATTCATTAGGCGCCTCCCTGGTCCAGGCCAGGCTCCTGTTTGTAGACTGCTCCCTGATTCCATGCAGGATGGTGAGTGTTTACAATACCTACAGCAGCAGCCTTGGAGGTTGGGAGCCCGTTGTGGTCTTTATGTCCAGGTTGACCCTGAGGTCAAGCCATGTTTTGCCAAAGGGCTATGTGACCCTGGGCACAGTTCCCAGCTTCTCAGGAACTTTGACTTTCATATGAAAAATGAGTGTGATAACAGCTCCCACCTTATTGCTTTAGATGTCAGATGACCTGGGTTCAAATCCCAGCTCTGCCACCTCCTCATGATGTGGTCTTAGCTTCTCTATTATCTGATTTAACTTACCTTTAAGTTCATAATAACAGGGAGTCCTTAAAAGGGAGTGAGAACTGAGCTAATGCACATGAAGATCTAGTGCCTGGCACTTAGAAGGGGCTTGATGAAACCACGGGTGGTTAGAGAAAAAGAGAGAAAACACATACACGTACACACACACGCCCTGCCGTGGCAAGAGGCGCTTGATAGATCTAACTTACTCCCCCCGCTTTCCTCAAACCTGAGCAAGCCAATAGCTGGACAGCAGCAGAAGCTTGCCAAGACAGTGGAAGAGTATGGACTTTCCACTTGGCTTCCTGAAGGTCTTACTGACCTGATAAGAAACGGAAGGAGAAGGGTGTCCTTCTCCCAGTGTACTCTGGTCAGAACAGTCCACCGAAGGTCCTGTGGTCTGCTGACTAAGGGAGGTCCTCTCTAGGGGACCCGCAGCAGAGACGGTGCTCAAAACCAAGGCTCAGAATTAATAAGCAACGTCAGCTGTCTGAGACAGAATGGTCCTTCCTTGTTCCTTCCTGTTCCAGTCATGTCCCTCCACAAACTGTTTCTACCCCCGTGGTGTCCCCAAGTCAGCTCTCTTCATCTCTCTCTCTCTCTCTCTTCCCCACTCCCGCCCTGGCTTAATGTTTCTGCTTCTGCCTTGCCAGTTACTTTGATTTTCCATGTGTGGGTTACCTGAAACACAAAAAAACTGATTTTCCTGCCCTGCCTTCTGAAAATGATGGGCTAATCAGAAGGCCCGAAGACCACGCATGGAGATGAAAAGATGATTGATTACCAGGTTGGAAGATTTGAATTAAAACAGAGGCAAATGGCAAGTCTTCTCTTGTCTCCCTAACGTGGGATGAGGTAGGTGATCTTTCCTCTTTAGCTTCATTACATCTGGTCTATTGTTCCACGTCCCCTCCTCCTGGAAGCCTCCTGTGATCTCCACTCCTATTGGATTACTAGTTTTGTGCTGCCAGGACCCAAACCAAGGGATGGGGATGTGGGAGGGAGCAGTCAGAGCCAGGCTGCTTGATTGAAAATCTTGACCCTGCAAATGATTTGCTGTGCCTTGGTTTCCTCCTTTGCAGAATGGAGCCCTTATTTAACCCCTGTTTCATAGGCTGTTCGGAATATTTAGTGAGATGATCCATATAAAGTACTTAGAATGTCTGGCCACCTCTCATTACTCTTACTGGTATCATCACGATGTTCATCACAGAAGCACTTATTGGACTGTAATCAATGATTCACTTGTCTCCTTCTTTCCCTCAAGGGTCTAGAAGCAAATTAGGAGCCAGAACAGTATCCTATTTAACTCCAGGGAACAATGGTGATGCAGAAAAGGCCACTGTTACAAGCAAGGTGATAATTTGTTTCCAGAAGACTCCTTTACTTCCAGAAAGGCTGCCTTTAACTTATGACTTGATACTTAGATATTTCACCCAGTTCTTTTTTTCTCTCTTCTCACTTTCTTCCTATTACATAAAGTAAGCAGAGTCATTTTGACAGCACAGAGGAAGCCCCTGTGCCCTTCATAGGAGTGTGGCAGCAGGAACACTGAAGCTGGCCAACTGGGCAGTGACTCAGCAATTTTCTCCCCGTAACTGGGGTCATTGCCAGCATCTCTTCTGACTGGGGGACCATGTCATACAATAGTATTTTAATTATCAACAATGGAGGAAATATGCTAAGATTTATGCTCTGATTTGAGATATTTTGATATGATTCAGGGTTTTTAAGCCTTGATGATGAGAATGCCTGAGAATGCCAGGGGCGGTACAAGGGCAGTTGTTTCCAGAAGCATGATGAACAAGGGGCGTGCATGGTGCCTATGGGTTCACCGACGTCCATTTGGTTTACATAGTGGAATAGAAGCTGCAGGAATAAGGGGGCCATGGGACAGTTTCCAAGGTTGGTTCTAGCACACAGAATGACAGGTTGTAGGAATGACATGTTCCACTCTGCCCTGAGTGGTCTGGCTATCTTATTGCAGGTGTGCATGTGGAGAAAGGCAGGAGGAGCAGCCAGCTCCAGAAATGGAGAGTAAAGAAGTTGATCCTTTCTGTTTCCTGGCACATTCTACTGAAGTACTATAATGAATGAGAGACTTGAAAGGAAAATCGCTTTTATGAAATATCATGCAACTTGTGTCCATGATGGATTTTGTGAACAAGTGTTTCTTTCTAGTCCTGGCTTTCTTCTGCAAGAGAAGTTGGCTTCAGATCCTAGTCCCACCTCCAAAAACACCTGGGAAGGAATAACCTCCCAGTTGAGCAAGACATCCCCTGGGATGGGCAGCTCCACACACGACAGGGAGTGCACACATTACCGGCAGCTCCCCTGGCTGGAAAAACGGTTCTTTCTATTGATTTTGAGTCTTCCTCCTGCAGCGGCCAGACAGTGAGCCTCCCCCAGGGCTGCCATACCACTCTGTCCTCCCACTCTGTCCCCCCAGATACACAGACCTGAATATGAGTCTCAACTGCTGGTGCCGGCTCTTACCTTTCCTGTTGCTTGCCTCAGTCTGCCTTAAACCACCACAGACCAGCTAGTTTAAAACAGAGATGTATTCTGTCCTGGTTCTAGGGGCCAGAAAGGCATTCCTTCAGAAGGCTCTAGGGGAGAATTCGTTCTTGGCCTCTCCCAACTGGTGGTGGTTCCTGGCTTCCAGGACCTAGGGCTTCATCTCTGTTCAGCCTCCTCTTCTGCCTCTTACAAAGACACCTATTGGATTTAGGGTCCACCCTGATGATTACCTAATTCCCGGGTGGCTCAGGCAGTAAAGACTCTGCCTACAATGCTGGAAACCTGGTTTTGATCCCAGGGTTGGGAAGATCCCCTGGAGAAGGGCATGGCAACCCACTCCAGTATTCTTGCTTGGAGAATCCCATGGATAGAGACCGGTGGGCTACAGTCCATGGGATCACAGAATCAGACACGACTGAGTGACCTAGTAGAACATAGGACTGGTGATCATGGATGGTCTGATTTTAAGAGCCTTAACTTAATTTCATCACAAAGACCCTTTTTCCAAATAAAGTATCATTCAGAGGTTCCAGGGATTCAAATGTGGGTATATTAGGGAGGGGGACACATTCAACCCAGGTCACCTCTTAATGGAAAGTTACTTATATGAATTAACACTGACTTGAAGAGGTTGCCTGTGTTGAGCCTAAAGCATTTTCCCAAGAGCAAACATCTGGTGATGCCTCTTTCCAGATGTGTGTTTGACAGATACTTAACCTCTTTGGACCTATATCTTCACCTGTATTATGGGAATAGTAATCATGTGTTGTTGTTCAGTCACTAAGTCATGTGTGACTTTTTGTAGCCCCATGGATTGCAGCACGCCAGGCTTCCCTGTCCTTCACCATCTCCTGGAGTTCGATCAAACTCATGTTCACTGAGTCAGTGATGCCGCCCAACCATCTCATACTCTGTTGTCCCCTTCTCCTCCTGCCTTCAATCTTTCCCAGCATCAGGGTCTTTTCTAAGGAGTTGGCTCTTCACATCAGGTGGCCAAAGTACTGGAGCTTCAGCTTCAGTCCTTCCAATGAATATTCAGGGTTTATTTCCTTTAGGATTGACTGGTTTGATCTCCTTGCTGTCCAAGGGACTCTCAAGAGCATTCTCAAGCACCGCAGTTCGAAAGCATCATAGCCCCTACCCCTAGGCTTGTTGTGAGGATTAAGCGAATTCATACAAGTACAATGCTTCAAGTGCCACGTGGCACAGAGCAAGCACTGTCTAAATATTAGCCATCTGTATGGTGATTTTCCTCCTGGCATTGTAATCACCCTCGGAACATACCTCACATACTGAGACTTTCCTAGATCACTCATTTTACATTGAGTGTACTCTTCTAATGTGCTGGCCTCTTATGTCTCAACTTCTTGGAACTTGCTGTGTGACTTTGGACAAGTTCCTTAATCTCTCTGAGTCTGGTAGAATTTTCCCCTTGGCAAAGCTGCTAAGGGATTAAAAGCGGGTCAGTCGTGTGACACGTGGTTTACATCAGTCCACGTTGGCTAGACAGCAAGAAGACAGCTTGTGCACAGTTTGTGGCCATGCCATAAACGTGGACGGCATCTCCCCTGCCTGTGTCTTCACTGCCCTTTGGAAGTGAGACTCTGCAGTCAGGTCTACCCAGCCTGTAGTAATGACTTGCGGTTAGGTTTAGTGAGTTCCCTTCTCTGAGCCTAATTTTTCTGCAGTTTCCAGCACAGGTGAGGCCCTGAGATTGAACCAGGGCCCCCTGCCTTGGGAGCATGGAGTCTTAGCCACTGGATCACCAGGCAAGACCCAGGAGCTGTTTCTGTAATATTACTCTTCCTTCACACTGACTCTGCCAGGCACTGTCCTGATCCGTCTACATTCCGTCTTCCCATCCTAGTGGGGAAGGTCCTGTTACAATCCCCATTTTACAAATGAGGGAAGAAACAAGGCCCAGAGTTTCAGTAACTTCAGTAAATTCGAGACTTCAGACCCAGGCACTTGAGCAACTGGATTTGATCCCCTCATTTAATGTCTGCAACAATTTCTAGGAGGCCCAGAGTTCCATAAGTGTTTTATAGAATTGAATATTGAACAGCTTTTCCTATTAACTGAGGATCCTTGGTCTTTGCTAGCAAACTAGAACATTTTCTTTGCCCCCTAGGCTTGAGAGTAGTGCAGATTTTTCTCTTATTGGTTTTCCACTTGGTTAGAAATTTGTTCCCATGTGACCTTGGATAAATTCCTTAACCTCTCTGAGTCTAGTAGAACTTCACCCTCCCCTCCCCCAGGAAAGCTGCTAAAAGATTAAAAGCAATCCGTCCTGTGACACATGGTTTACATCAATTCATATGAGCTGAACAGTAAGAATGGATGGTTCTTTAATCCCAAATGTTGTGTGACCTACCCAAGCCACATTACCTCTCTGAGCCTTCATTTTCTGAGGTTAATAACATTTAACATGTTAAATATGCTAATGTATAGAAAGTACCAGGCAAAATAACAAGTCTCAGTATACAGTAACTTGCAAAGGAAAATAAAACATACTTTGCATTTTCTCAAGAAAAGTATATTTTTAACTATAGTTTGCTTAGATAAATTTCATACAGATATCTCCTATAATAGCATGTGTTTTTAATGGAGATCATGCTAATGTTATGTATATTGAGCTATTCTGGCCAAATGAAAAGTTTGCAAAGAAATACTTTTAAAATTGAATGAGAAATGAATGGCGATAATCATCATTATGTGTGAAACAGAATCATTTACCATTGAAAAGGATCTAATTAAGAAACGATAATAGACATTAATTACTTCAGCTTCTTGATGAGAGTTGTGAACATTCCTGGGCTTCTGTAACCATGAAGTGTGGTCTCAAATTGCCCCGCATGGATCCTGGCCCTTTTCCATCTGGATAATAAGGGGTTTGGTTCTCCAATCTTTGTTTTTCTTCTCTTTTTCTCTTAGATATGTAGTGTCAGTAGGATGCATTACCAACTTCAGGATCCAAAAAGTTGACTGCGACCAGGAGTTATAATAGCAGTAATAATAATAAATAATATTAATAATAAAAATAATAAGTTCTTTCAGGTTTTTCTGTAACGTCTCACTGAAAAACCCAAACAAACTTTTTAACCACCCCAGTACAAATAATTGCCATTCTGAGCTGAGCACACACTCAGTGTCAGACATCCATGTTAGCGACTGAAAAACCACCAGCTCTGACGTCAGCTTCCTGGTCCTCAGCCCCGTAGTTGACTGAGCAAGCTACCGCTCTGTGCCTCGGCTTCCTTTCCTGTGGAAATGGCATTCATACATTACTCTTCTTATAAGATTGTCTTGAGGTTTAAATGAAATAGATTGTGTTTAGTAGGTAGCACACTCTCTGGCAAGCCATAAGCACTTGATCATATTGATTGCTGTTAATACCTTGAAGAACTTTCTGGTGAAGATGGATGAGGAACTCAGGCTCAGTGAGGCTTGGGGGCTGGCTCAGGGTCACATGTGCTTTAGTTGGTGTGGTTGGGGGACATGGGCTCAAGCCTAGCTCTGACTCTAGAGGTGGGGCTCATACCCTAACCCTATGTCAACCTTGTCGTCATGGGTAGCATTGTCTGCACAAGAGGGAAACTGTCAGTGATTGCCTTTTTCATATCAGTTTGATTTTTGAGCCATTATCTAGAGACTGGCTTTCACTTTATGGATAGTGTTTTAGTTTCCTGTTGTTGCTGTACCAAATTATCACAAGTTAGGAACTTGATACAAATATTGTATTAGCGAAAAAGTTCATTCGAGGTGGTCTGTAACCCGAACAAACTTTTTGGCCAACTCAATATTTTAACTTTCTGAAGGTCAGATGTCTGAAATGGGTGTTATGAGGCTAAAATCAAGTTGTCAGCAAGTCTGAATTCCTCCTGAAGAATTTGGAGGAGCATCTGTCTCTTGCCTTTTCCAGCTTCTCAAGACTGCCTGAATCCCTTGGCTGGTGGTCCCATCATTCTAACCTCTGCTTCTGCTGTCACATCTCATCTGATGCTGACCCTTCTGTCTGTCTCTTATAAGGACCAGTGTGATTATTCCCTGAATAATTCAGGATATCTTTTTATCTCCAGATCATTAATCACACTGGCAGTCTGTTTTGGCCACATGAAGTCACACAATCACAGGGCCCAAGATGAAGACGTGACCTCTCTGGGGGGCAGCCTGTTGCCTACCACAAACGGTCCTCCTCATCTTGCCTCGAAGCGGACCCTGTTCTCCTTTCTCGATCTGCTGTGTGGTGTTGGCTTCAGGGCATTGCAGATTTAGTCCTAATCCCCAGCCCCTCTCTTCACTGACATGCGAGCCCAGGCAAGAGTTTCATTTCTTTGTGCCCCATTTTCTCGCTTCTTCATCTGAAAAAATAAAGACTTCACCCATTTTGTGAGGCTAGTAAGAGCACAAAATGAAGTAATGTGTATAAAATGCCTGGTCCTAATTGGTTCTCAAAAATGGGAGCCTTTATTCTCACGATGATTACTTTCAAATCATTTTTAATGCTCCTATAACAACAAACAGAGCCCAGTGTCTTGGTTTAAAAAAATGAACAAGGGTTTTAGCATGTAGGTCAAGGGGTCCCTGGTCATGGCCTGCAGAAAAGCAGGAAAAGAAAACCCCAGCATGGTTCCAACTTACCAGAACTGGATTCGGTTGGGAACAAAAGGGTTATTCAGCTGACCAGATGATGGGTGTGAACCAGAAGGAGACAGGGCACAGGGAGTGGGATTAGCTTGGCCAACAGTGTTTGACTGTGAAGACTGCAGATCAAGGCAGTCTTCTGTAACCACGTTTATACTAAAAGAGGCACAAGATATTTTACGACTCCTATCGAGGTCCAAAGACTAAATAGCAACCCTGTTTGATCAGCCTTTCATGGGTTCTATTATGTTTCCAGGAGGAATTGGGTATAAATCTCTCAAGGTGTCTATTTGAAAGCGGGAAGAACCACTGGGAATTTGAGGGGAGTAGAACAGAGAAGGCGAAATGCAAGCCTAGCCTCTCTGAGTTGTCACAGAATTTCAGACACAGGACGCAGCTGCCTTGGGCACCATGTTGCCACGATGGGTAATTGGAGCCTGCACGGCAAGGGAAAAGTGAATCTTTGTCTTCTGAAGAACCTTCTCTCTCTACCAGCCTCATCTCATATCACTCTGCCAGCTAACCACATCCTTCGAACTTACTCCCACCGTGAGACTTGGGTGGTGGTCGTTCCTCCCTGGGAGCCCACATCCCTATAGATGTCCACATGGTTGGCTCCTTCTTGTCAAGTCTCAGATGAAATATCACCTCTTCCAAGAGACCTTCCATGCTGCAGTCACTCCTGGTTGCATCGCCGTGTTTATTGTCTTCACCATCAGCAATGATTTGCTCATTTGTTTGTTTGGTCCCTCTCTCACCAACTCTGAAATAGAGTCTCTATGGGAACAGGGACCTTGACTGTTACCTACCATTGTCACCCAGTGCTGGAACATTGCCTACCACACAGAGGATATTTATGATAATAATCGCTAACACTTATTTTGTGCTGTATCCTCCCTTTCTAAACTAATTCCTTTAATTTCTCTCATCTATTTCACAGGTGAGGAGACTTGAGATACAGTTTGGTAAATTTTGTTGTTCATTGTTCAGTCGCTCAGTTGTGTCCATGGACTGCAGCACGCCAAGCTTCCCTGTCCTTCACCATCTCCCAGAGCTTGCTCAACATCATGTGCATTGAGTCAGTGATGCTATCCAACCATCTTATCAGCTGTTGTCCCCTTCTCCTCCTGCCTTCAATCTTTCCCAGCATCAGGGTCTTTTCTAACGAGTCTGCTCTTCGCATCAGGAGGCCAAAGAACTGGAGCTTCAGCTTCAGCATCAGTGATTCCAATGAATATTCAGGACTGATTTCCTTTAGGATGGACTGGTTGGATCTCCCTGCAATTCAAGGATCTCCTTGCAAGAGTCTTCTCCAGCACCACAGTTGAAAAGCATCAACTCTTCAGTGCTCAGCCTTCTTTATGGTCCAACTGTCACCTCCAAACATGACTACTGGAAAAACCATAGCTTTGACTAGATGGACCTTTGTTGGCAAAGTAATCTCTCTGCTTTTTAATATGCTGTCTAAGTGTGTCATAGCTTTTCTTCCAAGGATCAAACATCTTTTAATTTCATGGCTGCAGTCACCATCTGCAGTGATTTTGGAGCCCAAGAAAATAAAGTCTGTCACTGTTTTCATTGTTTCCCCATCTGTTTACCATGAAGTGATGGGACCAAATGTCATGATCCTAGTTTTTTGAATGTTGAGTTTTAAGTCAGCTTCTTCACTTGCCTCTTTCATCCTCATCAAGAGGCTCTTTAGTTCCTCTTCACTTTCTACCTTAACAGTGGTGGCATCTGCATATCTGAGGTTATTGATATTTCTCCTAGTAATCTTGATTCCGGCTCGTGTTTCATCCAGCCCGGCATTTTGCATGATGTACTGTGCATATAAGTTAAATAAGCAGGGTGACAATATACAATCTTGACGTACTTCTTTTCCAATTTTGAACCAGTTCATTGTTCCATGTCCAGTTTTAACTGTTGCTTCTTGACCCTCATAGGATTTCACAGGAGGCAGGTGAGGTGGTCTAGTATTCCCATCTCTTTAAGACTTTTCCACAGTTTGTTGTGATGCACACAGTCTAAGGCTTTAGTGTAATCAGTGAAGCAGAAGTAGATGTTCTTCTGGAATTCTTTTGCTTTTTCTATGATCCAACAGATTTTGGCAATTTAATCTCTGGTTCCTCTGCCTTTTCATAAGTCAAATTAATAGACTACTAAGCTATATTCCACATATGACTGAATTAACTTAGTATCAGTTATTGCTATCATCATCCCTTGTAACAAAACACCCCATTTCTTCATGATAACTGTCAAGGGCTTCAAGGCACAGAAAGAACAAGGTTCCTTTTGTTTTTCTACTGGGTGCATTTTATGTTTTCAGAGAATTGCTGCACAGATTAGTTGAGCATCTACCTGGTGTCAGGCATTCTGCTACATTTTATTTTATTTATTCACTGGGATTCAATCTCCATTGTTGGGTGCACTTTATTTTTAAATACACGAAGCAGCCCTGAGAAGTACATCATTGCCCTGTTTTGTGCACTTTGGAAAACAGAGACCAAGAGGGGTAGAAAACCTCCCGCCCACATAGTAATTTCTATTCTACCTTTATTTCTCCTGAGTTTCTCCAGATACATGCCCTGCCCCAGACCAGAGCTCCTCGGTCATGGTAGATACTCTGTAAATGTTGGCTGAGTGAGTGGAGTGGGGACAGGAAGTCAGCCAACCTGTGAGGGCATGTTTATTATCTTCTTCTAGAGAGGAAGATTCAGGTCAAGGTCACCCAGCTAGTCAGTGAGTCAAGAATCCATCCCAGGCATTTCCAACTCCTCCAACCAGTAGAGTTCAGGACCCACAACATCTCCTCTGCAGTTTAGAGGCAAGGGGGATGAGGGTATACACGAAGCTTGTGACTCCCGGGCAGCTGCCTATTCAGGATAAAAATTACCCATAAGCACTGCAGGGTCCCTTTGAGTAGAACTGTGTTCTGCATTGGCCTCTGCCTGGGGTGTGGATCAAGGAGGAGGGATTGGGAATAGAGAGAGCCCTCAAAACAAAGCCATTCTGCCTGGAGGTTTTCCATCGTTGGTGAGGCCAGGCCTGTGTGGACTATGAGTAGGATTCGGGGCTTGGCCAGAGTGTGGCAGACAACAGCACTGATGCCTGCTGAGGTGGGAGTGGGCAGCTTTCATCTCTCTGGAGGCCGTCCTTGCATCATTCACCACAGAACGGGGAAAAGGTGAAACAGAGCTCTGCCCTGTGGAAAATCTTAGCTTCTAGAAGTGCTGCCAGTAAAGTGGCTTTAAAAAAGGTGTAGTTTTATGACTTTCAGGCATAGCACATAGCCTAAAAATAAGACCTGTTAAGTGTTAATACAAAAATTATCTGAGAAGATTACCATTTACGGTTTGCCTCTCTTAGGTTGTTAGTAGAAGCTCATAGGTTCCCGCCTTATAGGTTGTTAGTAGAAGCTTGGTAGCTATTTTCTGGATGAATGAATGAAGTAGCGAGGGAATGAATGAATGTGTGAGTGAATACATGCATTGACATCTGTGGGACAATTCATTCCTATAGGATATTCACCCCTGGATTCAGTTCCATCATGCTGGTGTTTCTTAGCCATAGAACCCAAGCTGGAGAGGCAGCCTGGAGAGGCCTGGAGTCCTACCAACCTGGTGGATGAGCAGAAGGGCAGAGAGGAGAAAGAATGTTCCCATAATTGTTGGCACTTGACTGTAAATGCACACGGCTGGCAGAAGACCAGTCAGCAGTGGAAACGAAGAAGAAGCCAGGAGACCCAGCAGAAAAAGGGGGAGGGCAGGGCTGCAGATCCCTAAGCTGATGACAGTGTTGGCAAGAAAAGAGTCTGCAAAACTGTGTCCAGACACATGGGTGTGCCTCCCTTCCAAAGGAGCCCTTTTCTTTCTTGCTTTCTTGAAGGATTACAGGATAAATAGGAATTGATAGGAAATACAAATGGACACGTGGATGGATGGGTGGATAGATGGATTGGTGGGGATCAACATGGGCTTTATAAAGAGCGTTGGTCTTGAGCAGCAAAGCTAACAGCCCGATTCTGTCATCTGTAAAAAGAGAACAATCAACCCTGGTCCTCCCTAGCTCCAAGGGCCATCAGAAAGCTCAAAATAAAAGCCAGACACCTTTGTTCAGTCCTGGCGCTCAGCAGCTGAAAGGAATTATTATCTGGGTCACCTCTTCCCCTCCAGAGACTATCTATCGTCCCCTGCATTGCAAGTATATTATGATTAAAATGCAAAACATAAGTCAGAATCTTAGTAAACTCTGTGATCACATTGGAATTCCTCCAACGGGCTCTACATGGATTTTTCTTTCCTCCTCTCAGCTCCCAAGCTATTTTTCTTATGTTGGAGGTTGCCAAGATTTTATGGCTATTTGGTTATCTTACCCATGCATATGGTTAGCATTAATTTATGCTGAAATAAATCTGTAAGCCTTCATCTGTCTTATTGCTCTAGAAGCATTAGTTGTAAGACCTAAAATGTTATGATCTCTGAAAGAGCTGAGGTGCAATCTGCCTGCTTATTATTCCATTTAGCTTGAAATTCTTCTCTTCTACCCTTTGATATTTTTATATAAGCAAATTAGGTTGTTTGGTATTAAAAAAAAGAAACCAAATTATGCCCCTTAATACGTATGCTTGTCTCAAGTTACTTAGAGTTGCTTTGTATGAGAAAAATTAAGCTGTAATTTATCATCCAGTGATAAATTCTGAATGCCCCCTTTTCCATTGTTAAACATTTCTCGTTAAGGCATGATACACTGAATCAGTGACCAGGGATTCAAATGCTAATTAACTGTATGATCTCAGACAAGTCTCTTAGCCTAGCTGAGCTCCATTTCACCTGTAGATAACCAGGTTGGAAGACTGCTGTGAAGATTAAATATAAAAATATATGTGGAGTGCTTGGCATATAATAAAACTTAGTATCAATAGATGCTGTGAGGTCATACTACCATTGTGGTTGTGCTGATGAAGAATTTGGGGTGAGAGGTTGGACTTGGACTTTCCTTTAGAGCAAGTTAGATAGAAGTAATAGCTCCTGGCACTGCCGGCGTTCAGCTCCTGCTCTGTCTCTGTGTTCATTCCCTGATGCCCAAGTTGATTTGCACCCTTACTCTCGTGTTGGGAATTTCTCAGGCTCATGCTCTGATGTTTTCTGATGGCTGCAGAAATTCATTCTGAGCATTTCTATATATGATTCTGTAATTCTGTGACTCTTCCTAAGAAAAGTCCAATGAACACCAGTTCAACCTGTCTTACCACGCTCCAGGGTTAGGCTGACTTGTCTTCCCCAACCAGGTGCTAACCTAGGAGGATAGCCATTCTGTAAGAGACAGTCCTCTGCATTTCCCAGCTCAACCAGGTGCAGAAGACCCTAATGACCAGGTAACTGGCAGATGATTGTGGTCATAAGTAATAAGTTACTTGATTCTGGTACATACTGCTGCTGCTGCTAAGTCGCTTCAGTTGTGTCTGACTCTGTGCAACCCCATAGTCAGCAGCCCACCAGGCTCCTCTGTCCCTGGGATTCTCCAGGCAAGAATACTGGAGTGGGTTGCCATTTCCTTCTCCAGTGCCTGAAAGTGAAAAGTGAAAGTGAAGTCGCTCAGTTGTGCCCGACTCTTAGCGACCCCATGGACTGCAGCCCACCAGGCTCCTCTGCCCACGGGATTTTCCAGGCAAGAGTACTGGAGTGGGTGCCATTGCCTTCTCTGCTGGTACATACTAGGCCCACACAAATTCAGTTCCTATGTGCTATTCTCTATGGGCTCTTCTTTAAAAATTTATTTTTATTGGAGTATAGTTGATATTCAGTGTTGTGTTAGTTTCTGCTGTACAGCAAAATGAATCAACTGTACTTATAGCCACTCTTTTCCCATATAGGTCATTACAGAGTATTGAGTAGAGTTTCCTGTGCTATGCAATAGATGCTTATTGACTATTTTATGTATAGTAGTTTGTATATGTCAATCCCAATCTCCCAATTTATCCCTCCTCCATTTCCCATGAGTTTGCTTCCTATATCTGTGTAACCATAAGTTTTCTATATCTGTGTCTCTGTTTCTGTTTTATAAATAATTTCATTTGTACCTTTTTTTTTTTAGATTCCACATATAAGCAGCAGCAGCATATATTTCTCTTTCTCTATCTGACTCTGTGGGCTCTTGATTTAGAATTTTAGGTTCTGGACAAGCCTTGACGTTGTGGAGACCTTTTTAAGACTTTCTATTGTGAATTGGTTTCCCTGTCTGTCTGTAGAGGTTGGTTTGAGACTTGTTTGTGTGGCTCCCAACTTACAAGACACATGGTCCTTCTCGTGTATGGATGCCACAAATCCACAGTTCATGCAGCACTCTCTGGATGTTGCCAGGTACCAGGAGGGGGTGTGATGGAGCCCAGGGTTGCCTGCACTGGGAAGCCAGCAGGGCCCAGGCCAGTTATCACCACTTCTGGGTCATCATTTTTCTACCAAGTGCTTTATGACTTGTTATCTTCTCACTTGAGTGTTCAAGCCAATGGTTGTTGACTGAATTCTCAAAAGAGGTACTAATTCAGTTCAGTTCAGTTCAGTCGCTCAGTCGTGTCCGACTCCCTGCAACCCCATGAATCGCAGCACGCCAGGCCTCCCTGTACATCACCAACTCCCAGAGTTCACTCAGACTCACGTCCATTGGGTCAGTGATGCCATCCAGCCATCTCATCCTCCGTCGTCCCCTTCTCCTGCCCCCAATCCCTCCCAGCATCAGAGTCTTTTCCAGTGAGTCAACTCTTCGCATGAGGTGGCCCAAAGTACTGGAGTTTCAGCTTTAGCATCATTCCTTCCAAAGAAATCCCAGGGCTGATCTCCTTCAGAATGGACTGGTTGGATCTCCTTGCAGTCCAAGGGACTCTCAAGAGTCTTCTCCAACACCACAGTTCAAAAGCATCAATTCTTCAGAACTCAGCCTTCTTCACAGTCCAACTCTCACATCCATACATGACTACTGGAAAAATCACAGCCTTGACTAGACGGACCTTAGTCAGCAAATGTCTCTGCTTTTGAATATGCTATCTAGGTTGGTCATAACTTTTCTTTAAAAGTATATAAATCCTGGCTAGCTCAGCAGTAATCATGACTTATAATAATGACTCGTATTTCTTGGGCACTTACTGTGTACCACCCACCATTCCAGGTGCTTTACTTGGATTATCTCATTTCACCCTCCCATTAAGTAGATGCTCTGAGATCTCCATTTTACAGATGAAGCCGAGGCCAAGGAGCTTACAGACTCACCCACAGTCACAGCTGGAAAGCAGGGGTAAGGACTGGATCCTAGGGTGGTCTTTAGAAACTTCTAGAAGTGGACAGATGTTATGAGGTAAGGTGGGAAAATGGAGGCCAAAATCAATTTCACTCAAAATTTTTTTCAAGGAAATGAACTTTTCTACCTAGAACTGTCATATTCCAGATAGCACCCAGGAAAAGTTTTCTTTCGTAACTTTAGGTTTTAGATTGAGGAATGACCTAGATTCAGTCTTCTGGTCCACAAGCCACGAATCATCACATGACAGCCATATTTCCTCTTGTTTGATGCAGAAGGGTGGGGGTTATCGTTCTGTATTTCCTGCCTGCAGCCAGTGTGTGGAGGGGGTAGGAGTTCACACATAAATTTGGCAACAGTGTGGTCATGTTTTCTGTGCATCACTTCCCAGCACAGCATCTGATGGGCCTTAAATTCTCAGAAAACACAAAGGCGTGCGGTTATCTCTGTGTCTGTAAACTGGGGACCCCGTGTGTGCTCTCAGGCTGTCACAGCTGAGAAGGACCTTGGAGACCAGTGCCTCCCATCCTTCCATTTTGCAAATGAGATGCAAGCCTTCAGGTGACTCATCCTGCTGGGTTTTAACTGTGGATGAAACATGTGCTGTTAGAAAAGTGGGTTCAGAGAAATTCCTGGAGCTCTCGTCCTGGTCCATGATTTGGCCTCAGCCAGACTTCCTTCCTTCCCAACCTGCTGCCTCGGGACCATCAATCAGCAGTTGCTTCCTACAGCAAACACGCTTCCTTCTGCTCAAACCACATTGGAAGCTTTGTCTGCTTCCAAGGGTGGGGCCAGTGAGTGTCTTAAAGAGCCTCATTTGTCTGTTGTGTTCTGGTTAAGATTGGGGCAGGACTCACCCCCCACCCTCCAGGAAGCTAAGTGTGCCCAGTCCGTTCATGAGTCATTTAACAAACTTTTCTAGAGCACTCGCTATAATTATATGATGAATAATAGTAACTATATTTATATGATGCTTCTCTGTACTTGGCTCTGTGATAAGTGTTGTCTTACATCAGCACCCAAGACTTGATCCCAAGGCTGGAGTGGGCAGGAGAGGCACCTGGCCTTTAACATGAGGGAAGAGTTGGGGCTGCCCTGCAGGGAGGGAAAGCCCCAGGAAGACCATCACGGGGAAGACACAGGCCAGAACAGGCACCATCTGTGTCCGCTTGTGTCCCTGCCCCCAGCTCTGCTGCCTGCACAGGCTTTCCTAGGCCCATCTCACAAGAAGATCCCTTTCCACCTCTCTTTACTACCCCTGCCCACGCCTCATCCATACCACTTTTTCAAAATTCTACCATATATTGGTTTTTTTATTGTTGTTTCTAAATTTATTTATTTTTTTAATTGAAGCATAATTGCTTTACAGAATTGTGTTGTTTTCTGCCAAACATCAACATGGTTCAGCCATCCCCATCCCACCCCTCCAGGTTGTTACAGAGCCCCGGTTTGAGTTCCCTGAGTCATACAGCAAATTCCCATTGGCTATCTATTTTATATATGGTAATATCTATTTATCATAGATTTTTTATTTAATACCAATGTGTAGAAATCACAATTTAGGTCACAACTAGGTTGATTCCATGTGGGAAGCTAATGAGACTGCTGGAAGTTCTCAAGAGTCTTTTTGTCTAAGAGCCATTATCTCTCTTCAGGTGGGCTCATACTCTTGGGACTCTGGGTGAAGATTTAAATATAAATGATTCCCAGGTAGTCATAGGAACTTGACTGAGCAGAGAAAGGTTTGGAAAGAAAGAGCAAGAGCGAGCAAGATTTAGTTTTCATTAAAATAACTTGGTGCCTATAAATAAGGTGAGACGCAGTTAATAGCTTTCTATTCAAGGGGTCTTGGCACTCTGGAGACTATGTATGGGGGTCCTTGAAAACTGAGACATTCCTTTCTAGTCATAGCTTTTGTTCATTCTGAGGGTTGAATTAATTCATTTGTACTTTTCAAGTAGCTAAAACTATTGTTACTTTTTAAAAAAGTTATCTTCACTATTGTTTCCTCTTGGGTAAGAATAAACGTTGACTTCTGACTTGTGAAAAATGGAAGCATTAAAACCAACATCCAAGGTCATCTGGCCAGTCATGGAGCAAACAGTGTGAAACAGCCTGCTTTCAAAGAGAGAGGAATATCTTAGAAAATTTCCCCGAGCATAGAGAGGTCCCACAAAGATATTCACTGTGGCACTGTTTATAATAGGGGATTGTTCAGAGAGTCAAATAAACTGTATTCATCAAACTATCAACTATGATGTTCTAATTAGGAAGAACAAGGTAGATCTAAGTCTAATAAAATAAAGTCATAGTCTACTGTTGAAGGAAAAAAGCTAAAAAATACTTTCAGTCCAATACCATATATCCTAAGACAATTGCCATATATTTTCTGTGGATGCATTTATAATATAGTCATATGAATGTACAGAAAATAGTCTGGGAGGATTTTAATCAAACCAAAAGCAATGTGAAAGTGAAGTTGTTCAGTCGTGTCCGACTCTTTGCGACCCCATGGATGGTAACCTACCAAGGTCTTCTGTCCATGGGATTTTCCAGGCAAGAGTACTGGAGTGGGAGAGGGGACCAGGAATGACCCAGGGAGTTCCACCCTCCTTGGTCCTTAGAGTGGGAAGCCAGAGGATGAAGCTATTGGCCTGCATGCTCCCTGACCAGCTGTGTGAAGCTGGACTTTGGAATTGGCTCTGCCCACCCCTGAGGTCAGGCATCTTTCATCCAGGCAGTGCGTGCCAATCTAACAGAACACGACATTGTAGTAACCGTCAGGGATCCAGCATCCTTACGTAGCACCTGCAGTTAGGCGAGCAGCATTCTAAGTGTTTTATGGATGGTAAGGTCTGTCTAGTCAAGGCTATGGTTTTGCCTGTGGTCATGTGTGGATGTGAGAGTTGGACTGTGAAGACGGCTGAGCGCCGCAGAATTGATGCTTTTGAACTGTGGTGTTGGAGAAGACTCTTGAGTCCCTTGGACTGCAAGGAGATCCAACCAGTCCATTCTGAAGGAGATCAGCCCTGGGATTTCTTTGGAAGGAATGATGCTAAAGCTGAAACTCCAGTACTTTGGCCACCTGATGTGAAGAGTTGACTCATTGGAAAAGACTCTGATGCTGGGAGGGATTGGGGGCAGGAGGAGAAGGGGACGACAGAGGATGAGATGGCTGGATGGCATCACGGACTCGATGGACGTGAGTCTGAGTGAACTCCGGGAGTTGGTGATGGACAGGGAGGCCTGGCATGCTGCAGTTCATGGGGTCGCAAAGAGTCGGACACGACTGAGCGACTGAACTAAACTCATTGAATCCTCACAACCAACCTATGATATTTACACTATTATTATTTCCATTTTACAGAGGAAATTGAGACACAGAGAAGTTAAGTCATTTATCTATTGTCACACTGCTAGAAAATGGAAGGACTAAGTCAGAGCTGTACACTTAAGCTGCTGTTCAGACATAGGATGGTATTATGTACTGAATAGCATCTATGTGTCCGGGGATGCTTTTGAGAATGAAGTTGTTGTTGTTTAGTCACTAAGTCATTTCTGCCTCTTTACGACCCCTTGGACTTTAGCCCGCCAGGCTCCTCTGTCCATGGGATTTTGCAGGCAAGTGTACTGGATTGGATTGCCATGTCCTTCTCTAAGGGATCTTCCCAACCCAGGGATCAAACCCACATCTCCTGTTTGGCAGGAGGATTTTTTTTTTTTTTAACCACTGAGCCAGCAGGGAAGTCCTTTTGAGGACGAAGGGGGCCATCATAAATACTTACACGGATCACTAGGCCTGAGCTGAAGCATGCTGGTCACACCAGGATGTATGGCCACTAAACTGTTTCTTGCCCCTGACAGCATGGCACCTGCCTTTGTAGAGCTGGCTGCTCAGGGGAAGGGAGATGAGTAAGTGGCAGCACTACCATAGTGTGCCATGTGCCAGCATGTGGAGGTCACAGTGGCTGGGAGAAAAACAGCAGCACAGAGAAGGGCCCCTGACTCGGTCTCTGGGAATCAGGGAGGGCTTCCTGGAGGAAGGGGCAACTAAGTTGACACTCTTGGATGAGTAGGAGTTAGGCAGGCAGAGCCGAGTGTGTTGTGGCAAGAGCTGACCTTGGAGGGACACCAAGGCTTGGGTCTAGAGGGGACATCTCTGGCCTCGGGCACACCCTTCCCCTCTGGAACCTCAAGTCCAATAAGATACAGTTTCTATCAGGAGTCTGCAAACATTTTCTTAGGGCTAGATAGTAAACATTGTAGGTTTTGTGGACCAAGAGGCAAAATTGAGGCTGTTGTGTGGAAACCTACATAACTGTGTCAATGTAATCATTTAAAGTATAAGAATACTCTTAGCCCTAGGACCGCAAACAGGGCAACTGATTGGATTTGTCCCTGGGTGGTTATGCCACATTTACCATCTTGCCCAGGTTTAACTGGCGTATCTATTTGTCAAGAAGCTTTGCCGAGTATTACATAGACGATGGTGTAGAATCAGGTACATGACACGATTCAAAACCCAGAGACCCGGCAGCCCGGAGTTCAAAATCATCTCTGCCACCCACCAGCTGGAGGGCTCCCACACACCTTGAAACCTCCCAGAATCTTGGCTTCCTCAGCTTGTAAGATGCAGATGACAACCCCCCCCCCCCCACTTCCTGGGGCTGCTGGATGACCCAGTGAGCATCCATTGGTTATGTCCCCTTTCCTCTTGTTCAACATCCACCACACACTTATTCTGTGCCACACCCTGCTCCAGGCTCTGAGAGGTCAGAGCTATACCTGACAGCCAGGACACCATTCACATTTTCTTTATAATGTATTTTTGGTGGTCATTTCTGTGCAAAACCTGGACCCATGGTCAGGCACACAAGCCCTTGTTCCACCACCACCCTGGTGGAAGGAATGAGTGTGACGTAGGATGTGCCTTCCCCTGGGTCTCTGGCCAGGATTCTACCTGGAATCGTGTTTACTTCATTAAAATGAAGCCTGAATGTGACGGAATGGATGTGAGGTTCTTTGAACTCCTGGGATAAAAAAAAAAACCGAGATGTCACCAAAGCCTTCATCTCTGGCATGAGTCCTGGGGGTGAGTGGAGAGTGATTAGAGCCCATTGGTATCTTCCTTTTGCCTCAGAACTTTCTGCCCTCCCTGTGTGCTTAGTCAGAGTGACTTTCGGTTCTCAGCTTTGATGTGGGAATGAGAGTTCCTCAAACCTAAGTCAGATTCCCGGCCCCCACACTGCAGAAGTTGGGAGCTTCCACTGGTTTAGAGAGCTCCCACCAGACCCTTTGCTGACCAGAGAAGATTCTGGAAGTTGTTGGTCCGTGAATCAGCTCTTGGGATGTTGCAGCAACTAGGGGCCTGGGGAGTTCTTTAGAGAGAGATGAATTGCCTTCAAATCCTGGCACTTTCATTTACCAGTAAATTGTGTGACCTTGAGCACGTCATACGGCCTCTATGAACCTCATCTTTGCCCATCTGTAAATGGACGTAGTGTAGCCCATTTACTTGGTTTGCCATGAGGACCAAGTAGTGGCCATTCTTAGCAGTTAATGAGTATTTCCTGTGTGCCAGCTGCTGTGCTGAGAGCTCGGCTCTTGAAGGTGCTATGAGGTGAAGGTGCTGATCATAGGGAGGTTTCATGTCTGTTCCAAGAACTTAGGCAGTTTGGTTCCAGAATCAAACATCCTTAATCATTAGTTGACCTTGCCCCATTAAGAGAGAGAGAACTTGAAAACTGTGTGTGTGTGTGTGTCAGAGGGGAAGTCATGCAGTTCGACTTCATGAGCAAGCATTTCTTCAACACCCACTCTGCAAAGCCTTGGACACATAAAGACACGGAGGCACTGTTCCTGGCAACAAGGAGGGAGCTCCAGGCAGATACTTCTATCTTGTCTTGTAACTAGTGATAAGAATGTTTCCTTGCACTCAATTCTACCCTCCCTGTGCTTTAACTTACTGTTAAATCATTTTGAAAATTCTGCATCCCAGAGCGTTTGGCCAGAGGTGGGGGAGGCATCCTTGTGCAGAAGCAGCCCTCACGGGCCCTGCCACACTCCTTTCTTGGGCATGTCCGGTCCTTGCCACATACAGGCGTGACTTGGATGTGAGATGGCTGTGCAGTCATGTTCTAGAGTGCCAGGAACAGTGGGACAGCCTGGAAGGAGTAACATTGGTGGAGGTGAACATGTATAGAGGACCTTGTGTAAATGAATGATGTGACCCTCCACCCCATTTGGCAGCAGTGCTGGGCTGAGAAAGGGATGCACAGGAAAGGAGTTTATTTTGCCCTCACCAGAGCAATCATTCTGAGTGTACAGAATATGGTGTTAGACCCCAGGGGGACCCCTAGGTATGTTAAATCACCATCTGCACCCCCTTTGCTGTGTGAAGCCCTCAGTTGGTAGGGGGCTTGGCGAACAGTTTCTAAGCTTTCTGCTTCGTTCCCACCCACTCCATTTCTTTTTCTTTCTCCTCCCACCTCCTTCCCCTTCCCTCCTTACCCCTCCCCACCCCCTCCTCCCTACTTCCTCCCTTCCTTTCTCAATTTGGGAAATTTTTGGAGATAAAGGGAAGTCTGCATGTGCATACTAGGTTGCTAAGTCATGTCTGACTCTTTGTGACCCCCTGGACTGTCTGTCATCCGCCAGGCTCCTCTGTCCATGGAATTCTCCAGGCAAGAATATTGGAGTGGGTTACCATTTCATTCTCCAGGGGATCTTCCCAACCCAGGGATCGAACCAGAGTCTCCTGAGTCTCCTGCATTGGCAGGCAGATTCTTCACCACTGAGCCACCTGGGAAGCCCAAAGGGAAACATCGCAAATGATATATTGATAATAAGCACTCTTTTATTCACCGTCCCACATTAATGAATATAACATCTTGGCATCTTTGCTGCAGTTCTTTTATAGGTCTGCCATATAATAGAAATAAATTGTCACCCACGTAGAAATCCCTTTTGAACCTTTTCTTTGTCCCTCTCTTCTCAACCTTGTATTATGAATTTACTGCAAATCTCAGTCTACGTTTTTACACTTTAACTTCCACTGTGTGTAGTCATATATAATACATAGTTCAGGTGTGTGTGTCCACAATTCATATAGATGACATCATCCTGAATATGTTTTTCTTCAATTTGCCTGTTCCACTCCACCTTGTGTTTTGAGGGTCAGCCCCACGGAGCTCTTGGTTTAATTGCTGTATTGTCTGCCTTCATAAGACCATACCACATTTTATTTCTCCATCTCTCTATAGATGGAAACATAGGTTGCTTCCAACTTTGAGTCATTAGAAACAGTGCTGATTTGAACATTCTGGTGCATGTCCACCTCCCGTTAAAAGAGTTTCTCTACAATCTGTGTGTCAAGACACCCACCAGCAGTGGGCGAGGGCTTCTATTTCCCTGTATCCTCCCAGCCACTTGATTTGGCAGATGTTTTGCACTTCTTATGACCTCTCTATTGAAAAAATTATAAACTAAGGGAAAAATGAGGAGCTGGTACAGAAATGTCATCAGCCCACAAAAAGGAATACTTTGCAAATCCCAAGATTCGGCATCCTCCTTCCACAGGCTCTTAAGAGATCCCGGCTTCATGAGCCTCTTCCCTTTCTCCTGGAACTTTTCAGCTTTTAGTACAACAACATTGCTTAGTGGCCTTAGCCAAGTGAAGGGTGACTCCCTACAGCAGTTTCACCAAGTCTTGACTTTCTTCCTCTGAGTCATTGGAAAGCCATCTGTGCTTCATCTCCCATCTGCTGTCAGCACTCGGTCCAAGTCTCATTACCTGCCTCTCACCAGCTGACCCTCAACCTTCCTGGCTTCCTGGCTTCAATTTCCCCTCCCCCACTTTAAGATTCCATTCATTTCATATAACCATTTATCAACCAATGTATCCATCCATCATTGACCAAAGCTGTGGTACGTGTATCTGTGTAACTACAGCTGTGGCCCCTGTTACCTGCTGGACTGAATCCACATGCCCCTTCCCCCAGCAAGCTCTCCGCCTTCTCCACCCCAGGCATCCAAACTCCTTGCCCACAGTTCTCCAAACACTCAAAACACTGTCCTCACTCTCTCTGCCAAAGTTCCCGTTCTCTACCTATTAAACACTTCGTAGAGGCTGGAGACTCAGCTCGGTTCCTATCAGAGGGGCTTCTCCCCTGCTCCAAGGCAGACCTGATTTTTTCCTTCCTGTGTTCCCATAGGGCTTTGCACATTGTTACCCATCTTGGCAGCAACTGTGCAAACCCTTCAAGAGCATGACCCACCCTCATTCACCTCTGTAACCTCAAGGCCGAGGGGTGTGTCTGGCATATGGAAGGCGTTTAATTAAAGCTTTTAATGAATATCTCCCAACACCTTCATTGCTGAACTTACCAGTTCAGCATAGGTATCACTGCCACCCAACTGTCCATTGTTTGTTAAGGAGGTTTTCTGTTGAGCAAATTAGTGCTGGAGGCATGTCTGAAGGTTTGTTTGTTTAATCTTAAGATAATTGATTAGTTCTTAAAGAGTTTAACCTTAATGTGTGCCAATGACTCTATTTTTAATCAGGAAATCTTATCTAAAACAAGCACTCTCTACTTGAAAACTCTTTTTCAAAGTAATTCAACTGAATGTTATCAGATGTTGTCTTTAATGCAGATCAAACTTTTCTTAGTCCATAGGAATTTGAGAAGGGGCCTTACTGGCTATCTGGTTGATATTTATTAGGCTGCATTTTAGGAGCTCACTGGTTCCATAATGATGAGCTACATCAGAATCCCCTGGAATACTGGTTAAACTACAGAGTCCCAGGCCTCACCTCAGATCTACTGAACTGAATCTCTGAGTAGGACCTGGAAATCAGTATTTTTAACAAATTCTGCAAGTGATCCCAATACACAGTGAGATGGAAAACCATGGTTCCAAATCTATGCTCTCCAGTATGGTAGCCACTGGTCACATGTGGCCGTTGAGCCCTTGAAATGTAGTCAGTTCCACGTGAGATGTGCTATTAGTGTTAAATACACACTGAATTTCAAAGACTTAGTACCCTCACAAAAGAGACTACATCATTAATATTTGTTAAATATTGATGAAATTAAAAGACGCTTACTCCTTGGAAGAAAAGTTATGACCAACCTAAATAGCATATTCAAAAGCAGAGACATTACTTTGCCGAGTAAGGTCCGTCTAGTTAAGGCTATGGTTTTTCCTGTGGTCACGTATGGATGTGAGAGTTGGACTGTGAAGAAGGCTGAGTGCCGAAGAATTGATGCTTTTGAACTGTGGTGTTGGAGAAGACTCTTGAGAGTCCCTTGGACTGCAAGGAGATCCAACCAGTCCATTCTGAAGGAGATCAGCCCTGGGATTTCTTTGGAAGGAATGATGCTAAAGCTGAAACTCCAGTACTTTGGCCACCTGATGTGAAGAGTTGACTCATTGGAAAAGACTCTGATGCTGGGAGGGATTGGGGGCAGGAGGAGAAGGGGACGACAGAGGATGAGATGGCTGGATGGCTTCACAGACTCGATGGACGTGAGTCTGAGTGAACTCCGGGAGTTGGTGATGGACAGGGAGGCCTGGCGTGCTGCAGTTCATGGGGTCGTGAAGAGTCGGACATGACTGAGTGACTGAACTGAACTGATGACATATTAATACAGTAATATTTTGGATCTTTTGAGATAAGTTATTGATATCACCCATTTCTTTTTACTCTTTTCATGTGGCTGCTAGAACACTCTAAAGTACCAGTGTGGCCTGCATTGCGTCTCTATGGGATGGCTCTGGTCTGGATTGTCACTAGGAACATGGTCCTTGCTGCTGCCGCTAAGTCACTTCAGTTGTGTCCGACTCTGTGCGACCCCATAGACAGCAGCCCACTAGGCTCTCCTATCCTTGAGATTCTCCAGGCAAGAAGACTGGAGTGGGTTGCCATTTCCTTCTCCAATACATGAAAGTGAAAAGTGAAAGTAAAGTAGCTCAGTCGTGTCCAACTCTGTGCCCCATGGTCCTTACCTCCTGGTAAATTTCAGACAGTAAATTTCATCACCTGTCTGTTAAATGAATGAATGAATGAAGTTGATCAGTAACACATGGCTTCCTCTTACCTACTGTGGGACCTCAGACAAGCTGTTTCACTTCCCTGGGCCTCCATTTTCTCATCTGTAAAATAAGCAGAGTTACCAGAGCCCCCATTTTCTGCCTTCGGATAGATCTCTTCAGTGATTTGAAGAAGGAATTTTAGTCTTCTGCTTCCAGGGACTGCAAAGTATTGCTCATTGTGGGCAGGGAATAATGGTGTCCCCAGCTTAGTGAGTGGTAAGGTCAGAGCCTCACTGGAACCCTCTATGATTTCATATTCCATTGCAGCACTTCCCAGATCGCCTCTGGGTTTCACTTAGAACTGAGAATAGTCTTGCTGCAGTGGCCATCTTTCTTACAGCTGTCCCCACATAACTTCTGGAATTTATTATTCATTTTTATCCCCTCACCCATAATTTATGACTCAACTCTAGAAATATCAGGTTACACAGCAGTGTTTTTTTTTTCCCCCTCCTACATTTTCTTTGAAAATTATGTATTCATGAGGCTCTGTGGTGGTCAAATGAACCATTTCCAAAATCAGATCATCTGGGTTCAAGTTCCACCCTCTCACATCTTACTATTAGAGTTATATGACTTTGGGCAAGTTACCTCAGTGCCTCGTTTTCCTCATCTGTAAAGTGGGGAAAAAATGCTAATTAATTCATGTAAGATAGAGAAGGTTACATGAACATAATGTATGCAAACCAATTAGCATGGTTCCTGGGACCTGGTAATATATTATTGTATATAATTATGTCATAATTCATATATATGTGCTGTGCTGTGCTAAGTTGCTTCAGTCATGTCCAACTCTTTGCCACCCTGTGGAACTGTAGCCCGCCAGGCTCCTCTGTCCATGGAACTTTTCAGGCAAGAATACTGGAGTGGGTTGCCAATTCCTCCTCCGGGGGATCTTCCTAACCTAGGGATGAATCCACATCGCTTAGCTCTCCTGCATTGGCAGGTGAGTTCTTTACCACTAGTGCCACCTGAGAAGCCCAATTCATGTATATATATATATATATATATATATATATAATATATATACAGTTATATAATTATGCTGTCCTTAGTCGCTCAGTCGTGTCTGACAATTTGTGACCCCAGGCTCCTCTGTCCATGAGAATTCTCCAGGCAAGAATACTAGAGTGGGTTGCCATGCCCTCCTTTACGGGATCTTCCCAACCCAGAGATCAAAGCCAGGTCTCCTGCATTGTGAGTGGATTCTTTACCATCTGAGCCACCAGGGAAGCCCATATATGATTATGGTATTGATTGTATTTTCAAAACGTATATTCTGTACCCACTCTATGCCAGACGTTACTGGGATATTGCCCAATATTTGAGACAGAGAAAGTTTTACCCCCATTACAGTAGCTTTTGGGGAAAACGGCAATGCAAAAAGATCAAGGGTGTGAGTATCCATAAGATTCACAAAGAAGAAGTCAGAGGAGCTGGCCAGGCAAAAAATGTAACAACAACAAAAATAATAGTAATAATGCTAAATGCCTGCCATAGTCTAGTCTGATTACACTTTGGCTACATACATGCTCTTATTTCATCTTTATAATTGTTCCATTTGACACATGAGAAAGCTGAGTTTCAAAGGCTGAGCCCAAAGTTGACTTACTACCAAGTGGCGGAGCTGAATCTAAACTCAAGGCTCCACCCGCAAGTCCACTATTCTTTCTCCCACCTCTAGTTCTCTCCATTCAAGTGACGGGGTCATTTCTTCTGATGCATCTGAAAATTTTCTTTTCCTACAATAAGACATTTTCCTTCCCAACATTATTGAAGACCAGGTAAAAACAAATCACTGAGGTTAAAACCAGTAGCCTCTGTGAAGTGTACCCCTCAGGCACATTGTGGGTAGGCTGTTCTTTAGGTATCAGGGGTCTGGTGATGGTTAAAGCTGGGCTGCCAGGGTAGGTGGAGCGCCTTGTCGTGCGTGAGGCTAGGAGAGGCTAAAGGTGCAGCCTTCAGAAACAGTCCCCATTTTGAGAGACTGGTGAGGTCCCTCCAGGTGAGACTTTAGGAAAAAGTCAGAGATGGAGCTGGAAATCAGACAGGAAGCTGGAACCTAGGCTGCTCAAAGTCCAGTTAGTGTGTTCGGTTCTGCTCAGACTGGGCAGGGAAGACGGATCCTGGTGTCCAGGTGGGGGCTGGGGCATGGCAGGGGCACAGGGTGGCCCTGGCCACAGACCATCCTGTGTTTCCCTCACCAAGTCCTGGGCTCCACTGTTTCTCTGAGCCGACCTCTCTTGGGGTTGGGGTCAGGGTGGGCTCAGCAAACTCCTGATACCCAGGCTGGACTGGGTGGGCAGGACTCACAGATCCACGTGCTGGTCCAAGCAAGTGGTCATCAAACTCATCTTGGATTCTGAAAGTCCATCTTTTATTCGTTCAACAAGCAGCCTGAGAAATTCTTCTCTCTTCCGTTTTCAGAGATCCTTGGAGAGAGTTTCTCCACCTTGGGTGAGTCACAATAGCGTCTCCTTCACCTTGCTGTTTACAAGTTACCTATGGCCCACTTCAAAGACAACCTAATGCCAACATATTCCAGGCGCTTGGTAAACAATAAATGCTAACAATTAGAGAGTGCTTACTGCGTGATAGATAGCATTTTAGGTCATGCTCTACTATTTCATTGAATCCTCTCAGCAATTCTGTAAGAGTTCACAGTAGCCCTAATTGAGAGATAATGGAAATGGCACAGAGAGGTTGAGTCCTTTGCCTGAAGTCCCACAGCCAGTGAGGTCAGAAACCCTGGTGGCCCGAAACCTGAGCTCTGAACGTGGCCACGAAGATGCAGACCTCTGTGATGGATGTTGGAGGACTGAGCCCAGGTGATGCCTCAGGGTCCATCAGGAAGCTTTAAGAAGGGCTGAGGCAGCCTTTCTTCCCAGGAGATTGGCCTCTAGCCTGCTGCAGTGGATCCTCTCTCTCGCCTGCTCCCTCAGCTCCCGCCCAGATCCCTCCCTGCCCCCAGCGGTGTCTGAAAGCTCGGTGGAAACATTAACTGGTCCCCTGTTAGTCGTCTTAGCTGGTGTTGGCTCAGGCAGTGCAGTTTAGACATGTTTCCAGGAGCAGACAGCGGGTCAGCGAGAGTCGATAATGGATTCCAGCGGATTGGATTCCGTTCAGGTTGGATGCGAGCCTGGCGTCCAAGTCCTCCTCATGCACTAACAGCTGCTGGGTGCTGCCCCCAGGGAGGGGCCTGGGCCCCGGGGCGCCTGAGGGCTCAGCAGGCGGGTGGTCAGGGCTGATCCCGGGTCTCTGATCTCCAGGTTCTCCCGGGTCTTCCCTTGTCATCATGCCCTCCCATGCCTGCTGGCTCTCACAGAGCCGGGACTTTTTGTTTCTGGCTACATTTGCTGCAGCCGTGTCAGCTCATAGTAGGCACACAATCGGGTATTTGTTGAATGAAGCACTGGCAGTTCCTGTTCAGAGTATTATTTGGCTGACACAGGGGCCCCCTGGACTTCAGTCTTCTCTTCCATCTGCTTCTTGGATGTCTTCATTGGACATTGCATGTTTAACATGCCAGAAACTGCAGAAACTTCCATTTTCATGCCACATGTTCAACCCGTATGCAGTTCCCTCTCAGTTCTGTCTTCAGTGTGGTCCAGGAATGCAATGACTTCTTCCCCCACCCCACCCTACTGCTGTCTCTTTCCTCCAGTCTCGCCTGGACCCATCCTTTTCCACCAAAGGACATTCAACTGCTTCAGCCAGAGCTGTTCTAGAATATAAGTGAGATCCTGCCATTCTTGCACTCACATCTCCACCTCCCTGTTGAAGGCCTGGGTCCTCCCCAGAGCCTGGGATACCTGGTATTCCCTACCCCATTGCAGGCTCACTGTGATTCTTTGAACATGCCAGGCACACACCTGATTGGCCTTGGTCTTGCTTCCGCAGATATACTCCTGGTTAGCTTCCTCACTTTCTTCAGGCCTCTGCTGAGGAATCACTTGTGATGCTGTGAGGATTAATGAGTTAACATGGGGAAAGCATTCAGGATAGTGCCTGGCTCATTAGCTGTTAGTTACTGCTCCATTCTTATAATGGATCCTTAGTCCGTCATTCATAGCAGACACTCAGGTTGGTCACTGGGCTACATGTCCAGGGCCTGGCCCAATTGGCCTGTCACCAAATGGGAACTCAAACGTTTGTTGAACTGAAAATATAGAGATGACCAGAGTGAAGCAATGTACACCCTGCCTGTCACAGACTAGGAGAGCTTAACAGTTTGGGGAAAAGTTGGAAACCCATTGTTTCTGTGTCCTCTGGAGGCAAAATTTTGTGCCTGTCCCCACTGCCCCTGGGGAGCTACCTTGGCTTGGGTCTTCCCCAGGGCCTCACCCTTACTTCCTGGCTCCAGCTCAAAGACATCAGGAAAGTCCTTGATGTCTCAAAGACTCCCGTCAAAGATGAGGAGTGCTGGCAGGGACTGAACCCTGGAGCAGCCTTGTGGGGTGGCCAAGGCTGTGGGGAGAGGGAGCGGGTGACGGAATGGGGACAGCTCTCCCTGCAGAGGTGACCCCTTGTGCTGGGCCTGACCCCCTCATCTCGCACACTGCCGGTTCTGGGAACTGTTGCTGGTCAGGTAGCGTTCGAGAGCTGGGACCTTTTGCCTCAACTTTCTTTTCTCAGCCCCTCCCCAGAAGCTTTTGCCCTAAAGAGTCCAAAGATCAAGACTGTGGCTCGAGTCCCTTGGTCTCCTTCCAGGGCAGAAAAACCTCGTGAATCTGCTCTCTGTTTAGAGTAGCTTCTAATTTGAAGCAGCTGCTATCCCCAAGCTAAACCACTCTGTAGGTGTCCCAGAACCCCAGCCCTCAGAGGTCTGCCTTGGTTAATTTGACCTCGGCTGTTTGTCCCTGAGGTACAAAGGGAAATGGGAGGTTGTTGTGTCCCCTCCCTGGGCCCCCTTGACCCCTCGGACCGCCCCTAGGGGCAGCTTTGCACAGCCAGCTTTCACTGCAGGGGACCCAGTAGGGGGTATTCAGGGCATAGTTTCTGCCTGTTTATGTTCCATGTGCCCCAGTGTGCTGGAAAACAAAATGCATGGAAACTGCTTATGAATAAAACTACACCGTGAAACTGCCCTCCTGCTCAGAGGGGGTGATCTGGTTGTTTGTCATAGAAGCATCTTTGGTGCTGTTAGCAACATCCCTTTTTTAGGCAAAACAAAGAGCAGCGCTCTGTGCCCACGGAGCTTGCTCTTGGGTGATCTTGGTTTGGGTCATCTGCTTTATGCAACAATTTAAAAAAAAATTCTATTGAAGTGTAGTTGATTTGTAATATTGTATTAATTTCTGCTGTATAGCAAGGTGATTCAGTTATATGTATATATATTATTTTTCATTACGATTTATCACAAGATATTGACTAGCGTTCCCTGTCCTACACCAGTAGGACCTCGGTGTCTATCCATCCTATAGATGAGAGTTTGCCTCTGTTAATCCCAAACTCCCAGTCCTTCCCTCCTCCATCTCCTTCCCCCTTGGCAACCACACATCTGTTCTCTACATCTGTAAGTCTGTTTTTCTTTCATAGATGTCTTCATTTTTACTGTCTTTCCGATTCCACGTGTAAGTGAATATGGTCTTTTTCTATTTCTGACTTACTACACTTAGTGTGCAACATTCCTGTCTTGTGGGTAGAAGCGTCAGGCCTTGTGGGTTTGGAGTCAGGAAGACCCAGATTTCAGCCCCCAATCCATCACTTATTCACTGTGTTTGTTTCGCTTCTCTGAACCTTTATCTTACCATTTCTAAAATGGGAATCATAGTACACACCTGGCAGGATTTCTGTGAGCACTGGAGACTATGTTGGTACAGAGCCCAGCACCTAGTAGGTGCTCAGGAAATAGGAACATTATTCATTGACTCATGCAACAGCTATGTATTGAGCACTAGCTGGGGAATGACAGTGGCAAAAATCCCTGTCCTTGTGGAGTTAATGTTCTAGATGGGGAGTTGGATAACTGGATAAAGAGGTCTAATAGGTAAGTCAGGAGGAAGGGCTGCAGTTTAACTAGTGTGGGCAGGGGAGACTTGCTGAATAGATGATATGTAAGCAAGAACCTAAGGCAGAGCGGGAGCTGGCCACGCAGATGCCCTGGAGAAGCAGTGCTGGCCTTGAAGGGCAGGCTTGCCCACCATCTCTGGCGCTTTTGACCTGAACTTTCCTATATGTGGTCTTTGAGCCCCATTGCCTGGTCTCTGCCCCTTCATTTCTGAGCCTTATGGACCAGTCGAATTACCCTCCACGAGATTGACTATGTCTTCCAGGAGTTTGTCCTAATAACAGAATTAATCAGACCAAATGTTATTTTGAAATGTTCCAGGGAAAGAATAAATATGTGCCCATGTAGGGCTGCCAAATTTTGATGTGAAATATTTGGGCAACATGTAGCTGAAAGGAGAGAAGGGAGCGAGGCCAGAGAAAGATGGATAGAATCATGGCCAGTATCTGAGTCAAGGTTCATTTCTAAACTTTGATAGCAGAGACTGCAGAGAAAATACTGGCCAGCTCCTTCTCATCATTTGGGTCACCTGCTCCAGGAAGTCCTCCCCGACCAACCACTAAAATACCTTCAAAGATTTTGTCACCATATAAAATTATCTTCAGTGTTTTGGGGTTTGTGGTTTATTTTCTCCTTTAGAATGAAAGTGCCAGGAGCACAGGAAACTTGTTTCCCAAGAACCTAGACTAGTAGTTGGCACATAGTAACTGCTTTATGTGTACTTGGTAAATGGATGGATGAAATCACTTTACATTGAGCTCGGGGAAGAGTCCCTATAGACCAGTGTTTTCCATACTGCAAGTTACATCCCATTAGTGAGCTGTGACATCAGTTTCAGTTCAGTTCAGTCGCTCAGTCGTGTCCGACTCTTTGCGACCCCATGAATCGCAGCACACCAGGCCTCCCTGTCCATCACCAACTCCCGGAGTTCATTCAGACTCACGTCCATCGAGTCGGTGATGCCATCCAGCCATCTCATCCTCTGTCGTCCCCTTCTCCTCCTGCCCCCAATCCCTCCCAGCATCAGTCTTTTCCAATGAGTCAACTCTTCACATCAGGTGGCCAAAGTACTGGAGTTTCAGCTTTAGCATCATTCCTTCCAAAGAAATCCCAGGGCTAATCTCCTTTAGAATCAGTTTAGCTGGCATTTGAAAAAATGAAATAGAAAAGAATTTAATATCAGAGTGCATCACACATGGTAAGGATAGGTATTGTTTTAAGAAAAATATATACATGTACATCCATATATGCTGTAGGTATATATGCAACGACATACTTTATTTCTCACTGTGGAGTAGTCAGAGAAGTTTGAAACAGCAGTGAATTCTTGGTTTTCTCCGACTTGTTCTTCAAAAGGCACATTCTTCCCTCAGAGACTGTAAACCTAAGTCACATAAAGTTTACATTCTGGGGCCCCAAAGTAGAACTTTCAGAAAAGATTCCTTTGTTTCATATTAGCTGAAAGAAATGAATCTTTCTACCGCAAAGGCGACGTAGTCTTCTAAGTCTGCTGACATGCGAGGGCTTGTTTACACACTCACCGATACACACCCACCATCATACAAGCACACACCAACAATATACTTGGGTACCCAGACACATCCACACTCCGTACACACACAAACACACACGTATGTACCCACAGACAGGAACACACAGACACACAGTAATACAAACATATATCTATAAATACAAGCACACATGTATACAATGGCACGTTGGCAGATGCAGACACAAACATTCATGTGTACACAGACACAGAAACAAAACACAGTTAGGGACAGGCACGTGGGTACACACACACACTTATATCCACACAGGAACATTCTTACTTCTTCCACTTTGTGCAAGTCTCACCCCCTCCACCTTGGAGACTGCCAGGCCATTTTCAGAGGGTCACCCAGGAAGGGGCACCCAGGCGGGGTGCCTGCAGAGCCCAGGCTGCCCCTGACCAGTGTCTGTGCCTGCTCGGTCCAGCAGAGTCCACAGCCTTTGCATTTGAACTCCCCCTGACTGGCTGAGTGACCTGGGTCAGGTTACTCCATCGCATGGAGCCTGATCCCTCACCTGGGAACTGGGGTGGGTAACACCTACCTCACAGGGCTCAAGAGGCAGTGGGACAGGCAGAGAAGGGGCATGGCCCACTCGCCAGCTGCGCCTGCAGGAGCATCAGGACTCACCGTGCCACTCTCTCTAGGTGGTGCTGGGTCAGCGCCCTGGCCCTCCATGTTTCTATTGGAACAAGAGGATCCTCTGGCAGGATCCTGAGAGGAGAACTAAGATCTGCAAGGGGGTGTGGGCACAGTGGCTGGTGACACTTGTCACACACTCCATATCCCAAGGCTGCAGCTCCCCCATGTGGCCCCGCCCAGCCCACAGGACCCCATGCTGTCCTTTGGGACCGTTTCTCTCAATTTGTGGAGTAGTGCCAGTCTGAATTCTTGAGAAGTTAGCCAGGCTCTCCCTAGAAAACCACCCTCTCTGCCATTGAAAGATCTCCCTTTGAAATGACACCTGTGAGTTCTCGGGTGGACCCACTCTCCCTCAGGCTTTAGAAGCAGCTTCACCGTGTCCAGAAGGCTCTGGTGTAGGGAATCTCATGTTACCTGCACTGGGGTGCCCTGAGGTCTCCCCGGGGTTCACTGAGGCACATCAGTTGCAAAGATTGTGTCAGTTTCACCTTCAGCGAGGAGGTAACAAGAGTCGTGAATGTAGGGAAAGAGAAGGGGTCACCAGGATGGGGTGGGGGTGGCGGTCCTCATCCAAAGACATGGCACGTCCAAACAGAGCAGCCGAGATGGGGAGAAACGGTGTATCCCCCGTATTTTCTGTTTTACATTTTGCCTCCAGAACAACGCAGAGCAGCAGATGTCAGTGACAAAGAAACTGAAAAACAAAGAAACGCATAAAATGTAACCAGAGAGCAGCAGAGTTTGTCTGCCATCTGGCGCTGCCTCCCGGCCATCCCGAGCCTGCATCCATCCACGTGTGGAGAACCTGTGAGCTGCCCGCAGACCTGCCATAGGCCCTCCGTGGGCACGGCCTCCCCTCTCCTCTCTGCTTCCTGTCTGTCATCAGCCAGCAGTGAATGTTTATCGACCCTCTGATATGTGCCTGGCTCGTGCCAGGTGCCCTTGGGGACAAGAAAGTGGAGGAGACCGACACAGAGGTTTTCATCAGATGGAAGGACAGACATTACTCGAATCCTGACAGCCCTGCTGCTGGGCATGCTGGGAGATTTGTTTCTCTACCAGTTCAAGGCAGAGCCACGGAAGCTGAGTGAATTGGTTCAAAGGAAGTGGTTAACCGGGGACATCTCCTTTTGTCCGGACCACTTCCCTTTGAGGGAAGGACTCTAGTGGCCCACCGAAAGAGCCCAGAAAGTTGCAGTCCTGGGGGGTCAGGTCAGCACATATAGTTCTTTCATTTAGAAGCCAGTCACAGAGAACCACATTCTATATGATTCCATAGGCAAATCCATAGACACAAACCATAGATTAGTGATTGCTCAGGGCGAAGGGGACCAGGGGCTGGGAGGTGATAGCTATGGAGAGCCTGAGAGGAACGGGGTTTCTTTTCAAGTAATGAAAATGTCCTGAAATGAATTGTGATGATGGATGTCCAACTCTGTGACTATTGAAACCCGTTGAACAGGACGCTTTAAATGGGTGAATTGTAAGGCATGTGGATTTTATCTCAAAAAAGAGCGTTTTCGATTTCACATTTAAAGTCGAGCCCTCTTCCACACACACTCCCCCGCCCCCCAACCCTGCCCCCGCCATTCAGCATCTCCTGCAGCTGGAGCAGGTTCTTCCTTGTGCTTTTAAGTGGCAGTGGGGGGTGGAGGAGGGGCAGGAGAAGTGGGAAAGATGCAGGAAGGTTCCTGCACGAGTGACACAGTCTTGAGTCGGCCTTGGCTCCCTCTAGACCGGGCAGGCTCTCCCTTTCGTGGGTTGTTTGGAAACTTCTCAGTCCCCGAGGATCTCTCACCTTCATTTTCCGTAATGCGGCTCTTTTTCTGCTTGTTGCTGCCACTTTGTTCCTCAGGACTGAGAATTCCATAGTTACCCTGTGGGCAGCCCAGGAATGAGCCTTGCGGGATCTCCTTGAGCTGGTAGGGGTGGGTATCTGTCTGGTCCTGAGGAAGCCACATTCAACCATTTCCTAATGAAGCTGAGCGGGCTGGCTGATCTCCAGTTCAGCACATGTTCTTACTTGTTGTCAAAGCTGCTCGGAAGTCACAGATTTGAGCCTCTGACGCCGGATAAATGTGGCCTCTCACATTGTGTGGTCGGGGGCACATATATTAAATTCTTCAGTGATTTCAAAGGCCCCCTCCCTCAATTTAAGACAAAGGGCAAAGCCTCCCAGCCTCTCAGCTGGTGTGTGTTTGCAGGTAGGATTTTGGCTCTTCAGTACCTCTCTCTAATAAACTACTCTAAAACCTCTTTACCATCTCCTAAAACTCAACCCTTTCTTGTGGATGTGGGCCAGGCTGGGTGGGATTGTGGGTCTGGGTTAAGAGTTGGGCCACTCAGCTCTTGGTATGTCCTTTGTAAAGTCTGCCTATAGTCCAGTACCTGCGTTGTAGTGAGCTGTTTCATGTATAATGTAGCTTCGTGCTTCATCAGAAACTTCCATTTCAATATCCTAACACAATTATAAAATATTTGCAGCAGAGATTGTATTCTCACATCTTCCCTGGAGCAGCCGTGTCGTGTTCAGTAAAATCATACTCATGCCAAGATGGGCTTGTCCACTGCATACATTTCCTGAGATGCCCCAAAAATGCTTTCTAAACGTTTCCCTTGTCAAACAGTGCCTGAACTTTCCAGAGGATTTGATTTTTTTTCACTTGCTTATGGATGAGGTTTCTTTTGTAGGAGGTCACAGTATTTTTTTGCCCAGCTGAAACACCATTTGAATAGGTTATATAGATCCAAATAAATAACAAACACTTAAAAAAAAAAAAAAACTGAGAAAGTTGACATTGCAGAATTACCCTGGCGTTTTGATCTGTTTGCTGGCACATTTATCCTGAAGCCTCTGGTGAAGATGTCACAAGAAGAGGCTAGAAAATAGCATTAGAAACTATCCCCTTTCCTTCCTCCATGAATAAACAGCCAGGCTCATTCTTTTTAATGCCCTTAGTGTTGACTTTACAATTATTCTTAGGAAGGACCAAAGGACAACATCAGCCAGTTTATAATTGAATCCAAATTTGTGGGGGAGGGGTGGAGGCCGAAGTAGGAGGGGAGAAGTTTATTCTCTTCTCAGCCACGTGCAGTGTCATTTTTAAGCCGTGCCTTCAAGGGTGAATGTAAAAGGGACTTCAAAGGGCAAAGTTGAGTTGCCAACCAGACTCTTTGAAGATGAAGGATGCTTTTGGAAAGAGCTTTGAAAGGAAACAACTAAGACACAGAACCCGGATGAAAACCTCGCATCGCTTGGTTCTGAGTTCACCTTTGGCTCAGGTTCTGACCCGTTTACCCTGTCTCTCTCCAACAAGGAAAAATGAGAAGCCACCATAGATGGGAAAATCTTCCGTGACACTTCAGTGTAGTACAGCTGATGCTTTCTCTGACCCCAAAGAGTTAACTTTATGGGAGGGACGGAATGATGGACACCAGATGTAGTTTCGGAAAGTGGAGTCGTGTTAGAAATGTGTTGATTGGTGCGTGCGTGCTAAGTCGCTGCAGTCGTGTCCGATTCTTTGCGACCCTATGGACTATAGCCTGCCCGGCTCCTCTGTCCATGGGATTCTCCAGGCAAGAATATTGGTGTGGATTGCCATGCCCTCTACCAGGGAATCTTTTGGGTGTGAGGGTAAATGAAGATTGGGCTGAGTGGGGTCAGGAATGAGTTGTTAGGATGAAAAGTCATACTGAGAGCTCCCATTTTTTAAGTGCTTGTTCTGTACAAGGCACCTCATGAGCATTATTTTTTTTTAAGTTTTTTGAATATTTACTTATTTATTTGACTGGGTCAGGTCTTCATCGCGGGCTCTCTAATGGTGGAGGTCAGTCTCAGCTGCCCTGTGACATGTGGGATCTTAGTTTCCTGACCAGGGACCAAATCCACATTTCCTGCATTGGAAGACAGATTCTTAACCACTGGACTGCCAGGGAGTCCCCAGGCATTTTATACAAATAGTGTTCTTTGATTTCTATGAGGTCAGTGCTGTTACTATGACTCTCATTTTACACCTGAGGATCCTGAGACACAGAGGAGCCCAGCTTTCCCCAAGGTCCACACCAGCTGAGAGACAGAACCAGGATTGGGGTCTGCCTTCAGGGCCCCTCTTTTATTCACTCATCTTCCCTGGTGAGGGAAGAGGCAAAAGGAACGGATCATGCCTTTTGGTTGTATATTGATTGTGTGCCAGTATAAAGCTCACAGCTGACTGACTTGGTATGATCATCTCTGGGTTCTCTGGAGAGTCCAGTTGGAGCTGGACAGTAGACACATTGAATGCATTTTTGCCAGCCCACCCTGAGCGGGCCCTTTGTGGTCCTTCCAGCAGCAGGATCTCCTTGAGAGTCAGGACGCTGGGATTTTTAAGAAAACTGGGCAGAAAGAGCTGCTTTCAAGTCTCCCTGACCTGACGTGTGCCATCAATGCCTAATGGACAGCACCGTGGCTCCCTGCCTCCCCCGAGGATGTCTTGGAACTTTGCAGCTTGGTCGTCTCAAGTGCAGTATCCCGGGGCTGTGCACGTGCACTGAGGCTTATAGTACATTCTGAAAGGTCAGACCAAGCACACGACGAAAGAGCACCAGGAGGGACTCCTCAGCACTCTGTGTGAGCAAACTGACCCAAGTCCCCATCAGGAGGCAGTCCCCTGTTTAGAGGGGCTTCCTGTTGCCTCTCCACAAATGCCAGAGGATGAGTGGTTTGGGGGCCAGGAAAAAGGCCCCAGCGTGGGAGGTGACAGAGCTGAGTGCAAAGCCCCGTCTGCTCCCTGGTGACTCAGGGCTTGGCCGGTTTTACCTTCTGCACACTGTGTGCCTTCTCTCTCTGTCCGGGTGGGCTGAGGTCTGAGGGGCCGAGGGATGCATGGGGAAGGGCATGAAGATATAAAAAGGTGCTTGGTAAACGTTAGGAATCCAATTTGCCTTGCTGCTGCTGCTGATAATGCTGCTCATGGCAACAACAGTCCTGAGCTCTGCCAGACACAGCACTGTTTGACATTTGACTTGGCTCAGCCTCTGAAACCTTCTCTTCAGAGTGAGCGATGGTGGTGAGGAGCCCTCCTTAGTACATGGTCTGTGTGATAGGGGAGCATAAAGTTTACATACAGCCTCATAGGTGACAAGGAGACTGCCTGGATTCCACATCTGACTCCACTGCCACCCAGCTCTGTGACCTTAGACCCATCACTCAGATTCTTTGTGCCTGAGTTTCTTTATCTGTAAAATGGGCATGATAGCCGTGCCTCCCTTATAGAGTTTTTGGTTTCAAAGACCATGAGCTAAAACTGGAAATGTGGTGTTCAAATCCAGACCATGTATAAACAGTGCATCTGAGCTAGAGGCAGAGCTATGGGAGGAACCCAGTCTTGAGTCCTGGGTGTGAATCCTGCCTGGGCCCTTGACTTGCTGGGAGTCCACAGGTAAGTTCTAGCCTGTCTGGGCACCTTAGGGTCCTTATCTGTAAAAGAGAGACAGTACCAGTGTTCTCTTCTCTCTGAGCCATGGTGAGGGATTAAATAAGACTCTGTGTGACATAAACATAGCTCACGCTGAGTCTGTGGCCATTAGGTGCCAGCCGCCCAGCAAAACACTTCACATTGTCTCACTGAAGCCTCCCTGACCCCTTCAGGCAGGTAAGATGTTTTTTTGAATCCACAAAACATGTTTTTATTTCTATGTCATATTTTTATTGGAGTATAGTTGATTTACAGTGTGTTCTTTTCTGCTGTACAGCAGAGTGAATCAGTTACATGTATACATGTATCCACTCTTTTTTTAGATTCTTTTCCCCTATAGGTCATTACAGAGTATTGAGTAGAATTCCCTGCACTATACAATAGACCCTTTTTAGTTATCTATTTTCTATATAGTAGTGTGTGTCAATCCCAGTTTCCCAATTTATCCCCCACCACTTCTGCGGCAGGTGCTATAAATGTTCCTTCCTTTATGGATATGGGAACTCAGGTCCCAAGAGGTAAAGGGGCAGAGTGTTGGGGGAGCAAATTGAAGGATGCTGGCACTCCGCGAGGCTCCCAGGGCAGCCTCCACACGCTGCAGCCCCTCCTCCCTGCTCTCACACATCAGCTGCTGTGGCTCCCCCTCCCCCAGTGGGAAGCCTTTCTATCTCTCTGCCCCCACCCTCCTCAGGGAATAGTGCTCTGGGATGAATGGGTCTGGGATTGCAGGCTGTGGCTGGGATAAATGAGCTCATGTGTGTCGTGCCTGTCTATTGTTGAGTGAGCATCAGCCTAGGAATTCTCGATGAGCTTACCCAACGGACAGCCGTATTGGATCAGCGTTTAAATGGACAGCCTTGTGCTTGCAGGGAATGAACAGTCAATAGAGGCCTGTTGACTGCCGACTGGCTTGCCCTGCTCGGGCTCAGGCATGGGGTCTCTGCCAAGACGGGAGAAAGGTGCAGCCCCCAGTTCCTGAGGATCTGGTGGTGCTTATTTTTGCATGGGGAGTGCCAAGGGCTCTGGCAACCTATTTAGCATTCACTTTCACACCCACCTGCTCAAAATCACAGACACTTGCTCTAAATGGGGTCTTGTCATTCTCTAGGCTAGAGGGACATCTTGGGAGCCACAGTCATACCTGCATCTTCTCTGGGATGATCCCTGTTCCCTGTCATTTTAGATGCAACTCAGCAGAGTGTACAAAAGTGCCTGGATTCCGAATATGGTCCACCACCATCCAGCTCTGTGCCTCAGTTCCCTCGTCTGTAAAATGGAGGTGGTAACCTGTGCCTTGGCACTTTCCTCATGAGGGCTTGTGAGGATTGGACGGGTTAATATATGGCACAGTGCCATGCATGTAGTAGGCTCCAAAAAGGGTTCCTAAGATCGTCTCCTGTAAATATCGGTTTAAGGTCAGTGTCCACTCTTGTCTCTGAGCTCCACAAGAGCAGGGGGCCTGTCTGTCCTGTTCACTGCTGGGTCCCGGGGACCTAGTGCCGGGTCTGACATGTAGCAGGTTCTCAGAAAGTATCTGCTAAAGGATGAGTGAGTACGTGTAAATTATACTGCTCCAAATGTGGGATGGAAGAGCAGTCTCTGTGTGCTCCTGAGCTCCTTAGGGGTTCACAGGCCAGGAAGGAAACATCGGGGACCATATTAATTTCCTATGGCTGCTATAACAAATTACTGCTAATTTAGTGGTTTCAAGCAACACAGATATATATCTTACAGTTCAGGAGGTCAGAAGTCTGATGTGGGTCTCACTTGGCTAAAATGAGGGGCTTTTAGTTTCTAAGGGGCCCTGAATTCCTTGGCTTGGGGTCCCCTGCCATCTTCGGAGCCAGCAGTAGCCTTTCTCATATCACATAACTCTGATATCGACTCTTACCTCTTCCCCATTTAAAGAACCCTTGTGATTATATTGGGCCCACTTATATAATCCAGGATACTTTCCTTAAAATCAGATGATTAACAACTTGAATTCTATCAGTCACCCTAATTCCTTCCCCCTTTGCCAGGTAACAAAACATACAGGATCCAGGGATTAGGGAGTGGACATTTAGGGGACAACTCTTCTACCTACCATAGCAACTTTCACTTATTCAGGAAGATGGGAAAGCTATGGCAGAGACTCTAAAGTGAAGTGAAGTCGCTCAGTCATGTCGCTCTTTGCGACCCCATGGACTGTAGCCTACCAGGCTCCTCCCTCTATGGGATTCTCCAGGTAAGAGTACTGGAGTGGGTTGCCATTTCCTTCTCCAGGGGATCTTCCCGACCCAGGGATCGAACCCGGGTCTCCCGCATTCCAGGGAGACGCTTTAACCTCTAAGCCACCAGGGAGGTAGTGCTCCAGAGACTCTCTAACTTCCCCAAACTGTATTTGGAAGATTAAGGTCTTAGAATCAGCACCTCTTCTACAGTAGCTCTTCCTGAAATGTTCAACCCCAGCCTGTGCTATGGTGATTCTCTGCAGTGGTGGTAGGTGCCAGTAAAACCAGCCTTAATAAAGGATAATAGCCCAGAATCATAATCAGGAAATGTTTAGGGAGCCCCTCTGATGTGTCCCACCAGTAGTTGCTCTCAGCAGCATTCCTGCTATTCCAGGTCAGTCTTTTTGAGCACTCACTGTGGGAAAGACACTCACTGAATTCTCATGTTGGCCCCTTAAGGTAGGTACAGTTGTCACCCCTCTTGGCAGATGAGGAAACCGTAGCACAGAGAGGTTTAGTGACTTGCCCAAGGTCACACAGCCCATCAGTGGCAGAACTAGGATTTGAACCCAGGGAGTTGGACTCTAGACCACTACTCTCCCCTGGTTTGCTCTCTTGCTTCTCTACTGTTCATGCTCTTTAGCTCATTTCAGGTGTACATCTATCCTGTGAGAGTAGGGTTTCTTTTTAATACCCATTGCTCAGATTAGAAAACTGAGGCCAGGAATGTTTCCGTGGCAAGCCCAGCCTTATCTGGCTGCTTAGTGCCCTGCTTAGACTTCCCTGGTGGCTCAGAGGTTAAAGTGTCTGCCTGGAATGCAGGAGACCACGGTTCAATCCCTGGGTCAGGAAGATCCCCTGGAGAAGGAAATGGCAACCCACACCAGTACTCTTGCCTGGAGAGGAGCCTGGTAGGCTACAGTCCATGGGGTCGCAAAGAGTCGGACACGACTGAGCGACTTCACTTTCACTTTCAGTGCCCTGCTTAGGCTATTTCTCTGTATCAAACTGCCTCACTATGTGTTACTGTGAAGAATTAATTTAGAAAAATGAACGTTTTCACAACATACCTAGCCCCCCAGTCCCTTTCAGGAGTGTTAGCTGTTTTCAGTACTACCCCTCCTCCTTACAGGTAAGTAATCACTGCTATTTAGAAGGAGAATTGGATGGCATTTTCCCTCCTGCCACCCAAGACTTTCATTTAGGGCCAGCCTGAAGACTGCAACAGGCAGGCGGGTGTCACGCTTGAAAGAATATACACGACCGGTCTCCGAGGAGCTCCTTAATGAGAAATTTCAGTCTTATGGATGAGAGTGGAACAGACACGGCCCTCATTACTACTTGTGTCTAAATTAAATAAGACAAGGGAGGCTCTTGAGAAAAAAGGCAGAAGTTACTACAAGCTGAAAGGACAAGGTGCAGGAGAAATGCTCCTGTCAGCAAAGGTTCTCTGACTTTCTAGGGTGTATGGAACCCCAACATATTTCTCCTTTGGAGCATCAACATCCACTGAGGTCGAGGATATAGAACAGATACAGCTATGACTCTGGCCTCCTCCTCTCCTTGTCCTCTCGCTCAGCCAGGCTTGGGCTGCAGGCCTGGCCCCAGGACTCTTGACCTGACTGCCATGGTTCCAGACTAGGGGGACCCCAGTACCAAAATACCTCCCTGATTTAGTCATTCATCCAATGCACTGACACGCACGCGCACACGCACACGTGCACACGCGTGCACACGCGCGCGCGCACACACACACACACACAGACACAGACACACACACACACACACACACACACACACAGAGCTAGCTGCGGTCCAGCAGGAATATAGGCTTCCTGCCATTAATTGGAAGCTCCTGACTGCAGACACAGCATAACAGTCTATTCATAGTCCTTTTTAATTCCAAGAAATGCTGCTATAGCTAATACCTACTTCAGGGCAAATGACTGGTTGGTATATCAGCACTTTTCAAGTTTTAAGCACCCCCTTTTAGCTGGGACTCCTTGTTTCTCTTAAGTTTTCTTTGGAATGAAGCATTACTGAGTGGCCAGCAGGCCTGGGGAGGTGGTACAGGAGATGAGCTCCCCAGAGAAGTGGCCCACGATGCTCAGGGAGGTGGGTGACCAAGTGACCCATGGGTTCCACTCCCTTCAGAAGCTGCAGGAACCAGGGGGCCCAAGCCACTTCCTACAGGGCAATCCTGGTCACAGCTTTCTTTGCCAGGCACCCATTTCTGGAGGAAAAGTACAAATACTTTAGGAGTTGATCCCTGCCCCATAGCCTCTCAAACGTAGTCCCTCTCTCCAGACCTTCTCTGCCTTCCAGGCTCTTCTACACTTTGGGGTCTGAAGCTGTTGTGGTTTTTTTAATAAACATATTGCTTTTTATAAATTGAGTGAGTGGACTTTTCTGGTTTTGTTAATGGGCTGGAGGCATCCAGGGCCCCAGGAGATATGCTTCCCCATGAAACACACCTCCAGAGCAGGCAGTTGGCGCCCAGAATATCTTACCCACTCTCATTTCTTGAGGACCTACTGTGTGCAAAGCATTTTACCCATACAATCTGTTTCTCTCCTATGTGGTGGATAACCTGACTCTCCTTTTCATGGCCAAGAAAGGTGGAACCGAGGAAGGGGTGATAAACTCATTCACAGCTTCAGCTTCGTGAGAGGCAGGGCCAGGACTGATGACGTCAGACTAGGACAAGCACCTGACCTGAGTTTCTGAGGACTTGGGCACTCATCACTGACCTGTTTTTGAGGTATTTGTTTTCGGTTCTGTGCCCATCGCCCCCTGAAGGCTGTGACTCAGCCTCCCCATCCAGACTCTGGTCCTGCAGGCCTCTTGCCAGACATGCCTGCCATTTATGTCCCCCCATTCAGCAAGATGCGGGTACCCCGGGACTGAGCTGCAGCCACTCTCACCCCATTAGCTGGGTGAGTCTGCCCTTGGTCTCCCCAGGACCCATTTCCCCGAAGATGAATTGTTGCAGCTACTAATTTTGAACAGTAAGAAACACTGAGGTCAGTGCCAAGACTGAACAAAGCCAACAGATGCTCAGCCTTTGAGGGAGGAGAACACTGCGACCTCTCCTTCGCTTTCCTTTTGATTTGCTATTCAATTAAGAAAGAAAAAACATTGGAGAGGATCAGTGAGTAGAAATCTAATTGGAAAAAAAACAGAACCAGTTCACCAGTTCACACAAACAGGAAGTGTGGTGTGCTGTGAGCTGGTTGGCTGCTGCTTCGTGGCTTTTTAAAACGACAGCGCGTGCTCTAGACCCAGTGTGCATCTCCTCCTGCCTCCATTCTTAAGCCTCGGTTCTTAGGCTTAGCTTCCCGGGGGTCAGAAGAACAGGGCTGAGCACAGAGGATGCGGGGATAACATCTGCATTCTTTGCTTTTCTGACATCTTTCATATCATGTCTTCCTTGGGAAACGTTTGCTTGCAAAGGATAAAAATCCACCCAGAGGTGCTAAAACAAAAGGGAAATTTATTAGAGCAGCAAATTCTGGGGCAGGAAGGGCATTTAGGTTTGTGCCTGGCCCCCACCCCATCAGCATCACAGGATCAAGGATTCAGTTGTAACTCTCCAGCACTCTCTCTGGCCCTTGAGTCTCTGCCGCTGATGATTTCTCCTGGTCTCCCTCTCTCCTTCTGTGTCTCACATACAGAACATGTAGCCACCTTGAAACAATACCTTCGGCCTAGAGCCTTCACTTCCGTATGGTCTACTGCCCACCACCAGCTCATCCTGCCTCTCAGATCTTCAGTGCCATATTCGTGGGAATGAGCAGAAAATTGGTCTAGTCTCTCCCTCCATTTCTGTAAAGATAGTGACACTAATAGTACCCTTGTCTAGAATTTCTGTGAAGACTGAAATCAGTTAGTGTTGCTTAACTCAAACAACTCTCTGCCTGTACATAATTAGTGCTCAAAACTTATGGTTATTACCACTGCCCTTTTTATTATTCAGTGGTCCTTGTGCAAAGAGTCGTGTGATCAGATATTTTCCAGACTACCTCAAAGAGAAAGCAACAGGCATAGAAAAAGATTTTTTTTTCTTCTCTTGAAGAACTAATATGAGTACTTGATAAGTAAGATCTTTGTAAGATATTTTGTAATGTTCAAAGTATTGCCCCCCACACACATTTCATTCGATTCCCCTAATATCCTGTGGTATTGTTAAGACTGTTCAATAAGGGTTTGAAACTGAGGTACTGAGCGGTTAAATATTGCCTGTGGGTACATGGTCTGCGAGTGATGGAGCCTAAATTCACATCTGGTCTCAACGCTAAATCCTGTGTGTTTTCAACTTCATCAGAGGTGGAAGGTTTCATAATTGATTATGTTTCCCTTTGTACCTTGGCTGCTAGGAAGCTCAAGCTAAGTATGATGCCCACATTCAGCACTCTCCTAACTGTGGTTATTAGTATGTTTCTTATATCCCATGGATGGAGGAGCCTGGTAGGCTACAGTCCATGGGGTCACAAAGAGTCAGACACAACTGAGCAACTTCACTTCACTTCACTTATATCATCATTAAATGAAGTTCTTAGATGTGGTAGATTTACTTTTGCATACGTGCCTCTGTTCCAGGTAGGTGAATCATGCTCTCCCAATGCATTCTGAAGTGATAAGGATGAATTTGGCTTGTAGAACATAGTGGTTTCTGTTCGTAGGAGACAGCAGGCTCTGGTGGATGCAACCTGGACTGTCTGCCTTTCTGCAATCTGGGTCTCCTTTCCAGACTCCATGTCAGGGGTCTCTGCCCATCTCTTTCCAAAGAGAAGAGGTTCCCTCCTTCCTCCCTAGGCTCTCTCTGCTTCCCTCTGATAGCCTGTGGTCAGGGGGGAGGCTTTTCTCAAAGACCCTGGCAGTGACACCTGATCAAAGAAAAGTTAGTGGAGACCTTTCGGAGGCTGAGATCGGGGGGATGGCGTCTTTCCAGAACTCTTATTCAGGCTCAACCCTTTGAAGGTTTTAAACTTGCCACCAACAAGCCAAAGCGTATTATGGGAAGGATTGATACGTGTCTGGGTGGAGTCTGATGATTTTCTTGGGTTTTGTCTCCCAGTTCTCAGCAGGAGTGTTGCTCAGGGTACCCAGTCAAACATCTCACGTAAGATTCTAGATTCTTCCAGAGTTCCCCTTTCCGTAGACAAGAGGTAGACTTACCTGGCCTGACTCCTGACTCCAGCCCTCTACATGGCGCCCCCTCCAAGCCTCTGTTTGCTGATCTGTGACCTGGGGGTAGTGTCACCTCCTGCAAAAACTGTGATTAACAGCTGGCAGTACTATTAACACTAATAACAAGGGCAGTGACACTTGGGGAAGACTCTTCTTGGCGTGTGAGACTACAAGCTAATGCTTCTTGACTGCTCGCCATATCTCAGTTGCAGTGGTTAGCACTTGGTGTGTTTTATTTAAGTCACAAATGCCTCACAACAGCAGATGAGAAAACAGAGAGGTTAACAATTTGCCCAGAGTCACACAGCAAGTATGTGACAGAGGCAGGACCCAAAGATGAGTGGAAGGCACTAGCTCAGACCATGGCGTGCATTGGGTCTCTCTGCCCTTCCCCAGGGACCCTGCGGCCAGCAGCCTGTCTTCTTTGTGGGCTAACGCTTGTCAGCAGGGCGGCCAGTGCCTCCCCTTGTTCCTCTTTCTCTGACCCTCTTCCACTTGTTGCTCTTTTTTTTTTTCCTTCAGTAAAAATCCAGCCTTGACCTTCACAGGCTGTGTGAGGGGCTGGTTTTCCATTAGAGGTGAGCTGGTGATCACTTCTCCTCCCTTCAGGGGTCTGGTCTTTCTGAGGGAGCCAATTTATAGTTGGTTGAGACACAAACAGTCTGTTTACAAAACCCAAAGTTGTTAGCAGATGAAATGCTCATCCCCCCACCAGACAAGGTGGCGTTCAGACCCTTTGAGCCTGGGGCAGTTTCCACCTTAGAGCACCTGCTCAGGCCCCAGTCCCCCTCCCCCCAGGGATGGGGACACCTCACTGGCTCAGCAGGTGGCCTGAAGGCATCTGACCAGAGAAAGCAAAGGCACTTGTCTGACTCTCGCTTTCCATCTCCTTTAGTTTTGCCAGATCAGTCCTGTTTGTAATCTGGATGAATCCTATCCCTCAAGCCCCTCTGACAGACTGCCGACACACCCACCCAGTGGGGCTGTCTCCTGAGCGCTGCCTCAGTACCCCTCCTTATGGAAAGCAACTGCCCCTTTGAGGGCTGGCCTATACCAGGCACTGCAGCACGGTTGACCAAGCCTCACCCCCCAACCCGGGGAACCACCCCGTCAGCCCCGTTACGGACAGTGTGGCCTGTGACCTCCCTGCCGAGAGGCCTGTGGGTCCCCTCCGGGATTCTGTCTGTGAGCCCTGCTGATGCCAAGAGGCTTGCTCAGCCTGTGGCCTGCAGCCAAATGGGAACTGACTCTTCTCCCTCCCCCGATGCTCACCCTTGGTAAATCACTCCCTGTTTTAGCGGTATTGTTAGAGCCAAAATAAAGCCTCCTTGGAGGGCCCCATATATCTGCCTTTGGCTTATTGCTGGAACCTCTGATGCGGAGAGACGTGCCCCCAGGAGGTGGTGAATCCTATAAAATCGCCAGGGGTGCAGATTGGGCTCTGGGGAGAGGGTCGTCTCGGCTTCTCTGCGCCCCCACCAGTGTCCCCAGCTGCAGTGACCTCAGCCAGCCCTCCTGGGAAAGGGGGCTTCCTCCTGTCCCATCAGAGCCCAGAATACTGAGTGAGTGTATCTGGGTGGTTTTCTGCATCTCTTTCCAGAGAGAAAATGTTATATGAAGTGAACTCTGTTCAGCCTTAGAAAGAAAGGAAGTTCTACATGCTCCATGCTACGAAGTGGATGAACCTCAGTGTGCTATGTGCAATAAGTAGATGCAAATCCTGCATGATTCCACCATATGCTGGGCCTGGAGGGGTCAGATTCATAGAGACAGACGGCAATGTGGTGGTTGCCAGGGGCTGAAGGAGGGGATGAGGAGTTAGTGTTTAATGGGGACAGAGTTTCAGTTCGAGATGATGAAAAATGTCTGGAAATGGGTGGTGGGGATATGACTGTCCCTAATGCCACTGACCTGTACACTTAAAAGTGGTTAAAATGATCAATTTTGTGTATATTGCACCACAGTTAAAAAAAAAAAAAACAAAACAACCCAGGTGGTTTTCCACCTATGTCGCTTCCCAGGGAACTTGTGCCATGGGGAAATGTTTGTTCTGCAGAGTGTGGGGTTTAGGAGCCATCAAGGGACCTCCTCAGGCCTCCTTCCTGCACCTTCAAGGCATTGTGTCAATCTCCCAGGCTGGTCTTTGCTCAGAACCATCTCTGGAGAGCTCGCCCGGTCGTTCTCTCCTCCAGTGGAGCCGAGGTACAGAGCCTTAGAGTGAGCTACTATGCTCAGTCCTGTCATTTTCACAGATTTCTGGAGACCCAGAGAAGCTTGCCTGGATCAACACAGCATGTTAGGGAGGAGCTGACAGTGAAATCCAGAATGTGCAGTTAGCATTGGATTTCATAAACAATGAATAATGTCTTAGTATAAGTATGTCCCATGCAGTATTGAGGACATGCAGTAATTATCTGAAATTCCAGCTGTACCAACTCTATGTATTTTCTTTACTAAATCTGGCAAACTGACCTGAGAGGCAACCCAGATCTCATTCTCCCCAAGTCAGAGCTTCATGGCTGGCAGCTGGGGGCGTGCAGAGGGGGAGGGCATGGGGAACACAGGCTTGTGTCAGACTCCGCTGATAACCTGTGTGACCTTGGGCAAGATACTCAGCTCTTGAGCCTCAGTTCCATGTCTTAAAATGTGGATAATAACAGCAGCCTCCTTATGAAGTGGTAAAGGATTAAATGAAGATACCTATGACTGAGCAACTTCACTTTCACTTTTCACTTGCATGCATTGGAGAAGGAAATGGCAACTCACTCCAGTGTTCTTGCCTGGAGAATCCCAGGGACGGGGGAGCCTGGTGGGCTGCCGTCTGTGGGGTCGCACAGGGTCGGACATGACTGAAGCGACTTAGCAGCAGCAGCAGCATGAAGCCCTTAGCACAGTCAGCATTCAATTAGTGGTAATGCTTCAGTTATTCTTGATATTTTCCTTCCTTTGTGAATGAAAGATAACCATTTACTTGATGAACTTTCATCTGTGGAGCCAAAACTGGAAAACACTGGTGTGAAGATCCGGCTCCTGTCCCGTCCTTGGGGAAATCAGTGAACCTCTCTGGGTCTCAGTTTCCTCAGCTCTAGATTGGATTAGATAGTCCTAAGGTGCCTTTCAAATTTAGAAGTGTAAATTCTACCTCAGCAAAGCTGTTAATAATAATCTTCTAAAATTCCAAAGTAGTCCTCCCTTGCGTCTGCACAAGGCACACACCGGGTTTTCTCATATAATGCTTGAAACCAGGTGCAATAGCAGGGGTCTTTTCCCTACGTGGCTAATGAGTCTCAGGACTCAGAAAAGCCAAGTAACTTGCTCAGGGTCACAGAGCTATTATGTGGCAGAGCCTGGCTTCCAACCTTGGCCTCCTCGTCCTCCCATTCTTACCATCCTGATCCCTTACCCTCAGGGATCAACTTCTTTGGAGGTGGTGGAGAGCAGGCAGGGTCCCATAGCTGCGGTTTCAGGTCATGTCTCCCTGGATGGATTATTCTTGGGCAGGTTCACCACTCACCAGACTGCAGCAGATTTGGCTGGCTAAGTCTGTATGGTGCCCATGGGACATGGAAGTAGTGTATGGATTATCTTCCCTATGGCTTTGCTGCTGCCATCTTGAATAATTCGAATGGAACTGGAAAACAGAGATCTCTTAGCCTTTAAGTCCCTGATGCCTTTTTTATCTATCCCTTAAGCCAGTGAAGTAGGGTTGGCAAAAACAGTGCTTACGATAAAGGCATTGGCTCAGCGAGGCCTCTGTCAACCAGAGGACAGGACAGAAAACAAATATGCCCCTTTCTCGCATGGCATTGCAAGTAATTGCATACTTCATAAGGGGTTCTTAGTGTCTCATCTAGAATCCTCAGCAAAATATGTAACCAGACACTGTTTAATCCTTTGCTTTAGGTCCAGCTACAAAGTTCAAAGGAGTCTTTGTCCTTTTCATTATCTAGACAGACCATTCAGAAGTTGGGTTTTGAGTTGTGGGTCTCCGCTGACCCACAAAGACCATACAGTGCATCCCTTTGGGTGCAGAGTCCAAGGTTAAAGTAGACAAGGGACCTGCCCCTCTGAGTGTTCTAAGAGAAAACCAGGGCAGCTGGATTAAAGTGGAAACCTAAGGGGCTTTTAATTAAAAGTCTGTGGTATAGACCAGAGGCCAGGGAGGTACCTGCTATGAAACTAAAAACGGACCCTTTCCACAAAGCAAAAGGGAGAATCCCAGAGATGATGGGCCACTGGGGGCTGGAAAACGAGAGAGACCGCACTCGTCTGCCTTCCGTTTCCACATGCCACAGCCTGCCCTCCAAACAAAGGAGTTCAGCAGCCCTGCTCCAGAAGGGGATTTTTCTGGAAAGGGCAGTCCACATGTACTGGTGCCATAGGCTAGGACGGGTGGGGTGTGCTAGGGTTTGGGAGGCCTCAAAGTTTACTTGTAACCCTGCCGTAGGGCTGAGACGTTAGAGTGTAATTTCTCAAGATGTTTCCAGATACATGTGTTTTAACTGGATTTAGATATGTATGATCTGAATCCACTGCCTAATGAACCCCTGAGCCAGGTTTAAGATATCTGAAGATATCTTAGCTTTAGAGATCTGAGCCTTGAAGTAAGCAGCTGCTGTCAGCCCTGTCATTTTTCACAGGAGATTCTGGAGACCCAGAGAAGAACCAGGTCTAGCAGAATGGAGGGCCCTGAAAGACTAGGATGTGGGGGCAGATAAATTTGGATAATGGATTAAGGAAGATATTAGGGACAAGTCTAGAACATGTCAAATAATGTAATTCAGAAGGATGGTTTTGTCCACTTGGCAGTTTTGTCTGGTTCACCAAGCTGCCTTAGGTCACCAGTGTTATTTTGAACCGGTAGGTCTCTAGGGATCTAGAAGGAAACAGGTATTTATTTTGCCTCCCCCCAAGGGATGATATAGTCATGGAAATAAATTACATTATTAGAACCTTCTAGAAGGGGTGGTACCTACTTCCTGACTATCACTGGGGGTTCCTAAGATCTTTTTTTTTTTTTTGGTTCCTAAGAGATTGATGGGTGAAATTTTGTGTTATACTCCTCAGGATCTGACATTCCAGACCCTTTAAGGTCAGTCTTGTTCCTGGCTTATCCCATTCAACCTTTTGAGGAGCAATAGATGGGTTAATCTAACTGGGAGCTGGCATCAAGGCTGGGGAAGTGGTCTTTCCCCACAGGTGACTGAAATTTGTTCCTCCAAGCACAACAAAGCAGGGCTATGGAGCCCACAAGAGGGTCAATGGGAGGGTGTGGGGCTCAGAACCTCAGGGCTCTCAGGAAGCCAGTTGCCCACTCCTTGGCGTGGTGTCTTGGATGATGGTGGAATGGAGGTAATGAGACTGGACCAGTCAGCCCACATCTCTACATGCTGCCGATGTTCCTCGGTGCTGGTTTTTCCTTTTTTCAAATTTTTATTTATTTATTTTTGGCTGTGCTGGGTCTTTGTTGCTGCACGGACTCTTCTCTAGTGCAGAGAGTGTGTTTCCTCTCCAGTTGCAGTGTGTCTCCTCTCCAGTTGCCGTGTGTGTCATCGTGGTGGCTTCTCTTGTTGTGGAACACGGGCTCTAGGGTGCTCAGGCTTCAGTAGTTGTAGTGAGTGGTTGCAGTTCCCAGGCTGTAGAGCACAGGCTTAGTAGTTGTGGCACATGGGTCTAGTTGCTCCTCGGCATGTGGACCAGGGATCCAATCTGTGTCTCCTGCATCAGCAGGCGGATTCTTTACCACTGAGCCACCAGGGAAACCCCTCAGTGCTTGTTGAATGAATGAAGTCAATGTGCTTTCATAATCATGTTTAGACAGAAATCTACACTCAGGACCCAAGGAGGAAATCTTTTGTCCTCCAGTCTTCTTCATTCGGTCTCATTCAGTAGGCATTTATTGAGCATCTATTATGTGTCAGGCAGGGTTATAGGTATAGCAGTGAACACGTAAGCAAGCTCTTGGACCGCACAGAGCTTGTGGAGGACAAGCAGATGGGCACAGAATCATGAGAAGTGCTGGGATGGAGGAGGAGCACAGGGGGCCCTAACCTGCCCAGGAAAGCTGTCCCGGGAAGCAACCGCTTAGCCTCTGCCTGACAGGTGAGTTAGGGGTGGGCAGGCAAAGAGGGGAGAGAGGAGTAGATCCAGGCAGAAAGTCAAGCCTTCTGGCAGGTGTTGGAGTAAAATCTAGTATTAAAAGAGCTGATGGCCTGTAGACATAGCATGATTTTAGAAAACCATGACAATAATAATAATGGCTGCAGTTTCTCACTGCTCTCTGTCAAGAGCATTTCCACCACCCTTTCACGGGCTGTGGGTTTAATTAGTCAGGTGTTTCCTTTAGAAACAGAGATTGTCATCAGTCACTGTTCTGAAGGAGGTCTTCGCAGGAACTCATTTGCAAGTCTCTTCAGACTTGGCCTTAAAACTTTCCCAGAGCTGTGAGGACGTGTCTGTCAAAGCCCAGAGGAACTGTGCTGGATTTCAGACTGAACGATAAGAGGAAGTCAGACGTGCCTGCAGTCAGCAGACATGCCAGCTCATAGCACTTCTCAGTCTCTGTTCAGAATCTGGAATAATCAACTCCAAACTCCTTAAAAAAAAAAAAAAGAAGAAGAAGAAAAGAAAAAGGAGAGTCCTGAGGTTAGTTTGCATCAGCTCTGAGTTTGTTGTCTTTTAAAAGCAAGGAATTGGAGTAGGAATCTCAGACACAAGCCACCCATCCCTCTGAAGTTAGCGTGATTTCAGCATCCCTGGACTTGTGTTTTAAAACTGGTGTCCTTCATAGTGCTCTGCGTTTTGCAGTGTCCCTGTGGAAAGTGCTAGCTACAGTGTGCTATTTTCGCCCTGGTTCAATTCAACATTGGTGGTGGTGATTTAGTCACTTAAGTCCTGTACGACTCTTTGCAACCCCATGAACTATATATAGCTCGTCAGGCTCCTCTGTCCATGGGATTTTTCAGGCAAAATTCTAGTTTGGGTTACCATTTCTTTCTCCAAGGAATCTTTCCAAGCCAGGAATTAAACCTGCATCTTCTGCTTGGCCAGCAGATTCTTTACCACTGAGCCACCCTCAACTCTACATTAGAGACCCATGAAGTCCTGTCCCCAATGACTTGAACAGAGGTCCCATCCCTGCCCAGGAAAGCTTGCTGCCCTCTCTCCTCCTGAGGAGAGGGGGCGATCACTCTTACACTTGCTGGAGGGATGAGGAAGAGGATGAAGGGCCGATGGCCATTAAGGAAGGCAGGGGACAGAAAAGGACAAGGTAGACAGTCAGCATCTTTCTCCCTCCTCAAGGTCCAGTTAAAGCAATACCATCCTTGCTTTTGGGTAACTGTTGGAAGAGAAAGTGTGGCTTAAAATTAAAACATAAGAATAAAGCTGAAAAATACACGAAACGTGACTAACACACCAAAACATGAATAATTATCATCTCTGGTAAATGGAAGTTTGGGGGATTTTTGTTTTTCTCTTATTGTTGACCTCTAATTCTTTTAGTTTTTAGAATTGTTTTAAATATTATAGCAGGAAAGAAAAAAAGACTAAAACAGAGTCATAGAGGCCGGGATAAGGTGGCAGAGGCACCAGACACATGGCTGAAATGACCACTAGACCAAGGCAGTCTAAACTTTCCTTCTTTTCAACTTGCTGTCACCTTGAGTAACGACTCTTTGAGCTTCAGCTTTCTCTTCTGTAGTCATGCTTGTGACTTCTGTCTGGATCATCTTATCAGTTGTGATGCTCAAGGGTTAGTAGGGGGACCTGGTAAATGAGGAGAGATTGTATATATGAAAAGATCATTTTGATCCAGTAATTAGGTACTGAGGATTTAAACTGTTTCTTCAGTGAGTTCCTGGAATCATTTGTTAAGAATGCAGATTCCTGGGCACAGAGTGGATCTCTGGCACAGATTGAATCGCTAGGAGAATGACCCTGGCATGTGCATTTTTAACAATTACGTACATGCCCCCTTTGCCTGCCCTGTGGATTCTTGTGTTCATTAAAGTTTTAGATTTTAAGGAATTCTGGCCTTTTAAAGGAAACAGCGTCATAGCAGGAACATGAGACATGGAGATGCAAAACCATACGGTTTGCACGATAAGATAACTCGTGCATTTGTGTGTCCACAGGACGCTCATAAAACTGGGGAAGGGAAATCTACAAAGGGTAGATTGGATGCAGAAAGACTGAGAGGACAGGAGCCGTGGGGCATCTGGCTGGGGGGTTCCAGGGGGAGCAGGGGCCCAGAGGTGGGGGAATGTCCTCCCCTCTCCTGGCCTTCCTCTCTGGCTCTGTGTGTCAGGCTGCTGGGGTGATTTTTCACTCTCTGGTGCCTGATTTCCACCTTCCCGCCATGGCTGGGTGCTCCAGGTAGCACTAGGCTGGCAGTACAAAGTGGCCCCTGGTTCCCTAACCTGCTGGGCTGGCTGTTGTCAGATGACAGCAGAGCCACTCCAGAAACAAAGGCAGCACCACGGCCTGCCTTGTGGGCTTTGGATGCACTGGTCTGCTCCCAGTAGACTCTGAAAGCTCCTCTGCTTCCCCACTTTCTCCACTCATTCATTTGAGAGGCAGTATGGCATCATGGGCAGTGCACTCAGGAGCCACCTGCCTGGGTTGGGATCCTGTCTCTGCTACTCACTCACTCACTTTGTGGCCCAAGACCAGCTCCTTAACCTCTCTGTCCATGTGGCCTCTTGTCACAGAGGGTTGTCATAAGGATTTTCACTGAGATAACCCCACAAAAGCCTTGTCACAGGGCTTGGCACATAGGGAGGGCTCCGTGACTGTTGTTGCTTAGTCGCTCAGTCGTGTCCAACTCTTTGCGACCCCATGGACTGCAGCATGCCAAGCGTCACTGTCTTTCACTGTCTCTCAGAGTTTGTCCAAACTCATGTCCATTGAGTTGGTGCCATCCAACCGTTTCATCCTGTTAACTGCTGATAACAGTTATCAGCTGGTCTTCCAATAACCATTTATGGAATAGCTACCACATAAGGTATGGCTGCTGCTGCCAAGTTGCTTCAGTCATGTCCAACCCTGTGCAACCCCAGAGATGGCAGCCCACCAGTCTCCCCCCTCCCTGGGATTCTCCAGGCAAGAGTACTGGAGTGGGGTGCCATTGCCTTCTCCGTCACTAGGTATGGAGGAGGGGCTAGAAACATGACATGATTGAGCACATACACACACTAGAAGCATGAGAAGCTTGTGGTCTGGGGCCTGAACAGGTGTGAGACAACTTCCTGTGACGTGGTGTAATGTAGTGTGTCAGCACACAGGTAGCACAAAGCGTGGAGCAGCTGCCTCATCAATTGGTCCGAGGAGGAAACCCTTAGGCTGGGCTTTGAAACAGGTAGCGGCAGAATGGTGTGTGTTGAAGGGGGCATGCATCCCAAGCAGAGGGAAGAGCTGTGAAAAACCCACCTAGGGTGTGACATCCTCACTTGTCGTCTGCTCTGCTTGCAAAGAAATGGGATAGGAGGGCCTCTTTTGCGGGGGAGGCTGCACTGGAGTTTAGTTGCAGCATGCAGGATCTTTGTTGCACTGTGCAGATCTGTTGTGACACACAGGCTCCAGAGTGTGAGGGCTCAGTAGTTGGGGTGCTTGGGCTTAGTTGCTCCAAAGCATATGGGATCTTAGTGCCCTGACCAGGGACCGAACTGGCGTTCCCTGCATAGCAAAGTGAATTCTCAACTGCTGGACCACCAGGGAAGTCCCAGGACAGGAGAGCCTCTTGATCACTTGTTTTCTGTCTCACTGGAGGCCACCAGTTGAATCCAAGGCCACCCTGGAGCAGACAGAGGGTGCAACAGTTCCCTGGAAGGACTCTCCTGGCTCCGGGGTTACAGCTGCCAGTAGAGTCCCAGCCTGCAGGCACCCTGTCCCAGGTGTGGGATGGTCAGCCTTGCAGAAGCACCTTGGCAGCCCCAGTGTCAGTGCTGGTACAGGGCTGAGCATCTTCTCTCTGACCCACAGCAGCTGTTCAGCATCCTGTGTATGGCCCTCTGCTCTCCGCTTACAAGCTGTCTTCCTGGGGCCAGTCTTTGCTGCCTCTCTCCCCGACCCCTTCATCCTGTTTGTACTGTGACTCTGTCTCCTCTAGCATTCCAAGCCAAAGAGCACAAACTAACCAGAACCTTCTTTGGAGGGTTGGTTTGCTGCTTGCATGGGCTTTGGAGAAGTGGAGGGCGGACATACCCATCACCCAGACTTGGCTGACCTCCACCTTGAAGACAAGTACAGCCCAAACAGTTACTGCCCCCCCACCGCCAGCAAACCAAACAGGAAGTTCAATCCATAAGGAAACCAAAGCCAAAAGGAGTGTGCCAAAGAGATTTCATTATTTCCCGGGGTGTGTGGGCCAGTGGCGCTCTTTTATACTTCGACTTTAGAGGGGGAGCCCTGCTAGGGTTGGAAGTGTCAAAAAGACCTTAAAGAGAGGCTTTTCTAAGTTTTGTTTGGGGGGAATGAGGAGAAGGGAGAAATCTGGTACCTCCTGTGCAGTACATGGGGGTTCAAACTATCACTCAGAAGGCCCATCTTATTATAGAAGAGTGAGCAAGCTGGTATGAACCCCTGCACCCCCTCCCTGCCAGCGCCGAGACTCGGGCCAGAACTGGACTCAGTGTTCTTGTCTGTCAATCAGAGATGAGCTTACCCTCCTCTCTGGGTTGAAGAAGGGACAGGGGAAATACACCAGGTTTCTAGCCCTAAGAAAAGGTTTCCAAACATTGGTTCACTCCCTACCCTTCCCCAGGGTGATGACTGTGCCCAGTAATGATTCCAGAATGTGGTTTTAAATGAAACAGTGGCTTTCCCCCATGGAGCGTTCATTTACCAAATGGTTTAGAGTGAAGCCTACCCATGGAGGGTTCAGTTGTGGAGATGGCTGTGGAGCCTGCCCCCAGGGTCTGGCAGCTGGGCCATGACTCCAGCCTTTGCTGGACTGTTTGGTGATGGCAGATCTGTCCCCATTTGACTCTGGCCTAGGGCAGAGAAAACAGAGCCAGCTCCCCGGCTTTGCTCCATTCCTCCAAGGAGATAATGGAACTGCTGGTGGCCAGAAGTTCTGTTCTGATGGTACCTCCTGTATCAGGGGTCAGGGAGTGTTGGGTCATGTCCATGCTATGTAAGGCCTCCCGGGGTCAGTGACTTCCTGGCATGACCCAGGCTGTGCTCATAGCGTGCTCTGTATTGGCCCACATGCTGGAAGCCAGCAGGGCTTTTCCTGCACACTTGCAAACTGTCGAAAGATGAACCTTAAAGACCTTCCAGCCTTGGACTGGATCCCGGCAGGAGATCTAGACTATGGCATGCTTTCACAGCTGTTTTAACCCCAGGGGCATCTGTATGTGGCCTGATAACCAAATCACTGGACTTTTGCTTACTTTTAAAACATTCATCTTTCTCATTTGAAATCAACCTTCTTTCCCCATCTCTTTTCTCCAAACCCACCCTCCAAGGGGTAAAGGATAGGAGAGATACCAGGATGGGGGCTGGGCGAGAATATCTATCACCCGTATTACCAGATAATAAAACACCTCTTGTTGTTTCACCGGCTGAAATCACCTGGTCCCACTGTCCCTCAAGTCAAAGCGTTGGGATTAATCCTGACCCCTTTGTTATCAGTGTCGCGGCATCCCGAGGGCATTTGCTGAATCCGGGCAGTTGACGTCATCTATCAATAAATACCCTCTGTCTCTAGCATCTCTTTGGCTTCCTCCATCCCCACTTGCTACTCACTTACAAGACCAGATGGCAAAACAAATGGTGATTTATTTTGCAGGGACATGAAGAATTGGAAGCTAATTTTCTTTCTAGAATTAAGTATTTATTAAGCATTTTTAAAGCCCTTATTTCCAGACACATTATCCATAGAAAAGGTATTAGCCCTGTACTCTGAACTTGACATGTACCATCTCGTTTAATCCTCTGTGTACTCTTGTGTGGCAGGTGTTACCAGCCCCATGAGAGGTGGGGAAACTGAGGCCCAGTCTGGGATTTCCCCCACCCCTGCCAACCCACCCCTCGACTCTAAAGTGTGTGCCCCTTCCACAATGCTGTGCTGCCCTCAGGCTCTTTAACTAGGTGATGTAGATGAGAAGTATGTTGCACATAAATATAGAGGGCACAAGGCCAGACTTTGATTCTTGCTTGATGTAAGCTGTCCAGATCACACAGGGAAATAATCTCCAAATCGATTCAAGATTGCTGAGTGGAACAGAATAAAGAGAAAAGGGGGGATGTCCCTAAGGCCTTTGTGGGAGGGAGTAACACGGACTGGGGATGTCAAGAAAGGGCCCTGCCTGCTGTGGGGGCACCTTCGAATTCAAAAGGCATGCCTCCTACACCCCGAGCCTGCCCACCTAGCAGGATTGAGCCTGAGCCTGGGTCACGTGGCAGTAACAGCAGCTAACGCTTTAGCACGTGCTGGGTTTCAGGCATTCTTATGAGCATTTTACCTATTCTGTGAGGTTGGTTCAACTGACTGCTATTCCCACATAACAGATGAGGAAATTAGGCTTAGAGAGGTAAAGTAACTTCGTCACTTGACTCAAACCCTGAGAGACTGGCTCTTATCTCCACTGGCTCTGAAAGGAGGAACTCTGCATTTGAGACTGGAAGTTAGGAAAGGTGGGCTTGGCAGTGGAATGGGCACAGGATTTCTTTGAAAAGCCAGCTGGAGGTGATTTGAGCTGGAGATGGTGCGATGTCTGCTCTCCAGGGCCACCACTGGTGAGGGTGAAGGCCTCAGTAAGTGTTCGTGGGGCTGCCGGGATGCAGGCTCAGGCCCGTCCCCACCTCTCCAGCTCTTTCTGCAGCCCTGGCTGGGCCCAGCTCCTTGGAAAAATGCAGCAGGGCTTCCAGTGCATGCACCAGTAGCTCTCAAGACAAAGGGATTGGAAGCCTGGAGGGCCTGCTTGCAGAGTGGCACCTGGCTAGTGCTGCTGCCAGGAGGAGCCCAGGGCATGCTTGTTCAGACCCGGCTTGCAAAGGGACCAATGACTTCACACCTGTCTATAGAAGTGGACCTGCCTTTTCTGTTATTTTTATTAATTTTTTTTTAGTTTCAAAGCAGTTGGAAATACTTAACCACTGGAGGAAAACCCAACCCCCCAAACCAGAACCAGGTCAGTTGATCTCAGGATCTGGTGTTGGGTCTGCTCTGTACAGGAGAGAGGTTCCTCCTGAGGAGCCAGTAATTCCAGGCCCTATGTAGGCAGGGGATGGATGATGTCCATTTACCTCTCAAGCCCAGGGCCATTTTAATGGCAACTAGGCTGGGCTGTGGGCAGTGGATGTCCCGGAGTCTGGCGGACCCTGGGCCCACTGCAGTGCCTTTCCCAGAGGTGAGGACATGGAAGAGGTGGGTGACAACTCACCTTCAGATATTTGGAGGTGGAGGTTCCTGCAGGACGTTCCAGGGGCAATGACCAGTGGGCAACATGCTTCTTGCTTCCCATGGATCCCACCCTCTCCAAAGGCCTCCCTACAACATGGCCAACCAAGTGGCCCTGAAAGCCTGCGTAGAAGGAGCTTTCCATGTGGAAGGAACAGGAAGTTCAGCCACCCTGAGATGAGTTCAGAGGAAGGAGGAAGTTAGAGGGGTGAATGATGGAGGACAGGCAGGAGGAAGCGAGGCAGGCAGGAGGGAAGCCATCTTGCAAAGGAGGGTGCTAGGAAAGAGGCCGGAGACTCGCAAGTTCGCTCAGTGAAAGCTGGTCCTGGCAAAGCCGGAGCTGCGCCCTGAAGGCGTCCAGCTTAGCCCCTTGTATTTCCAGATGTTTCTGGTTAGACGTTCCTATAAAACTCGGAGAAAATGCCCCACCCTTCTGGATTCTGGCCTGTTTGAAGAGCACCCAGACTGACTGTGCTGTAGCAGAGACCGGAGCCCCAGTGAGGTTGGCAGGGGGCTGGGCCCACACATCAAGGGCGTCCCTGGAAGCCGCGTGGACGGCTGTGCGCCTGCGCGAGATCCCGGCTCCGTGGCCGTGACCCCTCGCCCTGAGCTGGCCACGGGGGCGCGCTTTGTAGAGACTGGCTCTGCTCTGATCTGCTCCTCATGTGACTGCTCGTGGAAGCCGGGGTCTCCCTAAGCTCAGAGGTGTAGATAATGCTAGAAGTCGTGTGTAAACCACCCTGAAAATCTCTTTTACAAACTCCGAGGAGAAAGGCGGCCGTACCCGTGCTGTGCGAGGCTTCGGATTGCCCCACTTGATTAAAACAAAATGTGGCTTCAGGGGACAAGGCACAAACCACACCCTGTGGCCTCCAGAACTGAAACTGGTACTTGGGAAGAAAATCTGATTTCTCAAACCAGTTATAGATGATCTTTATTGAACATGCTGACGAGAGGATAAATTATGAGAATGGTTGAAACTGCTTAGTAACTTCAGGAAGAGAATTTCATCAGTGCTTCCTTCCTTACAGCTTGGTTCATTAATTATTGCCCTGGTGTTTTCCATGCACCCAGAAGTCATGCCTGCCCCTCCGAGGTAGATCTGGGCTGAGGATTAGCCTGTGTGCTTCAGGCTTTTCCTGATGGGAATGGCTTAGGGTCATAAATAAAGTGAACCAGCCACAGGTCAGCGTGGGGGTGTCTAGCTCAAGGCTGAAGACCCTGCTCCAGAACTGGGCCACCAGGGTTGAATCACAAAGTGTGGGCCTTGAGATAAGTGTTGGAGCACCCTGAGCCTAAGTGTACTAGTCAGTAAAGTGGGGATGACACTTCTAGGTTGTCCTGGGGATTCAGTGAGATGGTGGCTGTCCAGTGCTTAGCAGGATACCTGGCACATGGCAGGTGCCTAGCCTTCCCATCCCATTACTGGTCAGGTACTGCCACTCTATCCCTGTGGCACCTGGGCACATTTTCCACAGAGCAGACCATGCTCCAGACACAAAGGTCCAGGTCACAATGGGGAGGGCTTATCTCTGTCAAAAAAGCAAAGACAGACTGACAACCTTGGAAAATTGCTTAACTTTCTGAGCCTCAGTTTCCTTATCTGTCAGACAGAGATGTTAGTTTGCATCTCACAGAGTTATCAGAATCAGAGGTAAAATGAGGTAGAGCCCCAGCATAGTGGGTCTCGGTCTGCCTTTGTTATCAATGGTGACTCCATATTTGACAAACGGGCCTCCTGCTGTCAGTCTGGTTCTGAAAATCCATGACCTCGTTAATGGATGCACAGGTTCCCATAGTCGTAAAGAGGCAGGAATCCCCACATTTCCATTTATGTCTGAGTACTCTGGGTCCCAGGCAAGGGTCCATCACCACACAGAACCTGGATCCCTATCTGTGGTCTTCCTGGTCTATCCCTGTCCACATATCTGATCCCCCGACTGGACCCAGCTCCTCTCCTACCCCATGACAGTTCAGTTCAGTTCAGTCACTCAGTCGTGTCCGACTCTCTGCGACCCCATGAATCGCAGCACGCCAGGCCTCCCTGTCCATCACCAACTCCCGGAGTTCACTCAGACTCACGTCCATCGAGTCAGTGATGCCATCCAGCCATCTCATCCTCTGTCGTCCCCTTCTCCTCCTGCCCCCAATCCCTCCCAGCATCAGGCTCTTTTCCAATGAGTCAACTCTTCACATGAGGTGGCCAAAGTACTGGAGTTTCAGCTTTAGCGTCATTCCTTCCAAAGAACGCCCAGGGCTGATCTCTTTCAGAATGGACTGGTTGGATCTCCTTGCAGTGCAAGGGACTCTCAAGTGCGCACTAAATGTTTACCTCAGTAAATGCAACATCTGGTTTTCTTCCTTTTCCACCTGAGCCTGAAGGTGAATTTGTAGTTTTCTGTTTGGGGTCATGGACTTGTTAACAAATGGTCAGTTGACCTAGAATTGTCTAGCTCGTTCTGTTTCACTCCAGACCTCATCTGGACCCTTTGCCCAGTACCTTCCTTGAGGCAGTCTAGGAGACACAGAATGGAGGTATTCCTGTCTCTCTTAAGTCACTGTAGTTCTTACGGTTTTTCAAAAGAAAACAGAAATGGGGGAGAAGAATCCTCCTCGCAGGTGGTTTTGCACCCTGGGCCTGGCCTGGAGAGTGCGCAGAGCAGGGGGAAGTGAAAGGTGATGCCTGGGGGAGGGCAGTACCGAGGCTGTGTCCCCTGGGGAGGCTGTGGTGGCCTGTCCCTGGCTGTCTTCAGGTGCTTTTGGTCCCTGGTGCTCAAAAGCCTCCCCTGGAGGCTTCAGTCACCACAGGAAGGAGATTCATTCATGAAAATCAGTCCCCCCAGGCCCTGATCCCACTTGCTTTTCTGAACCTCTCTGTTGCTTTGGCCCAGAGAATGCCACTTAGTGTATAAAAAAGATTCCCAGAAGGCTGCCTCTCTCCACCAGTGTAATTATGTCTGTGAAGCTTCCTTTCTGGAAGGCCGGGGGGCGGGGTGCTTAGCCTCCCCTGGGCTCTGTAGGCTCATTTAGCTTGGGCAGATCACCCTGGCCCTCTCACTGGGGGCTCACGGCCTGTGCAGGGACAGCCCTGCTCCCTGTTCCTGCTGAGTCTCTGCGCGTCCAGTTCCCACCCCTGCTCCAGTTCACGTGTCCTTTTAGCCTAGCTCACGCCTTCTCTCTCCAGCTTCCCAGGAACACTCCTTTCTCAGGGAAATCATTTCTCCCAAAGAAAGGGCATTGCCTGCGCTGTCCTGTCCTCCTCCATCCTCACGCTGACCTTGTGAGGCAGTGAGCTCTCAAGCATGGAGTCATATGCAAGGGCGTATGTCATTCCTCTCAGCTGATCTTTTCCACCCCCTTTGAGAGAGGGGCTATTGCTTTGCCCATTTTACAGTTGGGAAAATAAAGGCTCAGAGAGGTTAAGAGAGCCCCATGCTTCTAAGCTAGTAGGTGCTAGGTCTGGGAATCATCCCGACACACTCCTAACCCCTGGGTGAGCGCTTGTCAGCTGCCACACTGCATTACCATGTTTTCCTTTGCTCTTCTGTGTCCGTCATTAGACTGCGAGATTTCTCCCTGAAGACAAACCTTATCTGGCTCTGAAGTGGCCACCCGGCAGCGCCTGAGCCTTGGTTGCTTAGCCTGCACCAGCTGAGGGATTGAGGTGGAGTATGAAGCATCTGCCGTAGGTGTCCCTCCTGGGCTTGGAGACCATGGCCGGGAGGTCAGTGACCTGCTGGGCAGTGGGAGAGAGGCGAGCTGACCAATCTGAAACCCTCTGAGGGATAAAGTGGGACCTCCAGGTGATGGGCTAGGTCAGCTGAGAGGCTCTGGTACCACTCTGTGTTGTGTCTGCCAGAGGTCAGGAATCGGCGCCTTCTCCACCCACTCAGGAGTGCAGGCGTATGCAGCTCAAGCTTGCTCTCCCACTTCTCTCTGGACTCGCCACTGTTTGGCCTCCACCCGAGAGAGACAGGGGAAGTGAAAGGACAAGTGACATCAGCCACTCTCCCTCCTTGTCAGCACTTTATGGCAGAGGTTTATGGGGAAAGTAATGTGGGGAACTTCCTCATCTCTTCATTATCACACTGGTCTTAACAGAAGATAAGTGATACCTCCAGGACAGTCCGCTGTGCACCCCTAGTGTTTGGGGCATACAGTGAGCTATTATCACCACCACGTCAAAACTTAGATGGTCAGTGGTGTTCTCAGCCCCATTTTATAGGTGAAAATATTGAGCCACATGTCAAGTAACTTGCCCAATCTCCATAGCCAGTAAGTGATGGAGCCAAATTTTAACCCCCGGCTGTCTAGCTGCAGTGTCTGTGTTCTGTTTCTTGATGGAAACAGCTAGAAAATAAGACCTCTTTTTGCCCCCCATGGGAAAGAATTTTTAACTCTGAATAATACTTGCATGTACATTAAGAGCAGCTATGGGCCAGGTGATATGCTTAGTTCTTTGCAGAGTTTACCCCTACAAATCTCACGACAGCCTGTAAAGTATGTGTTGATATCAGCTTCCACTTTACAGATACAGAAACCGAGGCTGGGAGGGTGGAAATGACAGTCCTGGATCATGCAGTTCTTCAGGGGCACTGCGCGGATTCAGGTCCGAATGTGTCTGCCTGACTTCAGAGTCTGACCTCCGATCTCTGTGTCAGGCTGGCTGAGCAGCATCCTAGGCTTCCTAGGCAGTGTAAGAAACCAAATACTCTCAATATTTGTTGAGTATTCATTTTATGGGATCAGGGAGACACTGATTTTCTGTAAAAATTCTATCCTGAAATTGAGTTACTTATTTTCTTCTTCCACTGGCCCAGTCACTGTTCTTTTCTTTTTCTTTTTTAGTTTTCTGCACTCTTAAATTTTTTTTAATTTTTAAATTTTTATTTGATATTAGGGTATGGTTGATTTACAAGGTTGTATTTTCAGGTATACAGCAAAGTGATTCAATTATATGTATACATATATATACATTACTCAGATTCTTTCCCCATATACATTATTACAGAATATTGAATACTGTGCTCTGCAGTAGGTCCTCGTTGATTATCTATTTTACATATAGCAATGTGTATCTGTTAATTGCCCACTCCTAATTTATCTCCGCCCCCAACCTTTCCCCTTTGGTAACCATAAATTTGTTTACAAAGTCTGTCTCTTTCTGTTTTGTAAATAAGTCCATTTGTATCATCTTTTTGGATTCCACATATAATTGATCTATGATTTTTGTCTTTGACTTACTTCACTTAGTATGATCATCTCTAGTTTCATCCATGTTGCTGCAAATAACTTCCATTGTATATATGTACCGCATTCTTTATCCATCCGTCAATGGATATTTAGGTTGCATTGTAAACTGTGCTGCAGTTAACTTTAGGGTGCGTGTATCTGTTCAAATTATGGTTTTCTCCTGATACATGCCCAGGAGTGGGATTGCTAGATCATATGGTATTTCTATTTTTAGTTTTTAAAGACCCTCCATACAGTCCTCCACAGTGGCTGTACCACCTCACATTCCCACTAACAGGGTAGGAGGGTTCTCTTTTCTCCACACCCTCCCCAGCGCTTGCTGTTTGTCAGCTTTTAGATGATGACCATTCTGACGGGTGTGAGGTGGTACCTCACTGTAGTTTTGATTTGCCTTGCTCTGACACTTAGTGGTGATCAGCATCTTTCCATGTGCTTTTTGGACATCTGTATGTCTTCTTTGGAGAAATGTCTACTTAGGTCTTCTCATTTTTTGATGTTTTTTTTTATATTGAGCTATATGAGCTGTTTATATATAGAGAGATTAATCTCTTATCAGTGATATAGATTGCAAATATTTTTCTCTCATTCTGTAGGTTGTCTTTATATCTTATTTATAGTTTGCAATGCAAAAGCTTTTAAGTTTAATTAGTTCCCATTTGTTTATTTTTGTGTTTATTTTCATTACTCTAGGAGGTGAATTCAAAAAGATGTTACTGTGATTTATGTCAGAGAGTGTTCTGCCTATGTTGTCTTTGAAGAGTTTCATAGTATCTGGTCTTACATTCAGGTCTTTAATCCATTTCAAGTTTACTTTTGTGTATGATGTTAGAGACTGTTTTAGTTTCATTCTTTTACATGCAGCCATCCAGTTTTTCTTCCTCAGAATTTCTCTGGCTATTTGGAACCTTCTGTGTTTCCATACAAATTGTAAAACTTTTTGTTCTAGTTCTGTGAAAAAATGCCATTGGTAATTTAAAAGGGATTAAATTGATTGAATCTGTAGGTTGCCTTGGATGGTACAGACATTTTGATGATAATGATTCTTCCAATCCAAGAACATGGTGTATCTTTCCATATTTGTGTCCTCTTCAGTTTCTTTCATCAGTGTCTTATAGTTTTCAGAATACAAGTCTTTTGCTTCCCTAGGTAGGTTTATTCCTGGGTATTTTCTTTTTGATGTGAGAGTAGATGGGATTGTTTCCTTAATTTCTCTTTCTGATTTTTTGTTGTTAATGGATAGAAATGCAAGAGATTTCTGTGTGGTAATTTTGTATCCTGAAACTTTACCAAATTCATTGACGAGTTCTAGTAGTTTTCTAGTTGCACCGTTACGATTTTATTTGTGTGATATCACGTTGTCTGCAAACAGCAGTCACTGTTCTTAAAAAATCGTCAGACTTTTCCTAGTTCTTACTTCAGTTTTCTTTATGGTTTCTTCAGTCAAGCCAGCCCAGGGGAATCTATGCCATGGTCCCTATTTGTTGTTGTTGTTTAGTCACTCAGTGGTGTCCAGCTCTTTGCGACCCCATGGACTGTAGACCGCCAGGCTCCTCTGTCCATGGGATTTTCCAGGCAAGAGTACTGGAGTGAGATGCCATTTCCTACTCCAGGGAATCTTCCTGGCCTAAGAATTGAACACATGTCTGCTGCAAGTATTCTGCATTGCAGGCAGATTTTTTACTGCTGAGCCACTTGGGAAGCCCCATGGTCCCTATAGTGTATAGTAAAATAGGTCACTGGCTCCTGTTCGGCTTCAGGAATTCCACCGACCATGACTCTACGTTATCAAAAGACTTCCTAAGTTGGTGGAAGCAGGGTTGTTTTCTAACCTCACAGAGATGTTTTAGCACCATGGATCCATCCCTGTGCCGTGCATGTGCTGCTGGGAGGATGGGATGAGAAACTTCTTTTTACAGTCCAGCAGCACAAAGGGGCAGCAGACTCAGGTTCCAGCCCCAGCTTCCCCACTTCCTGGGAGTGAGTGGAGGGATTAGCATCTTTGGGCCTCAGTTTTTCTATCTGAAAATAAGCATGTGATCTCAGGTGATCACAAAGTATTCTCTGACTCTGAAGCTGTGTTTCAAGGGCTCTGTTGTTTAGTCCCTCAGTCATATCCGGCTCTTTGTGACCCTGTGGACTGTAGCCTGCCAGACTCCTCTGTCCGTGGGATTCTCCAGGCAAGAATACTAGATTGCCATTCCCTTCTCCATCCAAGATCTAGGGATGGGAAAGTACTCTGAAGATCTACAGAAAGAAGGCAATGCCCACCCTTAATGCCATTAACTTGAGAATCTTATTAATCTGTGAGCCCCTGGTTGAAGTCCATGACATCACGTACAGCTGTGTTATGGGTATGTCCCCAGAAGTGACCTGAAGTCCCTAGAAGAAGCCCATCTTCTTAAGTTTCTCCATAAGCACCTGGCAAATGGTCTTTCTGTGGCACTTTCAGTAGCATCCCAGATGGATCATCCTTGAGGGAGGGGAAAGGCATTAATGTGTTGTTCAGTTCAGTTGCTCAGTCGTGTCTGACTCTTTGTGACCCCATGAACCGCAGCACGCCAGGCTTCCCTGTCCATCACCAACTCCCGGAGTCCACTCAAACCCATGTCCATTGAACCATCCAACCATCTCATCCTTTGTCATCCCCTTCTCCTCCTAATTACTCTTTTCTAAGTCCTGCAAGCCTTGGAGAAGGGAAGTCAGTTGAACCTACATCATTCATGGTGCTCTAACTATGATCGGGATGGAGGAGCTTGACACACAAGAGCCTGGGTGAAAGTGGTGGAAATGGCTCCTTTGGGGCCCCCTCTCAGAGCTGCTTCTGCCTCTCCTCCTAATGAAAGACTAGCCTTGCCCTCACCAGGAAACACACAACATGCAGATATGAAAACCCAAGAATGTACCCTTTGAACAATAGGGAAATGGGATACTGTTGAAACATGCTTGTCTCTCAATCCACAGTTCACTCACTCTGAAATTCCATGCATACTGTACAGTCTGTTAATGCATATTAATAGCTAATCTCTCTATAGCTAGAAAATTGCTCTTCAGATCTCCAATTTGCTTAACTGCTGCCAATCCAAGTTGCCTCCAATTTTTTTCCATCCGTCACCAATGTCAGTGAGATATTGAATCGCCCTAAGCCAGGAGTTTTGCAGATGAAAAATGTGTTGGATGTTCACTGCAGATCCTGTTCATGTAAAAGTAATGTCTGATCAGCAGTTTTCAAATGGGACCCAGGACCACCGACCTTGGAACTGACATGGTAGAATCACCGGGGGGCAGCCATCCAGAGCAGGCAACCAGACCCACTGAGTCAGAGTTTCTTCTGGAGGTGTCAAGAAATCCACATTGCACCAAAGATGTGCTGTGCTTCTGACATACACTGCTGATTGAGAACTGCCATCAGGCTGAGGAAGGCAGGGTGATTTGCTCGCAGTATCAGCCACTTCTGTAATATTTAAAATGATAACGAGAGATACTGTTTACTGAGTGCCTGCTGTGTGCACAGTGCTAAGTGCTTTCCTGGTAGGTTCTCATTGAATTTTCTAAACAGTCTTGAGAAGGAGATACTATTGTTGCCCCCATTTTACAGGTGGGATAACTAAGACTTGAGGGGGTCAAGTGATCCGGGCAAAATATGAGCAGTAGAACATCCTGGTGGGTCTAGGAAGAGAACTGATGAAGCCCGTTCGTCCCAAGGAGGGAGAGAGCAGAAGAAGCTGGGGCGGGAGTTGCTCCCCTCTGCCTCAGAAGAGTGTCGCCCTCTGGGAGCCCTATCTGGATGGGGTGCTGTCAGCCCCCAGAAGTCACTGTTGGCTGGGGGGGTGGCGTGAGCCCTTTAAGGCTGCGCAGTGGAGCCCGCCCCTTCCAACCGAGAGTGATTTCTAGGGTCCCAAAGTGCCAGGCAGCAGGTGCACATTCTTCCTGCCCTCTGACTGCTGCTTTCCCAGGAAGGCCAGAGCTGCCCCGGCCCCGAGCAGCGTGGGAGCCACATCCCTTCCCCACCATTGTCCCAGTTCTGGGCGCCCATTCATCGGACGCCCCAGCTTGGCAAGAGCCGCATCCTCAACCCTCTGCCCCTCCCGCACCCCGCCCAGGCCTCCGGAAGCCCGCACAGCTGATGTGAGATGGAAATCAGCCTCCTCCATCCACATCTGGTCAGGCTGAAAGGGGGCCCTTGGCACTGGCACCCTCTTGAGTAATTCTGCCGCGCCTCCTGCTTCCTGGCCTCACCATTCAGGTGGAAAGTGCCAGAGTCCCTCTCCCCCACTGCAGGCACCCTGAGCCCATTTCCACCCAGCGCCAAGCACCCCAGCTGCCGGTCTCTTGGCCTCCGGGCTGATACTAAGCTCTTGTGTTGCAGCTGCAGGATCTTTGTCATCAATCCTCCGTGGGAAGATGGGCTGGGCTCGCAGCAGGTTGAGGCACCAGGAGGCCCATGCAGCCTCAGCAGCCACTTTGTGGCCTTTAAAATCTCTGTCACCCCCAAGTCATTCATGCATGCATGCATCTGTTCATTCCTTCAACAGAACTCTGAGTGTCTACCATGTGCCAGGGACGGAGTACACAAGAAAGAACAAAAAGTGAGAAGTGCCTGCCCTCCTGGAGTTTACATTCTAGAAGGGAGAGACACACAAAATAGACAGTAATCAGAACGTTAGAAGGTGGTGTTACAAAGAAAAGTGGGGTGGGGAGCGCTGAGGTTCCAGGGGTGTCTTAATAACCTCTGATCCTGAGCTTTCCTAATTGCAGTCTGGCCCATTCCACCTGAGGTTTTTTGCCCCGACCCCCACTTGCTTACAGCTCCTAAGCTGAGCAGGGCAGTTGGACGGGAGGCAGCTGTGGTGGGCCCAGCTCAGAACAGCCCTTCTGGAGAGGGCTCTTCCTTACTAGCCTCACTGTCCTCAAAAGCCTGGGTGAGGGCGCCGACTGCTGGCCCTCAGACAAACCCAGCCCAAACAAGTTTAAAAATCTTTTAAACACCATTAAAAAAGCGGGGTTTAAAAAAAATAAATTATAGTTAACATTTCAGATTATGCATAAAATCGGGCTTTCTGATTTTCTTAAGAATTCAAAAGGCTAAGTCCCCATTCCCTCCTGACTACATGACCAAGATTTAAGTGGTGTCTCCCACACCTTCAGTGGGCCAGGGACTCCCTGCTGGCTTGGGAGGGCATTTGAATAGGCACTGACTCTAATCCAAATTTAAACCCAGCATAGAAGAGACGTACCTTAACCACTAGCCTGAAAAAGAAAACTCTGCTTGCTTGTTTGCCCTCCAAGTGCCTGAGGTTAAAATGCAGCTCAGTGACGTAGCTCACCACCCAGAGGCTGCATCCAGAGGCCCTCTATCACCCAGGGTCGCCTGCAACCCCCACCTCACCCTTTCCAGGGCTCAAAAGCCCTCCCATCCATTGCATGTTTTCCTTCTTTTTGCTTTGGAAAGGTAGGGTGAGCTCCTGTAGCAACTCAGTCCTTGTAATTAAACAGGTGACAAGTTGAAATCCTAAGAAACCAATTTCCTGAGGCAAGAGTAGACAATGGGAAAAAGACAGTCTCTTTAGCAAGTGGTGTGGGGAAAGTCAGACAGCCGCATGTAAATCAGAGTGAAGTTAGAACGCACGCTCTTAGCATACACAAAAATAAACTCAAACTGACTTAAAGACTTAAACATAAGACATGACACCATAAAACTCCAGAAGAGAACATAGGCAAAACATTCTCTGACATAAATTGTACCAATGTTTTCTTAGGTCAGTCTCCCAAGGCAAAAGAAATAAAAGCAAAAATAAACAAATGGGACCTAAACAAACTCACAATCTTTTTCACAGCAAAGGAAACCATAAACAAAAAACAACATAATGGAAGAAAATATTTGCAAACGATGCAACTGACAAGTGCTTAGTTTCCAAAAATATACAAACCGCTCATACAACTCAACAACAGAAAACAGACCAATCCAAAAATGGGAAGAAGATCTAAATAGAGATTTCTCCAAAGAAAAAATACCGATGGCCAATAGGCACATGAAAAGATGCTCAACACTGCTAATTATAAGAGAAAAGCAAATAAAAACTACAATTAGGGTCCACCTCACACCAGTCAGAAAGGCCATCATTAAAAAGTCTACAAATAACAAATGCTGGAGAGGGTGTGAGGAAAAGGGAACACTCCTACACTGTTGATGGAAATGTAAGTTTGATACAGCCACTGTGGAAAACAATATGGAGGTTCCTCAGAAAACTAAAAATAGAACTACCATATGATCCTGCAATCCCACTCCTGGGCATATACCCAGAGAAAACTATAATTTAAAAAGATACACGAACCTTTATGCTCAGAGCAGCACTATTCACAACAGCTAGGACATGTTCAGTTCAGTTCAGTCGCTCAGTCGTGTCCAACTCTTTGCGACCCCATGAATCGCAGCACGCCAGGCCTCCCTGTCCATCATCAACAACACCCTAAATGTCCATCAACAGCTGAATGGATAAAGAAAGTGTGGTGTACATAGTGGAATATTCAGTTCAGTAGCTCAGTCGTGTCCGACTCTTTGCGACCCCAGGGACTGCAGCACACCAGGCTTCCCTGTCCATCACAAACTCCTGGAAGTTCATGTCCATTGAGTCGGTGATACCATCCAACCATCTCATCCTCTAGTCATCCCCTTCTCCTCCTGCCTTCAATCTTTTCCAGCATCAGGGTCTTTTCCAGTGAGTCAGTTCTTCGCATTAGGTGGCCAGAGTATTGGAGTTTCAGCTTCAGCATCAGTCCTTTCAATGAATATTCAGGACTGATTTCCTTTAGGATTGACTGGTTGGATCTCCTTGCAATTCAAGGGACTCTCAAGAGTCTTCTCCAACACTATAGTTCAAAAGCATCAATTCTTTGGCACTCAGCTTTCTTTATGGTCCAACTCTCACATCCATACATGACTACTGGAAAAACCATAGCTTTGACTAGATGGACCTCTGTTGGCAAAGTAACGTCTCTGCTTTTTAATATGCTGTCTAGTGGAGTACTACTTAGTCATAGAAGAGAACAAAATAATCCCATTTGTAGCAGCATGGACACAATTATCATACTAAGTGCAGTAAATCACAAAGAGAAAGACAAATACTATCTGATATCACTTATATGTGGAATCTAAAATAGGAAACAAATGAACCTATCTATGAAACAGAAACAATGGACATAGAGAACAGACGTGGTTGCCAAGGCGGAGGGGGCTAAAGGAGGAATGGAGTGGGAGATTGGGGTTAACAGATGCAAACTTTTATATATAGAATGAGTAAACAACACGGTCCCTGTGACTAGCACAGAGAACTATATTCAATATCCTATGATAAATCATAATGGAAAAGAATATTTTAAAAGAATGTATATATTTATAATGAATCACTTTGCCGTATGTGCTGTGCTTAGTCACTCAGTCATGTCCAACTGTTTGTGACCCCATGAGGTCCCCAGGCAAGGCTTCTCTTGCCTGGGGATTCTGCAGGCAAGAATACTGGACTGGGTTGCTGTGCCCTCCTGCAGGGGATCTTCCCAACCCAGGGGTGGAACCTAGGTATCCCGCATTGCAGGCAGATTTCTTTACCATCTGAGCCTGATTAATACAACATTGTAAATCAGCTATAATTAAACTTCCCTGGCAATGTTAATGTCCGTTAATGTGAAATCACTGCTTTCTTAAACCCTTTAAGTTTTGCAACAGGTTCAGACTAGATTCTCTCTTTAAAGGCTCAAAGGCTTTTTCTTCTTTTCTAAACATAAAAGTTTTTAAGCATTATAGAACTCCTAGCAGTTCGCTAAGGATATAGCCAAAGACATCAGGATTATGGCCTTCTAGACCTTTGATCTCTGGCCCTACGGGATGGAAAGCCCCCAATTTCAAATCTGAAGACTAGGAAGGTGAAACTTTCCCAAGATCACAGACAGATCATCGCTCAAGTCCACTCTGTGCTTTAGTTAACAGCTGCCAGCACTGGAGCCTCTAAGACAGTGACCTCCACCTGGGCAGCTTTTGAATCCCCAGGGAGCTGGCCACACCCAAAGCAATGGCATCAGATCCCTAGGGTGGGGCCCCCAAGCTTCAGTGGTATTTACGTCTCCCCTGTGAGCCGCCAGCACAGAGACTCATGGCTCCAGCAGCTGCCCTGGAGTTGGTAACTTCTTGGGAGGGCTGAGGATCCTGGGAGGCTGCACAGTGCGGGGGCTCAGAGCATAGGCTACATGGATTTGAGCCCCAGCTCCTAGCTCCCTGATCTTAAGTTACCTGTTCTCCCTGTGCCTCAGTTTTCTCATCCATAAGTTGGGAATACTAACAATACCTGTCCCCTAGAGTGCAAGGATTAACGGTGGCTCAAAAAGTGGTAGCCAGTATAAACTCGGGCCTCTTTTCTGCTATGGATGTGGTTTCTTTGTGGATTCCTCCGTGACTAGCCTTTTAGGTGAGAGTTTAGGAATTTCTGTAATGAAGGAAAGAGAATAGAATCACAGCAAATCAGATCACTGGATTTTCCTCTCCTTCCCCACAATTACAAAATTCAACAGAACTTCCCTGGTGGTCGACTGGCTGAGACTCCGTACTCTCAATGCAGAGGGACCAGGTTCGATCCCTGTTCAGAGAACTAGATCTCACATGGCCGAAACTAAGAGCTCGCATGCTGTAACGAAAAGATCCTGCAAACCACAGTTAAGGATCCCCCATGTTGCCATGAAGATCAAATATCCCATGTGCCCCAGCTAACACCCGGCACAGCCAAATAAATATTAAAAAAAATAAAATCAACAGGATGATGGCAGTGCCACCAGGATGCTAAAAGGGGTCTTGTATTAGGATTTTCAAGTGGATAATCTGAGGCTGGGTCCAAGCAGACAGTTGTTAATGACAGGTTCTGCTGGTCCACACTCTCTGGATGCCTTTAAATTTACCTTTTTCTCTGGGTTTCCACTCCTCTGCGTCTCCCCCACTCAGTAAAATGGACCAGCTGTTCTTCCTTCCATCTGGGTTCTTGTGTCTGAAAGAAATTGTAAACACCACAAAAGATGTTTTAATTTAAGGGAAACCAGCCTCCCTTCCTTTTTAAGATGAAACGTAGTAAAGTTTTAAAGACTTTTTTCAAATAGTCCCTAAATTTGGTACTTCAACTAATTATACTTGCCTTTTTTAAATGTCCAAATTAAAAATAGACAGCTAAATGAGAACGCAAGATACAGCTCAGAGCCTGTAGCCATGTCCATGGTTTCCTAGAATCAGCCTTTCTCTGACCTAATTGATACTTTTGGGAGATCAAAGGGAGGTGAGGGGAGTGGGGGCTGGAGCTGGAAGTAGACCTGGGAGTTGCCTGGCAGCAGATGATGAACTTGATTCGGGGTTCTATAATTAAGACTAGCTCTGGCACAACGTTATAAAGTAATTTTCCTTCAATTAAAAAAAAAAAAAAGACTAGCTATGAATTGGTGAAAGATGTTAGATTACAGTCCTTTCCTCATAGTATAAAGATGTGGTTCTCAAAGTGTGGTCCTCAGACCATCAGCATCACCTGGTGTAATGGGCTGAATTGTGCCCACCCCCAATATTCATATGTGGAAGTCCCAACCTCCCAGTACCTCAGAATGTAACCCTGTTTGGAGATAGAGTCTTTAAAGAGGAGTGTGTGTGTGTGTGAGCTCAGTTGTGTCTGACTCTCTCTGACCCCATGGGCTGCAGCCTGCCAGGCTCTTCTGTCCATGGGATTTTACAGGCAAGAATACTGGAGGGGGTTGCCATTTCCTCCTCCAGGGGATATTCCAACCCAGGGATCAAACCTGCATCCCCTGCATTGGCAGGCAAATTGTTTACCAGTGAGCCACCTGGAAAGCCCTTTAAAGAGATAACTGAATTCAATAGAGGCCATTAGGGTGGGCCCTAACCCAGCAGGAATAGTGTTCTTATAAGAGAAGGAAGAGACAGCAAAAGGTAAAGATGCACAGAGGGACGGGCAGGTGAAAAGGCAGCAAGAAGGCAGACACACTCAAGCCAAGCAGAGAGGCCTCAGGAAACCAGCCCTGCCTGTATCTCCAGGACTCAGAAAATCCATTTCTGCTGCTTAAGCAGAAATGGTATTTTGTTAGAGCAGCCCCAGCAAACTGACAACCTGGGAACTTTAATGCAAATTCTCAGGCCCTGTCCCAGACCTGCTGACTTAGCAACTCAGGGTGCGAACCAGCAAACTGTGTTTCAACAAGCCCTCTGGCTGACTACCATGCATACTCGGGGTTGAGAACCATTCATGTGAAGTATTGTTAATACCTGGCAGGAGCCAGCCCAGAAAAAGATGATACATGGCTGGAAGCTTGGGCTGGTCTGCTAAATATAAACTTCCTTTTAATAGGCTCTGGAAGACTCCCAATGGGACCTTTACGTGGGATGGTGTGTAAACATGCTCTGTGAATGCTGGAACACCCTGTAGACACAGGTGGTAGTGAGGCATGATACTAGTGTCTGGTGAAGAAAGTGACCCTCTGAACATGCCAACATGGGCAGACTGAATCCAACAATCTCCCTCCTCGACTCAAATTTCTGCATCCCTTAAGGTTGTGTACATTTTCTGGACTTCCCTGGTGGCTCAGTGGTCAAGCGTCTGCCTGCCAATGCAGGAGGTCCCTGGTCGAGGAAGATCCCACAGGCTGCAGAGAACTAAACCTACGAGCCACAACCATTAAGCTTGTGCTCTAGAGCCCAGGAGCTTCAGCTGTTGAGCCCACGTGCTACATACTGAGGCCTTTGTGCTCTAGAGCCCATACTCCACAATAAGAGAAGCCGCTGCAATGAGAAGCCCGTGCAGCTAAAGAGTAGTCCCTGCTCCCTGCAACTAGAGAGAAGCCCGAGCAGCAATGAAGACCCAGCATAGCCAAAAACAAATTAATAAAGACTGTGTACATTTTCTGCCCTAAACAATTGGAATGGTTCTCCTTTCTGAGAATAAAAGCAATGAGATTTAATCACATTTCCCATTTCGTCCCTGCTACTAGGAAGCCCACCACCAAAGGAGATCCTTAATCACAGCCCTCTTTTTTTCCTATTTCAATTTTATACCACACATCTGTCCTTTGTACAAATACTTTTGAGAAAAGAAAAACAAAGAGGGGAGATAAAGGGAGTTAAAGAGTGAAGAGATTGATCTCGCAGCTCAGATAATTATCAGCACAACAAACCCTCTTTGTAAAATTGATAAAACATGGTTGGAGAAGACACATGTTTTCTGTCTGTGACAAGGGAGTGAACTGTTCCCCCAAAGAATGCTCTTTACTCCCTCGTTTTCCTGATGTCCCAGAGCTGTAGGTCCCTTGACTAGATCCCAAACTGATACTCAGAGAATGTTATTAGTTGCTGAAGAGTTGGGACCATTACAAAAGCTCCTGTGAAACTGCTTAGGATACAAGTGTGGAAATGATGTAACCAGATCTGCATTTTCTTTAAGTTAGAAACAGTGGTTTATCTGATTACAACTTCTAACCTGCTGTTGGTCCTGCTAACAAGTGTGGAGATAACTGTAACAGCCCAGGCCACCATCCGAAATCTCTCCTGCTCCATCCTGACCGTGATGGCAAAGCATTCCTCCAGTCCCTCTGACCCGTCCAGGGCTCTCCTTAATCCAGGTTTCTTAAACGAAGGTTCAAGGGGTCCACAGATAGAGCTCCCACTCCAAGTTCTAAGAATTAATTTAAATTTTTATTTTGTACTCTTATTTGTGTTTTTGAAAAAGTTAAAGCATTTCTGGATTATCCCTGGGCCACCCCTGCTTACCTAGTCCTACCATGTGAAACGATGGCACGTGTGTTCATCGATGGCCATGGTGGTACTGTGTAGCTCCATTTTTATTGTCTTGGGCTCATTAGAAATGGGCAGAGACAGAAAATACAGAAATGATGTATTTGGACCAAGTAAAGGTCAAGTGATATTACAGGGTGCTGGAATTCACAGTAACTAGAAATGAGAAAGTGGTGGGAGAGTTGAGTGGCATATAGAGGAGGGATGCCACACTGCAAAGATGCTGTCCCAGCACAGACAGCAAGTACCTTATATGTTTTTTTTAATATAAATTTATTTATTTTAATTGGAGGCTAATTATTTTATTGGTTTTGCTATACATCAACATGAACCTGCCACGGGTGTACAGGTGTTCCCCATCCTGAACCCCCCTCCCACTTCCCTCCCTGTACCATCCCTCTGGGTCATCCCAGTGCACCAGCCCCGAGCAGACCTTGTATGTTTCAAGCAGGGCCCTGGTTCCAGTAAAACATCATCATCCATCATTTGAATGTTTGGTCTCATCTCCCTACTTTTATATTTGTGCATACTTTAGTACCATTATACTTTTAATGAATTATACATTATACTCTTAATAAAATCTACACTAGCCTGAAATCATTTGCAAGTAAGAAGTTAAGAACCTCTCTGGTGGTCCAGTGGTTGAGACTCTGCCACTAATGCAGGGGACACAGGTTTGATCCCTGGTCCGGGAAGATCCCACGTGCCACAGGGCGACTAAGCCTGTGTGCCACAACTACCGGGTCCGTGCTCTGCAACAGGGGAAGCCACTGCAGTGAGGCGCCTGCACACCACAGCTACAGAGCAGCCCCCACCACGAGCGAAAACCCGAGCGCAGCAACAATGACCGAGCGCAGCCATACGTTTTAAAAAGTTTAAATAAAAGCAAAATAGTATTTTAAAAATGCAACACTAAAGGCCTGGGTGAGTTTTGTCCTCTGAGAAGCAATTGCGAATGTGTCTCAGGATTGAGAGTATACTTGTTCTCTTGATCTGTGCCCAAGTCCTCCTGAGGGGAACTGTGCTGCCTCATTGCAGCAGGTGCGCCATTTGCCACCTAGACTGCCGTGGAGGAGGAGGAAATGGAAAATAAAGAAACCCCAAATACCACATTTCAAAGCCCCTCTGAGTTATTTTCTGTCTCTGCAACTGGACGTAAAACGCCGCCATGGCATAGTTTCCATTCTTCATGGCTTCGTGGTCCTGAGTGCAGTATTAGCTGACACACTGCCTCCCTGGGGAGTCAGCCAGCCATACAATTGTCTCCAGCTGAAAACAACTGAGGGGAAAGTAGGCAGGGACCCCGTTTCTCTGTTCATTTGGCCATTCACGCCTTTAAACTTGTCCAATAGTGATTTAAATGGACAAAATTGATGCACCCTTTCCCCCTCCTTATCCTTCTGTTTCTTTTAGAACAGTTCTATTTGTTTTTTCAAGTGGCATGAATGCTCTTAAGGTGATGAGTACATCTGCTCAGAAGTCAGGATGTGCAAAAGTCAGAGTTTTACTGTTCAAAATAAATATGAATTGAACTTCATGACCTAGGGTTGGCCTGCAACAAAAATCACAGAGCTGGTGAAATTTGTATTTGAAAGTTCTGGCCTCGTATTTTTAATTTTTTTCTTCTGTCATCAAGAATGAATTGCCCCTGGGTACCATACTTTGTACCTAAACTAGACCTGATCTTATTTTCTAAATGCTGAACCATACTTTGTTTGATTTAATCTACATCCCTGCAGGGTAGGTGGCACTGTTCCAGTTTTGCAAATAAGAGAACCAAGGCTTAAAAAGTTAAGGGTCTTGCCTAGGTCTTCTGATTTCAGGTCTCACCCACTTTCTACTTAGTGCTCTAATACTCTTTTCTTACTCTTCTATGTAAAAATATGATCATGTATAACATTACCCACTCTTATACACTTATATTTTATATCAATTTGCTCAAAGTCATAGGCTGAAGGCTTGGCTCCTGTATTAATTCCCTAAGACTGCCAAAACAAAGTAGCACAAATTCACTGGCGTAAAGTAACAGGAATTTTCTGTTACAGCTCTGGAGGCTGAAATTTTAAAATCAAGGTGTCAGCAGGGCGGTCCTCTCTGATGGCTCTAGGGCACACCCTTCCTTTCCCTCACGCACTTCCGGTTGTGGCCGCCAATCCTGAGCATCTCTTAGCTAGTAGATACGTTACTCCAGCCTCTGCCATCACATGGCCTTCTCTCTCTGTGTGTTTGAGTCTCTGTGTTCTCTCCTGGTAAAGACGCTAGTCATTGGACTAGAAACCACCTTAACTCAGTATGACTTCAGTTGAATTGCATCTAAAAAAACACACAAAACCTATTTCCAGGAACTCCCCTGGTGATCCAGTGGTTAAGACTACACACTCCCAATGCAGGGGCCTCAGGTTCAATCCCCAGTCAGGGAACTAGATCCCACATGCTGCAACTGAGTTTTTATGCCACAACTGGGCTTCCCAGGTGGTGCTAGTGGTAAAGAACCCTCCTGCCTATGCAGGAGACATAAGAGACGTTAGTTCAATCCCTGGGTTGGGAATATCCCCTGGAGAAGGGAATGGCAACCCACCCCAGCATTCTTGCCTGAAGAATCCCATGGACAGAGGAGCCTGGTGGGTCACATAGGGTCACAGTCCATAGGGTCACAAAGAGTCAGACATGACTGAAGTGACTTAGCACCCACACCTGCCACAACTAAAGATCCTGGAAGTGAAGCGATCCCAAGTGCCACAACTAAGACCCGACGCAGCCAAATAAGTATTTTTCAAAAAACTTATTTCCAAATAAGGTCACATTCTGAGGTCCCTAATATAAGCCCTTCCCAATTGCCCCATGCATGTTCTAAAATGAATTGTACAGACTATGGGTCAGAGTTGGAAATACAAGGTCAGCTTCCTGTATGCCACTCAGGCCCTTGGCTCTACTGATTCGGTTTAGAGGAGGGAGTTCCCTGATCCCTCTGCATTCCCAACTCTAGGCCACCCCCAGTCCAGCCTGGAGGGGACAGACCTCACAACATAATTTGAGTGGATGGATCGGTGGCTCAGTAGATGAATGTGGCAGAGAGGAAAAGATCAAAGGTAATACATGTAAACACCCACATATTTTGCTTCCAAATGATATAACCCAGACAGACTGCCTTATGCACCAAAGCAAATATACTGACTAATGTAACCCCAAAGCCCAGAATGTGGGGGTCTGGTTTCAACAACATATGGACCTGGGTATTCAGATGATGTCCCTGGAAATACATCCCCCTGTCTTTCTGCTCATCTTTGCTCAGTCCCCTTCATTGCCAGTCTAGTGCTCCCTGCATGGTAGCCCTTCTCTCTGTCCCCAAGCTCCAGACTGCATTCTCTCAGCTTAGCAGCTTGAGAGGGCAGGGAGCAGAGAATGAAGGAAAGCAGGTTCCCAGAGGAGAATCAAGACCCTGGTACTGAGGAAGCAAAAAACGACAGGTGTGCACAGTGATAGGCTTGTAGAAAAATTGAATCCCCTTGCTTTGAGATAGATCAATCCAATTCCAGAACTCTAGGCTTCTGTCCTGCCTTAGTCAAAATATGGGAGGACTGGACATCAGATTAGAGTGGAAAGTGGGTAGCTTTGGTTGCCAGGAAGACCTGAGTTTGAATAGTGACTCTGATTGTGTGGTCTCAAGCTAGTAACAACCTCATCCTTGAACCTCAGTTTCCTTTTCTTTCCAGCTGGACTTTAAGCTCGATAAGGGCAGTTACCTTGTACTTTTTCATTACTGCTACCCTGGTGACTAGCAGCATGTTACCTGGCATGGTGGCAAGCTATTATAAATCAATAATGGTTCAAGCTTTTCAAGAAAAGAAAAACTATATATGAAGCTCTGGTACAATGCCTGGGATGTAGAGGGTGATGGGCACGTTACAGAGTTGATCATTATTATTACTCTCCAGAGGAAGTACAGTGGAAGGGAGAACCAGCACAGTCCTGACAGCTGATAGAGAACTGGAAATGGAGACAGGCCATCTAGGTTGGCAGTGGCAGCCTTGGTGGCCCGCGTTGGCCATCGTGGTTGTGGACCGGTGGTCCCGTATCAACATCCCACACCAAGTACTGATCTCTCATCCCTCTTTCGTCTCCCCTGCAGTTGGAGCTCTCCAGCACGGCGGTCCTGCATCAGATGCGGCGGGACCAGGTCACCGACACCTGCCGGGCCAACAGCGCCACGAGCCGCAAGCGGCGGGTGCTGACGCCCAGCGACCTGAAGCACCTGGTGGTGGACGAGGACCACGAGCTCATCTACTGCTACGTGCCCAAGGTGGCGTGCACCAACTGGAAGCGGCTCATGATGGTCCTTACCGGCCGCGGCAAGTACAGCGACCCCATGCAGATCCCGGCCAACGAGGCGCACGTCTCGGCCAACCTGAAGACCCTCAACCAGTACAGCATCCCGGAGATCAACCACCGCTTGAAAAGCTACATGAAGTTCCTGTTCGTGCGGGAGCCCTTTGAGAGGCTGGTGTCCGCCTACCGGAACAAGTTCACGCAGAAGTACAACACCTCCTTCCACAAGCGCTACGGCACCAAGATCATCAAGCGGCAGCGCAAGAACGCCACGCAGGAGGCCCTGCGCAAGGGCGACGACGTCAAGTTCGAGGAGTTCGTGGCGTATCTCATCGACCCTCACACCCAGCGCGAGGAGCCCTTCAACGAGCACTGGCAGACGGTCTACTCGCTGTGCCACCCGTGCCACATCCGCTACGACCTCGTGGGCAAGTACGAGACGCTGGAGGAGGATTCCAACTACGTCCTGCAGCTGGCGGGCGTGGGCAGCTACCTGAAGTTTCCCACCTACGCCAAGTCCACGAGAACTACTGATGAAATGACCACAGAGTTCTTCCAGAACATCAGCTCGGAGCACCAGACGCAGCTGTACGAAGTCTACAAACTCGATTTTTTAATGTTCAATTACTCAGTGCCAAGCTACCTGAAATTGGAATGATGGTGGGGGGGTGGGTGTGGGCGGGGAGAGGGGAGAGAGAATCGTGCTTTTTTTAATTTAAGATGTTTATTTGTCAAAAAGAATTATATGGATATTGGGTTATTTTGTAAATTAATATTTCTTTGGGGATTGATGCTGCGAGCAGCATGGTGAGAATTATTTAAAATCCTTACTCGGGAAGGACGGCTGTCTTGGCAGGGGACTAGGATGGGTGTCCTTGTTTTTTTAGACGTGAATCCCATGACACTGTCTCAGAGGTTTCTTTGTGTTCTGGTGAATTCCATGAATTGTGCATTCCATAAATGCTAATTAAGTTATTTATAGTTATTTAAACATGGTCTCTGTATAGATTTCTTTGGGGGGGGCAACAAGATTTTAATGTCTTTTCCGAAGAAATCTATGTTTTCATTCTGTGCTTGCAAACAGCTCCTGCAGGGGCATGAATGTTCTCCTTACTAACCGCTCAGAGTCACTGTGATAACCATTGTGCTGTCCATTGATGCCACCATTCTTAAAATTCTGCTGGAAATAAATAGAGCCACCTTTGCAAGGGACTGATTTCAGTCATGTCATGCTAAAGAAAAGTGATTTTTTTTTTAAATCCCAAGGAGAAAGCTGATTGTGGCTTTTCCCCCCCACCAGAATTAGCAATCTGGTAGAATAGGCTTTTGTACAGAAAATTTTAACTGGCAGTGCCAGTTGTGATAAGGTGAAATGGCTGTTGCTTTACATTCAACAAGTATTTATTGAGCAACTGCTATGTGCTAGGCCTAATTCTGGACCCTGTGGGTAGAGCCTTGAACAAAACCAATAGTCTCAGCCCTCAAGAAGCTTTACATAGACACAGAGTATCCAGCTTGACAATTAGCAAACCCCTGGTATCCGTGGACTTAGGGTGACCCCCCAGGAGGATCCGATCCCTACAAATTCACATTTTTTATGGCCCAATTTGAAAACCACATGCTTGAAGCAGGCCACTTGAGTAGTCCAAGCTCTATGCGTAACACAAAAGGTGACCAGTTCCCTGTCCTGTGCCCATTCCAGTTTATTGGTAATATTTGCCTTTAAGCCCCAGAAGAGATTTGCCAGGCATGGCACGGAAGAATGCTGTAGCTGATTAGTGATGTCTGCCTTGTTGAGGGAAAGGGAGAGATTCGCCAACCGCCTCCTCCTGTCATTTCCAGCCAAGCATTCAGGTCTCCACCTAGAAGTGTTGTTTTCTACTCTTTGCCATGTAAAAAAGATTGAAATTCTGTGGCAGGACTCTGACATCGGAGGATTTGCAATGGCCTGGCGTTTCTACTCCTGGTGAAGGTCAGAGGCAGACTGTTTGTACACACAGGCACAGGCATACCCTCTCCCATGTCCTCCAGAGGCCAAGAGACCATCAGCGCCTTCGAGACCACCAGCAGTGAGCAGCAAGGACCACCTTCTGGGATGGTAATTCATGCCCCTTTCCTCTGGAAGGCTGGAAACATTCCATTTCCTGTTTCTTGCTAATTAACGCCTGCACACGCTTCTCATTTCCGAGGCCATGGTTGAAGTTTGAGCCACCTCCCTCTTACAGCCAGTAAATGAGTTGGTAGCAGAGACTGTATATAATAATAATAGTGCTAATAATAGGGGATGGGGTGGGGGTAAGTTTTGCTTTGTTTTTTTTTGATTCAGTGTATAGCACAGAGGTGAGAGTATTCTAAACAAACAAAAAATGAATAATTTATTCACAGAAACTATTAAAACTGTATCAGCAAGCTCACAGCCAGCTCAGTGAGCAACAGCTGCCATGTCTCACTGAGAAAATTATTTTATTGAATGTGAGTGAGGCATGCACTGGAGAGGGTGGCCGAAGCTATATATAAAATGATGTATACCTTCTTCTTACAAGCTCGCTCTCCCCTTTGCAAAGGGCACAGCGACCATACCCTTGATGGATAGAGATGTATGCAAGTAGAGGGACAGACTTCAGCTCTCTCTGGTATTATTATTCCTGGACCCTATGACCAGGCAGGGGAAACTGTCCTCGGAGACAAAGCTTCTACTGATAAAAGAGGTTTCTGGCATTTCCTGATAACGTGCTTCAGAGAACACAGGTTCTCCCCAGACACGAGTTGGTGTGATGCAAAATAAGGGTTTTGTGGTCAAGTGTCTCTGGGAAACAAAGCTAAGTCCATTTCCTTTCTGCAGGACTTTTCAGAGCCTTGATTGTGTGCTGTGTGTTGTGAATCCCCAGGAGCATCACTGATTGAGTCCGTGGCATTTCCTGACTTTCCATAAGCAGGATGCTGTACTTTATAGACTATCTCACAGAGCTAGCATTGCTCTGTGTAGGCTTTGGTTAGGTTGTTTTAGCACATCTTAGGTCTTCTAGGATAAAAACTGCTTCCCTCACCCCTCCCCTCCAAAAATATCCAAAACACAGCAACAATAAAGCAACACCACTGTGCCCACCTGATTTATTATAGCAGTGACGGTACTTTACCAAATGAATTCCATTTTTGCCTACGTGCAATGGTTCTAATTCTGGATATTACATGGGCCACAGTTCCCTCCCTGCTGCAGGGAGCAGAGAAATCTTGGGTGGTGTGGACAGAAAGGAGGGAGGGGACACAAAGCCTCGGCTAGACCCCCAGCATTCTAGCTTAAGATTGCTCAATGCAAGCTGACTGCTCAACCCTTAACGAGTGCTTCTTCAGTTCTATAGTTTGGAATTGTTCACTATGTCCTTTTTGTTTTTCTAAGTGGAAATTCATGTAGATTTCCCAAGCTTTGTGTTTCTGCGTCTCATCCATTTTTGATCAGCCATGATGCCTTCTTTCGTCCGTCTTCTCCCGCTAGTGAGAAAGAGTGTCCTTCAGGACCATACGGCAGTGTGGTTCAACCACGAAGGGCTCTTTCTCCTCCTGTTTTGTGTTCATAGTTTATTTTCTAATGCCATAAAAACTTTAAAAAAAATAGATTCCGTTTTTGCAGAATGTAGAAAAAACTCTGTGTCCTTGGTTAAAAAGAATCCATAGGTGAAATGTGCCTGGAAAATAAAAATTCTTGGTTCTTTTGTTCCTTTTTTTTTTTTTTAAAGAAAACTGAACATGCTTTCTGTTGCATGCTTAGCTGGAGAAAAGTACAGGCAGGTGTCCCATCTCCCAGCAACTTTCAAAGGTGCTGCCTTGTCTTCAAAACCAGGTACAGAGTAGCATTTACAAGGACTTTCCTGCTTAACCTGACCCTTTGGTTGGACAACTCTATTAGCCACAGGGTTTGAATTCCTGCAGCTGCTCCAGACCCTCTCCCATCTCTGCCTCCCCAGCTGGTCTGGGAAAAAGGACAGTCTGCTGACCTGTGGTGTCTCAGAGGGAAACCTTCCTTCCCACCTGTCCACCAGGTGAGTTTCACTGTCTTGCCTTTTCACATGGATGGCGTAGGATGGCAGTGGACAGTGGAAACTTCATCAGACCAGTGTCCTGCTGGCAAAGGTGTGGAAGCACCAGGGTCCAATCCCTATGGGTAGAAAATTCCCAAAACAAAAGCTTAGCTGGTGGGGTCTGGACCAGTGCTGAGCTAGTGATTACAAAAGTCCTGATTCTAAGCTAGCCAGATGCTGAGGGACTGTGTCCCTGGTGAGTGGGACTCAGAGCAGATGTCTCACAGCCCAGCCCTCCCCTCCACACACACACACACGTGATCTGAGCTGCCCTGTTCTGTGTCATCCTGGGGACCAGAGTCCCTTTCCCCTTCGTGTCAGCAGGACTGACATCACTCCCGCAAAGTCCCCACAGCCAGTATTTCCTCCAGCTTTTTTCCATCACAGCCAACTGGACCCTACGAACAGGCGGCAGGATCTTCTACAACCAGCTTGACTCTCGGCTGTTAACAGGCGAATTTCAGTCTGTTACACTTTGTGAGGCACAGAAGGGGCGGCCCGTACTGTTTTCTTATGAGCAAGCTCAGTATGGCGTATGGACCTATAATTTAACATCTGTGGAGTGTGATTTTTTTTTTTTTACATAGTTGTATGCAGTAGAGGGCTTGTAGAAAACTCTCCCTGTATCTTACTGTACTGTTCAAGAAAGCTGAATTCCACATTGCCAACAAAAGTGTGAAAATGTTCATGAATCTTCTTCCAGGAAAAGCCATTCAAGCCTGATTATTTTTCTAAGTAACTTCAATTAAATTGAAGAAAAAAAGAAGCTTCTCTCTGTGTATGGTTTGTTCATGGCTCATTGACATAGGACTATAGGGGTGGGGTAGGCTGTGCTCCTTAGCATGTGGGGGGCCCTGCTCGTGTGTATCAGAGGATAGAAAGGGAGAGACAGAGACACTGACCCCGCTGGCGGCCTTGGCCCTGGTAAAGACCTCCACAGACCCAAACCCTGTCTGTTTAGTGGATGAACAGAACAAAAGCTTCATTCCTGTAGAGGACTGCACTAGAAGGCCCACCCTGATCGAATAGACTACCATCCCTGTGAAAAATAAGGAAACAGGCCCTGGAGGGCTAAAGGGCATTGATGGCAGAGCCGATATTCCAATATGGGTTAACGTGCCTTCAGAGTTGTGGCACTTGGGACGTCCTTGGTGTTCCAGGGGCTATGACTCTGTACTTCCAACGCAGAGGTCCTGGTTCAGTCCCTAGTTGGGAACTATATCCCACATGCCACTGCTAAAGATCCCACATGGCCGAATAAATAATAAATCATTTTAAAAGTGTTGTGGCACTCAGTGACATGACTGTCCTCACTTCAGAAGTTGTAGACCCTTCCTTCAAAGCCCTATTTTCCCTTTCCAAATCTGCTGCTTTCCTGACATCCTACACAGCTTCTTTCAGTCCCGTTAATGGCTATTTTTAGTTTTACTGATAAAAATTATTTATATGCCAAAGAAGAAATCATCTCAAAGTTGCAACTTTATTGTACCCTAATTTTTAAAAATGTATCATGTAAACATTTTAACATGAGAATATTGGATTAGAAAATATACCCCATTTTTTCAATCATGCCAGATATAGGGTCTATGTGTCCATTTACCAGCGGGTTGTTAACACCAGTGGCTTGGCTGCCTCCCACTCCTGGTGTCACTGCTACCGTTGCTCTGGTTGAATGAATCTGGTTGGGAAATGTCCCCATGGAGCTTAGTTTTCTTAAACAAATGGGCAACGTACCTGCTCTTTAACATGGTGAGTGAATATGATTGTTTTGGCCTGTCCCTGTCTCATTTGGGACAATGTAAATGTCAGCAGGAAGCAAAGCTGAGTAAGGACACCCCCAGTCTTAGCTTACCCGCCTTAGAGTAAGACTAAATACCCTCTTATCCTTATTTCTGATGGTGCCACAGGTGTCTTCTGGGTGATGAGGCAGAAGCTACAGAAACCAAGCAGCCTGTGGCCCAGGACACTGCCAAGGCCAGAGGTTATTACCAATCCCCCACCAAGTGAACAAAAATAACCCCAGGCAGAATCATGAGTGTTTGATGCCAGTGTCCTTTCTTGGCAAGAGCTCTCCTTTCTCAAGTGACAACTTCCCTACAATTTTTGGTATTTAAATCACTTTCATAATGGTAGGTGTTAATTGACATTGTGCTTAGTCCCTCAGTTGTGTCCGACTCTTTGTAACCCCACGGACTGTAGCCCACCAGGCTCCTCTGTACATGGGATTCTCCAGGCAAGAATACTGGAGTGGACTGCCATGCCATCCTCCAGGGGATGGCATTAGAAAATACAGTTTCATTTCAGCACCCAAAGCCATTTCAAATATTTTCTCAGAAAGTCCAAAAAGACGAGGAATCATTAGCCAAGAATGCATATGGGGGGTGGGGGTAGGTAGAAACCCAAGAGAATTGGATGGGAAACAGCCCTCTCGGGGAATCCCCCTCAGGGACAGTTCTGACCCCTGCTGGCACACTGTGGGTCCTTGGGACCCTGGGATGACTTACAAGACTGATCTGGTCTACATTTACCAAAAGGAGTTTATCACACATCTTGTTTCTGGGATGATGGACATTTCCAGTATAAAACTTTTTTTTAAGTGACATTCTAGCAAGACTGACATGAGGAAAAAAAAAAAAAAAACTAAACCAAACAACCTTTCCTCTGGCCCAAAATCCTCTCCTAGCGACAGCCTCATCCTCGCATCTTAACAACCCGTAGACAGAACAGTCAGAATGGAAGAGCCTGCTGATTCCAAACACTTGGCTGGCTGCGAACAGCTCACAGACACAGTGCCTTAGTCTCTTCCCCTTTGAAACAAGAAAAGCAGCAACATCTGAATTATGCCAGAGTTGAGGTTAACCAGAACCCCTCGTGGAAACATAGACATTATCATATGTAAAACAGATAATCAGTGGGAATTCTCTCTATGACTCAGGAAGCTCAAACTGATTCTCTGTGACAACCTAGAGGGGTGGGATGGGGTGGGAGGCGGGAGGGAGGCTCAGGAGGGAGGGGACATATGTGTACCTATGGCTGATTCATGGTGATGTATGGCAGAAGCCAACACAGTATTGTAAAGTGATTATCCTCCAATTAAAAATAAATTTAAAAAAAGAAGCAAGAACCCCTGAGGTCACTAGCCCCAGTTCATCCACCAAGGACTTGTTTGCAATCTAGAGGTAATCACATTCAGTTTGGACCAAAGTTTCCTTGTTGGTAAAATTACAAAATTGAGCTCTGTGGTTTTTCAGTTTTAAGGGGGAAAAATGAGCCTCAAAAATTTGTGTGCTAACCACTCATGTAAAATAGATGAAATGGAGATACTGTGAGGCCCAGCTGAGCCTCTTCTGTAAAATGACTATGGACCTCCAGGGAACCCTAGGGTTCTAAGAAGCACAGTTTGAGAAGTCAGATGACCTCATTCCTTCCAGTGTTGACATTCTCTAATGATCTACCCAAATCCTACACTGTGACTCTTTGTGGCTTTATACCAAAGAGGTCACTTAGCAATTAGATGGTACCATGGAAGTAAAAACTTTCAAAAACATAGTTAAGGCAACAGCATTAGAATGAGATTAAGATGGAAGACATAAGGAGAAAAAAAAAAGGTAGAAGCAGCTGCAGTAAAGAAATAGGTCACACTCAGATTTAAGATTGGAGACCAGTTTACCCTTCTCTTTTTCAGTGGTCTACCAAGGAAACACAGGCTCCAAGTTCCTACATATCCCCATTAATTTGAAATACAAGAGACTGGAATGAAAAACAGTCTCTGTATTGATCTGCTTTTTATTTTTCAATGTTTGTTTTTAAAAATAATAGAGCATCTTGTTATGGGAGAATAACAAGGGCTTTGAATTTCACATTGGTTTGGACAAGCCAGCAGCTAGAGAAGATTTTTTGTGGCTGCATCCAGCTTTGGGCCTTTACCTGATAGATCAAGCCAGAAACAACTTTGTGCTTGGAACCAAACTGGCAACAGGATGGAAGAAAAATGCCTAAAGAAGAAACAAAGGAAGAAGGGCCTTTGTCTACTGGAATGATACCTGTACACTGAGGTTCTCTGTACAATGAGCATAGATTCAACTGCAGGTGCCTTGAAATTGTTGGCTTTTCATGTAGTCTTTTCCAAAAATAATTAGCTTCATAAAGTTAACCATCAAAGTGACTAACTTCTATTAATTCACATAGTTTACTATATCACTTGTAATGCATTAAATGTTTTCCATTTAATCCTCACAGCAACCAACAAGGTAGATACTTTAAGATAGGGGTTTTTTTTCCGTTTTTAAAAAGCTGAAGTATGGTTGATTTGCAACGTTGTGTAAGTTTCTGGTGTACACACATAGATACTTTCCCTCTTTTTACAGATAAGGAAGCAGATGGTTAGAATGCTTAGATAACTTGCCCCAAATTACTCATCTTATAAGAGACAGAGACAGGATTCAAATGCGGGTCTGGTTGACCCTCTAGCCCACTGGAATCAGTATCACTGATGCACCAACAGGGGAGAGAGCCAGAAGTGGGAATTCTGGGAATGATGATGTTAATGAAGAGACTTTACAACTTTGGCTGAAGTGGCAAAAACTTGATTAAATACAAGCAAAGAGAGGATACAACAAAAGAGCTGGAAGACTATAAGGGTAAATTTCAGACTAAAATAGTCGCAGAAAGCTAGATGATTAGTCCAAAAAATTAAAATTCTCCCTGTGTTGTCATAGGAACAACTCAGTTCCCCTCCTGTTTCTCCTTCCCTCTCACACCACTAATCACTCTCTGACAACAGACGTGGGGAAGTTTTTCCCCACAACAAGCAATTCTCTGTGACACCAGGTGAAAACCTGAAAGTTGCTCAGTCATATCCAACTCTTTGCAACCCCATGGACTATACAGTCCATGGGATTCTCCAGGTCATAATACCGGATTGGGTAGCCATTCTCCAGGGAATCTTCCCAACCCAGGGATCGAACCCAGGTCTCCCACACTGCAGGCAGATTCTTTACCAGCTGAGTCACCTGGGAAGTCCACACCAGGGAAGACACCAGATGAGTGCCCTACAATTTAACTCAATTCTGACACTATCTGCCTAGAGATAACATCAGATCCCACAGGTAAAGGGCTCAGTCCAACAAGACAACTCACCCCTCACCCCAAGGCCAGGTTGTCACTTGTGCTCCTGACCAATTGATCATTCCCACCACCCCTTCCTCAGGTTCAATTAATTTGCAAAAGTGGCTCACAGAACTCAAGAAAAGAGTTTCTGTATTGTTTATAAATTTCTTATGAAAGGATATGATAAAAGACATAGATGAACATCGAGATGGAAGAGATGCATGGGCAAAGTGTGGAAAGGGATGCAGAGCCTCTGTGCCCCTTTGAGTGCCACCTCCATGGGTTCACCAACCCAGAAGCTCTCTAACATCTCACGCTTAAGCTTCATCTCATAGGCAATGATCAGTCATTAGTTCCATTTCCAGCTCTTTTCCCCTTTCCGGAGAACAAAGGATGGGGCTGAAAATTCCAACCTTCTAATCATGACCTGGTCTTTCTGGTGACCAGAGCCTTCACCAAGAGTTACCTCATTAGAACAAAAAAGACATTGCTATTACCCAGGAAATCCCAAGGGATTGAGGAGCTCTGCATCAGGAACTGGGGTCAAAGACTATTAAAATAAAAGATACTCTGATTACTTAGGAAATTACAAAAGGTTTCAGGACCTCTGCATCAGAAACTGGGGCAGAGACCAATACTTACATTCTCCATCATCTCACAGTTGTCTATTTCGGTGTCTTACCAAAACAGCTGTGGATAAATTATTCAGAAAGGCTGGACTTCAACTAAAAGCCAAATGGCAAAATTGAAATTTAAATTGGGATCTCAGAGGAGCCTGCAAGTCTAACAAATGGAACACATGAGCCATAAGTACCCTGATGGTCTGGACAGACATGTTAACCTGGACTTCAACGGTAAGCACCAAATCCAGCGTCAAGGGTACCGTTAAGGACAAAGGTGTATTCAAACAGCTGTTCACATAGCATTGCTGCATGGTGCACCCTGGGTGAGCAGTAGTAAGATAAATGACCTTTCTGAGCAGTGTAAAGAGACCAGACAAAAACGGGTCAAGACAAAGGCTGAAGGGCAGGTGGGAGTGTCTGGGAGCAGAAACAGCTTTGGATGTCTGCGACGTCAGGCTCCCAGCAAGACATGGCCAGGTGTTACTCTGGCCCTGGGCAGATCTCCTGCAAGCTGAGTTCTGAGCATCCTCACCCTTCTAAGGAGCCTGCAGCTGTCAAGGGATACTTCCATTCGTTCATTCACTTACTTAAATGTGTTAAGCATCTATCTGTGTTAGACCCTGAGCAGGATGCCAAGAATATGGAGATTCTTAGAACTTATAACCAAGTGAGAACACAGGAATGTTAGTAGTTACAACGTAGTCAAAACACACATGATAATGAAACATCAAACCATCCCCAGGAAAGAAGGGATGCAAGTCCATTGCTGGAGAAAGGAAGGTGAGGGATTGGAACAGTGGTAATTTTGGCCTCCACTGGACAGATATCCACCACAAAGAATTGTCTGGCTAAAACATGCCAAGGCTGGGAAACCTTGAACGGGAGAGATACTAAGGGGTGGGGAGAGGATACAGTCTGTGGTTTTTAGTAGCTAGATGAATGTGTAGTGAGAAAGAGAAAAAAGAGGTGAGAAGAGAGGCATGTTACCAGCTTGGGATACAGTCACTGGAGACTGGAGCCATTAATGGAGATCACATGAGGAGGAGCAGGTTTCTGGGAAAGCTGAATGTTACTTGCGAACTTGCTAGAAACACAGTTTCAGGCCCCAGACAGGCCCTCCTACATTTTAAGAGGCCATGTGGTTCATTAGCACGTTCACATTTGAGAAGCAATGGTCTAGAGAACGGTCTGAGACAGAGCCATAGCTCTGGGGGAGGGGGTCTTCTTACTTTACTGTGTATTTTTCCAGCAACTCTGAGGCATGAGGCTAATCAGAGCTGCTATGTCTGGTTGCCCAGGTTGTGTACTGCACAAAGGTGCCTGGTTCAGGATGGGGTTGACATTTGACATTTACCCTTCCTATGTGGTGCAAGTGGTAAAGAATCCACCTACCAAAGGAGACATGGGTTCAATTCCTGGGTCAGGAAGATCCTCTGGAGAAGGAAATGGCAACCTGCTCCTGTATTCTTGCTTGGGACATTCCATGGGCAGAGGAGCCTGGTGGGCTACAGTCCATGGGGCCCCAAAGAACTGGATGTGACTGAGCACATACATTCTGAAAAGAGATGCATTTTTTTTTCACCACAATTGCTAAGTTATCCGCACAGGGGCTGTGACCACCCAGAAGATGTATTGTTCTAATTTGCACAAAAGCCCTATGGCTGAGTAGTGGTCCTAGAGATAGTACAGATCCACATCGCCTTCTCTGCAGTTTTTAAATCTACAAAATCCTGAAAGTCGAAAGGTTTTTTAATAGATTTGCAGCAAGCTCACTTGGCAGGAAAACCTGACCTTAACTAACATGAAACTAATTATAAGTCTCTATTTTTCTCACTTACTGTGAGTATTCCTAGATTTTCCTGCAGACATATTAATGTAAATATAAATGAATTTTCTGTGCAGTACAGCTCCACACACGGCCAGCACATGAAGTAATACGCAGAATGCACAGCATTATTTTTCTAAAATTTGAAAAAACTTGGAATTCTAAAGTACATTTGATGGACAGGGAAGCCTGGTGTGTTGCAGACCACAGGGTCGCAAAGAGTTGGGCATGACTGAGTGACTGAACTGAACTGAACTGAAGCGTTTTAGACAAGAACTTGTACTAACCCAGTTTTACAGATGGGGAAACTGAGACACAGAGAGGTCAAGTACCTGATGGATTCAAGGTTCAAACCCTACCCCTCTGTGCATCACACTAGTTACAAGAAACTTATTGAGTAAGATAAGTCTGTGTATAGTCCAGGCCCCTCCCTCACAGGTACTCACGGTATATTTTCAGACACAAAAAATGGGTAAGAGGCACCAGAATCTGCCTTTTGTGGGGGTCTCCCATAATAGAATGCCAGTCCCCAAGCTTGAGCAGCATGTTTCCAAACCAACCTCTGGATGTTCTGACAACACTTAACCCAAAGCTAGGCACCCCAGAGTCATCCATCAACCTCAGGCTTGCTAGCAGACACAGAGAACCCCAGGAAGACTGAACAAGTATGAAAGCAAGTGAATTCTCATTTGATCTGTGATTGAGACAATGCAGACCAGAGCAAAACGGCATGGGATGGTCTTCTGTTGTGCTATTCTTATTCCGCAGATGGAGGTCTCCAGCAGTGAGATCCAAATGTCTGTTCCTTCTTGAAAAGACATGGGTGTGATGCGGAGAGCAAAGCGCCTGTCATCTCTACAGAACCACGGGTTGCTCTGCTCCTTCAACAAAGAATAGACTCTATTCCAACAGAAATCAGCCTGGAGCTGTAAGTTATCAGCCAGATAAGAGTCAGTGTACCATCTTCTCTGAAATTCTGCAGATTCTAAAATTATATTCATGTGATGTATCCACAGCTGTATTCTTCACCTTTGAGCTTATATATGACCAACCTAGACAACTATTAATAAGCAGAGACATTACTTTGCTGACAAAAGTCTGTCTAGTCAAAGCTATGGTTTTTCCAGTAGTCATGTGTGGATTTCTATACAGAAAGCTGAGTGCCGAAGAATTGATGCTTTTGAACTATGGTGTTGGAGAAGACTCTTGAGAGTCCCTGGGACTACAAGGAGATCAAACCAGTCAATCCCAAAGGAAATCAGTCCTGAATAGTTATTGGAAGGACTGATGCTGAAGCTGAAACTCCAATACTTTGGCCACCTGATGTGAAGAGCTGACTCATTGGAAAAGACCCTGATGCTGGGAAAGACTGAAGGCAGGAGGAGAAGGGGACGACAGAATAAGATGGCTGGATGGCATTATAGGCTAGATAGACATGAGTTTGAGCGAGCTCCAGGAGTTGGTGATGGACAGGGAACCCTGGCATGCTGCAGTCTATGGGATTAGAAAGAGTCAGACACAACTGAGGAACTGAACTGAACTGAGCTTATGTATTTGGGTGCTGCCACAGGGCAGATGCTTGGAGGACACAAACACCTTGTATGGACCAGGACTCAGGGAGAGGAGCAGTGATGACCAAAAGAGAGAGTGCCGGACCTCCCTGTGAGTGTTTGAGGGTCTCCTGCAGTGGCGTAGGTCAGAAGTGACCTGCCACGGAGCAGCAGTCCTAGGAGGTGCAGCACACGTCCTCTTGAAGGAGGTTGCCATCAGCCCACTATAGGGCTTCCATAGTGGCTCAGATGGTAAAGAATCCACCTGCAATGCAGGAGACCTGGGTTCAATCCCCAGGTTGGGAAGATCCCCTGGAAGAGGGCATGACTAATCCACTTCAGTATTCTTGCCTGGAGAATCCCCATGGACAAGAGGAGCCTGGCAGGCTACAGTCCATGAGACTGCAAAGTCAGACACGACTGAGCAACTAAGCACAGCACGGCACACATAGAGCCACCAGGTGGGCAATCTACAAATTGGAGAACAATTACCCCAAAGAAGTTCTCACATTGCTGTGAAAGTTCTAGGCCCCACAACAGACTTCCCAACCTGGGGATCCAGCAAAGGGACTGAAAATCCCCAGGGAATCTGACTTTGAAGGTCAGAAGGATTTGATTACAGAACTTCCACAGGACTGGGGAAACAGAGACTCTTGGAGGGCACAAACAAAACCCTGTGCAGACCAGGACCCAAGAGAAAGCAGCAGTGGCCCCACAGGAGACTCAGCCAGACTTAGTTTAAGTGTTTGGGAGTCTCCGATGGAGGCGTGAGTCAACAGTGGCCTGCCATGGGGTCAGGGGCACTGACAACAGCAGTGCTGGGAGCCAGGACTAAGTCCAGTGGTGAGCTGGACTAAGTCCTTCTGGAGGAGGTCACCATTACCCTACCACAGCTTGGCCTCAGGCCAAACTACAGGGAGGGAACACAGCATCAACAGAAAATTGGATTAAAGATCTACTGAGCATGGCCTTGCCCACCAGAGTAAGACCCAGTTTTCCCCACAGCCAGTTCTTTCCAGCAGGAACCTAACACAAGCCTCTTATCCTTATCCATCAGAGGGCAGGCAGAATGAAAATCACAACCACAAAAAACTCACCAAACTGATCATATGGATTACAGCCTTGTTTAACTCAATGAAACTTTGACCAAGACATGTAGAGCCACCCAAGATAGATGGGTCATGGTGGAGAGTTCTGACAAAACTTGGTCCACTGGAGAAGCGAATGGCAAACCATTTCAGCATTCTTGCCTTGAGAATCCCATGAACAGTACGAAAATGCAAAAAGATATGACACTGAAAGGTGAACCTCCCCCCAACCAGGTCAGTAGGTATCCAATATGCTACTGGAAAGAGCAGAGAAATAGCTCCAGAAGGAATGGAGAGGCTGAGCCAAAGCAGAAATGAGGCCCAGCTGTGCATGTGTCTAGTGGTGAAAGTCCAGCACCTTAAAGAACAATATTGCATAGGAACCTAGAATGTTACCTCTATGAATCAAGGTAAATTGGAAGTGGTCAAATAGAAGAGGGCAAGAGTGCACACCAACGATTTAGGAATCAGTTATCTAAAATGGACAAGAGTGGGTGAATTTAATTCAGGTGACCATTATATCTACTACTGTGGGCAAGAATCCCTTAGAAGAAATGGAGTAGACCTCACAGTCAACAAAAGAGTCTGAAATGCAGTTCAGTTCAGTTGCTCAGTCCTTTACGACTCTTTGTGACCTCATGGACTGCAGCACGTCAGGCCTCCCTGTCCATCACCAACTCCCAGAATTTACTCAAACTCATCTCCATTGAGTCGGTGATGCTATCCAACCATCTCATCCTCTGTTGTCCCCTTCTCCTCCTGCCTTCAATCTTTCTCAGCATCAGGGTCTTTTCCAAAGAGTCAACTCTTCACATCAGGTGGCCAAAGTATTGGAGTTTCAGCTTCAGCATCAGTCCTTCTAATGAACACCCAGGACTGATCTCCTTTAGGATGGACTGGTTGGATCTCCTTGCAGTCCAAGGGACTCTCAAGAGTCTTCTCCAACACCACAGTTCAAAAGCATCAATTCTTCAGTGCTCAGCTTTCTTTATAGTCCAACTCTCACATCCATACATGACCACCGGAAAAGCCATAGCTTTGACTAGAAGGACCTTTGTTGGCAAAGTAATGTCTCTGCTGTTTAATATGCTGTCTAGGTTGGTCATATCTTTACTTCCAAGGAGTAAGCGTCTTTTAATTTCATGGCTGCAGTCACCATCTGCAGTGATTTTGGAGCCCCCCAAAATAAAATCTGACACTGTTTCCACTGTTTCCCCATCTATTTCCCATGAAGTGATGGGACCGGATGCCATGAGCTTAGTTTTCTGAATGTTGAGCTTTAAGCCAACTTTTTCACTCTTCTTTCACTTTCATCAAGAGACTCTTTAGTTCCTCTTCACTTTCTGCAATAGTGAAGGCAATAAGGAGTTCATGATCTGAGCCCCAGTCAGCCCCTGGTCTTGTTTTTGCTGACTGTATAGAGCTTCTCCATCTTTGGCTGCAAAGAATATAATCAATCTGATTTTGGTGCTGGCCATCTGGTGATGTCCATGTGTAGAGTCTTCTCTTGTGTTGTTGAAAGTGGGTGTTTGCTATGACCAATGCATTCTCTTTTGCCCTGCTTCAATTTGTACACCAAAGCCAAATTTGCCTGTTACTCCAGGTGTTTCTTGACTTCCTACTTTTGCATTCCAGTCCTGTATAATGAAAAGGACATCTGTTTTGGATGTTAGTTCTAAAAGGTCTTGTACTTGGGTACAATCTCAAAAATGACTGAATGATTTTGGTTCGTTTCCAAGGTAAACCATTCAATATCACAGTAATCCGAGTCTATGCAAAAAACACTAATGCCGAAGATTAAGTTGAACAGTTCTGTGTTCTAAGACCTACAAGACCTTCTAGAACTAATATCAAAAAAAAAAGATGTCCTTCTAGTCTTCCATAGTGGCTCAGTGGTAAAGAATCCACCAGCCAATACATGAGACTTGGGTTTGATCCCTGGTTCAGGAAAATCACACATGCCATGGGGCAACTAAGCCCCTGTGCCACAACTATTTAGCCTGTGCTCTAGAAGCCAGGAACACAACTACTGAAGGCTGCGTGCCCTAAAACCTGTGCTCAGCAACAACAACAGAAGAAGAAGCCACACACAATGAGAAGCCCACACGCTGCAACTAGAAAGGAGCCCTCCCTTCTCCACAACTAGAGAAAAGCTTGCACAGCAATGAAGACCCAGCACATCCAAAAATAAATAAATAAGTAACTTTAGAAAAGATGTCCTTTTCATCACAGGGGATTGGAATGCAAAAGTAGGAATCAAGAGACATCTAGAGTAACAGGCAAGTTTGGCCTTGGAATGCAAAATGAAGCAGGGCAAGGGCTAAGAGTTTTGTCAAGAGAACGCACTGGTCACAGCAAACACCTTCTTCCAACAGCACAAGAGACAACTCTACATATGGACATCACCACTATAGCCAAATCAAATTGATTATATTCTTTGCAGCCAAAAATGGAGAAGCTGTATATAGACAGCAAAAATAAGACTGGGAATTGACTGTGTTTCAGATCATGAACTTCTTATTGTCGAATTCAGACTTGAATTGAAGAAGGTAGGGAAAACCACTAGGCCATTCAGGTATGACCTAAATCAAATCCCTTATGATTATACAGTGAAGGTGACAAATAGATTCAAGAGATTAGATCTGACAGACAGAGTGCCTGAGATTCTATGGATGGCGGTTCATGACAATGTTCAGGAGGTGGTGATCAAAATCATCCCAAAGAAAAAAGGCAAAGTTGTCTGGGAGGCCTTACAAATAGCAGATAGAAGAAGAGAGGTGAAAGGCAAAGGAGAAAAGGAAAGATATACCAATTTGAATACAGAGTTCCAAAGAACAGCAAGGGGAGATAAGAAACCCTTCTTAAATGGACAAAGTAAAGAAACAGAGGGAAACAATAGAATAGGAAAAACTAGAGATCTCTTCAAGAAAATTAGAGATACCAAGTGAAAATTTCATGTAAAGATGGGCACAATAGAAGACAGAAATCGTATGGACATAACAAATGCAGAAGATATTAAGAAGAGGTGACAAGAATACACAGAAGAACTGTACAAAAATTTCTAAATGACCTGAATAACCGCAATAGTATGGTCACACACCTAAAGCCAGACATCCTGGAGTGTGAAGTCAAGGGGGCCTTAGGAAGCATTACTATGAACAAAGCTAGTGGAGGTGATAGAATGTCAGCTAAGCTATTTCAAATCCTAAAAGATGACGCTGTGAAAGTGTGGCAATTAATATGCTAGCAAATTTGGAAAACTCAGCAGTGGCCACAGGACTGGAAAAGGTCAGTTTTCATTACAATCCCAAAGAAGGGCAATGCCAAAGAATGTTCAAACTACCACACAATTGTACTCATTTCACATGCCATCAAAGTAATGCTCAAAATCCTTCAAACTAGGCTTCAACATTACATGAACCTAGAAATTCCAGATGTACAAGTTGGATTTAGAAAAGGCCTAGAAACCAGAGATCAAACTGCCAACATCCACTGGATCATTGAAAAAACAAGAGAATTCCAGAAAAACCTCTGCTTTTTCTTCATTGACTGTGCTAAAGCCTTCGACTTTGTAGATCACGGCAAACTGTGGAAAACTCTGAAAGAGATGAGAATACCAGACCACCTGACCTGTTGCCTGAGAAACCTGTATATAGGTCAAGAAACAACAGTTAGAACTGGACATGGAACAACGAACTGGTTCAAAATTGGGAAAGGAGTACGTCAAAGCTGTTACTATCACCCTGCTTATTTAACTTATATGCAGAGTACATCATGTGAAATGCTGGGCTGGATGAAGCATAAGTTGGAATCAAGATTGCCAGGAGAAATGTCAATAATCTTGGATATGCAGACGACACCACCCTAATGGCAGAAAGCAAAGAGGAACTAAGGAGCCTCTTGATGAAAGAGGAGAGTGAAAAAGCTGGTTTAAAACTCAGCATTCACAAAACAAAGACCATGGCATAAAGTCCCATGACTTCATGGCAAATAGCTGAGTAAAACATGGAAACAGTGACAGACTTTATTTTCTTGGGTTCCAAAATCACTGTGGATGGTGACTGTAGCCATGAAATTAAAAGATACTTGTTCCTTGGAAGAAAAGCTATGACAAACCTAGACAGTGTATTAAAAAGCAGAGATATCACTTTGCTGACAAAGGTCCATATAGGCAAAGCTATGAATTTCCCAGTAGTCATGTATGGATATGAGAGTTGGACCATAAAAAAAGGCTGAGCTGAAGAACTGATGCTTTTGAATTGTGGTGCTGGAGAAGACCCTTGAGAGTCCATTGGAAAGCAAGGAGGTCAAACCAGTCAATCCTAAAAAAAATCAACCCTGAATACACATTGGAAGGACTGTTGCTGAAGCTCCAATGCTTGGGCCACCTGATGTGAAGAACTGACTCATTGGAAAAGATCCTGATGCTGAGAAGATTGAGAGCAGGAGGAGAAGGGGGCCAAGGGGATGAGATAGTTGGATGGCATTATCAACTCAATGGACAAGAGTTTGAGCAAACTCCATGAGACAGTGTAGGACCGGGAAGCTTGGCATGCTGCAGTCAATGGAATCACGAAGAGTCAGACATGACTGAGTGAATGAACATAATAACAACAACAACAAGGTGATAATTGGAAATTTGGTATCTTATTGCCAAAATCAATGATGATCTAATCTTTAAATGAACTTAAACTTTTATAAGAATATTTGTTTTTTAAAAACCCTTTAAAATATTTCAGTGAACACTGAATTCAAAATTGTTTTCTGATTCATTTCTAATTCTTTCGATTGTGTATATATCAATTATGCATGAATGTGTATTTATCACTTAATTATTTTATATACACATCTGCATCCCTTCTGGGAGATGGTGAAGGACAGGGAAGCCTGGTGTGCCACAGTCCATGGGGTCACAAAGACTTGGACACGATTGAGTGACTGAACAACACAGAAATCCTGTTTCTGGAAAAGTGCTTATTGAACTCCCTTGTCCATTTAAAAATTGGTTTATTATTGAGTTGTAAAGATTCTTTATAATTTTTACATCAAAGTCAATCAGAAATATGGTTTTCAAATATTTTCTCCTAGTCTGTGGCTTGCCTTTTCATTCTTAAAAAGGTGTCTTTCAAAGAGAAAAAGTTTTAAATTTTGTTGAAGCCCCACTTACCAATTCTTATCTTTTGTTAGGTTATAGGTCAAGTAAGACATCTTCATTCAACCTAAAGTCTCCAAGATTTTCTCCAGTGTTTTCTCATAGAGTTATTATAATTTTAGCTCTTATATTTAAATCTATACTTATTTAGAGATAATTTTGTACATGATACAAGGTAAGGGTCATAGTTAAGATCATATGTATATCCCGTTTTTCGAGTGCTATTTTTTGAAGGAACTATATTCTTCTCACCTTGGTACTTTTGTCAAAAACCAAGTGACCATATATGTCTGGGCAACTTTCTGGCCTCTCTCTTCCTTTCCCCTGACCTATATGAATTTTTTCATGCTCATATCACAACATCTTAATTACTGTAGTTTCATAATAAGCCTTGAAATCACATAAGTATAATTTCCTCCAGTTTTTATGTTTTTAAATTTCCCTGGCTATGACCTTCAATACAAGGTTTAACAGAAGTGGTTAGGAGGAAAGTGGGCTTCCCCAGTGGCTCAGCTGGTAAAGAATCTGCCTGCAATGCAGGAGACCTAGGTTCGATCCCTGGGTTGGGAAGGTCCCCTGGAGAAGGGAAAGGCAACCCATTCCAGTATTCTGGCCTAGAGAATTCCAGGGACCATGGGATTGCAAAGAGTCGGACACGACTGAGCGAGTTACTGTAGGAGCAAAGTATTCTGTTTTGACTATAAAGTATGATGCCAGATGTAGGTGTTTTGTAGGTGTCCATTATCAGCAAATTGAGGTGGCCAGTTAGATATTTTATTAGAGATTTTGCATTTACAGCCATGGGAAATACTGTTCTGTAGTTTGTTTTTTTTTTTTCCCTCATAATGTCTTCATGTGCTTTGGTGTCAGGGTAATGCTGACTTCATAACATGACTTCTTGTATTTTTTGGAAGAATCTGTATATAAATTGTATTATTTTCTCCTCGAATGTTAAGTACTATTCACCCATGAAGCCATCTGAACCTTGATTTTTCATTGCAGGGAAGACCTTTAATTACAAATCCATTTTACTTAATAGATATATGGGTGGGCTTCCCAGGTGGCGCTGTTGGTAAAGAATCTGCCTGCCAAAGCAGGAGAGACAAGAGACAACGGTTCGTTCCTTGGGTCAGGAAGATCCCCTGGAGAAGGAAATGGCAACTTGCTCCAGTATTCTTATCTAGAGAATTCCATAGACAGAGGAGCCTGGCAGGCTACAGTCCATGGGGCCGCAAAGTGTCAGAGACGACTAAGAGCACACACACACAACAGATATATGAATACTTAAAATATCTAATTTTTCTGGACTTAGTTTGGTGGTTTATATCCTTTAAGGAATACATCCATTTCCTCTAAATTGCTGGATTTATTGGCATGAAGTTGTTCATAATATTCCTTTATTACTTTAGTGTTTGTTGTATGTCGTTAAATCCCCTTATATGTTGGTGGTTGATATCTTCTCTTTTTGCTTCCCCAATCTATTGGTGAAATTTATCTGTCTCACTGATTCTTTCTAAAATAAGCTTTAGTTTCATCAATATCTCTTTGCTTTTCTTCTGTTTTTAATTTCATTGATTTATGCTTTCATCTTTTAATTTTTCTTCTAGCCTTGGGATTAATTTGTTCTTTTTCTAGTTTACACTGGAACCTAAAAATATTAGTTTGCATCCATTCTTCTTTACTAATATAAGCACCGAAAGCTATAATATTCCTTCTAGGCACTATTTCTAGCCACATTCCATATATTTTGGTAAGTTGTGTTTCCATTTTTATTCAATTCAAAGTACTTTCTGGTTTTCCTTCTTTGACTCATGGGTTACCTAGCCGTATGATAGGAATTTCTCATATATTTTTCAGTCTTTTATTTCTAGTTAATTCCACTTTGGTTAGAAAACATAATTGTATGATTTCCACTCTTTTAAATTCGTTGAGACTTATTTTATGGCCCTAAATAGTGTCAATCCTGATGTTTGTTCTCTTTGCAACTGAGAAGAGTATGTATCCTGCTGTTACTGGGTGGAACATTCTATAACCAACTAGGTCAGGTTGACTGATAATGTTGTTCAAGTTTTACATATCTTCATTGTTTCATCAATTGAGAAAAATAGTGACATTGTCTATTATTATTGTGGCTTTATCTATTTCTCCTTGAGGTTCTATCAATTTTTGTATTGATGTATTTTGAGGCTTTCAAGATTAGGTGCATGCACATTTAGTAATATTATGTTCTCCTGAGGAATTAACCTTTCGCTATTACGAAAAGTCCTATTTGTCCCCATTAATGTGTGAGAGTTGGACTGTGAAGAGGGCTGAGTGCTGAAGAATTGCTTTTGAACTGTGGTGTTGGAGAAGACTCTTGAGAGTCCCTTGGACTGCAAGGAGATCCAACCAGTCCATTCTGAAGGAGATCAGCCCTGAGATTTCTTTGGAAGGAATGATGCTAAAGCTGAAACTCCAGTACTTTGGCCACCTCATGTGAAGTGTTGACTCAGTGGAAAAGACTCTGATGCTGGGAGGGATTGGGGGCAGGAGGAGAAGGGGACGACAGAGGATGAGATGGCTGGATGGCATCACTGACTTGATGGACATGAGTCTGAGTGGACTCTGGGAGTTGGTGATGGACAGGGAGGCCTGGCGTGCTGCGATTCATGGGGTCGCAGGGAGTCGGACACGACTGAGCGACTGAACTGAACTGAATGTGCCTTGTGCTGAAGTCTGCTTTTTCTGATACTAATATAGCTACTCCATTTTTCTTTTTTTCAGATTTTGTATTGTAATCTTTTCCTGTTCTTTCACTTTTAGTGTTCTTTGTTGACTACGTACAAATGGATTCTTTTAATCTAACAATCCTTGCCTTTTAATGATAGTATTTAATGTAATCTAATCTGACAACTCCTGCCTTTTATTTAGACAACTTACATTTAATCTAGATGGGGAGGGGGGGTGGTTGAGGGGAGGATGGGATGAACTGGGAGAGTAGCACTGATATATATACACTGTGCTTAGTTGCTTAGTCATGTCCAACTCTACAACCCCATGGACAACCCAATGGATTGTAGCCCACCAGGCTCCTCTGTCCATGGGGATTCTCCAGGCAAGAATACTGGAGTGGGTTGCCATGCCCTCCTCCAGACGATCTTCCCAACCCAGGGATCAAACCCAGGTTTCCCACATTACAGCCAGATTCTTTACCCTCTGAGCCACCAGGGAAGCCCAAAGAGATTGTCCAATGTGGGGCTCGAACTCATGACCCTGAGATTAAGTATCACATGCTCTACTGACTAAGCTAGCCTGGCAGTATGTATAAAATAGATAACTAGTGGGAAGCTATGGTATAGCAAGCACAGGGAGCTTGACTCAGTGCTCTGTGATGACCTAGAGGGGTGGGAAGGAAGCTCAGCAGGGAGGGGATATATGTATACTTATAGCTGATTCACCTGTTGTACAGCAGAAATAACAACATTGTGAAGAAATTGCACTCCAATTAAAAAAAAAAAAGAGTGGTGGACTGAGTCTGGGATTTTTCTGTGGGCTACAGTAAGGATTACCTCCAGGCAGAAAACCCTGGCAATGGCAGACATCACCTCACCTCATTGTTCTCTTTTCTCAAGGATCACAATTTTTTTCTGCCTGTTGTCCCCAACTTCCAAAGCTAGTTATTTCCCATATTTTGCCAATTTTACTATTTTTTTTTAAATCATGGGAAGGTAATTCTAGACTATGTTAATCCCTCATGGTCCTATGCAAATGTCTGCTCATTGTTTTATTTTTATTTATTTATTTATTTATTTTGTGTGTGTAGATATAAGCTTTTAATTCCTTCAGGTAAAAACCAAGGAGCATGATTGCTGGTTCATATAGTAAGATTGTATTTAGTTTTGTAAGAAAATATCAAGGCATCTTGCAAAGTGTCTATATCATTTTGCCATTACCATGAGCAATGAATAAGACTTCTGTTGTGCCACATCGTCAAAGTATTTGATGTCAATGTTTTGGATTTTGCCCATTCTAATAGGTGTGGAGTGATATCTAATTATTGTTTTAATTTGTAATTCCTGATGATATATGATGTGGAACATCTTTTTACATGGTGATCTCTCATCTGTATATCTTCTTTGTTGAATTATCCTTAAGAGTTTTGAGCCTTCAAAGAAAACTGAGTTGTTTTCTTATTGTTGAGTTTTAAGCATTCTTATATATTTTTGATAAGCCATTATCAGATTGGTCTTTTCCCCCAGTACATGGCTTGTCGTATTATTCTTTTGACATTGTCTCTTGCAGAGTGACATGTATTTAATTTTAATAAAGTATAGCATATTATTTTTTTTCACAAATTGTGCTTTTGATATTTTGTCTATAAAGTTATCACCATGCTTAAGTTCTTCTAGACTTTTTCTTCTGTTATTTTCTAAAAGCTTTATAGTTTTGTGTTTATATATAGGTCTTTGCTCACTTTAAATTAATTTTTTGTGACAGCTTTAAGCTCGGTGTTTAACTTTTTTTTTGCATGTGGATGTCCAGTTGTTCCAACAGCATTTGTTGAATGGGCTGTCTTCCTCATTGTCTTGCCTTTCCTCTTTTATCAAAGGAGTGGGCTATATTTCTGTGGGTCTGTTTCTGGGTTCTCTATTCTGTTTCACTGATATATTTGTCTATTCTTTCACCAAACTCTGCTGTTTTGATTACTGTAGCTTTGTAATAAATCTTTTTTAAAACAATTATTTTTAACTGGAGGGTAATTGCTTTACAATATTGTGCTGGTTTCTGCCATATGTATGGCAGAAACCTGCTCATTGTTTTAATTGTTGTTCACTTCCTCAGTCCTGTCTGACTCTTGCAACCCCATGGACTGCAGCATGACAGGCTTCCCTGTCCTTCACTATCTCCCAGAGTTTGCTCAAACTCATGTCCTTTGAGTTGGTGATGCCATCCTACCATCTCATCCTCTGTTGTCCTTTTAATAGCTATAGCAAAATTTACACCCCCTGGCTTAGTTATTCCTTTAACATTGAGAATTTGGATTATATCTTTAATTTTTTAAAAAAGTGTTAATATGAACGCTATTGTTTTTAAAAAACTTGGATTTTCTTCAGAATATATTTTCTCGATATTTAGTTGAGTTAGCAGAACAAATAGTGTGAACAATTTTACAGTTTTTGTTGCAATATCCTAAGTGTTCCTAGAAAGATAAAATCCACTTACAGTCCTGCTAGGCACTGTAATATGAATATATATTTCTCCTGATTGCCAGCATTGGACTTTATCAGTTTATTTTTGTAAATTGAAACCATGAGTAATGGCACCTAGAAGATGGTTTATTTTTTCTTATGTTGCTATGAAAATTGTGCACTTCCCATCAAGTAATTAAATGTCTGAGGTCTGTTGTGCAGAAACTGTTTATCTACCTTGACAACATATCAGGAAAAATTAAAGTATCCTTTCTGTAAGAACTCATCACATTCCGTATGATAGTAAGCTACACAGTTCAACCTTTTTTACTTTACATATAACTTTCTTTCTTTTTTTTTTTTTTTTTACTTTACAATACTGTATTGGTTTTGCCATACATCAACATGAATCCGCCATAGGTGTACATAAGCTCCCACTCCCAAACCCCCCTCCCACCTTCCTCCCCATACCATCCCTCTGGGTTATCCCAGTGCACCAGCCCCAAGCATCCTGTATCCTGCATCGAACCCAGACTGGTGATTCGTTTCTTACATGATATCATACATGTTTCAATGCCATTCTCCCAAATCATCCCACCCTCTCCCTCTCCCACAGAGTCAAAAAGTCTGCTCTGTACATCTGCATCTCCCCTGCTGTCTCGCATACAGGGTTATCGTTACCATCTTTCTAAATTCCATATATATGCATTAGTATACTGTATTGGTGTTTTTCTTTCTGGCTTACTTCACTCTGTATAATCGGTTCCAGTTTCATCCACCTCATTAGAACTGATTCAAATGTATTCTTTTTGATGGCTGAGTAATACTCCATTGTGTATATGTACCACTGCTTTCTTATCCATTCATCTGCTGATGGACATCTAGGTTGCTTCCATGTCCTGGCTATTATAAATAGTGCTGCGATGAACATTGGGGTACACGTGTCTCTTTCAATTCTAGTTTCCTTGGTGTGTATGCCCAGCAGTGGGATTGCTGGGTCATAAGGACTCTATAGAACTCTATTGAAATAGAGTATTTCCAGTTTTTTAAGGGATCTCCACACTGTTCTCCATAATGGCTGTACTAGTTTGCATTCCCACCAACAGTGTAAGAGGGTTCCCTTTTCTCCACACCCTCTCCAGCATTTATTGCTTGTAGACTTTTGGATCACAGCCATTCTGACTGGTGTGAAATGGTACCTCATTGTGGTCTTGATTTGCATTTCTCTGATAATGAGTGATGTTGAGCATCTTTTCATGTGTTTGTAAGCCATCTGTATGTCTTCTTTGGAGAAATGTCTATTTAGTTCTTTGGCCCATTTTTTGATTGGGTCATTTATTTTTCTGGAATTGAGCTGCATGAGTTGCTTGTATATTTTTGAGATTAGTTGTTTGTCAGTTGCTTCATTTGCTATTATTTTCTCCCATTCTGAAGGCTGTCTTTTCACCTTGCTTATAGTTTTGTTTGTTGTACAGAAGCTTTTAAGTTTAATTAGGTCCCATTTGTTTATTTTTGCTTTTATTTCCAATATTCTGGGAGGTGGGTCATAGAAAATCCTGCTGTGATTTATGTCGGAGAGTGTTTTGCCTATGTTCTCCTCTAGGAGTTTTATAGTTTCTGGTCTTACGTTTAGATCTTTAATCCATTTTGAGTTTATTTTTGTGTATGGTGTTAGAAAGTGATCTAGTTTCATTCTTTTACAGGTGGTTGGCCAGTTTTCCCAGCACCACTTGTTAAAGAGACTGTCTTTAATCCATTGTATATTCTTGCCTCCTTTGTCAAAGATAAGGTGTCCATAGGTGTGTGGATTTATCTCTGGGCTTTCTATTTTGTTCCACTGATCTATATTTCTGTCTTTGTGCCAGTACCATACTGTCTTGATGACTGTGGCTTTGTAGTAGAGCCTGAAGTCAGGCAGGTTGATTCCTCCAGTTCCATTCTTCTTCCTCAAGATTGCTTTGGCTATTCGAGGTTTTTTTGTATTTCCATACAAATCTTGAATTATTTGTTCTAGCTCTGTGAAAAATACCGCTGGTAGCTTGATAGGGATTGCATTGAATCTTTAGATTACTTTGGGTAGTATACTCATTTTCACTATATTGATTCTTCCAATCCATGAACATGGTATATTTCTCAATCTATTAGTGTCCTCTTTGATTTCTTTCACCAGTGTTTTATAGTTTTCTATCTATAAGTCTTTAGTTTCTTTAAGTAGATATATTCCTAAGTATTTTATTCTTTTCGTTGCAATGGTGAATGGAATTGTTTCCTTAATTTCTTTTTCTACTTTCTCATTATTAGTGTATAGGAATGCAAGGGATTTCTGTGTGTTGATTTTATATCCTGCAACTTTACTATATTCATTGATTAGCTCTAGTAATTTTCTGGTGGAGTCTTTAGGGTTTTCTATGTAGAGGATCATGTCATCTGCAAACAGTGAGAGTTTTACTTCTTCTTTTCCAATTTGGATTCCTTTTATTTCTTTTTCTGCTCTGATTGCTGTGGCCAAAACTTCCAAAACTATGTTGAATAGTAATGGTGAGAGTGGGCACCCTTGTCTTGTTCCTGACTTTAGGGGAAATGCTTTCAATTTTTCACCATTGAGGATAACGTTTGCTGTGGGTTTGTCATATATAGCTTTTATTATGTTGAGGTATGTTCCTTCTATTCCTGCTTTCTGGAGAGTTTTTATCATAAATGGATGTTGAATTTTGTCAAAGGCTTTCTCTGCATCTATTGAGATAATCATATGGCTTTTATTTTTCAATTTGTTAATGTGGGGAATTACATTGATTGATTTGTGGATATAGAAGAATCCTTGCATCCTGGGATAAAGCCCACTTGGTCATGGTGTATGATCTTTTTAATGTGTTGTTGGATTCTGTTTGCTCGAATTTTGTTAAGGATTTTTGCATCTATGTTCATCAGTGATATTGGCCTGTAGTTTTCTTTTTTTTTTTTTTTTGTGGCATCTTTGTCAGGTTTTGGTATTAGGGTGATGGTGGCCTCATAGAATGAGTTTGGAAGTTTACCTTCCTCTGCAATTTTCTGGAAGAGTTTGAGTAGGATAGGTGTTAGCTCTTCTCTAAATTTTTGGTAGAATTCAACTGTGAAGCCGTCTGGACCTGGGCTTTTGTTTGCTGGAAGATTTCTGATTACAGTTTCAATTTCTGTGCTTGTGATGGGTCTGTTAAGTTTTTCTATTTCTCCCTGGTTCAGTTTTGGAAAGTTGTACTTTTCTAAGAATTTGTCCATTTCTTCCATGTTGTCCATTTTATTGGCATATAATTGCTGATAGTAGTCTCTTATGATCCTTTGTATTTCTGTGTTGTCTGTTGTGATCTCTCCATTTTCATTTCTAATTTTATTGATTTGATTTTTCTCCCTTTGTTTCTTGGTGAGTCTGGCTAATGGTTTGTCAATTTTATTTATCCTTTCAAAGAACCAGCTTTTGGCTTTGTTGATTTTTGCTATGGTCTCTTTTGTTTCTTTTGCATTTATTTCTGCTCTAATATTTAAGATTTCTTTCCTTCTACTAACCCTGGGGTTATCCATTTCTTCCTTTTCTAGTTGCTTTATGTGTAGAGTTAGATTATTTATTTGACTTTTTTCTTGTTTCTTGAGGTATGCCTGTAATGCTATGAACCTTCCCCTGAGCACTGGTTTTACAGTGTCCTACGGGTTTTGGGTTGTTGTGTGTTCATTTTCATTCATTTCTATGCATAATTTGATTTCTTTTTTGATTTCTTCTGTGATTTGTTGGTTATTCAGAAGTGTGTTGTTCAGCCTCCATATGTTTGAATTTTTAATAGTTTTTCTCCTGCAGTTGAGATCTAATCTTACTGCATTATGGTCAGAAAAGATGCTTGGAATGATTTCAATTTTTTTCAATTTATCAAAGCTAGATTTATGGCCCAGGATGTGATCTATCCTGGAGAAGTTTCCGTGAGCACTTGAGAAAAAGGTGAAATTCATTGTTTTGGGGTGAAATGTCCTGTAGATATCAATTAGGCCTAACTGGTCTATTGTATCATTTAAAGTTTGCATTTCTTTGTTAATTTTCTGTTTAGTTGATCTATCCATAGATGTGAGTGGGGTATTAAAGTCTCCCACTATTATTGTGTTATTGTTAATTTCCCCTTTCATACTTGTTAGCATTTGTCTTACATATTGCAGTGCTCCTATGTTGGGTGCATATCTATTTATAATTGTTATATCTTCTTCTTGGATTGATCCTTTGATCATTATGTAGAGTCCTTCTTTGTCTCTTTTCACAGCCTTAGTCTAGTTTATCTGATATGAGTATTGCTACTCCTGCTTTCTTTTGGTCTCTATTTGCATGGAATATCATTTTCCAGCCCTTCACTTTCAGTCTGTATGTGTCCCTTGTTTTGAGGTGGGTCTCTTGTAGGCAACATATATCGGCATCTTGTTTTTGTATCCATCCAGCCAGTCTTTGTCTTTTGGTTGGGGCATCCAATCTATTTACCTTTAAGGTATAACTTTAATTTTTAAGTGCCTCTCTTTAAGCCGATTGTTTACTTTTGTTCTTAATTCTGGCAGTGGCTCTTTATCCAGATGATTCCATCTTTTTAACTTACATATAAATGATACATTTTTTTTGAGAGAGAGAAGAATAGTTTATTAGAGTGGGAGACGCTGTTAGAAATGCAGGCTGGCTCAAGGGAAAGCTGAATGCTTTTGCAGGCTAATAGCCAATTTTTATAACCTCAAGACAGAGAAAATTCTTGTGATTGGTTAGGATGCTACAGGGTGGATGATAGGGTGAGTATTTTACATAATATGGCATCTGGTCCTATCACAGTCAGGGAACTGGCTGGTTTAGGTCTAAAGGCTCATGGCAACAGTTGCTGTGGGGCTTGGTCAGTTCCAGAGATTTTTATCCTGTGACCTTGGTATCAGTTCAGTTCAGTCACTCAGTCAAGTCAGACTCTGCGACCCCATGGACCACAGCATGTCAGGCCTCCCTGTCTATCACCAATTCCCGAAGCTTACCCAAACACATGTCCATTGAGTTGGTAATGCCATCCAATCATTTCATCCTCTATCAGTCCCTTCTCCTCCTGCCCTCAATCTTTCCCAGCATCAGGGTCTTTTCAAATGAGTCAGCTCTTTGCATCAGGTGGCCAAAGTATTGGAGTTTCAGCTTCAACATCAGTCCCTCCAATGAACACTCAGGACCAATCTCCTTTAGGATGGACTGGTTGGATCCCCTAGCAGTCCAAGGGACTCTCAAGAGTCTTCTACAACACCACAGTTGAAAGGCATCAATTCTTTGTCACTCAGCTTTCTTTATAGTCCAACTCTTACATCCATATATGACTACTAAAAAAACCATAGCCTTGATGAGACGGACCTTTGTTGACAAAGTAATAACTTTGCTTCCAAGGAGTAAGTGTCTTTTAATTTCATGGCTGCAGTCACCATCTTCAGTGATTTTGAGCCCCCCCAAATAAAGTCAGCCATTGTTTCCACTGTTTCCCCATCTATTTACCATGAAGTGATAGGACTGGATGCCATGATCTTAGTTTTCTGAATGTTGACCTTGGTATAGGGCTCAACATTCCCCCCTCTTTTTATTTATGGGCCAAGTCTTTGGCTCCTTAACAACCTGCTCATAACTAACTGTCTACCTATCCTTGTCTTGCGGCATGGGGACCAAGTCATTGGGGAAAGGGGCTATGACTGCTCTGGCTTCTTCAAGCTGGGCAGGGGCATCATGGGGTCCTGGGTCCCAATGTCCGCTCTCTGTATGGGTGCATTTACAGAGGGATGTGAGAGTACAAGGAAAGATATGGCAGCTTGTTCCAGCATTGTCTGGGTTTTGGCTGGGGGATATTCTTGTCATACTATCTTAGTGATACATTTATATTAATATTTTTCACCACCTTCCATGTACATTTTTACTTGCTACAATGGCTTGGTTTTTAATTACATAGCTGCCACAGTAAAATTCAATGTCTTGATTTCTCTTCATTCGGTACTCTCAATCTTGTTGTTTAGTTGGTAAGTCATGTTAGACTCTTTTGCGACCCCTGGACTGTAGCCTGCCAGGCTCCTCTGTCCATGGGATTTCCCAGGCAAGATCTTCTTGACCCAGGATTGACCCCATGTTCTGCACTGGCAGGTAGATTCTTTACCAAGCCACCAGGAAAGCCCCACCCTCAAGCTACGAACTTTAAATTTCACAAACCATGTCTGTGCTCTTACCACCGTATATCTAATGTCCAGAATTCTGATTTATTTAAAAACAATTATTACAATCTTATAATGAAAGCTGTGGAGACCAAGTGTGGGCGTTAACTCAGAAATCTGACATTTATTTTTAAAGAATCAAGTTTGTATCTCGTGCTTCTCATATTTTTTGGTCTGACAGATGTGAACATTCCTTCATTCACCATGCATCCTGGGAGGCACTAGGCAACTTCTCTTTCAGAAAAGCCTCATCCAATTCAAAGCTGCAGGGCCCCTCATAAAAGTTCTTACAGATAGGGGATTTGTTTCAGAACCTCTTACAAACACCCCTTTGGCTTCTTAAAAAGGTCAACATGGTGTCTGCTAAAGGTCAAGGTAAAGGCCAACCTAGCCAACCTTGTGAGAATACTGACAACACAATTTCTCTTAGCTTTCTGCAAAATTTTCCCAGAGCCTTCCTCTTCTATTCTCTAAGGTTATAAAGGATAAACTCCAAATTTGTTTTATTTTTATATCTCCCAGTATTTCTTTTATTCTCAAAGACTTAGAAGATCATGTCTTTAAATATGATGTTTAAAGCCTTGACCACCATCTGTCTTTCTTGAGCTTTGCTCCTACGTGGATCTCCATATTGTTTCCTCACCATGACTGAACTGAGGTTGCCATTCAGGTCAGAATATTGATCTTGAATGATTTCCATTCATCCTGGCCTTTCCTGTGGAATCCTAGACACTGTTGGGATCTGCTTTTTTTTCAACTTAGTTGATCGAGTACCTGCCAGGATTTCCAATGTCTGTCCCTTTTGCTTGCATTTTACTGCCTGTCTTTCTGATTTGGTCTTGATTCAGACTGCCATACAGATACAATTTCTACTTTTCTGATTGGCTCTCAGTGCCAGTGCAGCAACATTCATTTAAACTTTGCATGAACTTCCAAACGATGGGTTCAAATGAAATCTTGGAGCCTATTACACCGAGTGAAGTAAGTCAGAAAGAGAAACACAAATACTGTATATTAACACACGTATATATGGAATTCAGAAAGATGGTAATGATGATCCTATGTACAAGGCAGCAAAAGAGACACAGATATAAAGAACAGACTTTTGGACTCTGTGGGAGAAGGGTGGGATGATTTGAGAGACTAGCATTGAAACATGTATATTACCGTGTATAAAACAGATGACCAGTGTAAGTTTGATGCATGAAGCAGGGCCCTCAAAGCCAGTGTTCTGGGACAACCCAGAGGGATAGGGTGGAGAGGGAAGTGGGAGGGGAGTTCAGGATGGGGGAATACATGTGCACCCATGACTGATACATGTTGATATATGGCAAAAACCAGCACAGTATTGTAAAGTAGTTATCCTCCAATTAAAATTAATTTTTTAAAAAAGAAGTCCAAGCTTGTAATCGGGATGAATGTATCTGACCCCATATTGTATCTGTTTCTTTTACTTTAACCTTTATATTCTATTGGGCTTCTCAGGTGGTGCTAGTGGTAAAGAACCTGCCTGCCAATGCAGGAAATATAAGAGATGCAGGTTCAATCCCTGGGTCACGAAGATCACCTAGAGAAAAGGGCATGGCAACCCTATCCAGTATTCTTGCGTAGAGAATCCCATGGACAGAGGAGCCTGGTGGGCTACAGTCCACGGGGTCGCACAGAGTCAGACACCACTGAATGGACTTAGCACACACACACAAGTTAAGGATGTTCCTATAATCTGAAATGTATAGGACAGTCCATTCTCAAGGTTCTGACCTTTAAGGGTATACCACTTTTCCATTCATACAGTGATTAGAAGCTGTAGAGAACATAGAATAACATTTGTCTTGTTGAGTTCCGTAGGAATATTGTGATCAAACCTATGTCGATGGCTATAAGAATAAAGGATTTGGCTTGCAGCAACCAATCCTAGCCCCTCCTCTTTAAGTATAAAAGAAGCCTGAATTCGAACCTGGGTGAGAAGGTATTTTGGGACACTAGTCCCCTATCTTCTCAGTCTGCTGACTTTTCAAATAAAGTTGCTATTCGTTGCCCCAACAACTGGTCTCTTGATTGGCCTGTTGTGTGGTGAACAGTATGAACTATGACTCAGTTGGAAAAATAGACACCTGCAGAGCTGCTTTGGTCTTTGGTGCTGGTAGGAGGAGGAGACTGAGGTCTGGAGCCTTCTCAGCCTCATCATTCCCCAAGCGAACACTGAGAATCCAAGGGCCCCTCTGAGGAGCTGGACTCAAGCCACTCTTGTTTGTCTTACCCCCACCCCCACCTCAGTCTCACTTCCTGGCCACGTTCATGAGCCTTGGTTCTGTCTTTCAGCTCCACTCTCCTTTTTTAACAACCATCATTTCTTAATCTTTCACGTTAACTCCTTTCTTATCCTTCATGATTCCTTGAGGGTCTTTGAGAATCTGGGCTGATTTGGTTAATTTTTTAAAAAATCTATTTACATTTAGGAATTGCAAGGAAGCCAGAAAAGAAGTGTTGGATTTTTAAAAACTACACATATGGGCTTCTTTTTATTTATTAACAGCTTTTATACATTTTCAATATTATTCCTTAAAGCAGCTGTTTTTTCAGGTTCTCTTTCACACCTGCCTGTCACTTGAAACTTCCATTTGTTAATTTACAAATCTGAACTGGAAGTGATAAAAGTAAAGCACAAGGTAATTTTACTAATTTAAAGTTTTACTTATATGTCTGAGAGTCATTTAGAAGCTCTGTGTAAAGCCAGCTAGGATCACAGAAAGACCACTGGCTTATTCTCCATCCCTTAAATACTATTTCTGAGGTGTTAGTACTACTACAAATTTTGCCAAGCTTGTATTAGTTATGTTTGTGTATTCTTCCTCCACTAGACTGTAAAACTCTGAAGGGAACATTTCTTCTCTTTATCCATTATTGTACTTGGTATGATGCAAATGAATAATAGATGCTTCAGTTGAAAAAGAATCTGCCTGCACTGTAGGAGACCTGGATTTGATCCCTGGGTTGGGAAGAAGCCATTGAGAAGGGAATGGCTACCCATTCCTATATTCTTGCCTGGAGAATTTCGAGGACAAGAGGAGACTGGCAGGCTACAGTCCGTGGGGTGGCAAAGAGTCCGACATGATGGAGCAACTAACACTTTCACTTTCATGATGCAAATGAATAATAGATGCTTCAGTGGGAAAGACATCATCTCTTTATCTTTCCAAAAGGTATTAGAAGTCTATTAAAAATGTTAATCTTGATGTTGGAGAAAATATGATAAACTGTCTTAAAAAGGGAAAAAATAATAGGGATAATGTTCCTTTTCCTAGATGGAAAATAATATAATGTTCATCATTAGTCTCAAAGAAGGCACATTTTCAGATAAGCGGTTATCCAGGTTAGTGAGATGACCAAACAACAGAGCTGATGCAATACTGATAGCACTTTAATGTGGAAAATACAAGATAGGAAAATATCCAAATCAAATACACACAAGGGATCGCCATACACAGTCATCCCTTGATAGCCCCAGGAAACTAGTTCTAAGAGCTCGTGCAGATACCAAAATATACAGATGCCCAAGTCCCATATATAAAATGGCATAGTCCAGCAGCCCTCTGTATACCCGGTTTTGCATCTGCAAATTCAACCAACCAGGGATGGAAATTTCCATCTGCAGTTGGTAGAATCTGCAGACATAAAACCCAGAAATAGAAAAGGCTGACTGTTTATGGGGAAAAAAAAACACCTCTATAAATGGACCCACACAATTCAAACACCATGTTGTTCAAGAGCTAATTGTAGTTAGAAGCCATTATCTCCATGTTCAGTTTTGACAAAAAGGATCCAAGAATGAATTTGGCCTCATTGCTAAGCATAAGCAGCAACACAGCACAGTGGAGATGATGGCCATACTGATGGGTGCTAAGCACCTGCAGATCCTTGTTTCCATACATTCAATCTGAGTTGCCTCACCCGGGTGGATCACTAAGGGCCTGGGGTGGGGGACCTCTGACACAGCAGTTAGTTGGCCAACATTATTAGGTTGGTGTTATTTGAGTTTCTGGGAAAGGCTCTAAATAAATTTAGCTTATCCATTTATTCATTCCACAAGCATTTATTGAGACATTGAGGAATATCCAGATGAATAAATGACAGTCCTTGTCTTCAGCTGGCCACAAGTTATAGTACAATAATAAAATATGGTAAGGGCATAGTACAGTGTGTTGCCAAGAAGTCATGTGTAGACAATAATACTCTGGTACTCATGTCTGGCACTCTATGGTTGGCTATTATTCTTTGCCTTCCAATGTGGGAATAAGCCTTTTGCAATATACATGTTAGTTGAGATTCTGGAGAAATGTCCTTCAAAGAAATGCCCAATTGCCCTAATGATTCTAAAGTGAAATCCATGTCAGCAAATGAAACCATATGTGGTCTCATTCTTAACTATAAGCTGTTAGAATAACTAAACAATATGTAAGCCATACAGCATCAGTCGCCAGAATCTAAGCCTGTAAATGCTTTAAGGTTATGAAATGAACACAGTAAGGACAACCAATCACAAACAGAAAACTAGGCTTTAAACTATAGCCAATCAAATAATTTCCTTTCTTTGCTTTCACATTTCTCTATATAAGTCTTTCCCTGGTTGCTGGGGGGTACATTTCTAACCACTTTCCATTCGGCACTGCTTTGAATGTACTTTTGCTCAAATGAACTCTTAAAAATTTTAATATGACTCAGTTTAATCCTTTAACAAAGCAAATAGCAAAGAATCTCCAAATATTTGGGAAAGCCATCAAAAACAAAAGAACACAAAGCAAAGAGAAAAAAATAAATCCAGAGGAAATAGAGAAGATGAAAACAAGCAAAACCTACCAAGTGGAGCTGGTATCTTCCAAGAGGTAACAGAGGATATTGTATTCATAAAACAAGAAATGCCAAGAACAAGGAACAGATAGAGAATAAAAAGAAATTTTGGAAATTAAAAATAGGAGAGCCAAAGTAAATTCAATTGAAAGATAGGGAGATGAAACCTCACAGAAAGGAGATTTAAAAAAAGAGAGATTCAAAGATAAAAAACAAGAAAGATGAGAGAGTGGTTAACCTACTCAGAAGGCACAGTTTCCAACTTAGGAGTTCCAGAGAGATAAGGCAGTGAGTAGAAAATTACCTAAATATAGTGGGAAATTTTCCAGAAGTAAAGGAGAGACTGCTTACCACAATGAAGAAAAAAATATCCAAGAGGCATATCATAAAATTTCATAATACCAGGCACAAAGACTTCTGGTAAAAAGGTAACAAACCCAAGTAGAAAAATAAAGGCATTATCATATAGTGGGGACAATAAGAAATATAATAGGCTATCTCCTGGTGGAAGATGACATATTGAGCAGTTGAGTTTACCCCCTTTATCATCTCAATGAGTTTCTGGGAACAAGAAGTCATTCAGGGTGGTAGTAGTGAAGATGAAAAAAGAGTCAGATTTTAGAAATATTTTGAAGATAGAGCTGGTAGGATTTGCTGATGGTTTGGGTATTAGTTGTGAGGAAAAAAGAGAAGTCAAGGATAATTCCAACTTTTTGGCCTCAGAAACTAAAAGGATAGAATAGTCTTTTATTGAGATGGAGAAGACTGTGGGAGGAGGAGCATGTTGAGGGCTTGGTTTTAGACAAGTTAAACCTGTGATATATTTATTAGTGAGTTATTACTACATAACAAATTACCCCACAATGTAGTGGCCAAGAAACAAACATACTATCTCACAGATAACAATTTAGAAGTTAGGTGGTTTAGCTGGGTGCCTCTGGCTCAAGATGTCTCAAGAGGTTGCAGTCAAGCTCAGTTGAGAGTCTGGGGCTCTGCTTCCCAGCTCACTGATATATGTCGTGGGTCCTGCTCTCTGACCACACAGGCCTTGCTGCAGGGCTGCATTATGACCTGGCAGTTGGCTTTCCCTAGGGTGAATGACCCAAGGGAGAGCTAGAAAGACCGAGTGTCCAAGCTGGAAACCACAGTCTTCTATTTACATAATCTTAGACTTGACATCCCAGCATGTCTGCCAGGTCAGACAACCATCATATCCACTACTGTAGGCAATAATCCCTTAGAAGAAATGGAGTAGCCCTCATAGTCAACAAGAATTGGAAATGCAGTACTTGGGTGCAATCGCAAAAGCAACAAATGATCTCAGTTCGTTTCCAAGGCAAACCATTCAACATCACAGAAATCCAAGTCTATGCCTCAACCACCAATGCCAAAGAAGCTGAAGTTGACTGGTTCTATGAAGACCTACAAGACCTGCTAGAAGTAACACCAAAAAAAGAAGTCCTTTTTATTATAGGGGACTGGAATGCGAAAGTAGGAAATAAAGAGATACCTGGAGTAACAGGCAAGTTTGGCCTTGTTGTACAAACTGAAGCAGGGCAAAAGCTTAGAGTTTTGCCAAGAGAATACACTGGTCATAGCAAATACTTTCTTCCAGCAACACTAGAGACGACTCTACACATGGACATCACCAGAGGGTCAAACAGAAATCAGATTGATTATATTCTTTGCAGCTGAAGATGGAGAAGCTCTATACAGTCAGCAAAAACAAGATCTGGAGCTCTCTGTGGCTCAGATCATGAACTCTTTATTGCAAAATTCAGGCTTAAATTGAAGAAAGTAGGAAAACCCTAGACCACTCAGGTATAACCTAAATCAAATCTCTACGATTATACAGTAGAAGGGACAAATAGATTCCAGGGATTAGATCTGATAGAGTGCCCGAAGAACCATGGATGGAGGTTAGTAACCTCGTATAGATGACAGTGACCAAAATCATCCTCAAGAAAAAGAAATGCAAGAAGGCAAAATGGTTGTCTGAGTAGGCCTTACATATAGCTTGGAAGAAAAGATAAATGAATGGTAAAGGAGAAATGGAAATCTGAATGCAGATTTCCAGACAATAGCAAGAAGAGATAAGAAAGCCTTCTAGAGTGAACAATGCAAAGAAATAGAGGAAAACAATAGAATGGGAAGGACTAGAGATTTCTTCAAGAAAATTAGAGATATCAAGGAAATATTTCATGCAAGATGGGCAAAATATAGGACAAAAACAGCAAGAACCTAACAGAAACAGGAGAGATTAAGAAGAATATACAGAAGAACTATGCAAGAAATGTCTTAATGACCCAGATAAACACAATGGTGGGGTCACTGAGAGTCAGACATCCTGGAGTGTGAAGTCAAGCGGGCCTTAGGAAGCATTACTATGAACAAAGCTAGTGGAGCTGATGGAATTCTATTTGAAGTATTTCAAATTCTAAAAGATGATGTTGTTAAAGTGCTGTACTCAATATGCCAGCAGATTTGAAAAACTCAGCAGTGGCCACAGGACTGGAAAAGGTCAGTTTTCATTCCATTCCCCGCAAAAGGCAATGCCAAAGAATCAAACTACTCTACAATTGCACTCATTTCACATAGACTGCAAGGAGATCAAACCAGTCAATCCTAAAGGAAGTCAACCCTGAATATTTATTGGAAGGACTGATGCTAAAGCTGAAGCTCTAATATTTTGGCCACCTGATTCAAAGAACTGACTCACTGGAAAAGACCCTGATGCTGGGAAAGATTGAAGGCAGGCAGAGAAGGGAATGACAGAGTATGAGATGGTTGGATGGCATCACCGACTCAATGCACATGAATTTGAGCAAGCTCCGGGAGATGGTGAAGGACAGGGAAGCCTGGCATGCTGCCATCCATGGGGTCGCAAAGAGCTGGACATGACTGAGTGACTGAACAACAGAACATGCAAGCAAAAGTAATGCTCAAAATCCTTCAAGCCAGGCTTCAACAGTACATGATCTGAGAAATTCCAGATGTACAAGCTGGATTTAGAAAAGACAGAGGAACCAGAGATCAAATTGCCAAAAATCCACTGGATCATAGGAAAGGCAAGGAAATTCCAGAAAAAGATCTACTTCTGCTTCATTGACAACACAAAAGCTTTTGACTATGTGGATCATAACACACTGGAAAATTCTTAAAAAGATGGGAATACCAGACCACTTTACCTGTCTCCTAAGAAACCTGTTTGTAGGACAGGACTATTGACAGTTAGACCTGGACATGGGACAAGGGACTGGTTCCAAATTGGGAAAGGAGTACATCAAGGCTGTATATTATCACCCTGCTTATTTAACACACAAGCAGAGTATGTCATGTGAAATGCCAGACTGGATGAATCACAAGCTGGAATCAAGACTGCTGGGAGAAATATCAACAACCTCAGATAAATGCAGATGACACCATCCTAATGGCAGAAAGCGAAGAGGAACTAAAGAGCCTCTTGACGGTGAAAAAGGAGAGTGGAAAAGCTGGCTTAAAACTCAACATTCAAAAAATGAAGATTATGGCATCATGACAAATAGATGGCAAAAAGGTGGAAACAGTGACAGATTTTATTTTCTTGGGCTCCAAAATCATTGTGGACTGTGATACCGGTCAGGAAATTAGAAGATGATTGCTTCTTGGAAGAAAAGCTATGACAAACCTAGACAGCTATTAAAAAACAGAGACATCACTCTACTGATGAAGGTCTGTATAGTCAAAGCTATGGTTTTTTCAGTAGTCATGTATGCATGTGAGAGTTGGACCATAAAGTAGGCTGAGTGCTAAAGAATTGATGTTTTCTAACTGTGGTACTGGAGAAGACCCTTGAGAGTCCCTTGGATTGCAAGGAGATCAAACATGTCAATCCTAAAGGAAATCAACCCTTAATATTCAATGGGAGGACTGATGCTGAAGCTCCAATACTTTGGCCACCTGATGCAAAGAGCTGGCTCATTGGAAAGGACCCTTATGCTGGCAAAGATTGAGAGCAGAAGGAAAAGAGGGTGACAGGATGAGATGGTTGGATGGTATCAAAATGGACATGAGTTTGAGCAAGTTCTGGGAGATGATGAAGGACAGGGAAGCCTGGCATGCTGCAGTCCATGGGGTTGCAGAGAGTCAGACATGGCTGAGTGACTGAATAAGAACACGTTTGCCATACTCTATTCATTAGAAGTGAGGCAATATGCTCATCCTGTCCACACTCAAAGGGAGGATTATACCAAGGCATGAATACCAGGAAGTGGGGCTCACTGAGTGTCCATGTGGCAAGGTTATGTGTGCAGTTTGAAAAAATCTGAAATTTGGGGGATAAATTCAGCTAGAGAGTCATCATCAGGAAAGCATGGTATTGGGTTTTTGGCATCTTAGACAATCTTGAAAGAATAGGAGGAATCAACCTGGAGTCTCCAGGAACATCTTCCAAACCATATCACAAAACTAGTCTGGTGGAGCGTGATCTGTGGTCCCTGCTGCTACAGATCTCAGAGAAATTTTGCCTTTGCCTCCCCTCAGCGTAATATAGATGTCATGTGTCCTAGCAATTCCCTCATACAACCAACTTTAGAATCAATGTTCTCTTAGAAACATAATTTGGCTGACAGAACCAAAGTCTAGTTACTGGGAGTTGCAAATTTGATTTTTAAAATACATCTATTGTGGGTAGAAGAAACTAGTATCATAGAGAAGTATTAAAATATAGAGTGTTCAAAAGATATAAGGCCTCTATAAAGGACCATTGTCATCACATTCTGAAGGACCCGAGATAATTTAGCAGAAACTGGAGATCATAAATCTAACTAAAGCCACAAAGAGATGTGAGTAGGTATTAATTATGTCCATTAAAAACTCCAAAAAGGAACAAAGAACAAGCAATTGTTTGTGATCAAGATATGGGTGCAGAAATTTTAAATGTAATATTTAAATTAGATGGAAGAAATAGAGATCTTCCAGCATATAGAAAGAAATGGAAAATCTGAAGAAAGAAGATAAGAAACACACAAACTCAATCCAACACAGCCTACATTTAACTAAGATAATCTAGAAAGAAGAGAGAAAATGGAAGCCATGAAAGTATGTTTTAAACTATTTTTTAGATTTCCAGAGTTGAAGATACTTGAAAGGGTGTTCTAAGTACCAAGTTTATTGAGTGCAAAAGGACCTCCAGAGCTTTAGTATCATGAAATTTCAAAATACCCAGGATAAATATAAAGATAATGATAAAATTGATTCCAAAAAAAGAGCCAACACTTTTATGGGGCTATCTGTGTGTGAGTAGCTGTTTTAACTTGATATATATTAGGTAATTCAATTCTCAAAATAGACCTAAGAGTTAGCTGCCGCTGCTACTACCACTACTGTTATTATTATTACCATTTTTTATATGAAAACTCAGAAGAATTTACCCATGGATATAAAACCAGCAGACAGCAAACTAGGATTCAAAGTGTAACTGAGTAAAACCCTATGGGGTCTTCCCAGACAGATGCTCACCCCACCCCTATGTTCTCTGCCTACCTCTTGTCTGTAGAAAAACTATCTAAAAAATAAATCTAGTCAGAGCAGTGAGAAAATGCTGCAAGAAAAACAGTCAAGCAAGACAAAACAATAATTGTTTAGCCATTAAACAAAGTCAAGGACTTCAGTTCCTCCTCAAGGGCTATGGATAATACTTTGAGCCATATCTTTGAGCTGTTAGGCAGATGCTAGAACTGCCACTGGGTGGAAGAAGTTAACTATATGCTGCTGCCCACAGCACGTGGACCCCAGATCATGTGGAACCAGAAGCGCTAGCCGACCAGAGATCTGTGGCTCAGATAATATTCCAACCACAAGTGAGATATGACCACCACCTGGAATTATGTGGCTGAGACAATCATCTCTGAAAATAGTTTACCCCCTCCTCAGGACGTAGCCCTTTCCTCTTTCCCCCAAAATCTCCAAACAAAACCTGAGGAGTTGCTTCTTTGAAACCTTGGATTCATAGAAATTTCTCCCCAGAATCACCAACATCTTTAATAAACTGATTTTTCCTTTTACCCAACACTTGACTCTTAGTATTGGATACTGAGCAACAAACAAACCTCAATTTGGTAACAAAACCCAGCAGTTTGGGGACTTCCCTGTTTGTCCGGTGGTTGGGAGTCTGCCTGCCAATTCATGGGGCACAGGTTCAGTCCCTGGTCCAGGAAGATCCTACATGCTGAGGAGCAGCTAAGCCAGCACACTGCAACACCTGAGCCCATACCCTCTAGAGCCCACGAATCGTGCCTAGAGCCGCAGCGCGCAGTGAATAATCTGCATGCCGCAACTAAGACCCAGCGGAGCCAAATAGACAAAAACGCAGACTAAACAAAGCCCAGCAGTTTGGCTCCGTACTCTTAACCACTACTTTTTAGTGACACTAAACTCTATAAGGCAGTTGAGAAATACCTTCAAAGCGGTTCTGAATGAAGGTGATTTTGATTGTAAAATTAACCAAGTCACTAATCAGATTATCACAGGCATATAATACATAATCATATATGCAAAAATTCAGCTATCCCAAAACCCATTTTCAGCCATGCAAAAACTCAGATAAGCAAAAACTTATTTTTAGATATGCAAACACCTATGTTTTCTGGGAAAGGAACTTGAAGCTCTACTTTGGCAAAAGGAAAAATAAAGAAAGACAGTGACGTGAGCTATAAGAACAGTGAAACTCAAGAGTGTAACAAAAAGTACTCACAGGATAAGGTCTACTCACATGGCCTAGAAAAAGCCAGTGCATATTCCTGGCTTCAAAATGTATCAAACAGCTGGAAGATATTAGTAATTGGGGGTGGGTGGGAAATGATCTTATCAACAAGAAAAGAACAAGTTTTAAAACACCAGGGGTACAAAACAGTACAAAAGTATTTGTTCCAAAAGCAAAACAAACTATACACAGCAGGACTGAAACTGTTTGATGGAGTTTAGAGGAAGAGAAATGGATTTGATTTTGACTCTTGGAATATCCCCACTGATATGAAATTAGATTTTCTATCTTGCATGGCCAGTCAACCTGCCCCACTTCTTCATCAAACAATATTTTAACATAAATTTTAAAACTGTTTTCCATTTAGATAAACAAAGTAACCAAACAGCTAACTGGACTTGGAAAGAAAAGAGAGGAGTAGAGGAATATGTAGGCCTGTATATTCCTTTATCTTACACATTAGTAAGTAAAAGCACAGTATCTAAAGAGTATGAGCCAAGAAACAAGTCTAAGCATGTTACTTAAAATTATAAAAGTAACCAAAGTAAGAACCAGTCATTAAAAAATACAACCAACAAAAATCAGGAGGAGGGTGTCAGAAAAGAAGATGGTAGCAGTGAATTAAATTTCACATTTTTCACCTTGGAAATTCATAGACATTGCTTAAAACCAAGAAATCATGAAGCAGAGGTATAACCATACATTTTCGCATCGGAGGTAGCCATGATAAGACTTTGAAATAGTCAGTGGGGCTTACCTGTGAGCAGAAGGGCTGGGCATGGGCAGGAAGATTTTATCTCCATATTATTGCAATTTCAATTTCCAGATGCATCTTGAAAGAAATTTCCAAAGGGTGATACTCCCCACACACAAGAAACCTGGGGAAATGGGGAACTGCTTGCCCAGAGCACTCACAAGTACTGGCCATTCCACAGATGAGAAACTCAGTTCCAGGTAGCAGATGTTTCGGTTTGAGGCCAGTTCATATTTTTTCTCTTGGAACAAGGCAGATATGATGTCTGTGTTTTGGCCAGTGCACGGCCTTGGGCCTGGAGAGGGGCTGCAGCTAGCATCTGATGCGTAACTGCTGCTGCTCCGTGGGCCACGCACAGCGCAGGCCCTGGAAGGGCGCCCTGCTCTGGACTTCCACGGTTCTGCAGCTTTGGGACCCCTGGGAGATTTGACAGGCAACACCAGGGTCTGAGGGCAGGCACTCCCTCCCCAGGTGGTATCTTGAGCTTTTAGCATGAGCTAGGAGATACTGGGCTGAAGAACCTGAGAGAATTATTGTTGGAATGAACCGAGAAAAGACCCTCCCTGCCCAGGACCACCTAGAAATCACTGGGTGAGACACAGAGAGGGAGCTGGGGGTTCTGTGATGTACAAACTGAGTGCTAAGGAGACGTTTGAGTAAGTACCACAAACATATTGTAACCATGAGACCTTACCTGTACTCAGATTGGTGAGGTTGGGGGGAACTTGAATTATGTTTACCCAGCTTTCAAATTAGCATTACCATCATCATCCCATTTGGTTGAAACGCAGTGTGCTTTATCTTGGGCTTCCCAGGTGGCGTTAATGCAGGATACATAAGAGATGGTTCATCCTTGGGTCGGGAAGATCCCCTGGAGGAGGCCATGGTAAGCCAATCAGGTATTTTTGCCTGGAGAATCCCCATGGACAGAGGAGCCTGGAGGGCTACAGTTCATAGGGTCACAGAGTCAGACACAATGGAAGCAACGTAGCACACACATGCTTTCACTTTCTTCTTGGATGCACAAGAAGTGTGTATTGGTGCCCTGTTCCAGCTTTGCCATTCTGAGCTTGCTATCCATAGTGTAGTCCACAAACAAACACAAGCTGCGCACCTGGGAATCTTTCCTGATCACAAACTATCGAGCTTCACCGTAAGCCCGCTGAACCAGGATCATCACTGTAACAAAAAGCTCCCCCACCCCCACTCCCGTGATTGATAAAAACATTAAAGTCTGCGGAGCCCTTCTCTGAAGGGGTAGTTCTTAACCTGGCTGTGCTTTAGAATCACCTGGAATACTGAAAAGCTTTGAAAGTCCAGACCCCACCTCAAGCAATTAAATCAGAATCTCTGAGTGTGGAACCAGGTGGCCATATTTTAGAACAGCTTTCCAGGTGATCCTAATGGTCAGCTAGTGTTAAAAACCTTTGCTCAAAGAATCAGTCTGCTTAGGTTTCATGAAAGCTTTTACCATGACCGCCCCCTTATAGATTCAAATATGCAACCTTCTCCTTCTCTTTGCCACGGGTTTACCTACCTCTGGCTCCCTCTTTCTCCAGAAATGATTCCTTGTCGAGGGCTAGACAGGACTCAGACACGGAAGAAAATCAAGAGAAGTAGCACGGGTGATGAGGGGTCATCCCTCATGGGGGATGAGGAGGCCAGCCCTGACACCAGTGAAAGCTTGTGTCAAAGGGAAACGAGGGGGCTTCCCTGGTGGTCCAGTGGTTGGACGTCCACCGGCCAAGGAAGGGGACATGAGTTCTGTCCCTGGTGGGGGAGGATCCCACGTGCCTGGGAGCAACTAAGCCCATGTGCCACAACCATTGAGCCCGTGTGCTCTAGCATCTGTGCTCCACAACAAGAGTAGCCCCGTGTGCACTGCCCACACTCACGGCAATTAGAGAAAGCCCGCACGGAGCAATGAAGACCAAGCATAGCCAAAATAAGTAACTTTTTAAAATGTGAGATGAGGGCAGGAGCACCATGAAGGACTTTGATGGTTGAGCATCTATTATTTAATGGGCATCTGTTACGTAAAGTCTATTTAATGTGGTGGAGGAAGACGAAGCCATTGAAGATGGGAGAGAGGTGGGGAGGAAGGTGTGATAAGAATTTAGCTTGGTGAAGGTGATAGTTGCTCAGTTGTGTCCTACTCTTTGTGACCCCATGGGACACTGAATCTATATCTGAAAATACATCTTTATCCACTTCAGACATTGAAATGATGCTCACTTAGGTATTCTTCTGAAAATATCTACCAAGGCATTCCCCATACCAGTCTGCTCTGGAGCCCATAATGAAATCAAATAAATGCTTGCTAATTACATTCCCTAATTAACTGTGAGACTGCCTAATCCACAGGTCAGCGCTTTGTATAGTCAATAACTGTGTTAAATAGCCTCAGTGACTTATGTATGATGTCTAATTTTGGTGTTATTTATACCCATGAGCCTACACAGAATAGTTTTAAATTCCTGCAGGATGGTTAATCCCTTGGAGTAGGAAATGGCAACCCACTCCAGTATTCTTGCCTGAAAAATTCCACAAACAGAGGAGCCTGGCAGGGTATGTTCCATGGAGTTGCAAAGTGTAGGACACAATTGAGCACACACACACAAACATGATTAATGTGCTGATTCCTCTGAGGACTTAACCACATTTTTCTTGTCCTGCATTTATTTGACCTTCTGGATTAAGTGGCCAAAAAATTGAAATCTCTTCATGTGAAGTGCTTCAGAATCTTTGAATTAAAACTCAAAATCAACCCTACTGGTGTTTCCTGCTCACAAAGGTGACAGATGAAAGAAAAGTGACTAGACTTCTATCCTTCAGAACCGCTTGAAGAAGAACTTTTGTAACTTGAGTTAGCAGTTTTATGAGTCAAGATCTTCTCCAGCTAATCAAATCATCTCCATTTACCAAATTAAGTGGGCCCAAAATGTCCCTTTACTTTTGTGGGCATGTATCCCTGATGCTGGGAAAGATAGAAGGCAGGAGGAAAAGGGAATGACAGAAGATTAGATGGTTGGATGGCATCACCGACTCCATGGGTATGAGTTTGAGCAAACTCCGGGAGATGGTGAAGGACAGGAAAGCCTGGTGTGCTGCAGACAATGGGGTCGCAAATAGCTGGACACAACTGAGGGACTGAACAACAGCACATGCTAGCTAAGTAATACTCAAAATCCTGAGCAACTGAACAACACTGTTAATAGACTTGAGGGCACCATCTTACTTCTGATGGCACATTTCAATGGATGTGGTTGAGATGGTTCGCTCCAAAGGACAGCTTACTCCAATAATCTGATCGAGAGCAGGGTGGAACAGAGTAACTAAAGTTTTAGTTAATATATTTTATTGCACGCTAGAGCTTAAGACGGAGAAGGCAATGGCAACCCACTCCAGTACTCTTGCCTGGCAAATCCCATGAACGGAGGAGCCTGGTGGGCTGCAGTCCATGGGGTCGCTAGGAGTCGGACATAACTGAGCAACTTCACTTTCACTTTTCACTTTCATGCATTGGAGAAGGAAATGGCAACCCACTCCAATGTTCTTGCCTGGAGAATCCCAGGGACAGGGGAGCCTGGTGGGCTGCCATCTCTGGGGTCGCACAGAGTTGTACACGACTGAAGCGACTTAGCAGCAGAGCTTAAGAAGATATCATGGTGTGTAATTCTCGATAGAACAAGTTATATTTTGCCCAATATATGTTTGATAGAGGTTTTGGAAGCCTAGGAAATGCAATTAAGAGCTCTTGTCCTGTATGATCCTGACAAGTGCACACAGAAGGGGTCAGTTGCTCACCTTAAAAGAGTGCAAGAAGTCCTTAAATCACTATCCTGTGAAAATGTCAATCAACTTAGTATTAACTGATAGTGATGACAGTAAGCTGATGATGAGGACACTACAAACATATATGATACTTTCTGTCATAATCGCTAGAGTCAAGTGAATACTCCAAACACAAATTTCACTGGAAAACCCCATTTAAAACATACTTTTGGAAGTCCAGGATTGCCTTTTTTGTAGGACATACAACTTTCTAAAAATACAGTAATAGTCATACATGTTCCCTAGAGAAAATTTTAGAAATATAGAGAAACAAAGAGAAAAGAAAAGCATCAGAAATCTCACTATAACCAATGTTATTTTGATGTGTTTCTTTCCAGTTTTATAAAAATGCATTAGGTACACATCACACATGGGTTTATCTTTCTCCCACCCCCCGACTCCCACCCCCCGACCCCCCCATCCTCTTGCTCAAAGTCACTGTGAGTCCTGTGGCAGGCCCCTACTCATTCTGTCCCCAGAACATGTCTGGTGAAAGTTGGGGCCTTCAATTGATGCCCCCTGATATTCAGCAATCTACAGCAAGGGGGTTGTTGTGGCTCACACAAGGTAAGACAGGAGACCAGCCTTTTCCCTGAAGCATGTCCTTTGATAACTGACTCAATGGCTGCCGCAACATCATACTCAATTCGGGAGAGGAGGAGTTGACTAGTTGCATACTGGTTTATTGGACTGGTACTGGCCCACTCTTGCCTTCTGTACCAGGGCTGTGAGGTGCGCAGGCCCCACAGCTGTCTCAGTTAGTTGGGTAGAGGTATCCATGCTTTTTCAGGCACTCAAGTGACTCATATGCAGTAGTGAGAAACACTGGCTAGGCCTACAGGGCTGTGCCACACAGACCTCACTTACATCTGAATTCTCTCCATTTCTCTCTTCTTCCAGTGGCCTCCCCAGCCTGCTCCTTTTCCCCCAGAGCACAGTGCCTGCCACTCATCCCTGTAGAAACAACAAACTCACTAAGACTTGCTCCTGTCTTGCAAATTTCACCTTCTAAGACCACCAGTGGCTGTACTCCCTGCAGTTTCTTTTGACTCCACCAGGGGCAGCAGTGAGCCTGGATCTCTGTGGCCGGTACTCCAATTCATTGGGGTTGACATGGAGACCCTAAGGATATGGATAAATATGAGTGCTGATGCTGTTTTCCTAAAACAAGCTCTGAAATCATAGGCCTGGCCTTTGTAAGAATTCATTTCCTTCCTGCAGTATTTATTCCTCCCTGCCTGGGCTGTGTTATAGTTTCCTTGCCTTAATTTACCAGAAAAATTGGTAAACCCAAGTTGCTTCCTTGTTTCTCCTTAATCTCTAGGCAAGGGTTGGTAGAAGACAATCCACAATAAGATCAAACTGCATATATCTTGAGTTTTCACTTATATTGTGAAAATTTCCCCCATGTCATTAAATGTTTAGGGAAAATATGATCATATATGATGATGTATGTTTTACATATATTTTGCAAATTGGGTACCATAATTTTTAAACCTTTCCTCTATTGTTGGACATCTAGTTTGTTTACAATTTTTACTCTTATCAACAACTGCTGTGAATTTTCTTATATATACATCTTTGACCCCTTCAGAGATTATTTACTAAGAATGGTAAGTACCTCGTTTCATCCTTGGAAATCTTGTCAGCACTAACAGCAGAAGTGGCTTCACATATGGTGTACAGTGAAAACTCATTAATTCCACTCATGGTCTAGATCAGCTTGCATTGGAGCCCTATAAAAACTGTCTCTTTACTATTAAGCTATACGAAATCACAAGATTGTGCCAAATCCAATTAGCATATATCATGAGCTAGGCATCTCACATTTTGTTATATTCAATTTCCGAAATGCTATTAGCAGAAACCATTAAGGCATTAGAGAATCAAAGCACAAGTAATAATAATAATGATAAAAAACCCCACACACTTTCCAGTGAATGTATATATCATGTATTATCTATTCATCTGCTACAGCAACAAAAGCCCCTGTTCAAATGATGACCTTTTGAGAGGAACTATTTAACGAAACTTAGGTAATACTAGGGCCTCCCTGGTGGCTCAGATGGTAAAGAATCTTCCACAATGCAGGAGACCTGAGTTGGATCCCTGGGTTGGGAAGATTCCCTGGAGGAGGGCATGGCAACACACTCCAGTATTCTTGCCTGGAGAATTCCATGGACTTAGGAGCCTGATGAGCTACAGTCCATGGGGTCGCAAAGAGTTGGACACAACTGAGCCACTAACTTTCACTTTAAGCAGTTTAAGCTACTTTCTTGGTGCCTTATATGATGTATACCATCACATGTAAATCATAGCATCAAGTCCAGATTTGACAGTTACAAACAATACACACACATACACACTCACATCAGTGCACACATTCACACTGTGTATGACACTAACACCCAGCACTGATAGAACAATCAGCTGTTGATTCACCAAGAGGAGGAGAAAGGCAAGACAGAGGAAATCTACATCTCAAAGCTACTTGACTACTGCCTTTGTGGAAAAACAAAAGAACAAAAAGCAAAACAGGAAATCACCTCTCAAGCCTTTAGTTTTACCATCACTACAAAATAGTGCATGCATGCAAAGTCGCTTCATTTGTGTCCGACTATTTGTGACCCCGTGGACTGTAGCCTGCCAGGCTCCTCTGTCCAGGGCGAGTATGCTGGAGTTGCCATTTCCTCCTCCATGGGATCTTCCCCACCCAGGGGTCGAAGCTGTCTCTCTTAAGTCTCTTGCATTGGCAGACAGGTTCTTTGCCACTAGCACCACCTGGGAAGCCCACCACGAAGTAGACTGAACTCAAATGCTATTTTAATATCCGCACAGCCCTGGGCCCAGAGTTTCTCACGGAATACAGGTTAACTTGACCAAGATTTAGACTGAATCCATTTACCTCTCGTTCCTGCAGCTGTTTCCATTCTCTGTGGTTTTAACTGATAGAAACTTCTTTTGATATGAGGGGAAAAGAAAGTTGCTGTATTCAATCTAAGAATATCCTACTTCCTAGGGACAACTGGAGATTTACCATTTAAAAAAAATCCAAGTGTTTTCTATCCATATTCTGTGTGTAGCAGGCTATTTTTAGGCTCTTAGATCTCTATGTTATATAACTTTACCTTGCAACTTTTACTTCCTAAAGTACCAAGTTATAGTAACACACAGTATAAGGAAAAGGTTGCTTCCTGATCTATTCTTAGCAGTTGATAACATAACTTTTCAGGTCACCTTACCTGGGATGTGAAGATTGGCTTGGTGTATACCCTAGAGACACCAGTCCTCTCCTCTGCCCTCTAAGAGGGCTTATACAGGCAACCAATTACCTGGGACCTCTGACTTTATTGGGCTTCCCTGGTAGCTCAGATGGTAAAGCGTTTGCCTATGTTGTAGGAGACCTGGGTTCTATCCCTGGGTCGGGAAGATCCCCTGGAGAAGGAAATGGCAACCCACTCCAGTATTCATGCCTGGAGAATCCCATGGACCAAAGAACCTGGTGGGCTTCCCTGGTGGCTCAGACGGTAAAGTGTCTGTCTACAGTGTGGGAGACAGGTGCCCTGGTTTGGGAAGGTGCCCTGGTTTGGGAAGGTGCCCTGGAGAAGGAAATGGCAATCCACTCCAGTACTATTGCCTGGGAAATCCCATGGACAGAGGGGCCTGGTAGGCTCCTGTGTGTCAGTCTATGGGGTCGCAAAGAGTTGGACACGACTGAGCGACTTCACTTTCACTTTCCTGACTTTATTGGCCTTGGCTGACTGGACGCCCCCAGATCCAAGATGAGTCAGTTAGGTCTTCTGCGCTGTTCCGCTGTGCTTAGTCACTCAGTCGAGTCCAACTCTTTGCGACTCCAGGGAATGCAGCCCTCCAGGTTCCTCTGTCCATGGGGATTCTCCAGGCAAGAATGCTGGTGTGTGTTAACAATTCTGACACCCCAACACATGTGTATTGGAACTGAACAATTTAAGTAAATACATAGCAGATGGTGAGCCAGGCTTCTCATTGTTGGAATTTACGGATAAGCAAGAGGAAGAGGCTAGAATAACCCTCACAGTAACAGAGTTGGAGACATCAGTATGAGCTCATGTTTATCTTAATATATAGATGGCTACATATGGAAATATTACATGTATATGTAGATGCATAGGTTAGCATACACACACGTTTCCTTGCTCTCTTAGCTGAGAGGGCCTGGAAGCAACCACTTCCCAGTAGCAATGAATACACCTAGTGCCTAGAGAGTGGTTTCTAATACTCTTTTCCAATAAAAGGAACGAGGGCTCCTTGGAGAAATTGCTAATTCTAAGACTGGGCAGGAAATGAACAAGATGAGCCTTAAAAGTTCTAGTCATCAGGAGAAAAAATTGTAACCAAGTGTGGGTACAGATAGTAACTAGACTTATTGGGGTGATCATTTTTATAATATATACATATATGGAATTATTGTGTTATATAACAACCAGAAACTAATAGAATGTCATGTCAAATATATCTCAATAAAATTTTTAAAATTTAGATTAAAAAATAAAATTGGCAATTTCTCCAATATTTGCTAAGCTCATATCTCATAGAAATTTTATATATGAAGAACTCCTACTACTCAAAAGACAGCCCAATGAGTTGAAGATGTTTGTTCTATAGTACTCTTAGGAAACATGATGTAGCCTTGGGACTAGGAAGACATTCTAACATCTCTCATGACACACAAAACCAATGTGTTTATTCCATCACAGCAAAATGCTTCTTTGCTAAGACCAAGATGAAATAATATGAGGTTTCTTCTATGCCCACCTTCTAACAAGTCTTTATCATAAATGGATGTTGAATTTTGTCAAAAGCTTTTCCTCCACCTACTGAGAGGATATGATTTCTATCACATTGATCTGCATATACTGAAGCACCCTTTCATCCCTGGGATGAATCCCACTTGCTCATTGTGTGTGATCATTTCAATGTATTGTTAGATTCAGTCTGCTCTATTTTATTGAAGATTTTTTGCCTCTATGTTCATCAGTGATACTGGCCTTTTTTTTTTTTTTTTTGGTGGTATCTTTGTCTGATTTTGGTATCAGGCTGATGGTGGCCTCATTGATTGAGTTTGGGAGTGTTCCTTCCTCTGCAATTTTTTGGAGAGGATAGGTATTTCAGAAGTTTCAGAAGGACAGGTGTTAACTTTTCTCTAAATGTTTGATTTAGAGAAGCCGTCAAGTCCTAGATTTTGTTTGTTGGTAGTTTTCAATTTCAGTTCTTCTGATTGATCTGTTCATATTTTCTATTTCTTCCTGGTTCAGTCTTGAGAGATTGTATCTTTCTAAGGAAGTATTTGTCTATTTCTTCTAGGTTGTCCATTTTATTAGCATATAGTTGCTTGTAATAGTCTCTCAGGATCCTTTGTATTTCTGTGGTATCCATGGTAACGTCTCCTTATTCATTTTTATTGAGTCCTTTCCTTTTTTTCCTTGACGAGTCTCTGCCTGAGGGTTTATCAATCTTGTTTATCTTTCCAAAGAACCAGCTTTTAGTTTCATTGATCATTTTCATTATTTTTCTTCATCTCTGTTTATTCTGCTCTGATCTTTATGATTTCCTTCCTTCTACGAACTTCTGATTTTGTTTATTCTTTTTTCTCTACTTTGCTTTGTGTTTGGTGAGGTGGTTTACTTGAGATTTTTCTTGTATCCTGAGGTAAGACTGTATTGCTATAAACTTCCCTCTTAAAGCTGCTTTTGCTACATCAATAGGTTTTGGATTGTGGTGTTTTAATTTTCATTTGTCTGTAGGCATTTTAAAAATTTCTTTAGGAATAATAGGTATAGATGTCATTTGAAACAATTAGGCGAGGTCACCTAGGGATAAAAAATAGAGAAATGGTAATAAAAACCGAGCTGCAGGGCATTCCAACGCTTAGAGGTTAAGAGGTGGAGGAACCACCAGCAAGATGAAGATGAGGCTTCCAGCAATGCCATAAAGGAAAGCAAAAGCAGATTAAAAAAAAAAAAAAAAAGTCAAGTGAAGAAAGTATTTCAAGAAAGGAGGAGACTCTGTCAAATACCTGTAGAAACTAAGATGAAGATAAGGAAATCAACTCTGAATATTCACTGGAAGGACTGATGGTGAAGCTGAAGCTCCAATAATTTGGCCACCTGATATGAACCAACTCATTGGAAAAGACCCTGATGATGGGAATACCTATCTGACCTATTTCACATGTACTGTTGTGAGAACTAAATAACATGATGTTATTTAGGAGAAGAGGGTGGTAGAGGATAAGATGGTTAGATAGCATCACCAACTCAATGGACATGAGTTTCAGCAAGCTCTGGGAGATAGTGAAGGACAGGGGAGCCTGATTGGGGTCAGTCCATGGGGTCACAAAGAGTCAGACACGACTTAATGACTGAACAACAACAAGATGAGGATTCTTACTGAGAATTAAGCACTAGATTCGCAACATGGAGATCTTTGGTGACCTCAACAGGTATACTTTCAGTAGAGTGGTAGGGACAAAAGCCTGATCTCTCAAAGAGTGAAGTGATTAGAGAAATAGAGGAGGCTGCTGGGTCGCTGAGGGTTAGCTTGACGTCTGAGGTTATGAATTTACAGATTTGTTGTGTGTTCTTCATGAACCACGCTCAGCTGTTCAAGTGCAGGGAAAGCATCGGCAGAGAGCTGTATTTAACCAGAGCTGTCCAACAGGAATGAAGGAGATAGTTGAGGATGTACAAATTGATGGGCCAAGAAATGTAAACTGAATAGTGAAAACAGTACTTAAGAGTGAAAAGTGGTAAAGCAGTAAAGTGGAGGTCTACGTATGGTCAGAGCCCAATTTATTATGCTCATAAACAACATATATACATTCTCTTCTGGGTGAGTTCTACAAGGCTCAATGTTCATCTAGTTTATCAAGAAGTAAGTACAACAAGGCTGGGTAAATATGTCTTAAATTTTATTATTTGAGTTTACAACAATTCAAAGATGGCAGATGCCAATTATAAATGGGTATGCTATACAAGAGCTGTATTAAAAGGCAAGGAAACCCAATTACTGAAAGACCCCTAAAAACGTACTTCATTTGGCTACATCATTGACAGTCTATGCCATAGAATTTTCAGTGTCTCCCAGAAGATACATTACTAACAGTTTCTATTTTATTAGGTTCTAAGAAACTTTATTTCTTAAAGAATAAAAAGCGATTGGTGGGCAAAAATAAAGTCTTTGAAAAGATTATCCGTGTTTAAATAAATTGCCTGATAAATTAGTGAGAGGAGGAAATTCAGAAAGCAAACTTACATGGTGTAAAAATAAACTTTGTTAATTTGCTTTACATACAACTATAATAAATGCATTTTGTGGGTAGGCAAAGTTATCTTATTCGTTCTATACTTATGTAAAGGCTTTCAAAAAACAGTAAAAAAAATTTTAAAAGAATTTAAATCTGTTTTATAAATTAATTCAGCTGACTGTATTTAACCAGAGCTGTCCAACAGGAATGAAGGAGATAGCTGAGGATGTACAAACTGATGGGGCAAGAAATGTAAACTGAATAGTGAAAACAGTACTTAAAAGTGAAAAAGTGGTAAAGCAGTAAAGTGGAGGTCTATGTATGGTCAGAGCCCAATTTATTATGCTCATAAACAACATATATACATTCTCTTCTGATTTTTCCAAGTCTTTATTTTTTTCCCCATTACATGTCTTTTAGACATTTTGTTGCTGTAACAAAGATTGGGTAGCAAAAAACAAAGAGGACAGAACTCAAATCAGTCATTCTAGTTATTTATTAGCATCTATGGAAAACGGCTAGATTTGGGAAGGCAATTAAATATTCTATGAAATAAGGCATTGTTCTTTCTTATAACATTTTCGTTTATCTTTGATTTCCTTGGTCTTAGGAACATGAATAATTTTAGAATTAGCTATATTTACCAGTAAGATATATTAAATGAAGATTTCCCTGTCTGAAGTTGGAAAGATGTAGCAATATTCTATTCTGCTTTAGAAGATCTTGTTTCTGTGGTTGATTTCCTCATAGTTGACAAGTTGTATACACTTGGTACATTTGGAGGGTCACAGAAAAAGGACTGGCTTAGGAGATTGATGATCTAGACTAAATCACAATTTGGGGCCCTTTGTAGCTGTGCAACATTAAAAGTGTAACTTGGCTGATTTTTGTTTCCTTCTGCTGTAAAATAGAGATAGGAATACCTATCTGACCTATTTCACATGTACTGTTGTGAGAACTAAATAACATGATGTATTTGAATGTGCTTTGGAATATGTAATGAACTAAAGCTGTTGGTAAATACTTAAAAAAATGTGATTTGCTGTGCATTTTTTAGGTAAAAAAATGAAAACAGAAATCATTGGGAAGTATAAATGCTTATGAATTATACAGCCCAAATATAAATAATTTACAAGTGCTTTATAACAAAATCAAAGAAATTACTTACGGATTTTTTTAAATAAAAAATTTTTCAGAATGTTCACCACATGATATTATAACTCTCCAAAGGAGAAATCCTATAATTAGTTCAGTTCTCTGCCTTACAACTTCATTATAAGGCAGAAGAATGGAATAATTAAAGTTTTAAAATAAGCAAATATATACCTCTAAACCACAGTCCCTTTATTTTAAAAAGCTTGATAAGAACAATTCCCTCAATATATATACAAACAACCTACTATTTATATAATGTTAACACTAACTCACAATTTAAACCATGATGATCAAAGTCAATGTGCATTTCTTCTTCCCTTTATCAGCCAGATTATTAAATATCTGACAATCTTGAGAGATTCCACTGTATTTTTCAAAATATATGTAACATAAAAAATGCTTACCTATTGAATAACTAAGATGTTGGTCAAGTGTTTGGAATACAGATCAGAGTTTTAGAAAAATATTTGAGAAACACAGCAGTGTACCTGATAGTGTCCCATGCAGACGTGAGCCTGTGCGGAGACCATGTGCACAGGCAGGAACAATAACTGAAGTCAACCACCAACTCCTCCTTTAAAACGGTAAGCCTGCAAGTTTCAACAGACCTCTTAAGAAGAACAAATGAACCATTTGTTCATTCTAAATCTGATGATATCTTGATTATATTAAACGGTACCTTTTAAAAAAATTATGAGGGAAGTATTAATTATAATGTAGCTAACAAATACTATATTCTGGGCAAGAGCAAAATTTTTACACCACATGACAAAAGCATGTCAATAAAGTGTGCTAAAAGAATAACTACAGAATGCTAATATCCCACTGTGATCTTGGCTATCAGCAAGCCAAGAGTCAGCACTCCATCAACAGCTTCTGTCTCTCTTTCACATGCTGCACACACACACACTATTTCTCACACCATCTTGATCTACAAATGTAGTGCAGCTCATCTCATTTTGGACTAGTAAGTCTTCTGAAAAAGATCAACCTTCTTTCAATAAATCAATCATCACAAATGACCCACTGCTTTCACTAAAGGCAATTCTGTGTTTAAAGGGTAGCCTGCAGAGAACTTTCAAGGTTGAAATAAAATTACCATTGGCACAGAGAAATTCATACAAGCAGATAAAAGTGAGTTTATCTCATACTCAGTAGAACATATTGAGGTCAGGTTAGGAGCAAACAAACTGGTAAATGGGTCCTCAGCTGGCAGAGAGGTGGGCATAATTAAAACAAGTTTGCTTGGGCCCCTTTCATTTTAAAGTCTGCTTTGCAGAACAAATACATCTGTGAGACAAGAAAGATGAAACCAGAACTCTTGGCATTATAAGTTAAACAGTAAGACAGTACATTTCTGCTACATCTGTGGTTCTAAAACTATTCATTGTAAACATCCTATATTCCTTTCTAGTTAATCAATTTCAGAGCTTGAGCTTGTGTCTATGTCTATGTCAAATTATCATTTATTCTATGAAAAGCAGAACAAATACTGTTCATTTTCATTTCAACACAAATTCCTTAAAAAAAAAAAAGTGTTAAGGCCATTTAATGGAATCAGGGCCAACTGAAGATTACCCTGGCAGAAGTCAAACTATCGAATTAAAAATTGTGAAAAAGAGTCATAAGTGGTTGTCTTGTGTTTTCCTTCTTGGTTACTTGAGAGTAGCTTGTAGGATTTATTAGTCCCCAACATCTCCATCTCGATCTCCAATAAGCCAGAGAAAATGAAAACTTAAGGCCAACAAGGCTGTTCCGAGCAGATCACCCAGTGCCGTCAGATAGGGGATGGAGAAGCTATCCGGGTCCTTTCCTTTCCTCCAGAAATGATGCACCATCCAGTCAGCAATCCACAGCAAGGTAAACACCTAAAAAAGAACATCAAAGGTTATTCCTGTCACCTGGACAGTCCCAACCCAGTAAATACGGCCATTAGCCTAGGCCACGGCTCTCTGAAAGGAACAATATGTGTCTAGGAGAAAGAGTTAATTGACAAGAAGGTTTTCTTTTCACCAGAAAGAAATACTATATGTCTCTGCAATTAATGAAGTTTTTCGGGCTTCCCTGGTGGTTCAGTGGTAAAGAATCTGCCTACCAATGCAAGAGACATGGGTTTGATCCCTGGTCCAGGAAGATCCCACAAGCTGCAGAGCAAATAAGCCTGTGCGCCACCACTACTGAGCCTGCGTTCTAGAGCCCAGGGGCCACAACTACTGAGCCCAGAAGCTGCAGCTACTGAAGCCCACCTGAAGCCCATCTAGAGCCTGTGCTCTGCAACAAGAAAAGCCACTAATACGAGAAGCCCGTGCACCGCGACTAGAGAAAAGCCCAGGCAGCAAGGAGACCCAGAACAGCCAAAAAAAACAAATAAATCTGAGCTTTTCTTCAACTTGTCACATGTATCTTATCATTTTCTTCTAGCCTCCCCGAAACTACCATGAGCCTTAACTTTAGTAGTACTGTACATTTTGCCAAACCACTATCATTTCAACTCACTGCATCACTGTTGTAAAGGTCAAAAATTGGAAATAACCTAAAATGTTTAATGCCTCAAGAATGGCTGAATTAACACTTAGGTCATACAACCGAAGGGCTCCCCAGGTGGCACGAGTGGTAAAGAACCTGCCTGCCAATGCCGGAGACTTAAGAAAGTGGGTTTGATCCCTGGGTCAGGAAGATCCCCCAGAGGAGGGCGTGGCAACCCACTCCAGTATTCTTGCCTGGAGAATCGCATGGACAGAGGGGCCTGGCAGGCTACAGTCCATAGGGTTGCAAAGAGTCGGACACGACTGAAGCAACTTAGCATGCCTGCACAGTTAATAGTGGGATTCCTTCAGACCTTCATTTTGTTCCAAGGGACAGGCAGGAGTCTAACTCCCCAGAGAGGAGGTTAGATGTTCAGAACTGGAGGGCTCCCCTGAAACGGCCAACGACCCCTGCCCCAATTCTCCAACAGTAAGGTGCCCAGTCAACCACCACCTCCCACCGCCAAGCTGCTTAGCCTCTCCATGCCTCAGTTGCCTTTCTGTAAAATACAGAAAACAATCCTTCTCTCATAGAGATGATAACATGAGCATTAAATAATGCAGAGCACTTAGAACAGCGCTGGACACACAGAAAGAACATTAAAACTATTTACTATGATTTAAAAGAAACTAGGTCATATATGAAGAAACAAGAATCTGACTTTTCAACAACTGCAGTAGGAGAAAAGCTAGCAATACCTTCAAAATCCTGAGAGAATATTTCTGACTGTAAATCTGCACCCAATTTATCAACCAAGGGTTGAGGGTTAACTAGAGGTATCGTAAGACATGTCAGCACTCAGGAAAATTCTCCCCTGTTCCCTTTGGAACTTTCTTGAAAATGTGTTGATGCAAAATGAGGGTGAGAACCAAGAAAGAGAAAGACCCGAGGAGCTTCCCTGGAGGTCCACAGGCTGAGACTCCATGATCTCAGGGCAGGGAGCCTGGGCTTGGTATCTGGTCAGGGAACCAGATCTCACATGCCACAACTAAAGATCCTATATGCTGCGAATAAGACCTGGCGCAGCCAAATAAATAAATATATATATATTTTTAATAGAAAAACCTGAGAGCCAAATAATAGAAGTGCCAACCAAAGAGGGAGTGAGCAAAAGCTCCAGAGAGAGACAGACACAGCAGGCTGAGAAGAGAGTCCAGACAGAGCTGGAGGTTGGAGGCCTCTGGAAGTGAAGTCTCCAGGAAAAAGGCAAGCTGGTAAGTTATCTGATATAACAGAGTTTGGGGGAAGGGACTAATTATTTAGGTGGGTGATAGATATGATGGAACATTTGGGAAAAAATTAAAGATAGGTATACAGAAGGCTGAGGAGGGCATGGCAACCCACTCTAGTATTCTTGCCTGGAGAATCCCTTGGACAGAGGAGCCTGGTGGGCTATGGTCCACAGGGTTGCACAGAGTTGTACATGACTGAAGCAACCGAGCAAACACGCATACAGAAAGCTATGAAAGTGAAAAAACAGGGCAATTATCTCCAGAAAAAATTAAAGAGAGATAAAAAGAAAGGAAATGTATTGTAATACACAATGTGGCTTTGTGATCAATGATATTTACAGCCACAGAATATAAATAATATTTATTATATAAAAATAAAAATTGGGCATTACTGCATTAGGAGGTTCAAAGTTGGGGAAATAAAGCATGGAGTTAGATAGCTAAATCCTCACTACCATAAGTGTGGGTCCATAAATATTTGTTTAAATTGATAGAGCAAAATTAGCAGTGCAAGTACAATACAGAGATAAATAACAGAAGAAACAGTTACATGAGCTCTGGAGGACTATCAGTAGTGAGCACTTTATCCCCCCTAACACATAAAATATCTTTTGTTAATATACATAAAATATCCTGTTTCAATAGGTGATGCATGCATGGGCTATGAAGCAAATTTAATGTAACTGGTCTTAAAACAGTGAATAGAATAAAATGAATATAATGAAATAGAATAGAAAGTATCAGCATGTTAAAAAAAAGTACTAGCATGTACAGCACACTGTAAGGATATTTCATAAAACTTTAATTTCAGTTATGAAATTATATGTTTTAAAAACATATAACTGTGTGTGTGTGTGCATGCTTGCTCAGTTGCTTCAGTCATGTCCTACTCATTGGGACACCATGGACCATAGCCCTTCAGGCTCCTCTACCCACGGGATTCTCCAGGTAAGAATACTGGAGTGGGTTGCCATGCCCTCCTCCAGGATAAATATGAGTGTACTTATTGAAATACAAACATATTTCTTACTGAGGTCAAAAACATTTGAAAGCTACTGATCTAATATGTACATCTTGCTGTTACATTCCAGGGGTCTAATATGTAATTCCCCAGAAGGGGAAAACCACGTCTTCTTTCTATTTGATCTCTTGGTTTCCAGCAAAACACTTGTACATGATAAGCCTGAAACCAATGGCTGGTGTTGAAGAGGTTCTACCACTGAGTAACTGTGTTGCTATCAACAAGTGAAAAAGCCTCTAAGTATTAGTTTTCCTCATCTCTAAAACGAGACTCACAGGCTAGTTGCAGAAATTAAGTGAGCTGTAAAGGGTTAAGCAAATGTTTGGAACATAATAAGCACTCAATAAATATTAATGCCATCATCGTTGACCGTGAATTGTTACATTGTCTCAGAATTTACCACCTTTATTTAAAAGGTAATTTGGAGTAGAAGCATGACTTCTCACCTTTCTAAGCCTTAGTTTGGACTTCTTTAAAATGAGTGAATTGATGTCTCCATGGTCTGTTTTAGTTCTAAAGTACAAAGGTAAGAAATCTGTGGTCATAAACCACATAGGGATCACTCTCCTTACCTTAGCATTTCTTCCTCCACCTCTCCCACATTCTTAAGTCTCATAATTGAATTTAAGTTCTCTTCCCATGCAATTTCTTTTTTTTTTCAATGCGTAAGTTGTTTGGTATTTATTTATTCGTTTGTTCATTCAACAAATATTTACTGAGCATCTACTATGGGTCAGGTACCACATACAAATAAACAAATATTCTTGCCCTTTCACAGCTAACATTCCAGAGGGAAGAAACAAATAAAAATTTAAAAACACAAATAAAGAACACAGTATATTAAAAGATGATAGATACCATGGGAAAAATAGAGCACAGTAACAGAAGACGGCAATGGAGAGAAGGAATGAAATTTAAAATTTTCTGTGTTTTAATTAAAAGTTATTACAAATGAAGCTAAAGTCTGTTTAAAAAGAAAAAAAAGTATTGTTTCACATTAAGTTCCTTTCTCTGGGAATGTACTCTCTACCATGCCTAATTTTATTAATGCTCTGCTGAAGCTGGAAGCAAATTTCCTTCTAAAGCAAATAATTAATAATTAAGGTAAATAAAAATCAATACCACATAATTGAATACCTAAAGAAATATTATTAAATATAGTGATAACAGTGCTCCATAAAGTTTCTTTTAAAAGGTATTGTGATGACTTAAAGTTCAAGCAGGTTTAAACTTATTGTTTTTGGCAAGTTAACAAAGGATATCAGTGTTTCTTGGAACACTGTATAAATGAATCATTAAAATCACAGTAAGTATCAGATACTTCTTAATGCAACATGTTTTATTTTCAAACTAAATGATAAGGAATGTATGCTTTTTTACTGGGAAAACACATCAAAAACATAACCAAGCGTTGACTGTATTTTTACATGGTCTGTTTGTTTTTATGAAATATGCATAACTTCTTTGGGTAAATATACCTCCTGAAAAGGCAAATCTGTAGCCCCAGCTAGTTATGCATGTTCTAAGAGTATTATTTGGAATCTAAATAAATACATAAAGCACAAGAATATATATTTGCTTTGGACAATTGATTTCCTTGGCCAGTTCCTTTTCTGAGCTAGAATCAACATTCTCATCCAATGAGCATCCCCTCAGTGCCCCATTGCCAGTAACAGCCTTGTATCATGTGAAGAAAGATGATTTCTTTGGGAGAAGAATGCTTAGAAATATGATACAAATAAACACAAGGAATAGCAAATTAGTTCATTTCTTCCTAAGCCTTAACTTACAAAAGCAGAATTCATTTTCCCTATAAAAATGTGATTCCTTAATCCAGTTTCTAGACTGGAAATGCTACTCATTAAAATATAATATTTAAATGTCTGCTAAGAATAATTTAGGATTATTAGTCAACAGGAATTCAATCTACTCCTGATATACAGATAAAAGCATTTTTTCTTTGGCCTAAATTATTTTTGTGAGGTGAGAGGTGAGGGAAGGCAGGAAATGAAGGAAACTTATTTTAAGGAGACCATAATAGTCACCAAAACTTCTCAAGAAGTCCATGGCACAAAAATGGGTAAGACCTTCTTAGAATGGAAGGACCTTTCTTCTATCCAAAGGAAACCCTTAGAATGTGTTCAGGAGACAAGATAACAATATTCACAGCCTTGGTTTTTAATAGCAAAAAATTATAATGTAAGGCTTCCCAGGGGGCTCAGTGGTAAAGAATCTGCTTGCTAATGCAAGAGGTGCAAGAGACGTGGGTTTGATCCAACTAAAATAGGTGAATAATAGGTACACATATGAATGAATCTCAAATACAATGCTAAGCAAAAGAAAAGAATCACTTAGCACAAATTCACTATGATTCTATTTTTTACAAGTTTCAAAACCATGTAAAACTAAAAACATATATTTTTAGGTATTCAAATGCATTAAATTATAGGGAAGAGCAAACACTCATTAGCTATACAATTCTGAATGAAAAGTTTGCTTTGAGGAGAAGGAAGGAACACAGAGGTAGCTTTAAAAGGTGTAGGTATTAGGTTACTGGTAGTTCCTGATTCTTAAGCTGACTAGTGAGTGTCCTGGTGGTCACTGTATTATTATTTTTTATATCATGTGCATGTCATTGTTGTTTATCTATTCAATAATTAATATACAGTTGAACTTTTTTTTTTAATACATAATTTTTGCCAAAGCATCTGGCTTTCCTGGTGGCTCAGATGGTAAAGAATTCACCTGCAATGCAGAGACCTGGGCTCAATCCCTGGGTTGGTAAGATCCCCTGGAGGAGGGCATGGCAACCCACTCCAGTATTCTTGTCTGGAGAATCCCCATGAACAGAGGAGCTTGGTGGGCTACAGTCCATGGGATTGCAAAGAATCGGACACGACTGAGTGACTAAGCACAGCACACAGTACATTAACCCTAGCCCAGTGATTCTTGCCACTGGTCATGTGACCATATTATTCCGTTCCAATCATGCAAAGACCAGTGATAGCTAAGGTCACTTAATATTATGAAATGATAAACTGAAAATTCAGCAGAAATTCCAACTAAATAAGATGTTTCTTAGTTTAATAATAATAAAAGATAGAAATAAAACATACAAACTGCTAGAGGAAATTAACAGTTATTGGCTGCCTACTACATGCTTCTGAGAAACCTGTATGAAGGTCAAGAAGCAGTAGTTAGAACCAGATATGGAACAATGGATGGGTTCCAAATTGGGAAAAGAGTACGTCAAGGCTGTATATTGTCACCCTGCTTATTTAACTTTTTTTTTTTTTTACTTTACAATATTGTATTGGTTTTGCCATACATCAACATGAATCCGCCACGGGTGTACACATGTTTCCAATCATGTGAAATGCCGGGGTGGATAAATTGCAAGCTAGAATCAAGATTGCCAGGAAAAATATCAACAACCTCAGATATGCAAATGATACCGCCTTTCTAATGGCAGAAAAGCAAAGAGACACTAAAGAGCCTCTTGATGAGGGTAAGAGAGGAGAGTGAAAAAGTTGGCTTAAAACTCAGCATTCAAAAATCTAAGATCATGGCATCCAGTCCCATCACTTCATGGCAAATAGATGGGGAAACAATGGAAACTGACAGAATTTATTTTCTTGGGCTCCAAAATCACTGTAGATGGTGACTACAGCCACAAAATTAAGATGCTTGCTCCCTGGAAGAAAAGCAATAACAAACCTAGACAGCATATTAAAAAGCAGAGACATCACTTTGCCAACAAAGGTCTGTATAGTCAAAGCTATGGTTTTTCTAGTAGTCATGTACGGATGTAACAGTTAGACCATAAAGAAGTCTAAGTGCCGAAGAATTGATACTTTTGAACTGTGGTGCCAGAGAAGATTCTTTGAGAGTCCGTTGGATAGCAAGGAGATCAAACCAGTCAATCCTAAAGGAAATCAACCTAGAATATTCATTGGAAGGATTGACACTGAAGCTCCAATACTTTGGCCACCTGATGCAAAGAGCTGACTCATTGGAAAAGATGCTGATGCCAGGGATAATTAAAGGCAGGAAGAGAAGGGGACGACAGGATGAGATGGTTGGATGGCATCATCGACTCAATGGACATGAACTTGAGCAAATTCCAGGAGATGGTGAGGGAGAGGGAAGCCTGGTGTGCTGTAGCCCATGGGGTCACAGACTCAGACACAACTCAGTGACTAAACTGAACTGAACTACATGCTAAATAAAATTATTTTAAAGATGCTAATATCCATAGAATATTAGGAAAATATGCAGTCAGCAGAGATTAAGTCCTGAACACCTCAAGTGCTCCTTCCTCACCCTCTGCCTGTAGCCTGAAGATGGCTCTGCTTCTATACCTTCCCTTTTCAAATAGGAAGACTTTGTTGCCCATAGAAACATTTCAGTGGAAAAAGGAATATTCAATCACTTAAAACTATTAATATTTATTGAATGCCTTTCTAATACATTACTCAAGTCTGGGAAATAATTTTTTTAAATAGCACACCAAAATATTTACAGTGGTGATCTAAGAGTATGCGGATTTTGGACTGTCAGACTCCCTGACTCCAACCTATACGACAAAGACACAGTAATCAAAACATTATGGTACTGGCACAAAAACAGATATATAGATCAATGAAATAGGACAGAGAGCCCAGAAACAAACCTATGTACCTATGCTCACTTAATCTACAACACAGAAGGCAAGAATATACAATGAAGACAAGACAGTCTCTCCAATAAAGTGGTGATGTGAAAAGTGGACAGCTACATGTAAAAGAATGAACAGTCTGCAACACCATACACAAAGATAAACTGAAACTGGATTAAAGATCTAAATGTAAGACCAAATACTATAAATCTCTAGAGGAAAACATAGGCAGAACACTCTTTGATATGAATTGAAGCAATATTTTTTTGTATCTGTCTCCTACAGTAATGGAAATAAAAATAAAAATAAACAAATGGGACCTAATTAAATGTTTTTGCACAGCAAAGGAAACCATAAACAAAATGAAAAGACAACTCATGGAATGGAAGAAAATACTTGCAAATGATGCAACTGACAAGGGGTTAATCTCCAAAATATACAAACAGCTTATACACCTCAAAAAAACATGGACAGAAGGGCTAAATAGACATTTCTCCAAAGAAGACACACAGATGACCAAGAAGCACCTGAAAGAGGCTCAACACTGCTAATTATTAGAGAAATATTTACGATCAGTCAGAATGGTCATCATCGAAAAACATAGAGAGGATATGTGAAAAGGAAACCCTCCACACTGTTGGTGGGAATGTAAACTGGTGCAACCATTATGGAGAACAGTATGGAGATTCCTTAAAAACAAAAAAATAGAGCTACTATATGACCTTACAACCCCATCCCTGGACATGTAGAAAACCATAACTGAACAGATTACATGTACCCCAATATTCACATAAGCACTACTTACAATAGCCAAGACATGAAAGCAACCTAAATGTCCACTGACAGATGAACAGATTAAGAAGATGTAGTACCTATAAACAATGGAAGACTACTCAGCCATACAAATAATGAACTAATGCCATTTGCAGCAACACGGATACAACTAGAGATTATCATACTAAGGGAAGTAAGTCAGAGAAAGACAAATATATCACTTATATGTGGAATCAAAAAGATGATACAAATGAACTTATTTACAAAACAGAAACAGACTCACAGAATTAGAAAACACACATCATACCAAAGGGGAAGAGGGGGAAGGGGATAAATTAGGAGGTTGGGATTAACATATACACACTACTATATATAAAAAAGATAACCAACAAGGACCTACTGTATAGCACAGCAAACTCAACTCAATACTCTAATAACCTATATGAGAAAAGAATCTGAAAAAGAATAGGTATATGTATAACTGAATCACTTTGCTGTACACCAGAAACTAACATAATATTGTAAATCAACTATACTCTAATATAAAATAAAATTTAAAAATCCATTAAAAGCAATAAAGTTTAACATTCTATTTAAGTGGTTAAGCTGTTTCCAAAAAACCTAGTTATAACACTTAAGTAGTCAATTACAGAATATTTTATTTGTATTTGCTAAACATTTAATACTTCTTTAAAAATAGCATCATATTCAAGTAATTTTATGTATATATTTCACCACTCCAATGGATTTATTCTCTCTTTTAGATGAGGAATCTTGTCAAGTATTTGCCTTATTACCCAAACAAAGTACACTCAATACATCCTGAATCCAATTTAACAAATATTTATCTATATCTAACACAGAAAACACTGTGATGAGCTTTCTGGAGCAGCAAGAGAAGAATAAGACATGGTTATTGCTTTCAGTGAGATCAGACTCTAAATGAAGAAACATAACTGAAATGCCAAAAATAATCCAAGAATAATATAAAGCTGAATATTCATTTTATAAATATTTACTGTAGTAGGCAGGGACTGGATGCTGAGTCTATGATGATGAATAATACATAATCTCTGAATGAGCCTGAACTAGCAACATACTCTTCTGTTCTCTGGGGGGAAAAAATGGAATAGACCTTTACACAGAGCTGGAAAGTAACACCATAGGGAACCTCAATTGAAGTTCTCCAGAGCACTTCCCGAAGCAGATGACTCACAGAGGCTGATTATTAACTCAAGATTCTCAGAACAAAGAGATGAGCACACAGAGTAAACAGCTTCCAACCAAGTCCAGCAAAGTAACAGCTATTGTTACAGATAAAAGAATGGTGTTGGACTTTCTTCTGGCCAAGCAGAATGATGGCTGACACTTCATATTATACCCAAATTAATGTTACAGGTGAAATCAAACAATCTGTATCTAAGCTAAAAGAAAAGGCAGTCTGGAGACCAAAGAAATCACTGGGGCATGTTTTCTTGGTCAGGTCTGAAAAATCTCAGGTTATGGTAGTGAAATACATTCTAGTTCCTTCTTGTTGTGTAGTTGCTAAGTCAAGTCTAACTCTTTTGTGACCCCATGGATCATAACCTGCCAGGCTCTTCTGTCCACGAAACTTTCCATGCAAGAATACTGGAGCAGCTTGCCATTTCCTTCTCCAGGGGATCTTTCCAACTCAGGGACCGAACCCATATCTCTTGAGTCTCTGCACTGGCAAGTGGATTCTTTAACCACTGATTCACCAGGGAAGTTCCTTCTTACAATTAGAAGTTCCTTCTAATTAGTCTTGTTTATCTCATATTTAGTGTTTATTATCCAATGTCTAAAATGTTTCAACCCAGGCACTGTCCCATCAGATGTTTCAATAAATAATTCAAAGACCTTTCCTCTGATTTCCGACGGACTCAAATTGAAAATCAGATACACTTCAGGAAGAATTGACAACAAAAGTGAAGTTCTGGATAATCCTTAATGATACCGTGCAGCTTTGACTGAGTGAGGAACAAAGTGGAGATTGAGAAAGTAAAAGTTCCCACACTCCCAGGAAAAGACTGTTCTTTGGCTATGGTAACAAGAAGCCACCAGAACTGGTTTTATGTTCATTCAATCAATAAACAACTTGCTTTATTGAAAGCATTTAGAAGGAAATCAATCAATGATAGTCCTTGCTCCTGAAGTAGGTAATTAGGAATACACTGGGTCCAATAAATACACCTTTGAGGACCAACTAACAATAGTGTTCACACCCAAGTATCCAGACCTCAATAGAGGACGTCCGTCTACTCAAGCTTCTGGATATCTGCCCATCCCTGAACTCCATGCATCCCTGAAACCCTATAAAAGACCAGTAGTTGCTCTGCTTGCAGAGGTTTTGCCTGCTCCCAGCTTGGCTTCTTTACAATGATGAGCAATAAAATCAATTTTGTCTTTTTACTTCAAATACTGAATGACAGTCTCATCATTTTTTGACTTCCTTTAAACACCCCTTCTAAAAAATGCAAAAGTCTTTACTTTCTGCTTTTACATATTTCCCTATATGGTACAAAAATCACAAGTTTGATTAGCTTTGTTATGCAGAACTAACACAGACACTTTTTTTAAGATAAAAAAGAAGAATGGTGCTAAACATCTATTTTTTTAAATAGGAAAAAAATTTTAATGATTGAATCACTCAGGTCAATATTGTCTGGCTGAATATCCCAGGGTCATAGCCAACCAAGATTTCATTCTCACAAACTTCTTGAAAGATAGTTTTTATGCTTTTCAAGTCAGTGCTTTCACATAGCTGTGTTATAAGATTTTTTTTTAAGCAGATGTTGTAAAAATTCCTCTGCACAGGAGTAATATCCTAACCAAAACACTAGAAAAAGAAGGCTCAGCTTCTCTGGTCCTAACAGTGTCAGGCTTGACAGGATGCAAAAGAGATCTCTTTCTGAATGTCTTCCTCCACGGGGCTCTGGCATGTCATGCCTCTGATCAGGCAGGCAGTTGTTTCACCTTCTTTGTTTACTGGCCTGGAGCCCAATTATACCTCTCCAGAGAATGAATCATAAATATGGATTTAGGAAAGTGTCTCAATTTTAAGATCCTATAATCTAAGCTATAGTAGCATAATACAGTATTGCATCACAAAAAAGGTAATCCCAGGACTAAAGTCCCACTCCAATATTCTTGCCTGGGAAATTCCACAGAGAGTGGGGGCTGGAGGGATACAGTTCATGGGGTCACAGAGAGTCAGACACTACTGAGTGACTGAGGACACGGGGCTAAAAAGGAATCTCAAAAAATCACCTGTTTCAATTTCCCTCTTTCACTATATTAATCAACTCCTAAAGTTAAACTAGATATTTTTACAACTAGAAAAAATAACTCCATGGAACTATAGGTCCCCCTTTACATTTCCTTTATCATTCTCTTCACAGTTTCCACTCAACCCAAGCTGACAGACAGGAATCCACGAACAGACAGGGGCAGAAGAGTCACACAGAAAGAATTCAGGGATCCTTACTTGCCCGTTGGAACCTGGTGGATTTAAATCCTGATGAAGGAGGGAAAATGTGCGTGAAATCAGACAACCTGTTAAAATCTCTTCATTGCTTAGCTCTTTCCTTTGAGATGACATCTGGGAATAGGATTTGACTTAATGTCATAATTAAAGGCTTCCCTGATAGCTCGGTTGGTAAAGAATCCACCTGCAATGCAGGAGACCCTGGTATGATTCCTGGGTCAGGAAGATCCCCTACAGAAGGGATAGGCTACCCACTCCAGTATTCTTGGGCTTCCCTGTGGCTCAGCCGATAAAGAATCTGCCTGCAATGCAGGAGATCTGGGTTCGATCCTGGGGTTGGGAAAATCCCCTGGAAAAGGGAAAGGCTTCCTATTCCAGTATTCTGGCCTAGAGAATTCCAAGGATTATACACTACATGGGGTCACAGAGAGTCAGACACAACTGAGCAACTTTCACTTTCATAATTAAAAAAAGACATAACTGCACCATACAATAGGGGCCTACTATGTGCCAGGTATTTAAACATTATAACTACTGTGAAAAGAAGAAACATTATCCTAATTTTACAGGCAAGAACAATAAGACTCCCCCAAGGAATTAAGTAACTTGCTCAAGGCTAAGTCAATTAACTTGCTCAGCTATTGAGAGTCCCTTGACTGCAAGGAGATCCAACCAGTCCATCCTAAAGGAGATCAGTCCTGGGTGTTCATTGGAAGGCCTGATGTTGAAGCTGACACTCCAATACTTTGGCCACCTGATGTGTAGAGCTGACTCATTTGAAAAGGGCCTGATGCTGGGAAAGATTGAGGGCAGGAAAAGGGGACGACAGAGGATGAGATGCTTGGATGGCATCACCGACTCAATGGACATGAGTTTGGGTGGACTCCAGGAGTTGGTGATGGACAGGGAGGCCTGGCATGCTGCAGTTCATGGGGTTGCAAAGAGTCGGACACAACTGAGCCACTGAACTGAACTGACTGGGTGGTTATCCTGGGATTTCAATTATGGCCACACTGCCACCATATGGCTACATTGTCCTTACTTAGAAGAATGAGTTGGGTATTAGAATCATGAAAGAGATTCAGCACTAGATTCCACCAGGTTCTGATCCTCTCATGGGTAACCTGATACTTCCTGCCCCAGTAGTCCACAGCCACAAGAGATGATGATATTATAATAATCAGACACTACTGGGGACAGGGAAGGGTAGAGGTCTATCCTTGGCCTCTTTTTACAGATGCGAAAACAGATGAGAAATTACTTTTAATCAACCTGATACAGGCTATGAGTGGGGAAACCAAAGCTCAAGCCCTTCCACGTTACATGATGCTGTATCTGAGCAATGTATCAGATCTCTGGAGTTTGTTAGGAATGGGAAAACTGTTGAAAATCTTCATTCTGTAGAATAAACTGCACTCTTCAGTCTGGACTTCAAGACCCTTTTATAATCTTATCATAATCTGAAATTTTCAACCTTATTTTCCATTATTGCCATCCATAAACTCTTTGCTCCAGAAACATTCTTACTTTTTCTGTAAATTTTCTTACTATTTCTGACAACTATTACTATCACCTTATCCTGAGTTTTCTCATTTATTCAGTGAAGGACAGGGAAGCCTGGCAAACTGCAATCCATGCAGTTGCAAAGAGTTGGATACAATTTAGCGACTGAACAAACTTCCTTTTGCTGAAATGGCATTTTCTGTGGATTGCAAGAAACAAAATTTTATCCATTATAAAACTTCCCTGGAACTTCCATAGCAGTCCAGCCATTAACACTGGGAGTTTCCAACACAGTGGGCATGGGTTCAATCTCTGGTTGGGGAACTAAGACCACATATGCCTCATTGCGTGGCAAAAAAAATATTAAAAATAAAGCTTCCCTCCCCAACTAGAAAAATAACCTCCCACTGCTGAAATTCCATAGCACTGAGTCCTTCTCTCGGGATATATTTATGTCCTTGCCTGGATTCCTACTTAACTTCAGTAGGCACAGATCCTAAGTAAACTCTGTGGAATGAATGCCCGTTAGAGGCAGAACACCAGACTGCAAGAAGTATGAAGAGCTAACGAAACCAGAGAGAAGAGGCGGCTGCAAATCTTCAGAAACTACATCCTAAATACTATGGCGCTCACTAAGAGCAAAACTGTCAAACGTATTCTTGTAAAATACAGTGGTGAGCAGTGTTCACGGAGAAGGCAATGGCAACCCACTCCAGTACTCTTGCCTGGAAAACCCCATGGACAGAGGAGCCTGGAAGGCTGCAGTTCATGGGGTCGCTAAGAGTGGGGCATGACTTCACTTTCACTTTTCACTTTCACGCATTGGAGAAGGAAATGGCAACCCACTCCAGTGTTCTTGCCTGGAGAATCCCAGGGACGGGGGAGCCTGGTGGGCTGCCATCTATGGGGTCGCACAGAGTCGGACACAACTGACGTGACTTAGCAGCAGCAGCAGTGTTCACTGGATCCAGAATCCATCTTGCCGTGTGGACTTGGACCAGTCGCTCAAATTCTCCACATCAACTGCTCATCTGTAAGTGGAAACTAGTTATAACTTACCTCACTGGGTTGTGGTGAGTATTCAGTGAGCTCATGTACCTGAAGTGCCTAGTAGAGTGCATGGCTCAGAATATATGTTATATAAGTATTTGCTATTACCATTTTGTAAACTCATATATATATATGCTTCTCTCTCTCTCTCTCTCTATATATATATATATATATATAAAGTAGCTAGAGCACCAAACCTCACGAAGGTAATTGTCAAGAGAAGGAAAATTTTCAGAATGAACAACTTAGGTGATAAGGAGATACGCTGGCTTATATACAAGAGAATCGGTACTCGTTTCCTCTCAAAAGTCATAGATCAGGAGGAGATAAAGCTGAACAGTGTAAAATAACAAGTCACACTGTGGCAGAAATAGGTAAATACAGACTTTTAGGTAAAATACAGAGATATTAGAATACAGAATGCACCTGGGGACCTGAAGGACATTGTTTTAGGCTGAACAAATGCAAAAACAGATACTTTCTAACATTAAAAACAGACTAATTCAAAATTAGCTATTTGGACTTGGACCACAATTTTTTAGGAAAATAACACTTTATGTGTTGCCTGGGTTCTCTGGCTAACCCATAAAAGCCAACTGAACTTAATATTACCTTTGTAGCAATGATGGACGTTAATATCAAATACTGTCTTAGTTGCCAGATAATTTTAATATCAGCATATACATTACTAACTATGGACAACAATGCTTTGTAACAAATCATCTTTATGGGAGGAGTGGGAATTCACAAAATCAACCCCTGGAAATGCAAGAAGGGATCTGAGTGATCACTGCAGTCACTCTACTTCTGCTTTGCCCAGGACAGTCAGGGTTTATGCTTGTCTCTCTAAACATAATTTGGAGTAGGAAATGGCAACCTGCTCCAGTATTCTTGCCTGGAAAATTCTATGGACAGAGGAGCCTGGTGGGCTACAATTCACAGGGCTGCAAAGAGTCGGACACGACTGAACGCGTGCTAATTCTACCAAGTGCTGCATACTATTAGCTTAGGCCTCCTCACTATCCTCTGAGGGAGGGAAAAAAATAAGACCAGAGATGTTACGGAACTTGACTAAAGTCACGAAATAAGCAGCAGAGCAGAAATTCAGACTCTGCTCTAACGATGAGGAGCTCTGTGATGTTTCTACAATGTACTCACATTGATCTTATCTTCCCTTTTCTTCCTTTGCCCTTTGTATGTGACATAGGTGGTGATTTAAAAGGTTTATAAATACTTTCCTTCTGTGAAAACATTTATTCATGTATCTTTGTAGTTAAAATAATGACAATGAATCATGTGAATGTGACTTCAGAACTAAGACATTGCCAATTAAGATGTTGTTTCTGTTAGGACGTCCATGGACCATATTTCTGCCCCGAGCATGTTCTACTAGATGAAAAATGGAAGGTGTTTCCTCTTAATCTCCATTTGTGCTGTGACCATGTTCATGTTACCAACACAGATCTCAAAACAAATGAACTATTATTTATGAAACAGAAACACTTTTTAGGAAATTCATTATTCAATATTCAGATTATTAATTTTATGATAAGAGTCATTCATTTGCTCATTTAAGTTGGGCTTGGGCTTTGCTGAGAATATTTTTTCTTGAGAAAACATGAACATCCTTGGAAATGTAAGATGGTGTAATTGGCATGTAAGTATAAAATAGCTTCCTGGTGGAACCTGCCTTCAATGTGGGAGACCCAGGTTTGATCCCTGGGTTGGGAAGACTCCTTGGAGAAGGGAATGGCTACCCAATCCAGTATTCTTGCCTGGAGAATTCCATTGACAAAGGAGCCTGGCAGACCACGATCCATGGGGTCACAAAGAGTTGGACACTACTGAGTGGCTTTCACTTTTACTTTCCACTTTCATAACATGAAGAAACAAAACAAAACACTGCCTACTGAAAAGGCAGCAATAAAAACTAGAGCCTTCTGCTTTCAAAATTATATTAATAAGAAGTATGTGGGACTTCCCTCGTGGTCCAGTGGCTAACACTCTGTGCTCCCAATGCAGTGGAGGACCTGGGTTTGATCCCTGGTCAGGGAACTAGATCCCAAATGCCACAACCAAGACCTGGTGCAGCCAAATAAATAAATATTTTTAAAGAAACAAGTGTAAGTATTACTGTTTTGCTAAGGGAAGTTTCATATTTACTAATATTAATTCAAGCTTCTCATCAGATATAGTGTATACTCTGATCTTCCCTTTTAAACCACCACCCACCCCAAACCTACTAAAGTACTTTTAAAGAATGAAATCATGCATAAGTGTAAAGTTTGATTCTGAAGGTACATGGGAAGATGCTTATAACTTACTGTTATAAGGAGGTTAAGTCTTCAGCTCCTCTCTAATTATTTCATGCATTTAAATCTCATTTCCCACAGCTAAGAGAAGCCTGTGCAGGGCAGGGACAATATCTATTTCTTTTGTACAGTGACTAGCACCATGCTTGGAAGATTATGAGCATTATACAGTGGGTAAAATCCTGATATTTATATTTTCACCTTTACAAGTTGAGAATTCATCATTCCACCACTGACGGGAAACGTTTTGCCTTTCCCACGTTAAAGAACAGACACAGTCAGGTTTTCCACAAATGTTCACAAGAATTTCCCATGGTATTTAGTACTGCTAGGAGTTTAGAAATGTTCTTAGCAAACTAATTTTGAATATGAAACAATCGGTGCCTAAAAGAGGAAATTAAAATTTTCATTTAGAAATGGTTTTGTTTTATTCTTTCTGAATTATATTAACAAACACTTTGTTGGAATTTAATAGGCCTCTCGGGCTAGAAAAGTCTCATTTTTCTTTCCCACTGACCTATTTTATAGTAGAACAAATATTAATATACTCCATATGGGCCTATCTTTTTGCCTTTTGTAGGTTCTGTCATCCAAAGTTTAAGCTTTTATCTCTTCACAGACAAAGGAAGCATATTTAGGATTTCAAACACTAAAGTGAACTAGTAGAGGTTTTAAATTAAATAGGGAAATGAGCTGCAATGAATGCTGTTCTTTCTTTGATGAAGAGATCATCAGTCTGTTTATTTGATTGATAGTTATCTTTGTACCTTCTCAGGTGTATTATGCTGTCCAGGTACTATATCCTTGAAAAAGACCGCAGGGAATGAGGCAAATAAGTGAATTAGAAAACCCTGAGGAGATATCAAAATTCCCTTTTGCACATCTTTGAAGGAAGCCCATCAAGGTCCGTCATAGCCTGGAATACTGTATTATGCCTTTGATTTAACAAATTAACAGGTTCCAAGCAGTCAATGGAGCATTTGAATAAATAAGATGTGAAGGCAGAGGAAATGACTGCTTGGCGAGAAAGAATTCAATCATCTCTAAGTCTGCAGAAGAAAGTATACACTCTGGTTCTACGAAATCAAAGTTGTGGGTTCCATGAGCTAATTTGATGCAGATGAAAAATTCTCGTTTAAAGCCAGCAACTGTACCCTTAGCCATAGCCAGCAGTCTCATAAATGCTGACTGATGGCATAAAAGGTAGAATGGGTGATCAGCATGGTCAGCTTGGTGCCAACCCATTCTTAATGTTGAGAAAACAAAAAACCCCTCAAAATGCAGTGTTGCTGGTGGTAAACTAAGCTGAATGCCTTCAGCACATTACTCCAGCCTTGACATATTCCAATTACTGTGGCTGCTCCTGGGATCCGGGCAGGAACAAGAGTAAGAGCACAATCCATCACACCCACTGACTCTCTGTGGACTTAACGTCACATCACAAAAGCACATTCATTAGGGTCCTTCTAATTTCAAGACACAGGATAAATACCTAAACAAGGAAATTTGTGACAAGTATATAGATTTTTAAATTTAAAAACCAGTTTCAAAAAATGGAGTCAATGTGCACCTGGGACAAAAAAAGACAGGAACTCAACCATTCTAAGTCCCAAACAATTTCAATTTCAAGTTTACTTTTTACTTTAAGAAATAATCAGCTACAGGACCAAAATTACTAAGTCAATATGCTCTGAAAAATCTTAACTTTAAAAACTTCTTACTGGACTTCCTAGTGGCTAAGAATCCACCAGGAGACACAGGTTCGATCCCTAGTCTGGGAAGATCCCATATGCTGAGTGGCAACTAAGCCCATGAACCATAAGTACTAAAGCCTCAGAGCCCTAGAGCTTGTGCTCTGCAACAAAAGAAGCCACCGCGATGAGAAGCCCACGCACCACAACTAGGGAAAGACTGCGTGCAGTAACGAAGACCCCGCACGGCCAAAACAAGTAAATAAATAACATTTTAAAATTCCTTACTATGTAAAAATTCAAACATATACAAAAGTAGATTACAAACTGTCCCCACACCACTCTCATGTCCTATTCCCTCAGTTGCATCCATTTTCAACTCATTTCCAATTCTGCTTTATCTGAAGTCAACTTTGCACGTTCCCTTAAAGTGAAAGTGCACTATAGTTCATCTCTAAGTATTTAAGTTATTTCATCTCTAAACATTTCAGTAAATCCTTACAATTCTAACTGAGTGCCAACAGAATTTGTGGTATTTTGTGTTTTATTTTTCATTGCCTTTTATTTTAAATACCTAGGTCTGCAAAAGAGGAAATTTGGAGCAAGGAGAAAATTTAGATTTCTCAGTTTTTCTGGAATTTCTGGTACCTAAATACAGTTGTAAAGTTTTCTCTTCCTGAAGAGGGAAACAGAACTAGCAAGATATAGTCATTCAGTTTAACAAACATTAATTGAGCACTAGAGATGGGGCAAGATGCCAGAGACAAAAAAAAAAGAGTAAAATAAAGACCCTTTCTGTAGAATGGGTGAGACAGACACACGAACAGATAATGTCAACATAATGTGGAAAAGCTAGGGTAATGGTATTCACAGGGTGCCATGGGAACAGAGAGTAAAGGCACTTAGACCAAATTAGGTATTCAAGAAAGACTTCCAGGAAGATGACATCTGAGTAAGTGCAAAAATACTGCAAAGAACTGTCACTGTGTCATTGTAATAAGTTTGATATCAAGTTTCTTTCAAGTGGATTTACTTCATTTTGTTGGGTGAGGAATTAGGTGGTGGGGGGAAGTTTCCTTAAAGAACACTGGTCTGAGAAGAGAGTGAAATATCAAGAATTGAATTGAGAGAGTAACAGGGACTGATATACACTACCACGCACAAAAACAAATAGCCAGTGGGAACCTGTCATCTAGCACAGGGAGCTCAGCTTGGTGCTGAGATGGCCTGGAGGGGTGGGACGGCGGTGAGGATATATGTTACAGCTCGTGCACTTTGTTGTACAGCAGAAACTAACACAACACTGTGAAGCAATTAGACCCCAATCAAAAAACCAAAACAAAACCAAACCTTTCTATCATGTCTTGATAGAATACTGAAAGGCTTGGTCTCTACCCTCAAGGAGGTAGGAATCTAGATAGAGAAAAATCAAGCATGCATTAGAAAATTTTACTAAGGAATAGCTAATCAAAATACAGATTTTAGTGACGGGAAGACAGTATGGACTGAAATATTTAAGTAAAAGCTGGGACTTCAACCAAGATTTTGAATATAAGTTTAAACCTAGATCAAAAAAGGAAGCCAGCTGACTAAAGAATATTAAAATATATGTCTTAAGTGGTGAAGAATTCTTCATCTTTGAAAAGTTTTTATTTATTCTTCCATATTTGGATTAAGTGAAGTAGGCAGGGAAAGGTCAAGATTTTTAATCTAAACCTCAAGCCTCCACAGAGATACGTGAATGTGTGTGCTCATGTATGTGTTAGACATGTTAGTGCTGGAGCATGAAGATTTGAATTGAGAATTTACAAGCAGATTCTAAACTATTCCATTGGAATAATACAATGTCAGGTACAAAAACAAACATCTTCTCTGGCAGGTATCTAATTCTTGGGGAGAAATAAAAACACAAACTCATAAAAATGAAAGTTGTAAAAGGCACATAAGAAAATTCAATCAATACTACAAGATTAAAAAAAATTTCAATTGTCACTCAGAGATGAATGACTCACCATTTATAATTCTATGTTTAATAACAGTAACAATAACAACAGAATCAGCCAACACTCATATAGCATATACTATGAAGCCAAGTAATTAAATCATTTAATCCTCCAAAGTGCCTATGAGGCAGGTACTACTACATATCTTCCTTACCTTATGATGAGGTTACATCCAAAAAAAACCATGGTGAGTTGAAAACACTGTAAATGCATTTAATACAACTACCCTACTGGACATCATAGCTTAGCCTAGCCTACCTTAAATGTGCTCAGAACACTACCATTATTCTACAGCTGGGCAAAATCATCTAACACAAAGCCTATTTTACAATAAAGTACTGAGTAGCTGATATAATTCATTGACTACTGTACTGAAAGTGAAAAACAGAATGGTTGTCTGGGTACAGAATGGTCTTAAGTGGATCGGTTTATTGGTTGGTTGCCCTCATGATCGTACAGCTGACTGGGAGCTGTGGCTCACTGTCACTGCCCACATCTTAAGAAAGGGTTATACTGAGTATCACTAGCCTGGGAAATGATCAAAATTCAAAACCTGAAGTATGGGGGGGGGTTCCACTGAATGCATTATTACTTTTGCACATCATAAAGTTGAAAAATCATTTAAGTTGGATTGTCTATATCTGTCCCACTTTACAGAGGGGGTTTGGAGACACAGTGAGATTAATAATTACTCTCTTTAACTCTAGTTTTTCAAACTTTATTAATCAGAATTTGGGCTTTCCAGGTGGCTCAGTGGTAAAAAACACATCTGCCAATGCCGGAGATAGGGGGTCAATCCCTGGGTCAGGAAAATCCCCAGAAGGAAATGGCAACCCACTCCAGTATTCAAGCCTGGAGAATTCCATGGAAAGAGGAGCTTGGAGGGCCCCAGTCCCTGGGGTCACAGAGTCAGACACGACTGAGCATGTATCCACAATCAGAATTTACATCAGAGGCTAACAAAAGACATATAGGTGTACTGTGAGAATAAGGTTGAAATCTAATATTTGTATAAATTCAGATAAATGTCTTACATCCTTCATTAATTTAAGTGAAATGGTGCATGACACTATCTTGGCAAAGAACCATAAAGATAAATGTCAAATCCATACATGAGGTAAAGAGGTCAAGTTACAAATAGCAACTTACTGTAAAAATGGTGTGTTTAATAGACCAAAGAATGGTCTCTTAAATATTTCCCATCAGATTGAGGAAAGCATCTTTTTCATAATACTTACATACATGGAGAAAATAAATTATAATAAATAACCATAGCATATACAGCAATAAAGATAGCCAGTAGTAAAAACGCATTTGAAATAACTTCTGTCCCTACTGAACAGTAGAAAAATATTACTCCCCAGATAGGATTAGTTGCTTTTTTCCCAACCTCTGACAGCAAATTATGCATAGCTATTTCCAGCATTTATTTATATCACGTGACATTATAACACAGCTATTTGTTCAGCAGTCTTCTCTTCAGGCTGTGAGTCTTTGAGTATAGGGCCTGAATTTATGCATCCTGGGATTTAAAGCCCATACCTGCATCTAGTATCATGAATAGAATTAAGGCTTACTGAAGGAATAACTCTGGGAGTTGGTGATGGACAGGGAGGCCTGGTGTGCTGCAGTTCATGGGGTCACAAAGAGTTGGACACAACTGAGAGATTGAACTGAACTGAACTGAAGGAATAAATGAATGAATGATTTGATAGGTGACATCTAATAAAATCTCGAGCACTATAAATCATTATAGAAAAGTTAAAACATCAATAAGGTCACAAGGGTTTTGTTACTTCATGAGTAGATTCTTGTCTCCCTTGTTGAGCATTTAAGGCCTTTTTACTAATTTACCCTTTTAACCTTTTCTCATCTTCTCTTCTTTTAGTTAGATCCGCTGTATGAATTACTTTCATTTTCTGGCTTAAGTTCTGTGTTCTATCATCTCTATACTTTTACTCAGTAATCTCCAAAAGTTTTAGCTTATGCAGTCCTTCAGTATAAATAAGTATACTTTACTTAACACTGTGATAATATGCTTATTGTAAATCAATCATAAAAACAGAAGAAATATTTTAAACAAATGATGTAGACACACATAAACAGAAGTTTTAATCTTTCCTTTATGAAACAATGCATTGTTTTGCATGTACTTCACTTTTAAAATCACTGATTTATATCAGAAAAATAAATCTCATAGAGTACTTGTGAGAATAAAATGAATCTCTACATGTAAAGCACTTAGAACAACAGTGGTCATACAGGTAACATAGTAGATGTCAGTTAACTTGGTTAACACTATTACTGTCAATGCAGTTTCTTCTGACTGGAATATTAATAATTCCACATCCTTATCCTCAAGTCCCACTCCTACAAATCCCTTGAAGGCCAAATTCATATGGTATCTTTTCAAACAATTGTTTGAATGCATCTCTTAAGTTAGGATTTCTCAAAGTAGGAGGTACTAAATCTTACAGAGCTTAGCAAGAAGCCATGGCTAAAAAGCCAAAATAAAGATGGAACAGTTGGAAAAAAGTAAGGATGGGTTTCTAGAAAATGAGGCAAATGAAAAAAGAAGTGATTATTAACCCTAAGAAAAATAAAATACACAAAAAGGAAATACAGTACATTATCTGGCTCTGTAGTAAACAGCGCTTGTGTGTGTTAGTCGCTTGGTCGTGTCCGACTCTTTGCAACCCCATGGACTGTAGCTAGCCAGGCTCCTCTATCCATGGAGATTTTCCAGGCAAGAACACTGGAGACCACTATAGGGTTGCCATGCCTTTCTCCAGGGGATCTTCCCAACTCAGGAATCTCCCAGGTCTTCTGCACTGCAGGCAGATTCTTTACCATCTGAGCCACCAAGGAAGCCCAAACAATGTTTAGATAGACCCAATGACAAAACATTGACTACTAATTTAACCCCAAACTGTGATATAACCATAGGGGAAAGATACAGCATTATACCAGCCCCCAAATCCTCAACTTTTGTTAGCAAAAGTCTAAAGGGAATTAAACATGAACTAGAAACTTAGGTATATTACTTTAAAACTCATAGATAAGTACCAGAAGAAATTTAAAAACAATCGGGAAAAGGAAAAGATTTTCTTTCTAGAAACTTCTAGGAAGATAAAAGTAGGTTTGTACCATGAGATCAGCAGTGAGAATGGCATCTCTCTTCTTTTCAATGGTAACAGGAGAAGTTAAAAAGCAAGGAAGCGTTCTCCTTGCTTTCAAAATTTTTAAAGAAAATTTAAAAGAAACAGAATTTTATATCCAGTCAACCTGTTCAAAGCATTTTACAACATGCAAAGACTCAAAAATTTTTCTCCTATGCAGCACTCTTCCTCAGGAATTCATCTGCCAAGACACATTCATACTAAAGAAGAGAATTAAAAAAAAAAAGAGAGAGAAGAGAGAGAGAGGACACAGAATCCAGAAAATAGGAATCCAATAGGTCTATTGATCAAATCGTATTAAAAGTTATTGGTTTTAAGAAGATCAATATGAAGGCATTCAGCTGATTTTTAAAATGTTAAAATATTTCTTGTGCCTTTAGACTTAGTTATACTTTAACATTAGTCTGAACATAAAAGAAATTACAAGAGGTTTTCTCTCTTACCTGTAACACAGCAGCAAATAAGTATACTACTACAAAGATCACAGTTAAAGAAGTGTGACCACTTTTCATCAAATGAATAGTGTAGAGGAAAATTAAATGTCCAGGTATCACTAAAAGCAGTAGAACTTGAGCAGACTTATTATTTACTCCTGTAATATAAAATATAAAAGTTGTTAAAACAAAATCATGTATTGGTGAATAATAGATCATAGTTATTAAAATTTGAGGATTACTTCTAGTTATTACTACTATAGTGCACAGAATCACATAAAATTCAATTGCTAAAAATAAATTTTAATTATTTATAATTTGCTTAATTTTTAGAAATTTTCCCTGTATGTTATATATTAATTAAGTGAAAGGTGGTTGATGAAAGCTTGCTGTGAAGAACACTGATCAAACTATAACATTATAAAAACGGAGGGAAGACAAAAGAAAAAATATGAAGTTCTTAAAGTACTGGAAAGTACTTTTTCCTACATCATTTAATTCCTTATTATTGATCATTTTAGTAACTAAATGATACCTAATCATCTTCTAATAGAGGTTTTTTGGTCATTAAATATTTTAATTTTATTTTCCCTTTAGAAGTCTTTCACTGCTATTAAAAGACTGGGTATTTCTGAACCTCATTCAAAAGTTATACTTATTATAATACATTTATTTTTATCAGAAAAAAAAAAGTTTTCAAGAATTGTGAGGTTTAAAATTGTGCTTTAGAGGTTTCCCTGGTGGTCCAGTGGTTAAGACTCAGCTTCCACGGCAGGGAGCATAGGTTTGATCCCTGGTTGCATAAGTTCTGCATGCCCGCCACATAGTGCAGTCAAAAATAAGTAAAATTGTGGTTTAGTTTTTTGGATATCATATGCCTGGGACATAACAATGTCCTTGTAACTGAGGCTATCCCCTCTCATTCTGCTTGCTGGAGATCAAATGTCTACATTTGGAAAGGTCAAAAAGATTAATGTATGAAAGAGTGTGTGCTATGTGGTTAGTTGCTCAGTTGTGTCTGACTTTTTGCAACCCCAAGGACTACAGCCCGCCAGGCATCTCTGTCCACAGGGATTGTCCAGGCAACAGTACTGGAGTGGGTTGCCATGCCCTTCTCCAGGGCATCTTCCCAACCCAGGGTTGAACCCAGGTCTCCTGCATTGCAGGTGGATTCTTTACCAGCTGAGCCATGAAGAGTGGCTCTAGGGAAGCCCATGAAAGAGTATGCTTCCCTAAATCACCTAACAATGTTTTCTTATATGCACAAGGTTCTTCTTTCCTAACTTATAAACAAGATATCCAAGAGAAAGATAAAAAAGAAAAACTATACAAAGTTCTTTAATAATTGCAGAATTGATCCGCATTCTTGTTGTTGCTGTTCACTAAGATTTAGTGAACAAAATCTACTCTATTTAAAATCTATCTGGCTCTCAGAAACAGAAAATTGGGCAACATTCATAAACAAAATGTGTATTCAACAAATGTTGCCTGCCTGTACTCATAGAGAGGAAGAGTTTCAGGAATAAAATATGCAAAAATCCACAAGCACCTACCTGGACCAAAAAAAGTTCTAAAAGGGTAGTAACAACCTTTGGGTTCATCAGGCAATTCTCCTGGAATGCTGTGTAAATGAAGGTAGGTAGAAATCCTACTGGCCTGAATGGCCACCAAATTACCACCAATACCTGAAACAGAAGAAGAAACAAATAAGATAGTTAGCTTCGTATTTTCAATAATGTGCACAAATTCAATTGAATTTATGTCTCTACATCACCTCCTGGGCCAATAATACAGAACAAAGAGTTCTTCTGAAATGTTGATTTATTTGATGTTGATGTAGATATTCCAAAGGCATAAAATTCCTGCTATGAAAGACTCATTCATTGTTTTTTCAAATTTAACTCACTGTTTGGTCTGAAAGCAGAGTAAGTAATTTTTAAAAATTACTATCGCAATCAAGATGTAAAACTAGGTAACAGTATGTTTCACATTTATCATCTTAATAAATTTATTCAAATAGATAAGGCTTGATACATGTCTTCTCAGATTTTGTTGGGGTCCTTTAACGGACTGGGACCTGGCGGTCCGGAGTTGACAATAAGAGTGAAAGAGAGAAAGAGACTGATATTCCCTGGTTTATGCAGAGAACCAATAAAGCCCTTGACACAGGGCTTGCATCACTCACAAAGGCACAGGGCGCCCTCTCGAGGGATGAAGGCACAGGGTACCTTCTTGAGGGGGTCTTGGAAGCCCAGGCAGGAGTGAGCATGATGGGTTTCCACGCTCCAGAGAATTAGCCAGGGAGAGAGTGAGAGAGAGAGAGAGAGAAACAAAAAAGACATGGGGACCTAAGGTCTGATGGAGCAAAGGTGCTTTAATGATCTTTCTGTGAGTATATACAGGCTGTTGTACAAGAAATTTCTTTCGAGAATGATAAAGATCAGAAAACCAAACGCACAGCAACCGTTACCAAGGGAACGAGGGATTAATAATGGTCACAAGGTCAGGAGACAATCCATATCTCAAGGAAGGGGATCGAGACTAAGCAGTTTTGTCATAAGGAGAATGTTTACTGAAGAAGACCCAAGCCTGTCTCACACAATGACCTCAGTCCTGGGAACAGCTTGCTGCTCCACTTGATAAGGAACAGAGGATTTATGGGAAACAGCATGTAGGAATCCTCCTGTTAAACATTCCTTGACAAGATTACTAAATAAATTGGTATAAGACACTGAAAAAAATACTTAAGAAAGTGATCTTTTAACCTAGATTATCCTCTCATGTACTCTGAGGAAGAGGAGTTAATGCCAAGAAGGAAAATTAATTCCAAAGGGTGGTAAGTAACCCCAGGGTGAATTAGGACACCCAAACTCTTCCTACTTTGACAGATTATGAGAGAAGGAGATAGTAGCCATAAAATCAAGTATGAAGAAAACAACTGAAAATTTCAAATTGTTGAATTCTGAGCATGAGCTAAAATAACCATTTAAGAATACCTATGAACCCTGGACACAAGGGGAGTCTACACCCACTGTCAACTATTTCTGCAAGCATGCCATGAGTGCTTGTGAGATAGACTCAGGCAGGACAGAACACTTGAGGGAGCCAACCTTGGTGGCACACAGCAAGGAATCCCATCCAGGACTTTGCTGGTGGTCCAGTGGTTAAGAATCTGCCTGCCAATGCAGGAAGCACAGGTTCCCTTCCTGGCCTGAGAAGATCCTACATGCCACAGAGCAACTAAAGCCTGTGAGTCACAGCTACTGAGCCCTCATGCCCTAGAGCCCACGCTCTACAAGAGAAGCCACTACAATTGGAAGCCTGCACACTGCAGTTAGAGAGTAGCTTCCGCTCACCACAACTAGAGAAAGCCTGCACCCAGCAATGAACACCCAGCACAGCCAAAAATTAAATACATAAATAAGTGAGTTTTTAAGAAAGAGAAGAAACTGCATCCATTTCTGACTCCCTCTCTCATACGAGGGCTTCCCTGGTGGCTCAGATGGTAAAGAATCCGCCTGCGATGCAGGGGGCCTGAGTTGGGAAAATCCCCTGGAGAAGGAAATGGCAACCCACCCCAATATTCTTGCCTGAATCCCTATGGACAGAGGAGCCTGGCAGGCTGTAGTCCATAGGGTCGCAGAGAGTGGGTCATGACTGAGTGACTGAACAACAGCAACATAACTGGGATCAAACGGAGGAGCCTGGTAGGCTGCAGTCCATGGGGTCGAGACGAGTCGGACACGACTGAGCGACTTCACTTTCACTTTTCACTTTCATGCACTGGAGAAGGAAATGGCAACCCACTCCAGTGCTCTTGCCTGGAGAATCCCAGGGACAGCGGAGTCTGTGGGGTCGCACAGAGTCGGACACGACTGAAGCGACTTAGCAGCAGCAGCAGCAGCAAACTGAGTCCAGCTGGCTGATTCTAAATATCAAAGTTTTCACTATAAAAAATAAAAGCCTGTGAATGAATGGAGTAAGCAAATGTCTGCAATCTCTCATCATTCTTACAACTGTTCTGCTCAAGAGGGAGAATAAAGGAATGTTTTCTGTAGAAACTGAACAAGAAAGACTCAGGCCTTAAGGACACCAGACACTATGTGGTACTGATGGAAAATAAGGATGAACTAGAAGTCTGCATAATTAACAGTGGGATTCCTTCAGACCTTCATTTTGCTCCAAGGGGCAGGCAGGAGTCTAACATCCCAGAGCGGAGGTTTGATGTTCAAACTTGGAGGGCTCCCCATAACATGGCCAACCAACCCCATCTCAATCTTCCAATAGTGAAGTGCCCAGTCAACCACCCTCTCCCACCTCCAAGCTACTTAGCTTCTCAATGCCTCAGCTGCTTTCCTGTAAAACAGAGAAAAAATCCCTCTCTCATAGAGATGATGACATGAGCAAGTTTGTGTTTATACTTGGAGACTTTGCCACTCTTTTCTCATCAACTGATAGACCACACTGATAAAAAATCAAAACGATGAAGAAGGTTTTTAACAATATTATCAATCAACTTGATCTAAAGGACATTTATAGGACACACCACCCAACAACAGCAGAATACATAATTTTACAAGTATACACATGGGAACATTCACACAGATGGACCACATTGTGAGCCATAAAAGAAGTTTCAATAAATCTGAAATAATTGCAACATATAAAGTATGTTTTCTGGCCACAATGGAAAAGATAGATATCTGAGAATTCCCCAAAATGCTGGAAAGTAAACAATACCCTTCCAAATAACCCACAAATCAAAGAAAAAAAATCACATAGGAAATTTTAGAATATTCTGGATTTAATGAAAATGAAAACACAACATATTGAGATTTGTGGGAGGTACCTAGAGTAGTACTTATCAATTCACAGCATTAAATCTTACATTAGAAAAGAAGAGTACTACTCTACATAAAATAACTAATAAGAAACTGCTGTATAGCACAGGGAATTCTGCTCAGTACTCTATAATGGCTTATTTGGGAAAAGACTCTAGAATCTTAAAAAAAAAAAAAAGAGTGGATATATGTGTAACTGATTCACTTTGCTGTACACCTGAAACTAACACAACATTGTAAATCAACTATACTCCAATAAAACATTTTTAAAAACTCACATAATGAGACTAGCATAACTCTGCGTTCAAAATCCAACAATGACAATATAAAAAAGGAAAATTATAAGCCAATCTTGTGAATCAAAATAAATGTAAAAAGATATCAATCTGCTGGCAAACCAAATCCAGCAAAATGTTAAATGTGTAAAATACATCACCAAAACATCAGATTTATCTTAGGAATATAAGACTGACTTAATAATTGAAAATAATACATATAGCACATTAACAAATAAATGAAGGAAAAATATGATTATATTATATGAATAAACAGAAAAGTTGATAAAATTCAGCATTTTATTATTTATTATTAAAAACGCTTAGCAAACAAGGAATTGAGGGTGACTTCTTTAAACTGATAACCACACACACTTGTCCCCACCATACACATCCACACACATGAAATCTGTCATATACAAAAGAGGTATTGCAGATCAATAAAGACTGATATAAAATTTTCAATAAATAGTGTTTTTAATTGCATATTTTTAATTCAAAAATTAATATTAAATGGAAGTCTTTTAATTACTCTATTGTAAAAGCCCTAAGTAAAACAGTTCATTTTAACTCGGGTAAATGGTTTTCATGGCAGCCACAGCACTACACTTCATATACGTTGTTCTCCTGTCATGTAACATCCAACAGATAAGGTACCAAGAGCTCAGAACAGTTACTAATTGTTTGCTCTTTACACTCTGTAACATAAATAGCCACTATCTCAATCAAGCTACAGGCATCATGATAACAGAGGGAATTTGTCTTATGCTAGCTGTACATAGCAGACACTGATCTAATTTGTTGGATAGCTATTTCATATTTTAAAATATAATTTTAATTAATTTATTTATTATAATTGGAGGCTAATTACTTTTCAATATTGTGGTGGTTTTTGCCATACATTGACATGAATCAGCCACAGGTGTACAAGATAGTTATTAAACACCAAAAAAATACCAGTGGGGGTGTAATGGAATTGTGAATTAGTAAAGGTGAATTGGCCAGTCTTAGATGAAAGAGTCCACTCTTTTTCAGAGATACAAGTAGAAAAGGTTAAGAGTAGAGGTTAAGAGTAGACACTCTTAACAGTCAGAAGAGGGGTAAAGGAAGAGGAAGGAGAAGGAAGCTGGGAGGTACCTGCCTAAAGTCTCCATCTTCTCTGCACAGCTGCCCTACAGCAAACATTAAAGGAACTTCTGGCAGGTGGAAAACAAAGCTAGATGGAAATCTGAATCTACAGAAAGGAAAGAAGAGTGCTGAAAATGTTAAATATATAGGGAAATATAAAAAGATGCCAACCCCTCAGTTTTAATCTTTTAAAAATATAACTGTGGAAAGCAAAAATGTTACAGGGTTTATAACAAAGAAAAATATATGACAAAAAGAGCTCATAAGAAAGAGTGAAATTGCAAAAGGATGACATAAGGTTCTTATACGTAAAGGATAAGAGATAAGGTTCTTATCCTTTATGTAAAGTGGTATATTGCTGTTTGAAAGAGACTGTGATAAAGATATAATAAGCCCTAGATTAGTAGTTCTCAAAGTATGATCTGGAAAGAAGGTTAGAAGGAAGGTTAGATTCAGAAATTCTAACTCATAGCCAACATACGTATCAGAAGGGGAGGTTCACATCATATATTAGCATGGAAAAAGCTTTATGAAATTCTGTGGAAAAGAAATCTTTTTAACCTAATATTTCCCAAACTTAGCTGACCACAGAACTCACTTTTCAAATTATACTTATTAACATATAGAGAACTACTGTTATAGGAAATATATTTTAGAAAATGTTACTGGATCTAAGAGATGTTAATAAAATTTAAAAGATACCCGAGATATAAGTCCTTATCTTTATTTGAGGATTAAATAGTATGCATAGAAGACCTAAAAGTCATTTGCCACATAGTAAGGGCTTACTAAATAGCAAATGATGATGATATGATATGATAAAGACTACAACACAACAGGGATCTTTTAAATAGTACATGCTTTAGCACGTTTTAAATGAAATTCAGTTCTCAGAAGTTCCACTTCTTCTGAGGAACGTGGAATGTCTCTTCTCTATCAATGTTTTTAATGAATGGCATTTAACACTAGAAAGAGTTTACAGTGATACCCAACTAAGAGGTTTACTTACTGAGATAAAAAAAAGATTTACCACCATGCCAAACCATACACAGACTTCCAAAGATAGCACTTCAGCAAACTGTTTCTTATGGAAGGTGAAATCACAGAGAAACTAAAACCTTACTACTAAAGGGGTTGTAATTTAAGTTAAATTTCTCATTAAAATGCTGGGCAGCACGGTTCTAGCTGGGCAACACAGTTCTAACAGTCATTGTTGGATAATATTTATCCTAGTAAACTCATCAAATAATAGTCATTGAAGAGGATTTGAACAGGGGGAAAGAAAGTAGTAGCTACTCCAGGCAGTGAAAATTATATCTCTGTATGGCCACAATACAAGAATCAAATCATGATGAAGGATATAGTTGTATGCATATAAGGAGAGCCTTGAAAGCTAGGGAGAAAAATTCTAATTTGGTTGAACAGGCAGGAGAAAATCACTGTTAAATCCCATTATCTTAAAACAAATGTAATAAGAACAATGCTTAAGGTAGACCAGTTTTCTAGTAACATTCAATTTGTATTGAATAGGGAGTGAATCAAGAACGCTACTTTATTACTTGACTGATGGCTGGACTGAGATATCAGTGGACTAGTGATAAGACGTACTTGTTATATAAATAAATGAACAGATAAATTATGTTAATGTACAAATAGACAAGGTTTGGTCATTATCTATTCAAAGAGGATGAAGAGCCAGGTAGAATCAAATGGTTCTGTGATTTTACGGGCAGGGAGAATGTTGGTATCAGGAAAACTGGAAGGGGCATATCTAGGGTAAATTTATTCATTTACTGAAAAATTAAAATGTTAAGTAAAAATTTTAGATATGGTGACTTCTCTAGTGGCTGAGAAGTTAAGAATCCATCTTGCAATTCAGGGGACATGGGTTCCATCCCTGGTTGGGGAACTGAGATTCCACATGATTCAGAGCAACTAAGAACACACACATCACAACTAGAGATCTGGCAATGGAGATCTGATGTGCCACAACTAAGACTGGATGCAGGAAAATATATAATTAAAAAAATTTTTTTAGATATGAAATTAGATTTTAGAGAATCTGCCTCTGTAGAACATATTTTCTTATCCATAAATATATAAAAAGTGATTTATATTAAATGTATATATCCTTTGATATAGTTTCCTCCAGGTAGAATTATTTTAAATTATATTGGCTTAGGTTATCATGAAATCCAGTTTAATGACAGCCAGCCCTAAAGCCAGTGGGACTGGATTAAAATTATCTTTTTAAAATGGAATTCATAAAAAAATCCTTGTGAATTTAACTATTATAATTCCCATTTTATAGATAAGAAAAAACATAAAGCAGACCTGAAATGGATCAGCAGAGGAATGATAGATTTTAATGGGCTGAGTTGACTTCAGCAATGTTTAAATCTAGCTAAATCTAATTTAGCCACAAAAACTGATGAGGGCAGCAGCAAAACGATGTAAGATAGCATATAAGATAAGCCCAAAGTAAATAACAACAGATGACTGAGATATCCTATGTGGCTCAGATGGTAAAGAATCTGCTTGCAGTGGAGGAGACCCAGGTTCAGTCCCTGGGTCGGGAGATCCCCTGGAGAAGGGAGTGGCTACCGGCTCCAGTATCCTTGGCTAGAGAATTCCATAGACAGAGGGGCTACAGTCCATGGGGTCACAAAGAGTCAAACACAAGTGAGTGACTAACACTTTTTTTTTTCATTCTGCACACTAACTTTAAAAATCAAGTATGTTTGACTCTTAATATCTAGAGATTAGATTAGGTAAGAGTTTTTTTCAAAAATATGTTCTGTATACTGAGAACATGGAATATAATTTCTACCACAAGCAACAACCTGGTACTGAAAACAAAATAGATATAACATTTATTTATTTACTAAATGGATAGAAATAAAATGAAAGAGAGACCCCTGAATTCAAAGATTCCTGTTCATACCTAAGAATACCGAGAGATACCACATTATTATAAAACAGTAACTCTTACCATTAATAACTGGTGTGTAAACAACAATCCCAACCAAGTTTGGATCAGATACAGTTGTGTCCAGAATAAGGCCCCCAATGCTGAAAGATATAAAATCATGTAATTTAGGGAAGAGGAAAGGAAATGGACTAATTTGAAATTGTTTTTTATATATAAACACTCTTACTTTTAAAAATAAAGATTTAGCTATTTAAAAAATTGAATAAAAAGAAAAGATATTAACAGTAAAAATCAATGTCAAAAGTAAAATGTTGATAATAAAATATGGCATAAGCTGTAGCCCCACATTTCAGGGCTCTCCTTCTCGTCTGTATATTTACATATGCTATTTGTAAAAAGAAAAAAAAACCGTACTTTCAGTGCACTAAAATGTCTGGAAGGACATAAAAGAAATTACCAATAATGTTTATCCCTAGGGCTGAGACTGATAGGAGACTCACGGTTACTTTATATCCTTCTTTGCTTATTTGTTTTTTAAAAATCATGTGCATTTTATTATCTTTATAGTTAAAAAAATTTTTTAAGAGTATTTTTTTACATTTGAAGTAAGCAAGCCACTAAGGGATGACTTTTATTCTGTTCACATTAGATATAGTATATGACAGTGTCTTATCATTGCTAAGTTAAAATAATGAGTTGTAGCCAGAGGAGGAGCTGACCTGGAGAACAGAGGTCCAGAAAAGTAACATACTTTTTTCTTTTTATATAGTGGCAAGACACATACTATCAATATCTCAATGGAGCTTGGAGATGTTTTTTGTTGTTTCCAAGACCATTATCAATTGGTTAACTTGAGTCTGTTGGTCTACCTAGTATTATATAAAACAGTGTCGGTCCCAATATTTCATGGGATCCTGTTGTTTAAATCCACATTACAGAAAAATGAGCTATATGTGTCATGGAATAGGGTTGATGGTCAAAGCATCATATCGAATGTACTTCCCACTAACGGATAGTTAATACTAGGAAATTATTTTTTAAAATTTATTATTAAATCTTTATTATTTTAGTTCTTGAATAATTGAAAGGCTTAATATGCTTATTCTTCTAGGAGTTCCCATAAAACGGTATACTATAAAGTCTAAAAATAGTTATCCTTAGAAATATTTTATTATTTTAAGCCCTAATTTTAAAAAATACATATTTCCTAGAATAAAGTAGTTACGCGTCTAAGAATAAATCTCCCTGCCAAAACACATAGATAATGCTGTGCAGCAAATAGGAACACTTGCTAAAACACATTTTTAAATAGTTGTATTACCTAGGCAATAAAACTTATAGAAGAGATAGAAAATACAAACAAAATGAATAAAATAAAAATCAACCATAGTTACATCGTTCAGAGTTATACTGCTACCATGTTGATATACAGACTTTGAAACATTTTTAAACATGTATATTTTTAAAAAATAAAAACTCAAATTGTAAAAGTACTTCTGCTGCTACTGCTAAGTCACTTCAGTCATGTCCGACTCTGTGCGACCCCATAGATGGCGGCCCACCAGGCTCCGCCGTCCCTGGGATTCTCCAGGCAAGAACACTGGAGTAGATTGCCATTTCCTTCTCCAGTGTATGAAAGTGAAAAGTGAAAGTGTAGTCACTCAGTCGTGTCTGACTCTTTGCGACCCCATGGACTTCAGCCTACCAGGCTCCTCCGTCCATGGGATTTTCCAGGCAAGGGTGCTTCACTTTTATTAAATTGTATTTTTATCAAACAAACATATATGCATCATTTAAAAGGTGAAAGTACCACAAAGCATATAAAATAGTCCCTAGCCCTAACCCCACATCCTGCTCTCCACTAGCAATTCTTTTTAACTTCTTTAACTGTTTCTTCTGACATTTACTCCTCTATTTCTAAACAGTATGTTTATACTGCTATTCCTTGATTTTTAATTTCAGACATTTACCTAATGACGTTCAACAGCAGGATGAGCATTTAGTCTCTCTTTCTCTTCCCTCCCCACTGAAGTCCCCTCATAAGTCCCTTCCTTGCCCTCTCCTGCCAGTCTGGTGATAGCATTCCAACTTTTGGTGAAAATATTTAGGTTTCACTTTATTAGAACAGTGAAATCATTATTCACAATTATTCTCCTTATCTTTTGTTATGAAAAATTCCACTGTGATGAATATTCTTACAATTCAATCATTTGCATATATCCATAAGTATATCTTTAAGTCCTGTCAGAGTCTAGAAGTGGAATAATCCAACAGTATGTACATTTCTAAGGTTTTCTGATATTTACCTGAGCAACTTAAAATAAGCAATGTTCTTGTCAGGTTAAAACTCACACAAAGACAAAAACACCACTAGATTTTAATCATCAATCTCGTTAGGATTTGGTTGGGGAAAGGTATGAAACTGGTTCTATGTATCTACTGATTTCAATAATCCTTGTCGCTTATATCTCAATCACTTGGGATAATAAAGAGTTGGCTACATAAAATGACAGACCTGAGAAATAAAAATAGGCAATTGGTTTGCTTTAATATATACACAGATACATGCATATATAATAACCCACAAACACACACACTTTAATACTAACCTACTTATAACCATAGCAGTTATGACAGGCTCCCAGCCTGAGTGGAGAACTGTCCTTGTGGCTGGATGTTTGGCAGCTATTATAATCCAGATAGGAGTTAGAGCCAAGAAAACAACACCAACTAACGGAGGAATGTAGTAGTATGTCTCTAAAATTAAAAAAGACAACATTTCAATCTCTCTTCTAACCATGTAGCACATGTGAATATTAAAAGTTTACCAGAAGACATATTATCAAACATACTCATGCTATATATATACTTTATATAAATTTCAAGCAAATTAAAATCTACAGATAAGGTTAAAATGTTACATAATGTAACTGAAAACTAATGTATTAATTCAATATTTATTGAAATAGTTATGTGACCTAGAAGTGAACAACAACAATAAGAAGAAAAACAACAATTAAAGACTTACTTGGCTCCTACCATTTACTAAGTACTGTGCTAAAAGTGTTGTGTTCATTATCTCACTTAATTTGTCCTTAAACGCATGAGGTAGAAACTCATTCCTACCTTATAAAGAAACTGAGGCTCAGGAGTTTAAGAGTACATGCGTGTGTGTGTGTTCAGTTGCTTAGTCATGTCCAACTCTTTTCAACTCCATGGACTGTAGCCCACCAGGCTCCTCAGTCCATGGAATTTCCCAGGCAAGAATACTGGAGTGGGTTACCATTCCCTTCTCCAGGGGATCATCCTGACCCAGGGGTTGAACCCTCATCTCTTACATCTCCTGTACTGGCAGGTGGATTCTTAACCAATGAGCCACCTGGGAAGCCCCAAGAAATAGCAAAAATTGGGAGAAAAGGACATCTGTTTGACACCAAAGTTAGCGCTCTAATCTCCAAACTATACAGACCAATAGGATATTGTTTTTACCCATAAGCAACTTATGCATTCCATTGAACACTGGCCAATCAATTGATAACAGATATCTTCTCCATCATGAATAGTGTTACAAGCTCCAAAATAAATATGAAATACTAGGTCTAATAAAGATAAACAGATTTCTTCACTGTGAAATTCCTCAGAACCTTCATTATGTCAAGAAAGAATATAGGATACTATATTAACCACAGTTTGGCCAGACTTCCTCATTTCATATCTGGATGTTACAACTTAACTTGGACAAGAAATTTAACTTCTATACACTTCTATTTCCTTATCTATAATATGGTAAAATTTATAATAACTATTTCATGAGGTTATTATGAGTTTTAAGAGAATTAACACATGTAATTTAGCACATAGCTAAATTACATATGGCACATAGCTAACATTTACTGAACACTTACTATCATCATAATCATCATTGCCATTAACATACTTTTATTTCAGACTACCATGATTTTTTTAATACCTCTCATGATAGACTGTCTTACTTGATCACAATTATCCTCTTCTCATTCTTGTTAGGCTTTCCTATAGAGTTCAGCAAAGCTTACTGACTTTGGCTTGGCTTGGCTTGGTTCGTAGACGTGATGTATGCTATCTCTGAGCAAAATCTAAAATGTGTTTCCAGAAATCACTGTAAGATTTACATATATATAGATAGATAATAAGCTGCTTTCAGGACACTGATGACTATTATTACAGTTCTGTGATCCCTGAGACAGGGGAAAGAAATGAAATAAGCCCTACAATAGCCTGAAGTACTGTACTGTGAAGTAGCGGACTGCCACTCAGTCATGTCTGACTCTTCTGCGACCCCATGGACTGTCGTCTGCCAGGCTCCTCTGTCCACGGGATTTCCCAGGCAAGAATACCAGAGTGGGTTGCCATTTCCTTCTCCAAGGGATCTTCCTGACCCAGAGACTGAACCTACATTTCCTGCATTGCAGGTGGATTCTGTACTGCTGAGCCACTTTCTAACTAAAGGCACATTTCAGACCACAACTCAGAAAGAGAGAATTCTAGCAGAGTGGGTCTAAGGCAGCAGGAATTCACAGGGCAGAATACTGGAGAAGAGGAAGCTACTGGAGAAAGAGCTTGCAAACTGAACACCAAGCCATGCACGCATAGGGCGAACTCCCCAAGGCTAGACTAAGAATAACGGGAGAGCTGTAAACTGAAAAATTCTCAGAGTTTACAAAGGGGTAGAAGTCATTTGAGATCTAACCCCTAGAGAAGAGAGCCTATTTGAACCCTGAAAATATTTAGTGGAGACCAGAGAAGGTCACTTCTTAGCAGTAGCACTGCTGCTGCTGCTGTTGCTGTTGCTAAGTCGCTTCAGTTGTGTCTGACTCTGTGCAACCCCATAGACGGCAGCCCACCAGGCTTCCCTATCCCTGGGATTCTCTAGGCAAGAACACTGGAGTGGGTTGCCATTTCCTTCTCCAATGCATGAAAGTGAAAAGTGAAAGTGAAGTCGCTCAGTCGTGTCCGACTCTTAGCGACCCCATGGACTGCAGTCTACCAGGCTCCTCCATCCATGGGATTTTCCAGGCGAGAGTACTGGAGTGGGGTGCCACTTCCTTCTCCAGGGGATCTTCCCGACCCAGAGATCAAACCTAGGTCTCCCGCACTGCAGGCAGACGCTTTACCATCTGAGCCACCAGGGAAGCCCATTTGTTTATTTTTGTTTTTATTTCATTACACAATAGTGTAATGCCTATTATAAATCTATTCCAATGAAGCCTAAAGCCAAGCCTTGTAAGGCTCAAACTAATCCACAAATAGTTGCCTACAAGAACAAAGTCCATTAAAACTGTAAGATGCTGATGAAAGAAGTTGAAGGCAACATAAAACAGATGGAAAGATAACACATAAAACACTGTGTTCTTGGACTGGAAGAATCAATATTGTTAAAAGGACCATACTACCCCAGGCAATCTACAGACTCAAAGTAATCCCTATCAAATTACCAATAGCATTTTCCACAAAACTAGAACAAAAAAATTTTATTTGTATGGAAACACAAAAGACCTCGAATAGCCAAAGCAATCCTGATAGCAGAACGAAGCTGAAAGAATCACACACGCAGACTTCAGACTATACTACAGTGTTATAGTAATCAAAAAAGTATGTTACTGGCACAAAAACAGACATATAGATCAATAGAACAGAACAGAAAGCCCAGAAATAAGCTCACGCATTTATGGCCAATTAATTTACAAGAAAGGAGGCAAGAACAAATAATGGAGAACAGTCTCTCCAATAAAGTGGTGCTTGGAAAACCGGACAGCTACATGTAAAAGAATGAAATTAGAACATTCTCTAACATCACGCACAAAAATAAACTCAAAATGAATAAAGACCTAAATGTAAGACTGGATACTACAAAACTCCTAGAAGAAAACAGGCAGAACATTCTTTGACATATATTGCAGCAATATTTTTTTGGATCTGTCTCCCAGAGTAATAAAATAAAAACAAAATTAAACAAATGGGCCCTATTATAAACTTAAAAGCTTTTGCACAACAAAGGAAATCATAAAGAAAATGAAAAAATCCTCAGAATGGAAGAAAATATTTGAAACTGATGCAACTGACAAGGGATTAATTTCTAAAATATACAAACAGCTCAAACAGCTTAATATCCAAAACACAAACAATGTAATAAAAAAATGGATAAAAGACCTAATAGACATTTCTTCAAAGATGACCTACAGATGCTGCTGCTGCTAAGTCACTTCAGTCGTGTTCGACTCTGTGCGACCCCATGGACCGCAGCCCACCAGGCTCCACCATCCATGGGATTTTCCAGGCAAGAGTGCTGGAGTGGGTTGCCATTGCCTTCTCCGACATACAGATGACCACATACTAATTATTAGAGAAGTGCAAATCAAAACTGCAATGAGGTGTTACCTCATACCAATCAGAACGGCCATTATCAAAAAAAAAATTATAAACAATTAATGCTGGAGAGAATGTGGAGTAAAAGGAACCCTTCTACACTAGTGGGAATGTTAAATTGGTACAGCCACTATGCAGAACTGTATGGTGTTTCCTTAAAAAAACTAGAAATAGAACTACCATATGATCCTGCAATTCCACTCCTAGACATATACCCAGAGAAAATTCTAATTCAAAAAGATACATGCAACCCAGTGTTCACAGCAGCACTATTTATAACAGTCAAGACATGGAAGCAACCTAAATGTTCATCGACAGATGAATGGATAAAGAAGATGTGATGCATATAAACAATGGACTATTACTCAGCCGTAAAAAGAATGAAATAATGTCATTTGCGGCAACATGGATGGACCTAGAGATTATCTTATTAAGTTGAGATAGAGAAAGACAAATGTCACATGATATCACTTACATGTGGAATATAAAGAAATGACACAAATGAACTTATTTACAGAAACAGACTGACACACATATGCAACAAACATGTTTACCAAAGAGAGGGGTTGGGGGATAAAGGAGAGAGATAAATTAGGAGTTTGATATCAGTATACACACACTGCTGCTGCCACTACTGCTGCTAAGTTGCTTCAGTCGTGTCCGACTCTGTGCGACCCTATGGACAGCAGCCCACCAGGCTCCTCTGTCCATGGGATTCTCCAGGCAAGAATACTAGAGTGGGTTGCCATTTCCTTCTCCTGTACACACACTGCTGTGCATAAAACAGGAAAAGAACAAAGACATACTATATAGCGCAGGGAACTATACTCAGTATCTTGTAATAACCTCTAAAGGAGAAGAATCTGAAAAAGAACATCTGTATATATATGTATAACTGAATCACTTTGCTGTACACTTGAAACTAATATAACATTGTAAATTAACTACAGTTTTTTTAAAGAAAAAAAAAAACAAAGTCTAATACTTTGTAGGAAAAAAGTCAAGCACTTAGCATTACATTAATAATGTCTAACATCCAACCAAAGATTATTTTTAAGAGTTTGAAATTATATTTGGTTGCATTTACAAACTTAAATACCCTGAGATATTGTACTTAGGCATTTCATTTATCTCACAAAAGATTCCTAGTACTTAAAGTAATCTGGCTAAATCGAACAAATGTATAAATATGCTAAGTCTTATGTTTTCATAAATATTCATACAATGTATATAAAATTGGTAAATTTCTATTTGACAATTATAAGGATAAATTAATAACATGATTATAAAATTTAAAATAGAATCAAAAGATTGACATGTTACTGTAATGGCTTAAGAAACAAGTATATTTTAAAATAAGTACTGCTTTGTTAGCATAAAATCATTCATACCATAATTTTGATTCTCAAATATTTTTAAATTGAGTTCTATATCGCCTTAGGGTTAAAAGTTTGCCTACCCATTCTTGAAACAGTTGCATCATCTCAAGACATTTTTGGTAATATCATTCTAGCTGATAAAGCTTTTATTATTATCAGAGATTTTAGCTAAGACATTCCTGGATTTTTCTCAAGGATTCTAATACTTATTTTGTATAGTAGAAACTTCATAACTTAAAGACAGAGTTGATCTCATGGTCTTTGTAGCCTACCAGCCCTTTTCTGACATTTCACAGAATTCTTCAACTGTTATTCATACCCTTATCTTGGATTAAATTTTATATTTTATTGTCTTTTTAAGATATTTAAAGATCTCCTCACCTATGATTAAGTGTTTGAATTAGAAATTCATTTTTTTTCCAATCAGGTAGAACAATTACTATAAATATTAAAATAAAGCCCAAACAAATTTTATACCCATGGTTTTAGCTGGGTTTGCCATCACATCTTCAAAATAATTATGCTAACAAAATTCATTAAATATTAAATATTTTCTTCCACTTGAAAGGATATGACTAATGCTACATATAGAGCAATTTTCTCCATAGTTTTTTAAAAGATGAAAAACCTTTACTGGATGTATTCCCAGTTCTCCTTGCTAAGCCATTAGAAGAGATAAATAACATTCAAATTAAGAAGCATTCTTACCTCCTAAAACAACTAAGGTTGCCAACAATCTCTTTATAGACTTAAACAGAAAACTAAAAGCATTAAAACCCACTAACTACAAATGAAAAGAACAATCCTGCTAGGTCAGATCATCTTCGTATTTCATTTTCAGGTCAAGAGAGGAGCACCATGCCAGGCTTTCAATTTATTCTCAATAACAGATCTCTGGAAGGACATCTGAAGTTGAAAAAAACACTCACCATCCTAACCCCAGAATCACTGCCCTGAATTTTCAAAGAGGGGCAAGAATTTCTTAGGAAAGAAATAAAATATGAGTGAGCAGTTCCTCAAAAAGTTAAAGACTATCATACGACCTAGAACTTCCACTCCTAGGTGTAGATCAATAGAACAGCAAACATATGTTCACACAAAAATGTGTACAACAATGTTCAAAGCAGCATTATTCATAACACCCAAAAAGTGGATGCAACCCAAATGTTCATCTAATGGTAAATGGATAAACAAAATGTGATATATCCATACAATGGAGTATTATTCAGCCATATTACTAGTCCATATAATGAAATATTATCTAGTACTACTTGGTATTCAGTACTGCTTCATGATAAAGCATGAACCTTAGAAACATACTTTACAGAAGGAAACAGAATATAAAAGGTCACATATTGTATGATTCCATTTTCTGAAATGTCTAGAATAGGCAAATCCATAGAGACTGAAACTATATTAGTGGTTGCCAGTGCTGGGGGCGGGTGGGGTGGAATAGGAAGTGACTGCTAAAGGTATTTTTGGGGGGAGGGTGATGAAAATGTTCCAGAATGAGATAATAGGTTTCACAATCTTATAAATATGACAAAAACTACTGAATTATATACTTTTAAAGATGAATTGTATGGCACAATTGAATTATATCTCAAGTTTTTAAAATTCCAACAATGAAAAAAAAAAGAGGTGAAGGCTATATTCTTTAAAAATGTCAATGTTATAAAAGACAAAGAACATACACATATTCATAGAGGAAGATGGACAGAATAAAAGATAAAGTAACATAGCTAAAGTAGTCCAAATTGCTATAATTCCACTTAACTGTCACACATAACTGCCATCTGTTTTTTTCTGGCCATGTCACATGACATGTGGGATCTTAGTTCCCTAATCAGGGATCAAATCCGTGCCCCTACAGTGGAACCTCAGAGTCTCAACCATTGTACCACCAAAGAAGCCCCAAAATTGCCATCTTTTTTATTCACAGCTTTACTGTTTCTAGAGATCAGGATGTGAATGTCTTTGAGTGCAATCATTCATTATTCAGCCTACCACAGTACCCATTTATGATATACCTAGAAATCAAGGCAAAATATTATTTCTGACCAGGATCATTTAGATGTATTTGATTTAGAAAGCTAGACACTTTTAGATTTTGATATTAATGCAGAAGTTCCTGTCTGGCATTTAATCAGTTTCTCTTGCTGCTTGTGTCATTAGTGGTTTTCTAAAAACAATTCTTTAATATTAGAACATCTGTAAAATACCAAATAAATCCGGATGTCATAATATTAAAGACTTATTTTTAGAAACGGTAAATGTTACCACATAAGGCAAAGGGGGCTTTGCAGATGTGACTAAATCAAGCATTTTGAAATAGGGAGCCCTAATGTAATCACAGGTGTCCTTTAAGGCAGGAAGTAGAGAAGAATTTGACTACAGAAGACACAGTGTAACCACAGAAGCAGAGATCAGTATCATGGCTGCAAGCCAAGGAATGCTAGTAGCTACCAGAAGACGGAACATTTAAGGGACAGATTTCCCTTTGAAACTTTCAGAAGGAACAAACCCTGTTGATGCCATGATTTTAGCCCTGAAAAACAAGTATCTTGAACTTTGGCCTCCAGAGCAGTAAGAAAATTAATTTCTATTGTTTTAAGCCACAGGTTGCAGTAATTTGTTACAGCAACAATGGAACTGAACACAGGCCTATAGAAAAAATGTGAAATTTTAAGCCTAAAAAGTATCTGTATACATTAATACTGATCCTATGTAAACTACAGAAAGGTAATGATTAACATAGCTAAAGTAGTCCAAATTGCTATAATTCCACTTAACTGTCACACATAACTGCCATCTTTTTTTTTTCTAGCCATGTCACATGACATGTGGGATCTTAGTTCCCCAACCAGGGATCAAACCCGTGCCCTCTACAGTGGAAGCTCAGAGTCTCAACCATTGCACCACCAAGGAAGCGCCAAAATTGCCATCATTTTTATTCACGGCTTTCATCTTTTATTACATGGTTGGTGTTTGCCGGGAGAAATATCAATAACCTCAGATATGCAGATGACACCACCCTTATGGCAGAAAGTGAAGAAGAAGAACTAAAGAGCCTATTGATGAAAGTGAGAGAGAGTGGAAAAGCTGGCTTCAAACCCAACAGTCAGAAAACTAAGATCATGGCATCTGGTCCCATCAGTTCATGGCAAATAGACAGGAAACAGTGGAAACAGTGTCAGACTTTATTTTCTTGGGCTCCAAAATCACTGCAGATGGTGACTGCAGCCATGAAATTAAAAGACGCTTACTCCTTGGAAGAAAAGTTATGATCAACCTAGACAGTATATTAAAAAGCAGAGACATAACTTTGCCAACAAACGTCCACCTAATCAAAGCTATGGTTCTTCCAGCAGTCATGTATGGCTGTGAGAGTTGGATTATAAGGAAAACTGAGCGCTGAAGAATTGATGCTTTTGAACTGTGGTGTTGGAGAAGACTCTTGAGAGTCCCTTGGACAATCCATCATAAAGGAAATTAGTCCTGAATATTCATTGGAAGGACTGATGCTGAAGCTGAAACTCCAATACATTGGCCACCTGATGCAAAGAATTGACTCATCTGAAAAGACTCTGATGCTGGGAAAGATTGAAGGCAGGAGGAGAAGGGGACAACAGAGGATGAGATGGTTGGATGGCATCACCGACTCAATGGACATGAATTTGAGTAAACTCCGGGAGATGGTGATGGACAGGGACACCTGGCGTGCTGCAGTCCATAGGGTCACAAAGAGTTGGATATGACTGAGTGACTGAACTGAACTGGTGGTGTTTTCCAACTATTATTACATAGTTTCATTAATGAAGTGAAGTTAAAGTTACTCAGTTATGTCCGACTCTTTGCAACCCCATGGACAATACAGTCCATGGAATTCTCCAGGCCAGAATACCGAGTGGGTAGCCTTTCCCTTCTCCAGGGGATCTTTCCAACCCAGGGATCGAACCCAGGTCTCTTGCATTGCAGGCAGATTCTTTACCAGTAGAGCCACAAGAGAAGCCCAGTTTCATTAATAGCATTCCTTATTTTCACCCTAAATCCTTCCTAAATATGTAGCTGCTATGAGTGACATTTTTATATGTTAGCTGTTTGTGTGTGAACAACAAAGAAGTGGGCATGGAAAGTTGGAAACAATTTTTAAAATGCCCTTTATAATAGTCATCAGAATTTTCTCACTTAACGGATCTTATAGGAGTCACTCTAAACTGGGGATGTTCAGGACTAAAGAACTCTGTAGAAGAGTGACAAGCACAATGATTTTAGATTCTACTCACATCAAGGCAGTGATACTCTAGAATGTTTTGTAAATACATTACAGGTGGCCTCCTTGTTAGTCTTCACAGGACCCAAGTAACAACCTGAGGCTATTACTGTTCTTAGAGCTTATTGCTTCTTAAGCCATCTTTCTAAAGTTAAAATGAGCCAACATTTTGCTGCTCAGATCTTGCCTGAAAAGAAAAAAGCTGATAATTTTTCCAATCAGTATACACATTGTGCATACAGGAATTATATAACCACATAGTTATAAATAATTGAAAAAAAGAGTGTTTAAAATCCTTTAAAATTATGCACTCAAGAAAAAGAAAAGGCAACAATCATTGTGTACAGCTATTTCTATTACTGGCCCAACTTTAGACCCTTTTAATAGATGGAGAAGCTGTATACAGTCAACAAAAACAAGACCAGGAGCTGACTGTGACTCAGATCATGAACTCCTTATTACCAAATTCAGACTTAAATTGAAGAAAGTAGGGAAAACTGCTAGACCATTCAGGTATGACCTAAATCAAATCCCTTATGATTATATAGTGGAAGTGAGAAATAGATTTAAGGGCCTAGATCTGATAGATAGAGTGCCTGATGAACTATGGAATGAGGTTCGTGACATTGTACAGGAGACAGGGAGCAAGACCATCCCCATGGAAAAGAAATGCAAAAAAGCAAAATAGCTGTCTGGGGAGGCTTTACAAATAGCTGTGAAAAGGAGAGAGGCAAAAAGCAAAGGAGAAAAGGAAAGATATAAGCATCTGAATGCAGAGTTCCAAAGAATAGCAAGAAGAGATAAGAAAGCCTTCTTCAGTGATCAATGCAAAGAAATTGAGGAAAACAACAGAATGGGAAAGACTAGAGATCTCTTCAAGAAACTTAGAGATACCAAGGGAACATTTCATGCAAAGATGGACTCAATAAAGGAAAGAAATGGTAGGGACCTAACAGAAGCAGAAGAGGTGGCAAGAATACACGGAAGAACTGTACAAAAAAGATCTTCATGACCCAGATAATCATGATGTTGTGATCACTCATCTAGAGCCAGACATCCTGGAATGTGAAGTCAAGTGGGCCTTAGAAAGCATCAGTACGAACAAAGCTAGTGGAGGTGATGGAATTCCAGTGGAGCTACTTCAAATCCTGAAAGATGATGCTGTGAAAGTGCTGCACTCAATATGCCAGCAAATTTGGAAAACTCAGCAGTGGCCACAGGACTGGAAAAGGGCAGTTTTCATTCCAATCCCAAAGAAAGGCAATGCAAAAGAATGCTCAAACTACCACACAATTGCACTCATCTCACATGCTAGGAAAGTAATGCTCAAAATTCTCCAAGCCAGACTTCAGCAATATGTGAACCATGAACTTCCAGATGTTCAAGCTGGTTTTAGAAAAGGCAGAGGAACCAGAGATCAAATTGCCAACATCTGCTGGATCATGGAAAAAGCAAGAGAGTTCCAGAAAAACATCTATTTCTGCTTTATTGACTATGCCAAAGCCTTTGACTGTGTGGATCACAATAAACTGTGGAAAATTCTGAAAGAGATGAGAATACCAGACCACCTGACCTGCCTCTTGAGAAATCTGTATGCAGGTCAGGAAGCAACAGTTAGAACTGGACATGGAACAACAGACTGGTTCCAAATAGGAAAAGGAGTACGTCAAGGCTGTATATTGTCACCCTGCTTATTTAACTTCTATGGAGAGTACATCATGAGAAACGCTGGACTGGAAGAAGCACAAGCTGGAATCAAGATTGCCGGAAGAAATATCAATAACCTCAGATATGCAGATGACACCACCCTTATGGCAGAAAGTGAAGAGGAGCTAAAAAGCCTCTTGATGAAAGTGAAAGAGGAGAGTGAAAAAGTTGGCTTAAAGTTCAACATTCAGAAAACGAAGAGCATGGCATCCGGTCCCATCACTTCATGGGAAATAGACGGGGAAACAGTGGAAACAGTGTCAGACTTTATTTTGGGGGGCTCCAAAATCACTGCAGATGGTGACTACAGCCATGAAATTAAAAGACGCTTACTCCTTGGAAGAAAAGTTATGACCAACCTAGATAGCATATTCAAAACCAGAGACATTACTTTGCCGACTAAGGTCCATCTAGTCAAGGCTGTGGTTTTTCCTGTGGTCATGTATGGATGTGAGAGTTGGACTGTGAAGAAAGCTGAGCGCCGAAGAATTGATGCTTTTGAACTGTGGTGTTGGAGAAAACTCTTGAGAGTTCCTTGGACTGCAAGGAGATCCAACCAGTCCATTCTGAAGGAGATCAACCCTGGGATTTCTTTGGAAGGAATGATGCTGAAGCTGAAACTCCAGTACTTTGGCCACCTCATGCGAAGAGTTGACTCATTGGAAAAGACTCTGATGCTGGGAGGGATTGGGGGCAGTAGGAGAAGGGGACGACCAAGGATGGGATGGCTGGATGGCATCACAGACTCGACGGACATGAGTCTGGGTGAACTCCGGGAGATGGTGATGGACAGGGAGGCCTGGCGTGCTGCAATTCATGGGGTCGCAAAGAGTCGGACACGACTGAGCAACTGAACTGAACTGAACTGAACAGCTTTTTAAAGGATGAAGCAACTTAGCACACAATAGCTTTTAAAGATTGCTACATATTTTTATACACACTGAAAGTGTTAGCCTCTCAATCATGTCCGACTCTGTGATCCCATGGCTTATAGCCTGCCAGGCTCCTCTGTCCATGGGACTCTCCAGGCAAGAATACTGCAGTGGTTTCCATCCCCTTCTCCAGGGGAACTTTCCAACCCAGGGATCAAACCCATGTCACTTACATCTCCTGCACTGGCAGACAGGTTCTTTACACTAGTGCCACCTGGGAAGCCCCTGATACATACACTGCAGCTGCTGCTGCTGCTGCGTCGCTTCAGTCGTGTCCAACTCTGTGCGACCCCATAGATGGCAGCCCACCAGGCTCGTCCGTCCCTGGGATTCTCCAGGCAAGAATACTGGAGTGGGTTGCCATTTCCTTCTCCAATGCATGAAAGTGAATGTGAAGTCGCTCAGTCGTGTCCAGCTGCAGGCTACCAGGCTCCTCCGTCCATGGGATTTTCCAGGCAATAGTACTAGACTGAGTTGCCATTGCCTGCTCCGATATATACACTACCATGTGTAAAATAGCTAGTGGGAAGCTGCTGTATAGCAGAGGGAGCTGAGCTCAATGCTCTCTGATGACCTAGAGGAATGGGATGGGGGCTCAAGAGGGAGAGGATATACGTTTGTTAGTTGCTCGGTCATGTCCAACTCTTTGCGACCCCATGGACTGTAGCCCGTCAGACTCCTCTGTCCATAGAATTCTCCAGGCAAAATACTGGTGTGCATAGCCATTCTCTTCTCTAGGAGATCTTCCCAACCCAGGGATTGAACCCGTGTCTCCTGCATTGTGGGCAAATTCTTTACTGCCTGAGTCAGAAGGGAAGACCAGCTATATATACATACAGATACATATAGCTGATCCACTTTGTTGTACAGCAGAAACTAACACAACTTTGTAAAGCAATTATATTCCAATATAAAAGGTTACTATATGTTTAAATATTACTGTATGCATGAATAAATGCCTTTATATTTTCTCTGCAAGTCAAATCTAAGCATATCATAATCTAGAGCTTAGATTACACTGTAAACTGACTTTCTATTTCCTCTTCTATTTTCATTTGAAATAGGTCTTTTCCAGCCACAGGTTGCCCTTTTTATTTTCCTATGGTGATACTAGATACTTTCTGCTAAGGCAATATACCCTTCCAATAACTTCCTTATACTATGTCTTCTCTAAAAGGATCATTTTTTTCCCATTACAATCTATTATGTTTTTGGGTAGGCACTGTGGCAAAGTCATTCAGAGGCATATCTGTCCTCCATTTTCCATATATACACCACTTCCTTAATAATTTCTACACACATTAACTGGATAGCTTTCAAAAAGAATAAAGCATGTGATGAAGTGCTATTTATTTAACACTCATTACGTATACAGTATATGGGGTCTACAAAACAAATACATAAAATAAAGACAGTTTTGTCCTTCCTTTATACCTTTATAAGGGAAGACACATTTACTTTAAAAGCTATAATGACTGGCCAGATGTAAAGAATGTCTTAAGAGAAATGTCAATAACATCCTATAGAAATTCAGGGGAGAAAAAGTTTACCTAAGATTAGGGAAATCTATTAATTTAGTACTGAAAAATGACGATTCTGATTGACCTTCAGGGAGAGGAGGGGGGATAACATAAGAAAGACAAAAAACACCAGCAATGTATGAGAATCAGTAAATGTTGGAGTTTGGCTGGAATATAAGAAAGGGAGGGGCGGCTGGGAGCTTGAGAAGGTTAAGTCTCCAAGAGGCCTGAAGACCAGGCTTAAACTCTAACTCTGTTCACTAAGCAATAGAGGCTTCCCCAGGGCTGTGACAAAATAAAGTCAGGAAGAGTAAACAAAGCTTAGTCTCTTTTTTTTTCCTTAAAGCTTAGTTTCTTTTGTCTTGTTTGTTTTGGAGGACTGGGTAGGCGGGAAGGGGGGAAATTCCATATTTACTTCAGGCATCAGAAATCACATTTTATTGGGAGTGAAAGGTAGCATACTGAATGACTGTGGAGGGAGCCTTCGCACACATGCCGAAGCCCACAGGACACCAGGGGAGCTATTCCAAGTTGTTTCCGAATATCCAAAGCTCTTAAGTGGGGAGTTAAGTGAGACTTCTCTGTGTTCGGTTCTTTCAGAGCCACACGATTCACGGCCTCTATTTACAACCAAAGCCTATGGTTGCCATGAAATCCCCTTTTTTATCTCTAAAGACTGCTAAGCGTTTCCAATATATCATAGTTCAGGAATTAAACCTTTGTTTCCCAGAGCTAGGCATCCCACTCGGCAGCATGAGGGGATCTTGGAATTTTTAAAAATTAATTTATTTTAATTGGAGGCTAATTACAATATTGTGGTGGTTTCTGCCACAAATTGACATGCATCAGCCACGGGTATACGGGTGTCCCCGCTGTTGGTGCCCATTTCTAACCTCTGTTCAGAACACCCTCAGTACTAGGATTCCCACTGCTGTTGCTATGAGGCCCCCTAGTGCTCATAATGCACAGAGTGACTTCAGAAACATCTTCAGATCAACTGGAATCAATCAGCAGCCCAGGAAAACAATATCATTTTAAGGAACCAAAATGATACTGACGAAACATAAAAGATTCTGTTTTAATGAAGTCATCTTGAATTATGATGCGTCAACTTTCAGAACACAGGCCTAGAAAAGTCTAAGCAATATATGATAATAAAACTATTTTTCAAAATTATGATCTATACTACTATCATTATATTTCACTTTTGATTTCCTGACTTAAACGCTATTTATCGTCTATAACACTCAAAATATTAAAATTTTTAGAGAACAACACATTTTGATTAAGTCTTTTGTAAGGAGAGTTTACCACTTGTATAATTTTTAGAAATAAATTTTAAAAGTGAGATTTTCCTCAAAAACCGATTTATCATATGAAGTATCCGAATATTTAGTCTGTCTCATTATAACAACTGTCATATTTATAGGAACATTCTTCAATGGCTTTAACTGGGGAGACACCCTGGTATTTAGCAGGCAGCTGAGAAATGTGTTACAAATTACTTCACAGTAATTTGAGTACTCAAGGGTGCAAATATACCTTTATCTATTATGGGAACAAGATCTTATATTTGGGTCCTTGATCATTTATTGTCTTCTACCTTACAATATGCAGACACATCTTATCTTCCAAAAGAGAATTTTCCTTGAATATACTTCATCTTAATGAGTATTGCTTTTTTATATCACTCATTAAATAATGTAAGGTAATTTTATATACTAAATGAAGCTTCTCTTGATATCTCCAAAGGTAGCAGAAAATCACGGCCTTGGTTAGGTTAAAGCTCTTTCTTTAGTTCAAACACATTTATCTGAGATTCTGACTTCTTCAAATCAAATGTACTTTTAGACTTATTCTAAAGTACAGCATAAATCTGTCTAGAATCCACGAAAATATATGAGGATATGTGAATATATGTTTGCTCCTGGCTTGGCTGATAAACTACCTTTCTCTCTCTTTTTGTATTACTGTGGGTTTATATTTTCTTTTAATTTTTTAAAAAATTTGGCATCTAAAAAAATGAAACTACAATCAACTTTTAGCTCTAAATGTATGTTCACAAATCATATACATTTACATTGACAATAGCTCCAGAGTATAAATTTGCATTAAAACAATTCATTAGATTCTATAAATACCCAATAACTATTATCAGGAATTGCAGGTATAAGTTAACTTCAAATTCCCACAACACTCAGGCTAATTTTCATGGTGATTTTTCAGCTGCTATTATTAATTGCCACACTGGTTTCTGATATGGGGGAAAATCACTAAATTTCAAGCACAAACTTATGCTCTGCGACAACAGTGCAACATGTTTCAGAATCCTGTGGGTTGATGCCTCAGTGCTACATATTCAGAGGAGAGAATTCAAAGACTATGATAGACTTGCATTCAACCTTTCTACAAACAGTGAGTAATACACATAACCTCTATGACCCTCAGTTTTCTCATCTGAAATCAGAGATGATATTCCTTATCTTTTAGAGTGTTAGATTCTTTATGAAGAGAAGAAGGATGTGAGAACCGCAACATATAGTAGGTGTACAGCAAGTAGCAGTGATTGTTCTAATCAGCCTCAACCACAGTTCCAACACAGATGAAGGCCACCGTGAGTCATGATAATGCTGCAACAATATTTATTTAAAGAGACTTTGAATAATGCATTATATTTAATTTCAGGTCAACTTACCAAGACAGGAGTACAAACCCTGACTTATCCAAGCTAATATGGCAAGAGTTATAAGGTCACCAAAACTAGCAGCAATGGGTGTAGCAACATTATCAGGGTTTATACCAGTCTTCTTTGAGCCAACGATAACCCCAACCATTATTATTCCTAGGAAAAAAAAAGTTAATTACTTTTTGTGCTATGGTTTAAAGAAAATCCATTCCCCAAAATACTGAAGTACACACACTAGACAAATAGCACATCAATTCCCGTTAGGCTGCTTAGATAAGCTGACTAAAGCAAACAAAACATTTCACTTGAATGTTTTGGTAAAGTGTCTTTCAACAAATTCCAAGTAGGGATCACAAAAGATGTGAGAAGTTCAATGTTGCATTTAGAGACCTGAAAGGCTACGGTAAAATAACATTAAAGTTTCCAATTTAGTAACATGCATTCTTGGATGTAATGCATTCATGTGTACAAAGCCAAAGATTTTATTTTAACCCTCAAATAAAGTATGAAAATGTCAAAGAAAGGTGAGTTATATTTACACAGATAGCAACTGAGAAGGATGCCAACAAAACCAGATTTGTTTATATAGAGGTAGCCAGAAATGCTTGCCCCATTTTTTATTAAAAAGTGTTGAAGTATTAGGAAGAGAAGAGTAATTAAATTTTGAACATTGGAGGTCAGAATACAAGAAGCAGTCTTTGTAAAGGATATTCTTAAACTCCAAACTTTCTGTCTATAAACCTACAACAACAGAAGATGAAAATGTGACTGGGTTCTTGTACATTTAAATCCTCATATTCTTGAATACAGAAATGGGAGGAAAATGGTAACATCATATCTATACCATACTGGACAGATTTTCTCATGCCAGCATATTAAGAGGATGCAGTACAGAGAAAATTTAAGATTAGTTAATTTACATGCTAAGCATAAATTAAATCCTTGCTTAAGGTCACACAGCTTATAACAGTTTTTTTCCTACTACCTGTAAGGCCAAAATTATTAAAAGTATAAATTCTGTCTTGGTTCAATGCCTCACATCTTTTTCTGGAGGCTTTTTCAATCTATGGACTTATCTTTTCCATAATATCATTGTAAACAGAAAAAAAAATAGCAGAAAAACATTTAAATGTATATTACAATAATCATTCAAGATGTGATCATATAATTTTTTTTTCAAAATTAGTACATTTAAAGGTCAATGTGGAAAGTTCTCCTATGACAGAATGCTATTTATAATTTCAGCTGAAAACAAGTTATTTTGCCATCATGGACCAGGGGAAAGAGTTGAGAGATAAGAAACAGGTTTTAATTCTGATTTTTCTGTTAATAAGCTGATGAAATTATACAAGCCAACTGACCTAAGTCAGTTTTCTCACCTACAAAAGGTGGTTCAATACCATCTGCTCTACATATATAAAGGTCAAGTTACTATAAAAGTGGAATACACATTATTTAAAATGAAGGTGTAGACTTATATTTTTTAAATCTGAATTTTAAAGTTTTAAAAATCCCAGGCAATACAGATACTTGTTAGTCTGAAATTTTTTAAATAATTCTTTCTAAATAAAACTAGAGGGAAAACAGAAGCAATTGAGTCTAAAGTAACCCGTGGTGGATTCATGTCAATGTATGGCAAAACCAATACAGAATTGTAAAGTAAAATAAATAAATAAATAAAATAAAGTAATAGTGTTAATGTTTTAACACTTTTTCTTATCAGAAATCAATTTTCCAATAGCATAACTTCACTCCGCTTTACCCATGTTAACATCAGTCAATTCCAGTAATTCTATATAAAGATAAGATACTACCCTTGGTATAATTTGAGTACTAAAACAAAATGCTTGAAAATATTTTTGTAGCCAGGTCTTAATTTTAATAAGAGCTTCTAAATTATTAGAAAAGAAAGAAAGTGAAGTCGCTCAGTTGTGTCTGACTCTTTCCAACCTCACGGACTGTAGCCTGCCAGGCTCCTCCACCCACAGTATTTTCTAGGCAAGAATACTGGAGTGGGTTGCCATTTCCTTCTCCAGAGGAATCTTCCCAACCCAGGGATCGAACCCGGGTCTCCTGCATTGCAGGAAGACGTCTTCTTTACAGTCTGAGCCACCAAATTATCAGAATCTAACCCCAAAAGTTACCTTCATTGTATGAGATCACCTGATATGAGAGTATTCCATTTTTAACCTTGCTGGTGATATAAAATGAGAAGATGGCAATTATAAATAAAAATTAACAAGTCTTTATGATTATGATTCCATAATCTAGTTCTCCAGTGTGAAGTTCATATAAATAAATCAATATAAAAATGGTATCCCAACTAAAAACGTCTGGCTCTTTAACATTCTATAGCCAACAATATGCTCTGTTAAGCATATGGTTATACTTCTACTGCTACAGAAACAGTAAAGGAATTTTTTTTGAAATCTGAAACTTCAAAAAATTTTAATGGAGGGACAGCTTTTGAAATCTAGAATTCCTGGAATACTTGTTACTCAAATGACAAGCTAGCATGATTTCCAGAAAGGAGCTTCTCAATTCATTTAACTTACAGAGACAAAATCTCTAGGCTATTTTCCTGGTCTTGTTTGGGAGCTGTACCAGGAGACCTAAAGCCAAGACAGAACCTTAGAAAGCTTGCTCTGTATGCTAAGGTTTACATGCGATACATATAAATATATCTGAAATAAGCTATTTGAAAAGCTGTAGGTAACTTTTCTCTGTTTTTTTAAAATAATGAAAAAATATCAGTTAAGTAGAAATAGCTAACATGGAAAATGAATAATTAGAAAGCAGAGACTGCAGAGGAGACACTGACAGATTTACTTACCCTGTAGGAGCGATGCAATGAAGGCAGTTGCTACACTGCTAGAGCACAAAAGTATGGAATGATCAAGGTAGTATTTTCCCTCTGGAATCCAGCCCAATATAATTGCTGCCACAGCTGCTAGGAAGCCAACTACTGTTGCTTGAACCTTAAAAAAATATTTAATAAAACCCAACTGAATTATTCATCGAGAAAACACATTTTTTTTTTATGATGTCAATAGGCATATAAGGAGTCAAAAGAAAGTATTATATACGGTAACTGAGTTGCCTTACCTTTTGAAGAAGCTACTACATTTTAGTTTTACTATTGCCTAAGCTAGTGGGTTCTCAAAGTGCTCTGATCTGGTAGCAGTGGGTATGGAATGGGGTTTAGGGATGTATTTTTAACAAGCATCTTAAGTGACTTTGGTGGTGAAATCCATAGATCATCTAAGAAAATACCAACCTTAAGACTGAAAAGTACCCAATCCACGTAGCTTAAGTCTGACTCTTGAGGCAATATTGGCAGGAGATTGAATTCTATAATCAAATGATAAGGGTTTCATTCCTAGCTATACCACTTAATCTTGTGGTAAGTTATTCAACAAGCATTAATTTAGGATCTACTATATACAAGGTACTATGCTTGGTGTTAGGCTACAACAGTGGTCAAAACAACTTTACTCCATGCTGTCACAGAGCTCCTGGTCAAAAAAATAACTTCACAAATAGCTATTAAAACTTCAGCTCCTAACCTGAAAAATGGTAATATTGAACATGGAAGGGTTATTTTTGTATTTAAATGAATTACATGAATATATAAAGTACTTTCCACAGTGGTAGCACAAAGCAACCCTCAAAAAAAAAAAAATTTAAAAAGTCACACTGTGAACTCTTAGAATCACGTTAGACTAAGGCTAGAACCAAAAGAAACCCTAAAGGCACCTCTAGTTCACTTATTCTTATTGTGTCTGTGTCATGGACTCCTTTGACAATCTGGTGAAAGTTTTATTGATTCTTCTCTCCATGAAAACACAAACGTAGTCAAAATTTTGAGCAGAATTTCTGTGTGCTCAGAGATTCTCTGAAGCTAATCCATGTACTGAAATCCAGGGCTCCAGGTGAAAAACCCAAGTATTCTGATTTTGTCATAGAGTAAATTAATGGAAAAGCCAGACTAGCAAGTTCAGATAGCCTGGATTCCAGCCCCAGATCTTTCATTGGGGCAGATTTAGTGCTGAGAGGCAAGCTGCAAGCATCACTATGATAGTATCAGTTGTTAAGATACTTCGGCATTCTGTTCCTGGTTCAGTTCAGTTCAGTCGCTCAATCATGTCCGACTCTTTGTGACCCCATGAACTGCAGCATGCCAGGCCTCCCTGTCCATCTCCAGCTCCCGGAGTCCACTCAAACCCATGTCCATTGTGTTGGTGATGCCATCCAACCATCTCATCCTCTCTCGTCCCCTTCTCCTCCTGCCCTCAATCTTTCCCAGCATCAGGGTCTTTTCAAATGAGTCAGCTCTCCACATCAGGTGGCCAAAGTATTGGAGTTTCAGCTTCAACATCAGTCCTTCCAATGAACACCATCTGGTGTTCCCTAGTTCTGTATTTCATTTCCAAGAAACAAAAACTCTGCATTTTATTTCTAAGAAAAACCTGTATTTCCCATCTGGTATTGACCATCTGGTGATGTCCATGTGTAGAATCTTCTCTTGTGTTGTTGGAAGAGGGTGTTTGCAATGACCAGTGCATTTTCTTGGCAAAACTCTATCAGTCTTTGCCCTGCTTCATTCCGCATTCCAAGACCAAATTTGCCTGTTACTCCAGGTGTTTCTTGATCTGCTTTAGGATGGACTGGTTGGATCTCCTTCCAGTCCAAGGGACTCTCAAGAGTCTTCTCGAATACCACAGTTCAAATGCACCAATTCTTCAGTGTTCAGCTTTCTTTATAGTCCAACTCTCACATCCATACATGACTACTGGAAAAACCATAGCCTTGACTAGACAGACCTTTGTGGACAAGGAAATGTCTGATACTGGATAGTAAACAATGTATGTAAAAGTGATAAAATTAATAATTTAAATTCTAATACTGTGACTCCAAGGTTTTTCTTAGAAATAAAATGCAGAGTTTTTGTTTCTTGGAAATGAAATACAGAACTAGGGAGCCTATGGAAGACATTGTAACACACAAACAGCTGAGAAAAAGAAGTCCTATTGTGTAAACCTGCAAAGGAAACACCCAATCGTACCCAAGAGAAGAGCAAACTCTAGGTTAAGGAGGAGCTGGGGAGGTTAACAGCAGTCATGGGCCTAAATAGACATGAACACAGGATACACCTATCCTGGTGAGGGAATGACTCTTCAATGAGATTGGGAACTCTGGGGTTCCCAATAAATAAATAAATAAATACCTACTTTACTTGACAATTTATGGACAGGTTAAGGTGGCCACTGTGTACAACTGTGAAGAAATTCTGTGATGGTCATCTGCTTGGGATCCCATTTAATAGTCAGAAGAACACGCACACCAGCTAATGCCAGCATGAGGTGCCTCTGTCCGTCTCATCCTTCCCTACCCATCCCCTCCACAGCCAGGCTCAAGTCAGAGGAGCTCTGCCAGCCTGCCCTGCTCCCCCAGCCAGCTGTCTACTCCCTCACAAGCTGGAGCAGATAAAGCTTCAGAGATGGCACCACTGTCACCCCCCACCTGACCTTATTTTCTTCTCCCCTCTGCTTTTGTCTACAGGTAACTAGCCTCCAACCAGTTGCTGCCTCACTGGCTTATACCAGCTGGGTCCTGATGAGCCTGTGTGGGGTTCCCCGTTTCTCATGCATCCTTGGTGGAGTGAGACAAAGACACAGACTTCAGGCTGTGGCAACTATTATGATAGGATCAGTGAAACCCCAGCCATCTCTAGCTCTCATTCTGACCAACAGTTACGGAAGAGAGGATGGCAAGGGAAGGGTGGAGACTAAGAGTGAAAGGAAAAGTTAAAAGCAGAGATGGGGACTCTCCTGGTGGTCCAGTGGTTAAGAATCCGCCTGCCAATGCCGGGGACAGGGGCTCCATCCCTGGTCTGGGAAGATCCCACATGCTGACGAGTGCCTAAGCCCGTGAGCCACGACTACTGACGTCTGCACGCCTAGAGCCTGTGCTCTGCAACAAGAGAAACCACTGCAATGCAAAGCCCGTGCACCGCAACTAGAGAGGAGCTCCCACTTGCTGTAAATAAAGAAAGCCCACACAGCAATGAGGACCCAGCACAGCCATAAATAAATAAATAAAAATTTTTAAAAAGGATGAGCGCTTCTTAAGAAAATAAAAGCAGAGGTGGAAAATTATTAGAATAATTTATAATCTAACTCATGTTACTTAGTAGAGTTTAGGGTACTTAAAGAATAAAATAGGATATATTTTCAAATTTTCATTTATTAATTTATAAGTAGCCTACTGGTTGTTGGATATATTGGTTATTACTCCAGCATAGATTCCTATAGTTTCAAGCTGAAAAGGATCTTGGGTATCTCTAGTGCAATACTATGGAAATGAAGAGGAAAATGAAACACGGAAGAAAGGCTAAATTAACAAACATTATATAGCTGGTGATTGCTAGAGCTGAGACTAGATTTCAAATTTTCTTGTCTCTAACCCTGTGATCTTAGAAACACAGATACCTTTTAAAAGCCTATATCCCCAAATTGCCTTTATTTTTTTGTCTTTGAACATTACATGAAAGTTCTTTTTTGCAACCACGTTCTCAACATTATCTCTGAGTTGACCTAACATTAAAATTAGTTGAGCCAGACTTCTCCAATGGTCTAGTGGTTATAACTCTGTACTTCCAATGCAGGGGGGCACAGGTTTGATCCCTAGCAGGGGAACTAAGAACCCACATGCTGCACAGCGCAGCCAAATTAAAAAAAATTTTTTTTTAATTAGTAAGCACTTCATAAACTCAGATTTGCTAAAGAGGTGCTGGGGGCTGCCATCTTGTGTCTTGGGGATAGCAGCAGGTAGTGGGAAAGAAAGAGATATTCCCCTGAGATTAGAAAGACCTGTAGATAATCTATATATAATTGACAATTTAATGTGCTCATTTGTATTAACACTGATAATATTAACAAATTAAGGAAAATTCAGCTTACACATCCTATCATATATAAATGAGCAAAATTTAATTAGAGGATTTACTTTTAAAAAGTCAAAGAAAAATAGCATCTAAGCAATGAAGTGCTACATATTTATTTGTACACATATTAACTCAAATTCTGGCTCTATTACATATGGGAGAAAATATTTTTTATATTTACTCTATATTTTGTATGTTATACATTTTCCATATTTAGAAAAATCTAATGTTTCTAGAAAAAGAAAACTTTCAGAAGTTATCCATTTATTCTATCATTTGTTTATAAATATATGTGTATGTATACCCATACACATATCACTTACCTGTTTTAAAGCCAAGTTGCCAATTATTAGGTTCCACTTTTCAATGGGTGAATCCATCTTCCCAATGTTTACCTGTTAAAATGAATATTTTCATGTATCACTGAGTAAGCTATATGCCCTTTATTCTGCTTAAATAGCATATTAAGTATTAAAGCCAAAAACAATTCTTTGGTATATCTGATGAGCTTATACTGATATTAACTATAATTCTAAATTCACTACAAGTCTTTTATTTCATATTTAGCTTGCCTGAGATGTTTAGAAAAAAAATTTTTAACTTAATTCCTAACTCAAAAGAACCAGTTAGCATTGTCCACCTGGCCTCCGTTATCTTACAACTAACATCAAGTATCATCCTAATATGTTAAATTTTGTCTACTAAGGCCCAACATAAATAATTACATAATTTTGAGATGCTAGCATTTAATTCCACATCATGAAACTTATGCATTGACCAAAAAACCAGATGTAAATAAATAATTCATATAATTTATGTTTGAGTCATAATTGAGTCAAAATTATCAATAAAAAATTCATGTTGTTCACATAGGAATGTTGATAATGTATCTCACTATTAAAATGTATATATCTATTGGCTAAATGGAAGAATATTCTCCAGAAATTAATATTTTATTCACACATTCAATTGCTCTGTAAGCTAAATCATACTTTTCAACAACTTAGGATTCAAAAAACATATATCCAAACCTGACAGTTTTTCTAATGCAGTCATTTGGAAAGCAATAAGCAATTATTATTAAAAATTCACTGAGCCAAGTTTCAATTATTCATTATATGGTTGGTTATTGAAGACACATGAATGGGTAAAGTAGCAGATACATAAGGGTAATTATTTATGGGTAGTTAACCATGGACAAACCACAGTTTAGCTCACTGGTTTCAAACCAACAGGTTAAGTGCCACATCAACATTCCGTTTCAATCTGGAAAACAGATTCTGTTCTCTAACTTCACTTTTGACTGTTGTCTCAAAGTATCAAGCAAATGCACATATTAAGATTTTTCAGTGTTTCAGAATAATTATTCTTGCTCTCTTTACTTGGATGATTTGCTTCCTAAGCCCAGAAGTCTGAATTATTCATAAAACTTGTGTTTGTAGCTCTGAGTCTCTGCTCTAGTGAATACAGTATAAGTGAAGTGAAAGTAAAGTCGCTCAGTCATGTCCGACTCTTTGCGACCCCATGGACTGTAGCCCACCAGACTCCTCAGTCCATGGAATTTTCCAGGCAAGAGTACTGGAGTGGGGTGCCATTTCCTTCTCCAGGGCATCTTTCCAACCCAGGGCTTGAACCCGGGGCTCCCGCACTGCAGGCAGACGCTTTACCGTCTGAGCCACCAGAGAAGCCCTATAAAGTATAAGCCATGTTTAAAGGGTGGACCTATCTCAGGTTTAGTGTTTAAGAAACAGGTATAAGAGAAACTCGTGTTATTTGTAATAACTTTTAGAAAGATGTCTACAGGTATAGGAAGCAATCTTAAATGATTCCATGAAAAAGTACAAGATGTCAAGACTTCAGAACCCCTTGATGATCAATGGAGACACATTCATTACAGTCTAGGAAAACAGAAAAAATAAGTAAACAAATAAGAAAAACTGGTTTGAGAAGCTTCATTTGTATTCTTTGCTTCCCCTCAATGGATCTTACAGATGCTAACAAGAGTGTTAGAGTAATCAATGTTAAAAAAAACTTGTAAGGATTACTTTCAAAAAACTTGTAGATATTACTTTCTAAAAGGTAAATTTTAAAAGGAGTTAAGAAATATTTAGATGGTTATTTTAAATGGGAGAAATAAAATGGACACTTATTGGATGAAAACAAGATCTGATCTCACTGCACTGTGCTGTGCTCAGTGCCCTCAGTCGTATCTGACTCTTGGTGATCCTATGGACTGCAGCCCACCAGGCTCCTCTGTCCATGGGACTCTTCAGGCAAGAGTACTGGAGTGGGTGGCCATGCTCTGCTCCAGGGGGTCTTCCCAACCCAGGGATCGAACCCACGTCCACTGCATCTCCTGCATTGCAGGCAGACTCTTTACTGCTGAGCCACTGGGGAAGCCCCTTACTATACTACCCTCAGGTTAAATGGGCCAAAAGGGACCCCTCCCTCTAGTCCCTAATATTAAAAGCCACACAAGTCTTTTCTACTTACCCCAGTTTTAAAATATATATATTTAAGGGGCTAGAAAAATTTACCCTGAGATATATGACTAGCAATTATTTGCAGCAACAGTTAGGCCAAAGAGCATGACCTCCTCGGCTTAATCCCACTCTGGGGATTCCAGAATTCTTAAGTAGGTAGAATAGACAAGAAACAAAAGAAAAACTTTTAAACTCCTCCTCTAAGATCAAAGATTGTTGACTGGATCCCAGTGAAATTTAAAGTTAAGGGTGGGGTTCCCAGGTGGTGATAGTGATATAATCCACTCACCAATACAGGGGATGTAAGAGACACAAGTTCGATCCTTGGGATGGGAAGATACTCTGGAGTAGGAAATGGCACCCCACTCCAGTGTTCTTCCATACACAGAGGAGCCTGGTGGGCTACAGTCCATGTAGCTGCTAAGACGTGACTGAGCAACTGAGCACAGGAAAAGATAAGGAGGTGAGAGCTCTCACACTGGTCGCACAGGGTCAGACACGACTGGTCAGAATGGCCATCACTAAAAAGCCAACCAATAACCAATGCTGGAGAGGGTGTGGAGAAAAGGGAAGCCTCTTACACTGTTGGTGAGAATGTAAATTGGTACTGTCACTATGCAGAATAGTATGGAGGTACCTCAAAAAACTAAATATAATTACTGTATGATCTAGCAATCCCATTCCTGAGCATATATCCAGGAAAAATTATAATTTGAAAAGATACATGCACCATTATATTTACAGCAGCACTATTCACAATAGCCAAGACAGGGAAACAACCTAAATACATGTCTATGGACAGATGAAGGGATAAAGAAGATGTAACGGAACACTACTCAGCCATGAAAAAGAATGAACTAGTGCCATTTGCAGCCACATGGATGCAACTAGAGATTATCATACTAAGTGAAGTAAGTCAAACAGAGAAAGAGAAATCCTATAATATCACTTATATGTTGAATCTAAAATACAATACAAATGAACATATCTATGAAACAGAGACTCATAGACCTAGAGAACAGACTTGCAGTTGCCAAGGGGAAAGGAGTACAGGGTGGGGGATGGATTTGGAGTTTGGAACTAACAGTTACAAACTATTACATATAGAATGGATAAACAACAAGAAAACTATATTCAATATCCTATAATAAACCATAATGGAGAAGAATATGAATAAACCATGAGAAAAATTATGATTCTATTTATATGAAATTCTAAAAAAGTAACTGAAAGAACAGAGATTACTTGAGGTCAGAGGGATTACCTGGCAGCTGAATTAACAGCAAAAGCACACCAGGGTGAGAAAAATGTTCTGTACCTTGTTGATGGTGGTAGATACATATTTAATATATTTGTCAAAACTCATCAAATTATATAGTTAATATGTACATGTATTATTAGATGTAAACTGTACTTCAATGAATTTAACTTTTATAAAGACAGTTTCATACAACAGCAATTGCTTTTATGCTCTTCAATAACATTTATATTCCCACTACCTGGTTTGGTCAAGTATTAAAACTTTTACCATATATAGTATACTAATATATCACACATATGTTTAACAAAAAAGATCTTAATGACTCAGATAACCATGATGGTGTGATCACTCACCTAGAGCCAGACATCCTGGAATGTGAAGTCAAGTGGGCATTAGGAAGCATCACTATGAACAAAGCTACTGGAGGTGATGGAATTCCAGCTGAGTTATTTCACAACCTAAAAGATGATGCTGTGAAAGTGCTGTGCTCAATATACCAGCAAATTTGGAAAACTCAGCAGTGGCCACGGGACTGGAAAAGGTCAGCTTGCATTCCAATCCCAAAGAAAGGCAGTGCCAAAGAATGTTCAAACCATACAACTGTACTCATTTCACATGCTAGCAAAGTAATGCTCAAAATTCTCTAAGCTAGGCTTCGATAGTAGGTGAACCAAGAACTTCCATATTCATTTTAGAAAAGACACAGGAACCAGAGCTCAAATTGCCAACATCTGTTGGATCATGGAAAAAGCAACAGAATTCCAGAAAAACATCCACTTCTGCCTCATTGACTACACTAAAGCCTTTGACTATGTGGAACACAAACTGGAAAACTGTGGAAAATTCTTAGAGATGGGAATAACAGACCATCTCACCTGCCTCCTGAGAAACCTGTATGCAGGTCAAGAAGGAACAATTAGAAACTGACATGCAACAACGCACTGCTTCCAAACTGGGAAAGGAGTATATCAAGGCTGTATATTGTCACCTTGCTTATTTAACTTATATGCAGAATACATCACGTGGAATGCCAGGCTGGATGAAGCACAAGCTGGAACCAAGATTGCCGGGAGAAATATCAATAACCTCAGGTAAGCAGAAGATCCCATCCTAATGGCAGAAAGCAAAGAGGAACTAAAGAGCATCTTGATGAAGGTGAAAGAGGAGAGTGAAAAAGCTGGTTTAAAACTCAACATCCCAAAAAGCAAAGATCATGGCATTTGGTCCCATCATTCCATGGCAAATAGATGGGGAAACAATGAAAACAGTGACAAGTTTTATTTTCATGGGCTCCAAAATCACTGCAGATGGTGACTGCAGCCATGAAATTAAAAGACGCTTGCTCCTTGGAAGAAAAGCTATGACAAACCTAGACAGCATATTAAAAAGCAGGGATATTACTTTGCCAAGAAAGGTCTGTCTAGTCAAAGCTATGGTTTTCCCAGTAGTCATGTATGGATGTGAGCTGCATCATAAAGAAGGCTGAGCACCAAAGAATTGATGCTTTTGAACTGTGGTGTTAGAGAAGACTCTTGAGAATCCCGTGGACTATAAGATCCAACCAGTCAATCCTAAAGGAAATCAACCTTGAATATTCATTGGAAGGACTGATGCTGAAGCTGAAGCTCCAATACTTCAGCCACCTGTTGCAAAGAACTGACTCATTGGAAAAGACCTTGATGCTGGGAAAGATTGAAGGCAGGAGGAGAAGGGGACAACAGAGGACGAGATGGTTGGATGGCCTCATCGACTTAAGGGACATGAGTTTGAGCAAGCTCAGGGAGATGGTGAAGGACAGGGAAGCCTGGCATGCTTCAGTTCATGGGGTCGCAAAGAGTCAGACATGACTGAGCAACTGAACAACAATGACCACAGCAACGTTTAACATCATTATATAGTCAGATATCCAAGACTCAATTTATGATGTCTTCAACCTTTTCCTCTCATTTTTTCCGAGTGAATAATTTCTACCGATTTATCTTCAAGTTCATGAATTCTTTCTTCTGCTCTCACCAATCTGATACATTCACTCATTAAGACACATTTGTTTAATTCTTTGAACATTTTTTCCTTTAGTTCTTTGAACACATTTATATTAGCTGCTTTGGAAGATTTTGTTAAATCCAACATCTGGGCCCACTTTGAGTCACTTCCTGTTGACTGAATATGAATCACATTTTTGGGTTTGGTTTCTTTCCACTAGTGATTTCAGTCAAAAAATAGACAGTATAATAATGTGTTATAACAACTCTGGATAATGTTATGTTCTGCTGAGGATAATTGGATTTTCCTTCTAATAGGCAGTTAATTGGTCTAGACTCAAACTGCAAACCACTGTCTCTTCTACAAGGTACAGCAGTTCATATCTCTGCTTGGTTCTTTCAGCTACCAAATACTGCTTTTCAGCTCAGCATTTGGGGAGGGTTTCTCCTCATCTATGTAGTTTAATGGTCAGAACTAATGCTCAGATTTTGGGGCTTATCATCTTTGCAGTTCTCTTGCTGCTGGAATTTCCCCATAAACTTCTACCTGCTCTGTCAGCTTCAAGCTCTGTTATCTGATAATTCATGCCACCAAAACTTCAACTTTCTGCCACGATAGGTATGCATAATAACAGAAGGCACTTAGTCAAAAAATGCAAAACCTCAAATTTTAGCCAGTATATTTGTCTTTCAAGTATAGGATGCTTCACGTTTTTGCCTGCTTTTGTTCTTTTTTTTTCTTTTGCCAGACTCCTTAACCTTTGCCACCTCAAGTTGGGAAGACTATGGGTTTTCTACCACATGAGATTGGGGAATTCCACCAAGAAAAAGAAGCCACAAATTTTGCCATTCTTACCCACTGCAGTTATGGTCTCTTAAGGGAACATTTCATGCAAAGATGGGCTCAATAAAGGACAGAAATGGTAGGGACCTAAAAGAAGCAGAAGATATTAAGAAGATGTGGCAAGAATACACAGAAGAAAGAACTGTACAAAAAAGATCTTCACAACCCAGATAATCACGAAGGTGTGACCACTCACACTCACCTAGAGCCAGACATCCTGGAATGTGAAGTCAGGTGGGCCTTAGGAAGCATCACTACGAAAAAGCTAGTGGAAGTGATGGAATTCCAGTTGAACTATTTCAAATTCTAAAAGATGATGCTGTGAAAGTGCTGCCTCAATATGTCAGCAAATTTGGAAAACTCAGCACTGGCTACAGGACTGGAAAAGGGCAGTTTTCATTCCAGTCCGAAAGAAAGGTAATGCCAAAGAATGCTCGAACAACCGCACAATTGCACTCATCTCACATGCTAGTAAAGTAATGCTCAAAATTCTCCAAGCCAGGCTTCAGCAATACGTGAACCATGAACTTCCAGATGTTCAAGCTAGTTTTAGAAAAGGCAGAGGAACCAGAGATCAAATTGCCAACATCTGCTGGATCATGGAAAAAGCAAGAAAGTTCCAGAAAAACATCTATTTCTGCTTTATTGACTATGCCAAAGACTTTGACTGTGTTAATCACAATAAACTGTGGAAAATTCTTACAGAAATCGGAATACCAGACCACCCGACCTGCCTCTTGAGAAACCTGTATGCAGGTCAGGAAAAAACAGTTAGAACTGGACATGGAACAACAGACTGGTTCCAAATAGGAAAAGGAGTACGTCAAGGCTGCATATTGTCACCCTGCTTATTTAACTTCTATGCAGAGTACATCATGAGAAACACTGGGCTGGAGGAAGCACAAGCTGGAATCAAGATTGCTGGAAGAAATATCAATAACCTCAGATATGCAGATGACACCACCCTTATGGCAGGAAGTGAAGAAGAACTAAAGAGCCTCTTGATGAAAGTGAAAGAGGAGAGTGAAAAAGTTGGCTTAAAGCACAACATTCAGAAAACGAAGATCATGGCATCCGGTCCCATCACTTCATGGGAAATAGATGGGGAAACAGTGGAAACAGTGTCAGACTTTATTTTTTGGCAGGCCCCAAAATCACTGCAGATGATGATTGCAGCCAGGAAATTAAAAAAGACACTTGCTCCTTGGAAAGAAAGTTATGACCAACCTAGACAGCATATTAAAAAGCAGAGACATTACTTTGCCAACAAAGGTCCATCTAGTCAAGGCTATGGTTTTTCCAGTAGTCATGTATGGATGTGAGAGTTGGACTATAAAGAAAGCTGAGCACTGAAGAGCTGATGCTTTTCAACTGTGGTGTTGGAGAAGACTCTTGAGAGTCCCTTGGACTGCAAGGAGATCCAACCAGTCCATCCTAAAGCAGATTAGTCCTGGGTGTTCATTGGAAGGGCTGATGTTGAAGCTGAAACTCCAATACTTTGGCCACCTGATGTGGAGAGCTGACTCATTTGAAAAGACCCTGATGCTGGGAAAGATTGAGGGCAGGAGGAGAAGGGGACGACAGAGGATGAGATGGTTGGATGGCCTCACCAACTCGATGGACATGGGTTTGGGTGGACTCTGGGAGTTGGTGTTGGACAGGGAGGCCTGGCGTGCTGTGGTTCATGCGGTTGCAAAGAGTCGGACATTACTGAGCGACTGAACTGAACTGACCTGAAGGGTAAACTCTAGTTTCTAGTTGTTTTTGTAGGCTTTCAATAATCTACAAATAACCTATCATTGTGATTTTATAACTGTTATTCTCTGAGAAGGTTCACAACTGAATTGGGAACACTATTAGAATGTTACATGGTTGAAATATTTGATAATAAAACTTAATATGGTAAAATACACACACACCCTAATATCTTCTGTATTGTCAGGGGTGACACATATGGTTATAATCTTGATTGTGATGATGGTTTCACAGGTACATACTATGTATTAAAAACTCATCAAACTGAAGACTGAATTTGTCTGGTTTCTTGTACATTGATTATACCTCAAAAAAGCTATAAAGAAGAGGAGAGAGCTTAAAAATCTAGTTGATTAAAACAGTTCTTGATTAAACTTAAGCAGTTCTACTCCACAAAATTATGACTATGGGTTAGTAGTTATAACTTAAGAAACATATCTTAAAATTAAGAACTATTAATAATAGGAATTTGCATTCTTACTTGTATCTAACAGTGAGGGTATGACAATAACACATAAAATTTAGAATTATGCAAATTTAGGAAAAAATACTGAGACTGTAACAGTACCTACATTAGGTCAGAGTTATTAGTGTCATTATTGGGGACTTTCTTTTTTAATTTAGAAGTTTTACAGTTTGAATGGAAAGTCTAGTGTTAAATTATTATGGAAAGAGGTTTTTTCCAACTTCATATGCCTCCACTGGAATGTAAGCTCAAAGAAGGCAGGAACATTTTCCAGTTTGTTTATTACAGATTCCCTAGCACACGGAGCACTGCTTGGCATATAGAAAAGGCTCAAAAATATTTTTTCAATTAATGAATTTAAAAGGTAGAATGTTTCAACATAACTTCAGAGAACCAAGGTTTGAGGCAACAAAAATAACAATTTGCTCCCAGAAAATAGTTTTAAAAGCTTAAAAAAAAACCCCTACTATCATTAGGACAGTGAATATCATTCCTGACTCTTTAGTATTCAGAAGCAGAAAATTTTAGACCTCAGATAACAGAACTTAAACTCAGCAATTTATAGAATCACTGTACTTGGTTTATTTCTCAATTACATTTATAAGAATATCTACTCTAACATATATCTACTGTTGAAAAGATAAAAATCTAGGAAAACATTTTCAAGTTAATCATTATACCTTTAGAGAGAAATTTTGACTAACGTAAGGAGGGTGAGATAAAGTCGATTTGGATTCACTGTTATGAAATCTCCCTTGTTGAAACAGGAAATCTATTTTATTGGAATATCTTTTTTTATCTGTGAACATTTAATCTTTAGCTTTATAAAACAACAAATTTTATATACAACTGACCTTCAACAGATGGGGTGAGCAGGCTGTATCTGATATCTTGTGTTTTAAATTCTCTATCTTTATAGGCCTTTCTTAAAATCCTATAAGTTCATTTAACCTATTTCTATTGCAGACAATCATAAAAATGAGAAAAGACTATTTCATGGAGCAAAAGATTATAGTAATCGTGGACTAGCCTTCTACAGCTATAATGATTTTAATCCTACTTTCACAAATGAAAATAAATAGATCATAGAAAAATTATAAAATGTATAGAAGAATTATATTTTGACCACAGATGGAAGAGGTAACTTTCAACTAGTGCTTGTTTTAAGTTAAAAAAATTATATTCGTCCAACCTTCTTCCTGGAACCAGCGAGTACAGTCAGCAGTCTGCTACAGCATCCCAATTACAGACAACAGGCAACCAAATTAAGGTGGTGGCTGGTTGGGTGTAAGAGAAAATGATGAGGATTTCATAGGTGGAACTGACAGACTAGTCAATAACTAGATAGAGGGAGGGTAAGGGATTGTAACGAAAATAAACTGAAAAGACAGAAAGCTGTCTTACTTGTTAGAGTAAGAGAAGACGATGAGTTTAGCTTTGAAACTACACTGCAGTGAGTGGTGCAGATAATTGAAAATTTCAATTTGGGAGTCAGCAAAGAGACCGGAGACACAAATCTGAGAATCTGTAATGTGTTAGCAGTGGTGGACTACAATTATTGATGGAGAACATGGAAGACGAGGTACTGAAACTTCAAGAAACTCTCACACGCAGAGAATGAGCAAAGAAGAAGTAAGGAGAAGCGGTGAAAGAGGTGAGAGGGTAGCACAGTGTGGGGTCTCAAAGTCAAGAGTAATAAAAATTTCAGGTAGGCTGTTTCAGAACAGTCAGTGAAGAGTCTCTAGAAGGTAAGGCTTTGGGGGTTTTGTTGTTAAGAAGTGATTAACTTAGAATTGCTTTAACAGCAAATAGGGCTTCCCTGGTGGCTCAGATGGCAAACAATCCGCCTGCAATGCAGAAGACCCAGGTTCAATCCCTGGGTTGGGAAGATCCCCTGGAGAAGGCCATGGCAACCCACTCCAGTAGTCTTGCCTGAAGAATTCCATGGACAGAGGAGCCTGGTAGGCTATAGTCCATGGGGTCACAAAGAGTCAGACACAACTGAGGGACGAACACACACACACAGAGCATTGGAGCTGGACTACAAGTTGATAAAGATTCTCCAGTACTCTACCAGAATGGCAGTATTCTACCTAGGAAACTTGAAGTCAGATTCACTAAGCAATTAAAATATCACAAGCTAGATGAATATCACCTAGTCATGTCATCCATGTCACCTAAGCTTGATGCCACAAGTACTACTTTTCTATCTTCTAATTTCGCTATTTTTACCCCTCTCAAACTTAGAGAATATTTCAAGTCTTTAATTTAGCTAATCCATCAGCCAATTCTGTCAACTCCCCCTAGAAAATGAGTTTTGGACTCCAACTATGTCTCACTACATCCTCTGCTAGCAGCCACGCTGATCCAAGCCAGCCTCGTTTCTCGTCTGCAGTATTATTGCAATGGACTCTCAACTTGTCTCCCTGCTTTAATTCTTGGCTTCCTACTGCTCTGTTGCAACACAACAGTCAAAATAATCTGTTAAAAGTGTCTATCAGATCACATCACTCAACTGCTCAAAATCTTCCAAAGGCTTCCCATTCACACAATAGCCCAAGTCCTCACAATGACCTACCAGGTGATCTCGCATCCTGTGATTTCCCCCTTCTCTCACTTGGTCCCAACCCTACTGGCCTCATTTAACAGGGTGGTTCTCAAACACTGATGTGTACCAGAATCATCTGGAAAGACTGTTCAAATACAGATGGTAAGCCACACCCCAGAGTTTCTGACTCAGTAGCTCTGGAGTAGGGCTGAGAACTTGCCATTCTAACAAGATGCCAACACTAATGTTCAGAAGACCACATTTTGAGAATTACTGATCCAACGGTGGTCCTGCCTCGGGCCCTGGCAATACCTGGGACATCTCATCTCACCTCTAATAGCCTCAAAAAATAAAACCAAACAAATTAGTAGATGGAAAAGTAGTAACTCGTGACATCAAGCTATAATAACATGGTTTATTCATCTCTTTATGGTATTTTAATTGCTTAGAGAACTGAATAATTCCTTTAGTTTATGACTCAGACATCTTATAATCAGTGACACAATTCTTGACCTATGGAAGAGAGCAACTCCACCCCAATCTTCCCAATGAAAGGCCCAGCTAAATGACCCTGCAGTAAAGACCGTGTGCTGAGCTTCTATTCAGCTTTGGGGTTCTCCTGTCTTGGGGCTGAGGACATTAAAAACAGTAAATCTCCCTCCTCATCCCCTGCCACAAGCCAATATCCCTTTATTTATCAAGGTTCTTATCCTGTCCCTTCCTCAAGAGCTCACAGTACACTGTTTGTTTTATAAGCCCGATATGCACAGGTTTCAAGTGACTCAGAAGGTTTTACTGCCTTTTTAAGAAAGGATTAAAAATACACTCCTGCTGTGCCCCCTTCCTCCCTTGCAATTCCTGCCTGTGTTTGTGTGGATCCCTAATCCCCAGAACCATGCTGTTGAGATGGATAATACTGTCTGTAAACCCTTGGGTAACTGTCATGATGCAGACTTCATGTTGTTCTGTATAAAATGAAAAATAAATGTTTTTATTAACAATGAAAAAAATTAAATATGAACAGAATAATAAATATAATAAATATAACTAGACATATGATAAAAAGTTGTAATATAAAATATAGTCACAACAAATAAAGTTCAAATAAAAAGATGAAATTCAGCTTTAATGGTAATGGGTGCATGTGAGCTAAGTCGCTTCCCTTAGTTGTATCCGACTCTTTGTGACCCCATGGGCTGCAGCCTGTCAGGCTTCTCTGTCCATGGGATTCTCCAGGCAAGAATACTGGAGTGGGTTGCCATGCTCTCCTTCAGGGGATCTTCCCCACCCAGGTATCAAACCCACGTCTCTTATGTCTCGTACATTGGCAGGTGGGTTCTTTACCACAAGCACCACCTGGGAAGCCCCTTAAAGGTAATACATGATCAAATTAAACAATTTAATTTGCAGCATATTCTTTTTTAATCAGATTCCCTACAGCATGGCCTATTTTAAAATGGATTTGGTATGTTTAACACATTATTTGAATCTAAACAAATGCTGGGTAATGCTCAATAATGTCACTTTTAGAAATATTTTCTTTGCGGTAAGTTAGTCAAAATTTCAGTTTTCCTGGCAAACTTATCAAGCTGCTTAAATGTTTGTATGCCTAACTATATTTATCAGAACAAAGTTCATTTTCTAGCAAAATGAAACTAAAGCCACCTTTTAACTCTCATTCTAATAACTTTCTTTTCCCTTAAACGTTGTCACTCTTGTTTTTCAAGACCTCTTCTGTATTCACATCTCCTGCCAAAAAGCCTTTTGGAATGAGTTCTATCTAGGTAACCTACCAGCTCTTAAAATAGATACAAGTGTGGATCACTGGGAAAAGATGGCAGATTAAACACATGTAATTTCACTAACTCAGAAAACTACATAAACTAGTAAAACTACATAACTAGTAAAACTACATAAACATACTGTTGTTTTTTAAGACAAAAGTTCAAGGTATAGTAGCTTTTACACACATGCCACACATTCCAGTTGGATGCCAAATGTTAAAAAACAATATTCAGCTGACAGCAATGTCACCATTACATGAGGAACTTCTAGAATATTAGAACAAATGTGAAATTTAATGAAATTTAAAAAATCTTATTGCTGTTGTTGTTGTTTAGTCACTCAGCTGTGTCCTACTCTTTTGCACCCCATGGACTGTAGCCCATCAGACTCTTCTGTCCATGGGATCTTCCAGGTAAGAATACTGGAGTGGGTTGCCATTTCTTTCTCCAGAGGATCTTCCCAACCCAGAGACTTAACCTGTGTCTCTTGCACTGCAGGCAGATTCTTTACCACTGAGCCGCCAACTGGGGAGCCCAAAGTCTTATTACCGTTTTATTTCTAAATTTTTAGAAATAATTTCTTAGCACTGAGGCCTGCTAGACTGATCTTGTGGCCATTATCCTTCATAGCTGTAATACTATGCAGATGCCCACTTTCAAATGAAGTCATTAGAGAATCAAGATTGTTTTGGGCTAGTTTTGCCAGTCTAGATACTGCTGAGAATGATGGTGTTATCAAATTATTAGGCTTTCTCTCGTAAACAGGAAAGAAACATAATTGATAAAGGACTTCTATACTCTCTAATTTCCAGGTTTGATGTTTTGTTAATAGTAATGATGCATTTTCATTGAAATAATTCCATAAACTGAAATTTTGTATATTGCTTCATGATGATGCTTTCTAAATATTTTCAGAGTCAAAGGAATGTTGCTTTAACACATTTTTTAATTTTAATATTTTACACATACTTACTGCTTCACATGATCACTTGAGAAAATTTTGCATTTAAATTTTGGATCTTTTCAAAGTGTAACAACGGAGCGATGTGTCTGGCTTCCAAGACAACAAAAAAGTAATGAAATTTCATTGGTGTCTCAGCTTTTATTGAATTCATGACAATTTTAGTACCTTCTCCAAGAGTAGGATAGTAGGAAAGAGATCATGTAAGAATAATTTGTATACTCAAGGTGCATCTATTTGGATACTTATGATGTTTCCAATAAAAGAACTGCTTTTCTGTAAGCAATCACTGATTATTATTAAGTCCTGTGACTATTACTTTCAGCGTGTACTAGTAAGGCTATTTTATCCAAGCAATCCTTCTGAATATATAACTTTTCCCCCTTGTTTTTATATCTTACTGAAGTACATCACAAGGCAGCTTTGAAATCCCTTCTGTCATGTAATTTTCCTTAGGGCAGAAGAAGTTTTGAATCTGTAAGAGGGACCCCAGCTTTGAGAACCATAGTTTAGAAGGCCCCACTTTGGTCCTCCATTAGCCATGCCCCTTTCAACAGGGTGAAGAGTGCATGGGACCCAAGCAGTGTGCCCACTCAACACCTGTGCCTCACCCCCTTCTAGGCCACACTTCAGATACCTAGGACCATAGAAGTCCATGACCAAATGTCCTTGAGTCCAATTCCAGGGCCTCTTCCTGAAGCCAGTCCTCCTGAAGACAGGCCATGCCACCTCTGGTGCATGCTCAAGCCCAGGAGTGCTCAGAGGCTGGCTGGCTGCTGGGGGTGTAGATGGATGTGAGGTCTGAGGGATGTGTGAGGTCTCCCAGAGTGCAGACCATACAGCCAAGGGCGGGGAATGAAGTGGGGCAGGGCTCAGACCAGGAACTGGCTCCTTCCACAACACTGTGTTCCAAAACAGAACCCAAGGAGTCCAAGAAGTATAAATTTGATCTTGGACTTTCAGATCATCAGAGGAAATATTTGCAAAGGTGGAAAGATGGAGATTTCTTTTAAAATGTGTAAGCTTGTTGTATAATTTTAAACTAAGTACACATATGGCTAAATGGGCCTCTTTTAATTCCTGCCCCAGGCTCAACTGTGAAACTGAATCTGTACAGAATGTTTTTAAATATCTGATACTGTTACACTGTTATCATTATACTGATCAGATACAAGTATATTGATCAGATTCCAGTAACCTGGAATGGTCTTTTCCCAGATTTTGATATGCCTGACTCACTTTTATCATTCAGGGTCCTTGGTAGCTCAGCTGGTAAAGAATCCAGCTGCAATGCAGGAGACCCCGGTTCGATTCCTGGGTCGGGAAGATCCCTGGAGAAGGGACAGACTACCCACTACAGTATTCTTGGGCTTCCCTGGTGGCTCAACTGGTAAAGAATCCACCCCAATGTGTGAGACCTGCATTTGATCCCTGGGTTGGGAAGATCCTCTGGAGAAGGGAAAAGCTACCCACTTCAGTATTCTGGCCTGGAGAATTCCATGGACTGTATAGTCCACTGGGTTGCAAAGAGCTGGACATGACTGAGCGACTTTCACTTTCCATTTTCCAGCTTACACACCACCTCGGAGAAGTCGTCTCTAACCACCTAATACAAAACAGCTCTTGTTAATCTCCTTTCATCACATTACCCTGTTTTATGTTCTTTACTGCCTCTACCAATATCTGAAATTATTTATGTTAATTCTACCACAGCAGAGACCATGCCTGCCTTGTTATTCATCTGCAAACTCATGGATTCTTATCTAATGCTATGAGTTATAATTTGGAAATATCATTATTTATTTTTTAGCTCGAATTGTCCCAGATCTGGTTTGTATGCTACCCTTTCATCATGTACCTATCATTCTTTGTTTGTTTATCCTAGCATTTCTTTATACTTTATGGCACAAGATGTCCCAGGGTCATTTTAAACTTTTATGTTCCAATCTAAGGAACTCCAGCTTTATTATTCTCCAGTTCTTTTAATACTCAATAATGTAAAATTATAGACTAGACTAAAGTGAATTTACAAAGTAATTCTATGTGGTTTGGTTCCAACTGATACCTCTGATGCTAAAACTGAAACTCCAGTACTTTGGCCACCTCATGCGAAGAGTTGACTCATTGGAAAAGACTCTGATGCTGGGAGGGATTGGGGGCAGGAGGAAAAGGGGACGACAGAGGATGAGATGGCTGGATGGCATCACTGACTCGATGGACTGAGTTTGAGTGAACTCCCGGAGATGGTGATGGACAGGGAGGCCTGGCATGCTGCGATTCATGGGGTTGCAGAGTCGGACACAACTGAGCAATTGAACTGAACTAACTGACTGACTGACTGATACCTCTGTATATTAACTCCAACTAACTACAGAGATAAGCCACAGGGTTATATTTACAAATAATATTTTTTAATATAAAAAGTTAAGTTTTAAAACATACATACCCCAGATAGAGTATAGTGGTACTAAGACCAAGACCATAGGAGAGCATTTTTACAATGTAGAGGAGGAGGTTATACAGTTCAGTTAAGTTGAAATGCTCAGTCGTGTCTGACTCTTTGCAACCCCATCAACCACAACACCACCAGGCCTCCCTGTCCATCACCAACTCCCAGAGTCCACCCAAACCCATGTTCATCGAGTTGGTGATGCCATCCAAACATCTCATCCTCTGTCATCCCCTTCTCCTCCTGCCATCAATCTTTCCCAGCATCAGGGTCTTTTCAAATAAGTCAGCTCTCCGCATCAGGTGGCCAAAGTATTGGAGTTTCAGCTTCAACATCAGCCCTTCCAATGAACACCCAGGGCTGATTTCCTTTAGGATGGACTGGTTGGATCTCCTTGCAGTCCAAGGGACTCTCAAGAGTCTTCTCCAACACCACAGTTGAAAAGCATCAATTCTTGGGCACTCAGCTTTCTTCACAGTCCAACACTCACATCCACACATGACTACTGGAAAAACCATAGCCTTGACTAGATGGACCTTTGTTGGCAAAGTAATGTCTCTGCTTTTTAATATGCTGTCTAGGTTGGTCATAACTTTCCTTCCAAGGAACAAGTGTCTTTTAATTTCATGGCTGAAATCACCATCTGCAGCGACTTTGGAGCCTCCCAAAATAAAGTCAGCCATTGTTTCCACTGTTTCCCCATCTATTTCCCATGAAGTGATGGGACTGGATGCCATGATCTTCGTTTTCTGAATGTTGTGCTTTAAGCCAACTTTTTCACTCTCCTCTTTCACTTTCAAGAGGCTCTTTAGTTCTTCTTCACTTTCTGCCATAAGGGTGGTGTCATCTGCATATCTGAGGTTATTGATATTTCTTCCAGCAATCTTGATTCCAGCTTGTGCTTCCTCCAGCCCAGAGCTTCTCATGATGTACTCTGCATAGACGTTAAATAAGCAGGGTGACAATATACAGCCTTGACATATTCCTTTTCCTATTTGGAACCAGTCTGTTGTTCCATGTCCAGTTCTAACTGTTTTTTCCTGACCTGAATACAGGTTTCTTAGGAGGCAGGTCAGGTGGTCTCGTATTCCCATCTTTTTCAGAATTTTCCACAGTTTATTGTGATCTACACAGTCAAAGGCTTTGGCATAGTCAATAAAGCTGAAATATATGTTTTTCTGGCATAGCTGAGAAGAGCTACCCCAGGCCCGAGGCCAGGGGTGGTGGCTGAGCGGAGCTACCCTAGGCCTGAGGTAAGGAGCAGCGGCTGAGCTTTGCTGGAGCAGCTGTGAAGAGATACCCAACATCCAAGGTAAGAGAAACCCCAGTAAGACGGTAGGCACTGAGAGAGGGCATCAGAGGGTAGACAGCCTGAAACCATAATCACAGACAACAGGCCAATATGATCACACGGACCACAGCCTTGTCTAACTCAATGAAACTAAACCATGCTGTGTGGGGCCACCCAAGACGGACAGGTCATGGTGGACAGGTTTGACAGAATGTGGGTCCACTGGAGAAGGAGATTATTAGGGGTTTGCTATTGTGTTTATTTATTGGTTTTATAAACTCAGACACAGTTATCCTGTACAAGTAAAAGGAAAAGTTCTGGACTATGACTTATTTCACCGCATACTACCTCTGTGTCTTTGGAAAAGTTACTCAACTGTTCAAAGCCTCAGTTCCTCCTCTGTAAAACAGGAATAGTGTTTATCTCATAGGGTTTGTTATAAGACATCCTAAAGCAGTTAGCGCAGTGCTGGCACATTATGCGTACGTGTTAAGTCCCTTTAGTCATGCCGACTGTTTCCAACTGCATAAGCCTGCCAGGCTCCTCAGTCCCTGGGATTCTCCAGGCAAGAATACTGGACTGGGTTGCCACTCCCTTCTCCAGGGGATCTTTCTGACCCAGGGATCAAACTCACATCTCCTGTCTCCTGCACTGTCAGGTGGGTTCTTTATCACTAGTGCCACCTGGGAAGCCTGGCACATTATAAGAACTCACTAATACCCAATACTTCATTATTGCCTGGATGGAGTATGGCTATATGACCTTTTATATATAAGCAAACGGCTTAGAAGTTTCCATAGGGTATATGTAGCAGTTCTTGAAAAAGCAAATAATAATGTTAATAAAACATTACTTAATGCATTTCTTTTCCAAGCATCTGTTTCACTCAAGAAAACTTAGGGACCTCACAGCTGCCTGGAGAAAAATGAGGAGAGGGGAGAAGGAGGAAAAGCGGGCTTCTAGCAAAACACAGCTGTTCAGCTTCCACATCTTCATTACCTTCAGATACACAAATGTTTTTTCCTAGTTCACAGACAGATTCATAGGTTGCATCTTCTTTAAAGGAAAAAACAAACCTCATATACTAACAGCACTGCAATCAGTAATGATAGCTTAGTTAATTTGGGGCTAACATTCAATATAGTGCTAGAAAAGACTCTTGAGAGTCCCTTGGACTGCATGGAGATCAAACCAGTCAATCCTAAAGGAAATCAACCCTGAATATTCACTGGAAGGACTGATGCTGAAGCTGACGCTCCAGTACATCGGCTACCTGATGCAAAGAGACGATTCACTGGAAAAGACCCTGATGCTAGGGAAAGACTGAAGGCAAAGGAGAAGAGGGCGGCAGAGGATGAGATGGTTAGACAGCATCACTGACTCAATGGACATGTATTTTAGCAAACTCCATGATACAGGGGAGGACAGAGGAGCCCAGGGTGCTACAGTCTACAGGGTCACAAAGAGTTAGACATGACTTAGCAACTAAACAACAACAATAACGTTCAATGGGCTGATGGTTCATTGAAGTGAGCCTCAGTAGCTACATGGATTTAATCATAATTTGGTTCCATGATGGTGGAAACCCCAAAGAATATTATAGTGAGAAAATAAAATCCTTTTTGGCTACTAAAAAAAAAACTCAGAACCCTGCTAGTGGCAGTATTTTTAGAAGTGTTTAATGTTTCTGGATGACTATTTTCTACTATGTGGCTAAAGCCATAAAAGTATGCTTTTTTTTCTCCCCTGAACAATAATTTCATCTTAGAATCTGCCCAAAAGAAATTAGAGTATAAAACTGTATATACAAGAATAATCATAACAGCAAAACATTAAAAAGAACCTACATATTCAATAATAGATTAAATCCCAGTAGAGCTATACAACAGAAAAACACACAGCCAATAAAAATGGCATAGGTCCACATTTCTTGATATGGAAAGATGATCATGATGTCTCTTCAAATGGATATCAAAGACTATAAATGAGAATCTATACGATTCGAGTTCTTTTTTTAAGAATATAGTGTGTGTGTATATATATATATGTGTGTGTGTGTGTGTGTATATATATCACATTATGCTATACCTATGTGTAAGTAGAGTTATCCCAGTATAGAAGGATCTATAACAAAATAGTAATAGAGATTATGTCTAGGTAAAGAATTGAGGGTAGTTTTAAATTTTCTTCTTTATACGTTTTCCCTTTCCTTCAGTTTTTACAATAAGCATGTATTACTTTTACAATCACAGAATCTCAGTGTCTGACTTGCCCATGTCTTAAGCACTGATGATGATTGCCAGAATACCTTGAAATGAAAGGAGGCAAGAATCCTACTTCTTCTCAGGATAAAAGAGGGCCTGTAATTCCCAGATCAGACAGCCCAGGGAACTTTCAGGACATGATACCAGGCATAACTACTTAGCATAGCCCTGAGGTTCAGAAACTTATCAGTAGACAGAGGAAAAATTTTTCTCCTCATAAAAGTTCTCCTTAATAGAGAGGAACAGCATATATGATATATATATACACAAAGAGACATAGACACACACACACACATATATATCTATGTGTGTGTGCACATGTGTAGAAAATATACATACTTAGAGGTAGGAATAAACTTACTGCAGTGGATAATCTGGATGCCAATGTCATTTCCAAGTTCCCTTTGAGACCAAGAAGTGCAGGAACTAAAATGAAAACTTCTGTTACTTTTTTGAACACCTCCCAGTGCTGTAAGGAAAAAAAAAAAGAATTTTCAACACTCTTTAACACTTTAGAATAAAAGATTTCCAAAAATTTTAGCTTTTTTTTTCAATGTTGCATCTACATTTTAAGTAACTACATAGATCATTTAATCACTGAACATTCAGCTTAACCCATTCCCATAGATGGGGGAAAAGTAGAAACAGGGACAGATTTTGCTTTCTTGGGCTCCAAAATCACTACAAATGGTGACTGCAGCCATGAAATAAAAAGACACTTGCTCCTTGGAAGAAAAGCTATGACAAACCTAAATGGCATATGAAAAAGAAGATATTACTTTGCTGACAAAGGTCTGTATGGTCAAAACTATGGTTTTTCCAGTAGTTATGTATAGATGTGAGAGTTGGATCATAAAGAAGGCTGAGTGCCAAAGAACTGATGCTTTCAAACTGTGGTACTAGAGAAGACTCTTGAGAGTCCCTTGGACAAGCAAGGAGATCCAGCTAGTCAATCCTAAGGGAAGTCAATCCTGAATATTCACTGGAAGGACTGATGCTAATGCTGAAGCTCCAATATGTTGGCCACCTGATGCGAAGAGGAGACTCATTGGAAAAGACCCTGCTGGGAAAGACTGAGGGCAGGAAAAGAGGGCGGTAGAGGATGAGATGGCTGGATGGCATCATTGATTCAGGACATGAGTTTGAGCGAACTCCAGGAGATAGGGAAGGACAGGGAAGCTTGGCGTGCTGCAGCCCAGAGGGTGGCAAAGTTAGATATGACTTAGCAACTGAACAACAACTCCTCTCCAGAGTTCTGAGGCCTTGAGTTACTTTAGAAGACTCCGAGTTGGGAGTAATAGCTGATAAAGTCATTATATCTCATAGTATATCTAGCTTGCTACACAATCTTTTTTATTTTTTAATTTTTTTGCTGCCCTGGGTCTTTGTTGTGGCACACAGACTTTCTCTAGCTGTGGTATGTGAGTTTAATTGCCCAGCATCATGTGGGATGTTAGTTCCTGGATCAGGGATTGAATTCCATATTCCTGTAAAGCAGAGTCTTAACCATTGGACCACCAAGTTCAGTCTGACTCTGTTACTCTTTAAGTCTACTTTATTTCTTAATGATGCCAAGTCAGTGTAACTAGTGATTAGGAGCACAGATTCAAGAACCAGATAAAATGTATTTGAATCTTGGTTCCAACACTGATTCTAACCAACCTACAGAAAAATTCAGTTCAGTTCAGTTCAGTCACTCAGTCATGTCCGACTCTGCGACCCCATGAATTGCAGCACGCCAAGCGTCCCTGTCCATCACCAACTCCTGGAGTCCACCCAAACTCATGTCCATCGATTTGGTGATGCCATCCAGCCATCTCATCCTCTGTCGTCTCTTTCTCCTCCTGCCCCCAATCTCTCCCAGCATCAGAGTCTTTTCCAATGAGTCAACTCTTCGCATGAGGTGGCCAAAGTACTGGAGTTTCAGCTTTAGCATCATTCCTTCCAAAGAAATCTCAGGGCTGATCTCCTTCAGAATGGACTCGTTGGATCTCCTTGCAGTCCAAGGGACTCTCAAGAGTCTTCTCCAACATCACAGTTCAAAAGCATCAATTCTTCGGTGCTCAGCTTTCTTCTTAGTCCAGCTCTCACATCCATACATGACCACTGGAAAAACCATAGCCTTGACTAGACAGACCTTTGTTGGCAAAGTAATGTCTCTGCTTTTGAATATGCTATCTAGGTTGGTCATAACTTTCCTTCCAAGGAGTAAGCGTCTTTTAATTTCATGGCTGCAGTCACCATCTGCAGTGATTTTGGAGCCCCCCAAAATAAAGTCTAACACTGTTTCCACTGGTTCCCCGTCTATTTCCCATGAAGTGTTGGGACCAGATGCCATGAAAAATTACAGTAATATTATTAGCTAGTTTCACAAATGAAGAAATAGAGATTCAGATAAAGTGATTTTCCCAAGACCAAAAGATGGGACCTAAAATTGACCCTAGAAGTTCTGAGTTGTCCCATGTTCTGCTCCCCATTCTAGGATGTGAGGCAAGAGGCTGTAGAGCAGAGGATCATAAAGAGCACAAAACTGGAAATCAGAAAATCTGTTATCAAGGCATGGATCTGTCACAAACTGGCTGTGTGATCTTTGATGAGTTGTGTACATTCCTGATTTCAACTTCTTCAACCATGAAATGAAGATACTATCTGTCCTGTCGAGCCTATGGAAAAATACCATAATAATGAAAACAACAGATATTAGAGCACTTTATAAACTGGAAATGCCATACAAATGACTAACACAAAATGCTACTTCACAAGTGCTATTAAGAGCTGATTGTCCCAGTATGAGACTTTAGTAACTAAGCATCTTAATTTATGCCAAAAGATATCAAGAATGTAGTCCTGTCACTAACACCAATACAGCTGAGAAAAGACTTAAATCTATCAGCCAAGTGAAAGGAAATTTTAATTTGTCTCCAAAGTTTCCCTAGAGGCTGTTCCAAATAGATGTAGAACTAGGGACTAAAGAGAGTTCAGGAAATATTTGTCAGACAAGTCTCTGTAAAAACCTGGTTCAAAGGAGTCACAAGTGAATCCATCCAGGGATTAAACTAAGGATGGAGATAAAAGAAGTCAATAAAGGATGGGGCTAAAAGAGGCACTGGGGGTCCAGAAACCTCTCAGATTCCTTAACCTATCAAAGAAACCACCAAACAATTTTGCCTGTGTTTTATGTTGGGTCAGAATTCTGCTGTCCTAGTGGGATATGCATCCTTCTGAGATGACAGTGATGATGATGACGGATGATGACGAATAACAACAGACAATAATAATAATAAATACTAACAGCAGTCAACATTCACTGATTGCTTGTTGTGTGCCAGTCACTGTTCTAGCCTTCATCATTTGATTTTCACAACAAACTTATGAGATAGCATTTTTATCAGATTAGATATAATTCAGGAATATGTTTTACCTAGGTCATAATTTTGAGGCACCTACCTATACAATGATTTTAGATTTCTCTATCAGTCACATGCAGTCCCACCGTAGACCTGTTGGGATGCAGTCCACTGGGTTACTAACATCCTTTCCGAGTTTAATTAAAATCAAATGTTCCTGTGAGAATTCCTATGAAAACACTTACACCTTAGCATTGATAAAACAATAAGAACTTTAACATACTGCTTTCCTGCCTTGGGCCCAATAGATTCTGCGTTCTTCTCTCTATAACCTGAACACATGTGCTTATTGAAGTTCTCAAACTTTCTCAGCTCACAGCACCTGTAGCATCTCAGAAATGTTTTCACAGCTTCCTTTGGTCAAAAGAAATACCTAACAGTCCTGCCAAGCAGCTAGGTCCAAACAATTTAATAGGTATTTATTCCCTAACAATTTTATAGCCTTCTAAAGAAATAACACAAACACTGAAAGGAAAATATTGTATTTTTATGTCCTCTAACAACATTAATTCCTAATTGGATGTGTGTATCTGTTGGGCACTGCATAACTTCTCAAACCTTGTAACTGGAAACCACTGCCTTCATTTCTTGTTCCATATTGACTTTTGTGTGACACCTGCTTTTTTCCCCAGCACTGTTGAAAATCTAGTTTTGCAGAGGTATGTTATCAAGAGAAATGGAGTATGATCTAATGCTGAATGCTGAACCACCTCGAGCCAGTGGTCTGCAGAGATGTCCAAGAAATGTCACTGTGTTTCCCTCAAAAATTTAATATATATCACAGCACCTCTAAGGTCCAGCCACATAGTTTGGGAAATACGAGAATAGGGAGAAACACTACAGTACAGTAGTCAAAGGGAGGGATTCTGGAATCAGATTATCTGGGTTGAAATTCTGATACTAATGAGAAGGTAACAGGCAGGAAGGCCAGGGGTCTCCTAACAGAGGAAATAGGCTGCAAGTGTCAGACATTTTTAATTTCTCTCTTTAGCGGCAGGAGGAAACAAACTACTAGTGTTATATTTTTTCCCCTTCTCTATGAAAATTTAAAAAGAGGTTTCTTTTAAAATTCTGTGTTGCCATGACAACACCTGGTTCCACCTGAACTTAGTTAATGATTTCAGTCACTCAGTTGTGTCCGACTCTTTGCAACCCCATGGACAGTAGCACGCCAGGCCGCCCTGTCCATCACCAACTCCTAGAGTTTACTCAAACTCATGTCCTTTGAGTCGATGATCCATCCAACCATCTCATCCTCTGTCGTCCCCTTCTCCCGCCTTCAATCTTTCCCAGCATCAGGGTCTTTTCCAATGAGTCAGTTCTTCGCATCAGGTGGCTAAAGTATTAGAGTTTCAGCTTCAGCATCAGTCCTTCCAATGAATATTCAGGACTGATTTCCTTTAGGATGGACGGGTTGGATCTCCTTGCAATCCAAGGGACTCTCAAGAGGCTTCTCCAACACCACAGTTCAAAAGCATCAATTCTTTGGTGCTCAGCTTTCTTTTTTAGTTCAACTCTCACATCCATACATGACTACTGGAAAAACCATTGCTTTGACTAGATGGACCTTTGTTGGCAAAGTAATGTCTCTGCTTTTAAATAAGCTGTCTAGGTTGGTCATAACTTTTCTTCCAAAGAGTAAGCATCTTTTAATTTCATGGCTGCAGTCACCATCTGCAGTGATTTTGGAGCCCAAGAAAATAAAGTCTGTCACTGTTTCCCCATCTATTTGCCATGAACTGATGGGACCAGATGCCATGAATTTCATTTTTTGAATGTTGAGTTTGAAGCCAGCTTTTCCACTTTCTTTCACTTTCATCAAGAGGCTCTTTAGTTCTTCTTCACTTTCTGCCATAAGGGTGGTGTCATCTGCATATTTGAAGTTATTGATATTTCTCCTGGCAATCTTGATTCCAGCTTGTGCTTCATCCAGCCCAGCATTTTGCATGATGCATTGGAGAAGAAATGGCAACCCACTTCAGTGTTCTTGCCTGGAGAATCCCAGGGATGGGGGAGCCTGGTGGGTGAAGGACCTAAGCTACTCCATTTTGTTAACAGAAAAACTCCATTTTGTAAGGTTCCAGGAAAAGAGCCTTTGAAAATCCAAGAGCCTTTGGAAATCCCCTGACCTCACCCCACCACCCTCGAGCCAATCGGACCCCAGACCAAAATCTCCTGACTTAACATAGTCTACCTAGGTAATGGGAACCAATCAGAACCCAGGGCCAGCCCGGGAAAATAAAAACCAATCAGAAACCAACACCTAACCCTTCCACAGAAGGTAACCAATTAGACGTCTCCCAACTCAGAAACTCCCGTTTTTCAAATTTCTTACGCGAGAATACCCTATATAAGCAACGTAACCCAGAACTCGGGGCTCCTCCCTATAGCCGCTGAGTCGGTATCGGTGGGAGCCCCAGCTCAAGCTTGGTAATAAAAGCTTTCTTGCTTTTGCATCGGATATCGGCTCCCTGGTGCTCACTGGGAGATTTCGCGACTTGGCACAACAGTGAGCTGCCGTCTATGGGGTCACACAGAGTCGGACACAACTGAAGCGACAGCAGCAGCAGCAGCTCTGCATAGAAGTTAAATAAGTAGGGTGACAATATACAGCCTTGAAGTACCCCTATCCCAGTCCGTTGTTCCATGTCCAGTTCTAACTGTTGCTTACTGACCTATATACAGGTTTCTCAAGAGGCAGGTCAGGTGGTCTGGTATTCCCATTTCTGTAAGAATTTTCCAGTTTGTTGTGATCAACACAGTCAAAGGCTTTGGCGTAGTCAATAAAGCAGAAATAGATGTTTTTCTGGAACTCTCTTGGTTTTTCAATGATCCAACAAATGTTGGCAATTTGATCTCTGGTTCCTCTGCCTTTTCTAAATCCAGCTTGAACATCTGGAAGTTCCCAGTTCATGTACTGTTGAAGCCTGGCTTGGAGAATTTTGAGCATTACTTTAGTAGTGTGTGAGATGAGTGCAGTTGTGTGGTAGTTTGAGCATTCTTTGTATTGCCCACCTGAACTGAAAGTTTCTCAAATCTTGAGTTAACCAATGCAATTTTCTTATGGAAATGTTTGTCTTAAGCTATGTTAATGAACTATGTATTTACCCTAGACTCTAGTCTTCAAGTCAGTTCTGCCTCTCAACCGACTTGACAAGCCAGTATATTTTACTCATGCAAATATTCTCTTAAACTATGTTAATGAAACTATATTTGCTTGGAAACCTGCCTTTCTTGTCATGTCAATCATTTTATGGCCGGGGACAACTCACTTTGTGCCAATTTTATCTCAAATGCATGTTGCGGGTGAGGGGCCTGGTGCCAGTCTCTGAGTTTTGAGACATTTCTTTTCCTCTAATTAGCAGACTGCCCACTCCAGTATTCTTGCCTGGAAAATCCCACGGATGGAGGAGCCTAGTAGGCTGCAGTCCATGGGGTTGTTAAGAGTCGGACACAACTGAGTGACTTCACTTTCACTTTTCACTTTCACGCATTGGAAAAGGAAATGGCAACCCACTCCAGTGTTCTTGCCTGGAGAATCCCAGGGATGGTGGGCTGCCATCTATGGGGTTGCACAGAGTTGTTGGACACAACTGAAGTGACAGCAGCAGCAGCAGCAGCTATATAACATCCAGCTAAAGACTAGCAGGGGGGCACTCTTTCTGCTCTCTTCTGATGTCTATGTCAGAAGCTTTCCCTATCTCTTTTATACTTTATACTTTAATAAAACTTTATTACACAAAAGCTCTGAGCAATCAAGCCTCGTCATTGGGCCCAAATTGAATTCTTCTTGTCTGGAGGCCAAGAATCCTGGTGTATTTAGTGGTTCAGCAACAACCTTTCACTATTTTTACTGTATGCCTTGAGTATGCTATGTAAAACTATGCTTTACATTCTTTACCTAAAATAGGGTCATAATTGTACCTACCTCATACAATTGTGTTCAGGACCATTTCTATACATTGTAATAAATAACAATATTGACAGTTTATTAGTTCTAACACCAAAACATATTATCAGTTAATCTTCCTGTAAGGAGGAAGTAATGAAAAAAAAAAAAGAAAAAGGGAATGCTGATACAGCTAGTGACCCTGTTAGGGGAAGCACACTGACTGAAACCGCCCTCCCTGGCCAGGAACCATAGTAACCATTTGCATGAGTTGTTTTCCGACAGGAGGTCCTGGTAAGGAATACAGAACTAATAAGCCACCACCAACTGGAAGAGTTCAGGAAAGGTCAAAAGGAGACACCACATGTCCGACCACCTCGCAAAATCCTTCTCTCTGGCATCCATCTTGGCTGAACAAGGCGTGCACCACCAGGAAGGACTCTGAGTCAGATGATTGGCTAGAGACAACCTGGAAACTAATGCCATCACCATAAAACCTGAGACTGCAAGCCACGTGACACAGCTGTTCTCCTGGGTTCCCTTACCCTACTGCTCTCCACCCGAGTGCCCGTTCCCAATAAAATCTCTTGCTTTGTCAGCATATATGTCTCCTCGGACAATTCCTCTCCGAGTGTTAGACAAGAGCCTAGTTTCGGGCCCTGAAAGGGGTCTCCCTTCCTGCAACACCTCCAGTAAATTTCACCTACTTACAAATTTTGCCATGATACAGACATGTCCTCCAAGGCAGATTATTATGCAGTACAAGCTTCCACAAGAATCTGCCCTACAGGAAATCGATTTTTAATCTTACCTAATTTTGGACGCCTGTCAATAACCAGAATCTTGGGCAAGAACCCACTTCTCAAATGTAATGTCAGATTGCTTACAAATGTACTACATTTGAAACTTAAAAATCCATTACTGCCCCAAAGGACAAACAAATATGAAACTTAAGAAAAAAAGAATAACATAAGCTGCTGCTGCTGCTGCTGCTGGGGAATACATAAATAGAGTCTTAAAAATCAATAGAAAAAGTTAAAAAATATCTGATTGGTAAAACATGCTTAAGCAATTTTAAAACATATAACAGAGAAGAATTGTTTCTCATTTTAACTTAGTTTTAAAAAGTTAAACCCATTCACTTTTAAACATATGACTCCATGACCAACCTCATTCATAATTATAAAATGCAAATTAAAAGATGATCAACTTTCTTCTGTGAGACTGGTACAGGTCAAAAAGTTGGATAAAGTTTGAGAGTTTGGAATGGACATGTATGCACTGCTATATTTAAAATGGATAACCAACAAGGACCTACTGTATAGCACATGAAACTCTGCTCAATGTTATGTGTCAGCCTGGATGACAGGGGAGTCTGGGGGAGAATGAATACATGTACAGGCATGGTTAAGTCCCTCGGCTGTCCACCTGAAACTATTACAACACTGTTAATCAGCTATATTCCAATACAAAATCAAAAGTGTAAAAAAATAAAAGTTTAAATTTTTAACAACTTGGATAATACTCTGTTGGTAACAGTATTAAAAAAAGGAAATAGGCACTCTATTATACTTTTGGTGAGAACATAAATGAAATGTAAAGGTTTAACTTTGGGGGGGAATTCAGCAATATGTATCACATGTAAAATGCACATAACTGTCAACTAAAAACTCTACTTCAAGGAAAGTTACCTTACAAATAAACCTGAACATGAGTTCAAACACATACATATAATGAGTCAACTTCATCATTGTTCATAATCACAAAAGATCTGAGACACTTTAAATCTCCTTCATTAGGTAACTTGGTAGAAAAACAATGATACATCTTTGCATAGATGGAGAAGAATCTGGTAAATCTGTGTGTATCTGTAAGGAAACTCCAAGATAAATTAAGAAGAACAAGGCAAAGGGCAGCATTATAGGGTGTTTTTTGCTTGTGGTTTTTAGTGAATACACACACATATTAACATGTATGTATGCATCTTCATGCATTTAACTTCAGTTGAAGGAGACAAAAAAAATTGCACCACTAAATTCTAAAGAAGAGACTAGGGTAAGGGCACGCAGAAGACTTCTCCACTACATATTCTTTCATACAGCTTAGATATGCTCAACCAGATACACGTTTTTCATTAAATTTTTTGAAATAATTATAGATTCACATGCAATTATGAAAAATAATACAGAGAGATTCCCATGTACTCTGTATCAAATTTACTCCAATGCTAATATCTCTCAAAACTCTAGGACAATCTCACAACCAGGATAATGACATTGATAGTCAAAATACAGCACATTTCTATCACCACAAGGATTCCCTATTGCCCTTTTATAGCCATGTCCACTTTTCTTCACTTCCAGTCCCTTCTTAGTCCCTGGCAAACACTAACCAGCTCTTTATAAAATGTCAACTCAAGAATTTTTATAAATGAATATAGTATGCATAACCATTTGAGATTTGCTTTTTCCGCTCAGCATAATTCTCTGGAGATTCATCTAGATTGTTGCATGTATCAATAGTTGATTCCTTTGAGTAGTATTCCAGCATATGGATTTACCAAAGTTTAACCATTCAGTTTTTGAAGGACACCTGGGGTGTATCCAGTTCTTGGCTATTATGAGTAAAGCAGCTGTAAACATTCACATACAGGAGTTGTATAAGCATAAGTCCTCATTCTCTGCAATAAATGCCCAGGAATGCAATATCTAGGTTGCAAGACAGTTAATGTCTAGGTTTTTGTGTGTAAAGTGTTTTCCAGAGTGACTGTATCATTTTAAATTCCCACCAGCAATATATGAGTGATGCCATTTCTCTGCATTCTCAATGGCATTTGATACTACTACTGTTTTTCATTATAACCATTCTAATAGATACATAGTGATAGCTCATTGTGGTTTTCATTTATATTCTCGAATGGTGAAAGATACTGAATATCTTTTCAAGCTTATTTACAATCCCTACACATTCTTCAGTAAAATGCCTTTATGTTTTTTTGCCAATTTTCTAACTGGGCTGTTTTTGTTTTTTACTGTTGAGTTTTTGAGAGTTCTTTATTCTAGTCTTTTGTCAGATGTGTGGTTTGCAAATATTTTCTTCCACTTGGTAGCTTGTGTTTTCCTCCCTTTAATGGAGTCATTCACAGAACAAAAATTTTATTTGATGAAGTCCAATTAACCCATTTTTCCTTTTGTGGATCATCCTCTTGGTGTCAAGTCTAGGCATGTTCACCCCTCTACCAATTACACAGTCTTGATTACTGTGGTCATTTTAATAAACTTGGAATCAAGGAAACAGATCCTTTCCACTTTTATTTTCAAAAAAGAAAATTCTACATTCTGTGCCTTTGTGTGTACATTTTAGAATATTATTTATTCTATTAAGAAATCTTATGGAGATTTTAAAAGTTCTGTTATACACTACATCAATTTGGGGAGAACTGACATCTTTACTGTGTCAAATCTTCCAAGCCATGAATACAAGTCTCTCCATTTATTTAGATGTTCCTTGATTCTTTCATTGGTGTTTTATAGCTTTCAGCATATAAGTCCTGTACACGTTTTATAAGATTTACATCCAGGTATTTATTTTTTGAGTAAATGTTATTGTCATCAACCACAAACTGGAACTTGCCATGGGTAATTGCCATCTACAAGGATTAAATCAGGTGTTGCTGCAGCCGTTGACCTCCAACACCCCCTGAAGGATGGACAGCAGAAATTAGGTACTCTGTGCTCCAGGAAAACTGGCAGGACAGGTCTTCAGATAGTCAGATATTCTCAGAAGCTGATTTTATGAGCCCAATTCTTCTATCTCCTCATATCTAGAAAAACACTAAAATCCTTCATGGTGATGACTGTTTCTCATGACTAGCAGAAGCTTCATGAGACCAGCAGAAACTTTCTACAAAAAAATATATGCTTGATTCCATGTGCACCCCCTTTACCAAAATCACATATATACTATCCTTTCCCCCTGCTTCTCTGGAGCAGCCTCTCAAAACTTAACTCACAACTCTCACATTGTGCATTTTTTTTTAGTTGACAGTTATTTTTTAATTTCAGCATACTCATTGCTATAATCTGAATTTCTTTTTTTGTACATATTGGGTGTCCATGGCCTTACTGAGCTCATTTATCAGTTCTCAGAGTTTTTCTTTTGATTTTGGTAGATTCCTTGGGATTTTCTAAGTAGACCATCATGTCACCTGCAAATAGGAAGTTTTATTTCCTCCTTTCCAACCTGTATGTCTCTTATTTCCTTTTCTTAAATTACTGCATTATGCTGAATAAAGGTAATGAGTGTGGACATCCTTGCTTTGAACCTGTTCTTAGAGGAAAAGCAATCAGTATTTCACCATTAAGTACAAGGTTGAGGAAGTTCTACTCTATTCCTATTTAAGTTTGTTGTTATGTCTTTTTTTAATCATGAATGCATGTTGAATTTTGTCAACTGCTTTTTCTGTATCAGTTGATACAGTCATGTGGTTTTCTTCTTTAGCCCGTTTATATGGTGAATTACAGTGATTTTCAAATTGTGAACAAGACTTTCATCCCTGGAATAAACCTCATTTTCCATGGTGTATAATTCATTTAATATGTTGCTAAATTCTATTTGCCAATGTTTTGTTAAGCATTTTTTTGTCTATATTTATGGCAACCCACTCCAGTGTTCTTGCCTGGAGAATCCCAGGGACGGTGGAGCCTGGTGGGCTGCCATCTATGGGGTCACACAGGGTCAGACACGACTGAAGCGACTTAGCAGCAGCAGCAGCAGCAGCAGGAGAACTATTGGTCTGTGGGTTTTGGGAGAAGGGGTTGGGTTTGTTTGTCTTTGGTTTGGTATCTGGGTAATACTAGCTTCCTAAAGTGAACTGGCAAGTGTTCCTTCCTTATCAATTTTCCAGAAAAGCTTGTGCAGAATTAGTGTTGATTCTGCTTTAAACATTTGGTAGAATTTTTGGGTGAAACTATCTGTGTCTGAAGATTTCTTTTTGGGGAGTTTCTAAAAGTATGAATTCAAATTCCTTAGTGAATAAGAGCTATTCAAAATACCCACTTCATTTTGGGTGAACTGTGGTAACTGCATTTACACTTTAAGTTGTAAAATTTATGTGTGCAGAGTCATTTATAGCATTTCTTTCCTATCCTTTTGATGTCTGCAGAATCTGTAGTGATATCCCCTATGTTGTTTTGTTATTGGTAATGTCTTCTCTCTTTTCTTTCATTGTCAGTCTGCTACAAATTGTCAGTTTTACTGATGTTTTCAAAGAATCAAATGCTTGTTTCACTGATTTTTTTTCTATTATCTTCCTGCTTTCAATGTCATTGAGTTTTGCTTTTATATTTATTATTTCCTTTCTTCTGCTTGCTTTTGGTATATTCTATTCATTTTTTCTAAGTCTGAGATGGGAGCTTAGATTATTGATTTGATGATTTTTTTCGTTGTGAGGTATGCATTCAGTTCTAGAAACTTCTATCTCTGGACCACTGCACCTGTGACTCACAAATTTTGATATTGTACTTTCATTTTCACCCAGTTCAATGTTGTGTTTTGTTTTTTATTTTTCTTGAGACTTCCTCTTTCACCAACAGATTATCTGAAAGTATGCTGTTTCACCTCTGAAGATTTTGCTGTTACTGCTTTCAAGTTTGATTACACTGTGGTCGAAGAACATACTCTGATTTCAATATTTTGAATTTGTTGAGGTTTCTGTGATGGGTCAGGATGTGGATTATCTCTAAATATGATCAGTAAGAGCTTGAACAGAACGGCATTCTGCTGTTTTTTTGGGTGGAGTGTTCTATGAATGTCAGTTAGATCTGGTTGATTGGTGCTGTTGTCAAATTCTTCTATATCCCTGCTGATTTACTATCTAGTTGTTCTATCAATTACTGAGAGAAGAGTGTTGAAGTCTCCAACTATAACTGTGGATTTTTCTATTTCTCTTTCCAGGTCTCTTGGGGCCCTCTCATTATCAGCTGACAAGATGAAATTCCCAGCACTCTGCTTGCCCTTCTCTGATACCATCTTCGCTAAAGTACTACAGCACCTCATTACAGCCTCCTTCACCCCACCCCGGCCCCCAGCTTTACTGAGGTATAACTGACAAACAGAACTGTAATATATTAAAGGGTAAAGTAGGATGGCTTAAAACACATACAGATTATGAAAGCAATTCCACCAAAAAGTTAATTTATATATTCATCACCTCACAGTTACTTTTTCTTTTTTCAGTGAGAATGCTTTAGACCTATTCTCTTAGTAAATAATGAGTATACAATACAGCACTATCAACTACAGTCACCATGCTGTACATTAGATCCTCAGAACACACTTAGCTTATAAGTGAAAGTCTGTACCCTTACCAACTTCTCCCTGTTTCCTTCACCCCCTCAGGCCCTGGCAATTACCACTCTACTCTGTTTTTATGACTTTGACTTTTCTTTGATAAGAGATCCCATGCATTATTTGTCTTTCTCTATTTTATTTTACTTAGCAGAATGCCCTCCAGGCAACCCACTGGGGCTCTGCTGAGGTGGCTGTGGGTGGGGCCACAGTTTTTTCTGTAGTGTTTGGCTAGAGTAGAGCAGTTATTGTCTAAAACTTTTCTGACTTGTTAGGGTGTTCCTCTCCTAGTCCTTCAGCTACAAAGACCAGACTTATGTTGGTTTGGCTTTGTCTGCCGTTGTTTGCATATCTCTGCTGCTGGCTTTTTTAGCTCCAAATCTGGGATAAATGTGGGCTTCCCTGGTGGCTCAGACAGTAAAGAATCTGCCCGCAATGCAGGTGACCCAGGTTTGACCCCTGGGTCAGGAAGCTCCCCTTGAGAATGGAGTGGTTACCCACTTTAGTATTCTTGCCTGGAGAATTCCATGGACAGAGGAGCCTGGAGGGCTAACATCTGTGGGGTCACAAAGAGTCAAACATGACTTGAGCAACTAACACTTTCACTTTCTGGGATATATGAAGCAAAAGAAAACCTCAGGAACTCATTAATGTTTTGCTCCTTGAGCCCTAAGGGGCCTAGCCAGCCTCTTTCTTCTTTCTTTCAGAGCCTTCTTATGTGTGCTTTATATAAAGTTTCTGGGGTTTGGGGGGTACTTAATGGGAAGGAAAAGTGAAAGTATATTTACTGCAGCTTCCCAGAAGTAGAATTACATTTATTATTTTTGAAATAAAAACCAGAACCATTACATCAGAGTGCTAGTGCCTTCCTCAGGTCACGGTTATGTTAAAAGAGGAATTTTATCTTTAATACAAACTCTTAAAACTGCAGCTATACCTTGTGAGGAGGGACAAGCATGATGTCCCTAGCTTTGCAAAACGAGAAACTGATGACAAAAAATTAATCTAACACTAGTACTGTCCTCTTACCTTCTCTTTGTACTTTTTAAAACACAATGGTATTTAATCTACAAAACTTCAACACACTATCCCTTTCCTCTCTGATCTCTCTACTTTATACATCAGAAAAACAGGGTTACTCAGAGTTCCAGGGTCAGTGCATCATTCTATCTGAATTCTGAAACATACACAAACTGCCTTAGCAGCATAGTAATTAAGGAATACTTGAGAGTCATACTATGCTTGATTTCAAAGGAAGATTTTTCAGCATTCCAACAATATCCTCTTCATAAAATACAAAAAGATAGTGGGGTTTTGCAGCCATCAGCTTCCAATAATATTCTAAGTATAAATTTACCTAGGAACTACTGGAAAGTCCAAAGGTATTAGCTCAGTTTACTTGTATTTCTTTTAGATGGATGGGTGGCTATCACTAATCCTATGTGATAGATTAAGTCTATAGACAATCTGAGATACATATATAGCATGTTATACAGGGAACAGGATTTAGCCACATACAGGGCTCTGTCATTTACTAGCTGTATATTCGTATATTCCTGGGTAAATCACTTACAACTCTGTTCATTTTTAGTAAGGGAAGGAAAAAAAGGGCTTGGATCAGGTGATTTCTATGGATTTCCAAATCTGACATTCTATGACTTAAAACTCTTAAATTTGATTATTAAAATTCAGGGATCTTTATAACAGAGGTAGAGTTTAATTTTATTTCATTCCTTATATTATCAAGGAATCACCAAACATCTGCTCTGTGTAAGGCATTAGGCTGGTTTTTTGGTCTGGGCCCTACTTAAATGGGACCAAAAACTATGTGGCCTAACTATTCTACCCAACCCCATTTACTAGCAAGAAAGGAACTTGGATTACTTTAGATAATTAGTTCTCAAACTTTTACCCATAAGACTCTTTGCAACCGCATGGACTGTATAGTCCATGGAATTCTCCAGGCCAGAATACTGGAGTGGGTAGCCTTTCCCTTCTCCAGGGGATCTTCCCAACCCAGGGATCCAACCCAGGTCTCTCGCATTGCAGACGGATTCTTCACCAGCTGAGCCATAAGGGAAGCCCGTCAAGACACCAAGAATGCTTATACAGATTGCTGGGCCCCACCCTGATGGTTTCTGATTCAGAGGAACTGGAATGGAGCTTGAGAATTTGTGTATCTAACAAGCTCCCGGATGCTGCTGGTTCAAGGAGCACACATGGAGAACGACTGATTCAGATAAAGTCCCATGCGTCAGTGGTCTCTGCTGTAAAGCTGGTGCTCTTGCCTCTTCACACTCTTTCATCTCCCTTTTCCTTGCAACAATATTCATTCCCTCTCTATTGAGAAGCAGTTACATTCCTTTCTTTGTGTGCAGTTCTGGTAAAATTACTGATCCGAATGCCCCTCTGTTCCAGGGATAGAAATGTACATTTAAATAGGCTAATCATCACCCACTGATCCTGGGGGTAAGCATGTGACCAAAGACAAGCCAACTACTGAGCTTTGCCTAGAATCTGCAAACTTACAGAAGACTAGCGCATTCTTTCCTTCTGTAAAACAAACTAAAAGGATATGACCTCACAGCTGTCAGCAGCCACATGCAACAGGAGTGAATAAGGGCCACAAAGAAACGTTGAAGTGAAAGAGAGAAGGTAATCATGAATTTAATCATAAGTGTAAGCCCCAGATCTACTTATATCTGAGGTAGATAGATATCTGAACAGACTCACTGGAAAAGACCCTGATGCTGGGAAAGATTAAAGGCAGGAGGAGAAGGGGACGACAGAGGATGAGATGGCTGGATGGCATCACCGACTCAATGGACATGAGTTTCAGCAAGCTCCAGGAGTTGGTGATGGACAGGGAAGCCTGGTGTGCAGTCTATGGGGTTGCAAAGAGTCAGACACGACTGATCAACTGAACTGAACTGAACTGATCCAAAGATAAGCTATGTTCCCTATAAACAAGGAGACGGTATAGTAGTTGTAATAGCTCAACATTCAGAAAATGAAGTAGTTGCTATAGCTCAACATTCAGAAAACGAAGATCATGGCATCTGGTCCCATCACTTCATGGGAAATAGATGGGGAAACAGTGGAAACAGTGTCAAGGGGCTCCAAAATCACTGCAGATGGTGATTGCAGCCATGAAATTAAAAGACGCTTACTCCTTAGAAGAAAAGATATGACCAACCTAGATAGCATACTCAAAAGCAGAGACCTTACTTTGCCGACTAAGGTCCGTCTAGTCTAGGCTATGGTTTCTCCTGTGGTCATGTATGGATGTGAGAGTTGGACTGTGAAGAAAGTTGAACACCGAAGAATTGATGCCTTTGAAGTGTGGTGTTGGAGAAGACTCTTGAGAGTCCCTTGGACTGCAAGGAGATCCAACCAGTCCATTCTGAAGGAGATCAGCCCTGGGATTTCTTTGGAAGGAATGATGCTAAAGCTGAAACTCCAGTACTTTGGCCACCTCATGCGAAGAGTTGACTCATTGGAAAAAACTCTGATGCTGGGAGGGATTGGGGGCAGGAGGAGAAGGGGACGACAGAGGATGAGATGGTTGGATGGCATCACTGAACTGAACTGAACTGATAGTAGTTGAAACCATGAGTTTTAGAGTAACAAACTTGGGTTTAATCCATCCACTTACCACTTGCGTGAGCTTAGGTAAATCTCTAAGCTTCATAAAATAAGAATAATATCACCTACCTCAGAGTCTTCCTTACAAGCATCAAATGAGATAACTCATGCTGTCCTGACAGGGAACATTCATGCAAAGAATGATACTTGTTAATTCAGTTCAGTTCAGTCACTCAGTTGTGTCTGACTCTTTGCGACCCCATGAATCACAGCACGCCAGGCCTCCGTGTCCATCACCAACTACCAGAGTTCACTCAAACTCACGTCCATCAAGTCGGTGATGCCATCCAGCCATTTCATCCTCTGTTGTCCCCTTCTCCTCCTGCCCCCAATCCCTCCCAGCATCAGAGTCTTTTCCAATGAGTCAACTCTTCACATGAGGTGGCCAAAGTACTGGAGTTTCAGCTTTAGCATCAGTCCTTCCAATGAACACCCAGGACTGATCTCCTTCAGAATGGACTCGTTGGATCTCCTTGCAGTCCAAGGGACTCTCAAGAGTCTTCTCCAACACCACAGTTCAAAAGCATCAATTCTTCAGTGTTCAGCTTTTTTCACAATCCAACTCTCACATCCATACATGACCACTGGAAAAACCATAGCCTTGACAAGACAGACCTTTGTTGGCAAAGTAATATCTCTGCTTTTCAATATACTATCTAGGTTGGTCATAACTTTCCTTCCAAGGAGTAAGCATCTTTAAATTTCATGGCTGAATCACCATCTGCAGTGATTTTGGAGCCCCCCAAAATAAAGTCTGACACTGTTTCCACTGTTTCCCCATCTATTTCCCATGAAGTGATGACACCAGATGCCATGATCTTCGTTTTCTGAATGTTGAGCTTTAAGCCAACTTTTTCACTCTCCTCTTTCACTTTCATCAAGAAGCTCTTTAGTTCCTCTTCACTTTCTGCCATAAGGGTGGTGTCATCTGCATATCTGAGTTTATTGATATTTCTCCTGGCAATCTTGATTCCAGCTTGTGCTTCTTCCAGCCCAGTGTTTCTCATGATGTACTCTGCATATAAGTTAAATAAGCAAGGTGACAATATGCAGCCTTGATGTACTCTTTTTTCTATTTGGAACCAGTCTGTTGTTCCATGTCCAGTTCTAACTGTTGATTCCTGACCTGCATATAGGTTTCTCAAGAGGCAGGTCGGGGGGTCTGGTATTCCCATCTCTTTCAGAATTTTCCACAGTTTATTGTGATCCACACAGTCAAAGGCTTTGGCATAGTCAATAAATCAGAAATAGATGTTTTTCTGGAACTCTCTTGCTCTTTCCATGATCCAACGGATGTTGGCAATTTGATCTCTGGTTCCTCTGCCTTTTCTAAAACCAGCTTGAACAGCTGGAAGTTCACAGTTCACACATTGCTGAAGCCTGACTTGGAGAATTTTGAGCATTACTTTACTAGCGTGTGAGATGAGGGCAATTGTGTGGTAGTTTGAGCATTGTTTGGCATTGCCTTTCTTTGGGATTGAAGTGAAAACTGCCCTTTTCCAGTCCTGTGGCCACTGCTGAGTTTTCCAAATTTGCTGGCATATTGAGTGCAGCACTTTCACAGCATCATCTTTTAGGATTTGAAATAGCTCAACTGAAACTCCATCACCTCCACTAGCTTTGTTCATAGTGATGCTTTCTAAGGTCCCCTTGACTTCACATTCCAGGATGTCTGGCTCTAGGTGAGTGATCACACCATCGTGATTATCTTGGTTATGAACCTCTTTTTTGCACAGTTCTTCTGTGTATTCTTGCCACCTCTTCTTAATATCTTCTGCTTCTGTTAGGTCCATACGATTTCTGTCCTTTATCAAGCCCATCTTTGCATGAAATGTTCCCTTGGTATCTCTAAGTTTCTTGAAGAGATCTCTAGTCTTTCCCATTCTGTTGTTTTCCTCTATTGCCTTGCATTGATCGCTGAGGAAGGCTTTCTTATCTCTCCTTGCTATTCTTTGGAACTCTGCATTCAGAATCTTTTATCTTTCCTTTTCTCCTTTGCTTTTCACTTCTCTTCTTTTCACAGCTATTTGTAAGGCCTCCTCAGACAGCCATTTTGCTTTTTTGCATTTCTTTTCCATGGGGATGGTCTTGATCCCTGTCTCCTGTACAATGTCACGAACCTCCATTCGTAGTTCATCAGGCACTCTGTCTATCAGATCTAGGCCCTTAAATCTATTTCTCACTTCCACTGTATAATCATAAGGGATTTGATTTAGGTCATACCTGAATGGTCTAGTGGTTTTCCCCACTTTCTTCAATTTAATCTGAACTTGTTAATATTACACCACTTAATGCAACGTTTATCTCCCAGGTACTATAACTGGTGTTTTATATGCTATTTTACTAATCTGGGACCAAAAATGAATATTAAGGATGTTAAAGGCATAAGCACAAACAGGTAGTTTAGACTGGCACAAAAGCTTACTCCTTTGGAAAATCTTGAATATGTAAATGCAGACATTCTATACTCCTACAGGTCTTTTTATTACCTCTACAGAATTCCTATAGCACTCACTTTTTACCTCTATAGATACATGAACATACCTGCAACAAGCAGAGAATAATTTTTTTAGAACTGTATCACTTAGAATAGTATTGTGCTATCCAGTTAGTCGCTTAGTCATGTTCAGCTCTTTGTGACGCCATGGACTATAGCCCACCAGGTTCTTCTGTCCATGGAATTCTCCAGGCAAGAATACTGGCCTCGGTTGCCATTTCCTCCTCCAGGGGCTCTTCCCCACCCAGGGATCAAATCTGTGTCTCCTCTGTCTCCTGCATTAGCAGGCGGGTTCTTTATCCACTGAGCCATCCAGGAAGCCCTTACATTAGCATTTAAAAGTATCAAATAACTAGAAATGAACCTAACTAAAAATGTAAAAGACTTTTGCTCAGAAATTGTAAAACATCAATGAAGGGAATTAAAGATGACCTAAACAAATGGACTATTATTATTATTATTCCACATACAGGACTATTATTCCACATACATGGAACAACAGAGTCAGTTCTCCCCCTAATTATGTCTGAATCACAACTGCAACAACTTTTTTTGAAAACTGACATGTTTTTACACTAAAACATACATGGAAATGCAAAGGGAAAGAATAACCAAAGCACTCTCCTGGAAGACTGAGAGAAAATTCTCTACTAGACAGCAAGACTTAGAGTAATGATGACGGTGTGGCTTTCATGACAAGAGACATAAATACACCGAAGGCACAGAACTGAGAGCCCAGAAGTAGCCCCACTCACAAACGGGCACTTGACTTACAACAAATATTTTAGTTATATGATAGTGAGGACATAAATGGAAATCCACGTGGAAAGGAAAAAATAGAACCCCATACAGAATGAATTCCAGGGAGGGAAAGGTCAAAGTGTAAAACACAAAACAAGGACACTTCGAGGAAGTATTATACAAGAATATCTTAATTCACAGGGTGTAAAAAGATTTCTTAAACAGCAGACAAAAAGCACAGACCATAGAAAAGCAGGGAAAAGAGGACTGTATAAAAATTAAGAAATTCTGCTCATCAAAACATACCACTGAGAGAGTAAAAAAGCAAGCCACAGAGGTGTGGGGGGCGGGAAATATTTGTATTACGTATAACTAAAGGGCTTGGGGCGTCCCTGGTGGCTAGACAGTAAAGAATCTGCCTGCAATGTAGGGTTTGATCCCTGGGTTGGGAAGATCCCCTGGAGAAGGGGATGGCTACCCACTCCAGTAGTCTTGCCTGGAGAATCCCCAGGGACAGAGCAGCCTGGTGGGCTACAGTCCATGGAGTCACAAAGAGTCAGACATGACTGAGCAACTAACACTTCCACTTTTCACTTTCACTAAAGGGCTTACATCTATAATATAAAAATAACTCCTAATCAATTAAAAAAAAAGACAAACAACTATATACAAAAATGGGCAAAGAAACTTCAGCAATGATATACAAATGATCAGCAGACATCATCAGGAAAATCCCACTCAAAACCTAATGAGATACCACCCCACATATGCCAGAATTCCTAAAATTAAAATGACTGCTAGGGCATCCCCGATGGCTCAGTGGTAAAGAACCCACCTGACAATGAAGGAGACGTGGGTTCAATCCCTGATCTGGGAAGATGCCACATGCCATGGAGCAACAAGGCCTGTGCATCAGAACTGCTGAGCCTGTGCTCTAGAGCCCGTTGAGCCGCAGCTACTGAGCCCATGTGTGCAGCTACTGAAGCCTGTGCGCCACAAGAGAAGCCACTGCAATGAGAAGCCCACATACCACGACTAGAGAGGAGCCCCTGCTCACCGCAGCCAGAGCAAAAGCCAGCCCAGCAATGAAGACCAAGAACAGCCAAAAATAAATAAATGAGTAAATTAAAATCGTTTTGGGCTTCCTTTGTAGCTCAGTTGGTAAAGAATCTGCCTGCAATGCAGGAGACCCAGGTTCAATTCCTGGGTTGGGATGATCCCCTGGAGAAGGAAATGGCAACCCCCACTCTAGTATTCTTGCCTGGAGAATCTCATGGAGAGAGGAGCCCAGCAGGCTACAGTCCATGGCATTGCAAGAGCCAAACACAACTTAGAGACTACACCACAAAATCGTTGTTAAAAAGACTGCTGATACCTTGTATAAATAATAATATAGGACAGTGGAACTGCTCATATACGGCTACATTCGTCTGTAAATTGGTACAACCACTTTGGAAAACCATTTAACAAACTTTACATTTAAATACTTGCATATTCTAAGACCTAGAGATTCCATTTCTACCTATATACCCAAGAGAAACGCATGCATATGTACACCAAGAGCCCGGAAACACCATTCAGCCCAAAGTCCATCAACAGTAGAATGCACTGAAGAAAAGAGTAGAATGGATAAATTGTGATGTATTTATACACTGGACTACAACACAGCAATAAAAATAAATGACCAACAGTTTTCTAAAATTTACATAATGTTGACCAAAAAAACCCAAACATAAAGGTATACTCCATACTTCCACTGCATAAATTTTAAAAAGAACCCAAGCAATGGTGTTTAATAATACACACTTATAAAGAGAAAAAAGTACTGAGAAATATCAGGTTATTGATTATCTTTGGTGACAGAGAAAAAAGCTTTTGGAAGGGAGCACCAATGAAAACTAATGAAATACAGGTAAGATTCTATTTGTTGACCCAAGTGACCGTTATATGGTTATTTGTGTCATGAAAGTTCACTGAGCTGTATATTTCTGTTTCTTACACTCTATATATTTTAAACTTCACAATCTAATAAGTTTTCAAAACCTCATCAAATTAAATGCAAAACATTTACATTATACCTTCATGGTTTTTAACACCAAAGTTTATCACTATAAAGTCCTTAGGGCTAGCAGTGTTACAGTTCATAAAGTCATAAAAGCAAGGGCTTCCATGGTGGCTCCGTGGGGAAGAGTCCGCCTGCCAATGCAGGAGACATGGGTTTGGTTTCTGGCCCGGGAAGATCCCACGTGCTGTGGGGCAGCTAAGCCTGTGCACCACAACTACTGAGCCTGTGCTCTGGGGCCCAGGGCCCGAAACTACTGAAGCCCTCGCACCCAGAGTCCATGCTCTGCAACAAGAGAAGCTACTGCATGAGAAGCCTGTGCACCGCAACTAGAGAGGAGCCTCTGCTCTCTGCAACTACAGAAAAACCCACATGCAGCAATGAAGACCCAGCACAAGCCAAAAATAAACAAATAAGGAAAAAATCTTTATAAATCATAAAAGCAACTTTTCCCACTTACACACATGCTCTTCTCTCAAATATCAAGAAATCAGTGAGCATACACCAGAGGAAGGGACATAATAAGTTATTTAACTATTCTACCTAACAATCTATATACATTAAGATATTTTTCCTACAGATGTTATCATACTATATAGAGCTAACTGTTGAGTGTTTCTTCAGAATAACTGTCACCAAAAAGTCAGAAAAAAAAGTCAACCTAAAACAGTATATTCATTTTAGCAGTTATGATGCTATGGTAATAATTTAAAACAATCATATTTCAAGTGGACAGATAGGTTTGGTCCCCCTTTAGTATTACAGTCTATTCAAAAATTCAATACACTTAACAGTTTTCTTCATACCTTTTTTCCACCTGATGGTATAAAAATTATGTTTCTATTTAGATAAAATGTACATTTTCCATTTAGATAAAAATGTTATGTGTTTAAAAGTGTCTTAGAGTCATAAATGACCTGAGATTTCCTTTAGAGAGCAAACAGTGAAAGAGAAAGGCACATTACCATAATGTATCTAACACTTTCTTAGACACAATATTTTTCTGACTGATGAATGAAAATTAATAGTAACAGAATGCTACCTTTTTACAATGTACTATGTTAGAAAGATAATTATATAACAGGTAATTTTGTAACTTTATATAATACTACATTAAGAACTCCTACAAGTAAATAAGTAATGTACACATTTTAAAATGGATAAAAGAAAGAACGAGATGGTGGAGGAGTAGGTGGACGTGGAGTACATCTCTCTCCACAGATACATCAGGAACACACCTTCAGACACAGAAGTTCATGCAGAACACCAGCTGAGAGCGGACAGGAGTACCTGACCAGAGGAAAAGAATGTATAGAAGCAGGCAACACTCAGTAGGACGAAGAACTAGGAGGGAAACAGGAGTGTTAGTACGACTGGCCCTGCCCTCAGCGGGTGGGGGAACTGAAGCAGGGGTCCGGCCCCCACATCGGGGCAATTGTGTGAGTGAGAGGAGAAACATTTAAGGCTGTGAGTGAAAGAGCTGATCTGTGGCGGCCTGAATGGAATGAGAATCAGACAGTCCTTGCCGCAGCCATACATACTCCGGACAAGGACGTAGATTCCCTGGAAGGGGCAGCGGCTGGGAGCTGGAGTTTAGGGATTGTGGAGCAATTCCAGGGTGAGGGCTGCTGTTGACTGTGGAGAGATGGATCGAGGGGCCGTGAGGGAGGAGACTGTAGTGGGAAATGCCTGTGGAGGAAAGCCAGGCAGCCATGGAAGCAAGGCGATACTGCTGAGTCATGCGTAGGGGATGGAGCCACAACCACAGCCTCTCTCTCCCCACATGCCAGCATCAGCAGCTGAACGATAGAGAGGCTGGCCCATCAGACATCTGCCTGGTGCACTGAACTACAGAACAGGGTCCTGTCCAGGGTGCCCCTTTACGTGCCTGATGCGCTGATCTACAGAGTAGGCCCTCAGCCACAGTGGGGCCCTCTATGTGCCTGATGAACCAAACGACAGAAAAGGACCCCAGGCAAGGGAGCCCTCTAAGTGCCTGAACGGGCAGAGCTATGGAGAAAGACTGGCCAAAGAGGCCTTCTGATCACCAGCTATGAAAAAGACTCTGATAGGGCCATAACTCCTGTGGCTGAGGCAGTCTGTGTCCCTGCACACTTGGCGCCACCAGGGCCCCTGCAAGCCAAGAAGCCATGCCATCTTCACACTCAACTCACTGGGGCTGAGCTGACACAGGCAAAAACAGTCTTGCATCTATGCTTGCAAGGTCACTTTGGTAGTATCCGACTCTGCGACCCTGTAGACTGTGGCCTGCCAGACTTCTCTGTCAGAGAGGGCGGTTCTCCAGGCAAGAATACTGGAGCATATTGGCCAGTACTGGTTGCCGTACCCTTCTAGAGTACTATATTTCCTGCTGCCCTAGCTGCCAACTCCCCTGAGTATCTGGTGCTGCCAGAACCCCTGCAACCCAAGCAGCTGCACCATCTCCACACCTGGCCCTCAGAGGGGCAAACCCAAGTCTTCCAGGGCAACCTCAGGAGCAAACCCCAGGGGAAGACCCACATGCAGAGGTGGAAATAAAACCATAACTGAAACACAGGGGCAGTGTGACTAAGGAAGAAGACCCCAAACCTTCCCACCAGCTGTACAAGCTACAGATTAAATCCACACAATCAACTAGGCAGACTCTGTGTCTATGGAATATATAAAAGGTCATTAAGAGCTCCCACAAAAGAAAACACACTAATTCTGATAGCTGTGGGTACTGGAGGCAAGAACACAGAGTAGGTCCAGAATAGAATCTGAGCTGCCCCTATAACAGGTCCAGAAATCAGCACAGTGTTGGAGGGCATCCTAGGGTGGTGAGGTGGACTGTGACTCCCAGTGAGGGAAAGACTCTGACAGCAGTGACTCAAGAAAAACATTTATTAAATTCTTATGTTTTGACTTATTCTTTAGATTCTTTTGGACTTTTTCCCTTTTTTTCCCCTTTATCCTCCCTCTGTTGTAGCTGTCGATTTTATTGGCACTATGAAATCTAATTAAGCTTTTGAGCTTTTTTCCTTTTTTTTTTTCCCTCAGTCACATTTTTTATTATTGTTATAAACCTCTGCCTCTACGTTGGGCTTTTGCACTTCTGTGGAGTTTGCCTTTTTTTCTTTTCTCTTGTTTTATTTTTAATTTTTAAACCTATTATTATTTTTCTACATTTATTCCTTTGTTTGCTTTTCCTACTGTTCTTTTCCCCTTGCAGTTAATCTTTAATGTATATAAATCTTCTTTATCTACCTCTATTTAACTTTACATATCTTTCTTTCTTTCCTTTCCTCTCAACATATTTGTTAGTTTTATTTTCATTGCTTTATTCCTCAACTGGCATCTTGCTTTAGTTTTGTTTTCTAGTTTCTGCTTTAGTTAGTTTTATTCTGGTAGACATAATTTTTGGTTTCCTTTGTTTGCTGGGTCAATCTATTATATTTTATTTTTGTTGGACTGTGTTTGATTTTGTTTATGGGTATATATGTATATGTGTATATTCAGTCACACTTTTTATTGCTGTTATAAATCTCTGCCTTTACGTTGGGCTTTTGCAGATATCTGAAGTTTTCCTTTTTTCTTTTTCTTCCAGTATTTTTTTCTTTCTCTTTTTTATAATTTTAATTTTTTTAAACCTAGTATATTTTTTCTACATTTATTCCTTTGTTTGCCTTCCCTACAAACGTTCTTTTCCCCTTGCAGTTCATCTTTAATGTATATAAATCTTCTTCATCTACCTCTATTTAACTTTGCATGTCTATTCTTTCTTTTCTTTCTTTCCTTTCCTCTCAACATATTTGTTAGTTTTATTTTCATTGCTTTAGTTTTGTTTTCTACTTATGCTTTAGTTAGTTTTGTTCTTAACTGGTAAATAAAATTTTTGATTTTGTTTGCTAGGTCAATCTATTGTACTTTATTTTTGTTGGACTGTTTTGAATTTGCTCATGGGTATATATGTATATGTTTATATTCCATTATTTTAGTTGTTATTTGCCTAATTTTGTAACTACCATTTTGTCTGGGGTTCATCTTTGGTTTCATGGTTTTGGATATTTGTTTTAATCTCACTTAATGCCATAACAAACCAATTGTGGAATCTTTGTTCCTGATCAGAGATCAAGCTCTGAGCCATTGGAGTGAGAGCACTGACTCCAAGACCCTAGATTGCCAGAGAACTAACCCTAGGGAGTGCCAAATAGTGAGAACTCACACAAAGGAAACCACCTGAACAAGACCTGACATCACCCAACCACCAGTAGCACCCTGTGCAGGATGCCTCATCTAAATGACAAACAAGACAAAAAAAAAATCCAATCATCATCAGACAGGATCACCACCTGACTCAGCCTTGCCTATCAGAGGAAAAACAAAACAAACAAAAAAACTCAGCACAAATCTCAACCTATACAAAGCTAACACCAACCACTGGACCAAACTTAGGAGGGCAGAAACCAAAAGGAAGAAAGAATTCAACCTTGAAGCCTGAGAAAAGGAGACCTCAAACACAATAAGTTAAAAAATAATAATAATAATGAAAAGGCAGAGAAATACTACATAAATGAAGGAACAAACTAGAAACACAGAAGTCCAAATCAATGAAGAGGAAACAGGCAAACTACCTGAAAAACAATGTGTTATAATGATAGTAAAGATGATCAGAAATCTTGAAAACAAAATGGAGAAAATGTGCAAGAATCAGTTAACAAAGACCTAGAAGAATTAAAGAATAAACATGTAGAGACAACACAATTGCTGAAATTAAAAATACTCTAAAAGGAATCAACAGCAGAATATCTGAAGCAGAAGACCAAATCAGTGAGCTGGAAGATAAAATGGTGGAAATAACTTCTGAAGAGCAGAATAAAGTAAAAAGAATGAAAAGAACTGAAGATAGTCTCAGAGACCTCTGGGACAATATCAAACGCACCAACATTTGAATTATAGGGGTTCCAGAAGAAGAAGAGAAAAAAAAAGGGTATGAGAAAATTTTTGAAGAGATTATAGTTGAAAATTTCCCCAACATGGAAAAGGAAATAGTCAATCAAGTACAAGAGGCACAAAGGGAGAGTCCCACACAGGATAAACGCAAGGAGAAAAACGCCAAGACACATACTAATCAAACTAACAAAGGCTAAACACAAAGAAAGAATATTAAAAGCAGCAAGGGAAAAACAAGAAGTAACATACGAGGGAAACCCCATATGCTTAACAGCTCATCTTTCAGCAGAAACTCTGCAGGCCAGAAGGGAACAGCAGTATATATTTAAAGTACTGAAAGGGAAAAATCTACAACCAAGATTATTGTACCTGGCAAGAATCTCATTCAAAATTGATGGAGAAATAAAAAGCTTTTCAGACAAGCAAAAGTGAACAGAATTGAGTACTACCAAACCAGCTTTACAACAAATGTACAGTCAAGAAATACAAGAGAAGAAAAAAGATCTACAAAATCAACCCCAAACAATTAAGAAAATGACAATAGAAACATATGTATTAATAATTACTTAGAATGTAAATGGATTAAATGCTCCAACCAAAAGACACAGACAGGCTGAATGAATACAAAAACAAGACCCATATATTTGCTGTCTACAAGAAACCCACTTCAGACCTAAAGACACATATAGACTGAAAGTGAGAGGATGGAAAAATATATTCCATGCAAATTGGAAGCAAAAGAAAGCTGGAGTAGCAATCCTCATACCAGACAAAATAGACCTTAAAATAAAGTAGATTATAAGAGATAAGGAAGGACACCACATAATGATCAAGGGATCAATCCAAGAGGAAGACATAACTGTAAATATCTATGTACTGAATATAGGAGCACCTCAATGCATAAGACAAACACTAACAGACATAAAAGGAGAAATTGACAGTAACACAATAATAGTAGGAGACTTTAACATCCCACTCACAACATTGGACAGATGATCAAAACAGAAAATTACTAAGGAAACACAAGTCTTAAATAATACATTAGATGAGATGATCTCATGGATATCTTCAGGACATTCCATCCAGATACAGCAGAATATACCTTCTTCTCAAGTGCACATGGAACATTCTCCAGGATAGACCACATCTTGGGTCACAAATCAAACCTCAGTAAATTTAAGAAAACTGAAATCATATCAAGCATCTTCTCTGACCACAGTGCTATGAGACCAGATATTAATTACAAGAAAAAAACTGTAAGAAACACAAATACATGGAGATTAAACAACACATTTCTAAATAACCAAAATGTTACTGAAGAAATCAAATTGGAAATAAAACAATTTCTAAAAACAAATGACAATGAAAACATGACAACTCAAAACCTATGGGATATAGCAAAAGCAGTTCTAAGCAGGAAGTTTATAGCAATACAATCCTACTTCAAGAAACAAGAAAAACATTGAATAGACAACCTAACTTTACACCCAAAATAACTGGAAAAAGAAGAACAAAAAAAACCCCAAAATTAGTAGAAGGAAAAAAATCATAAAGATCTGAGTAGAAATAAGTGAAAAAGAAATAAAAGAAACAATAGTAAAGATTAATAAAAATAAAAGCTGGTTCTTTGAGAAGATAAACAAAATTGACAAACCTTTAGCCAGACTCATCAAGGAAAAAGAGAGAGAAGAATCAAATCATCAAAATCAGAAATGAAAAAGGAGATGTTACAACAGACAATGCAGAAATACAAAGGAGTATAAGAGATTATAAAGAACAACTATATGTCAATAAAATGGATAACCTGGAAGAAATGGGCAGATTCTTGGAAAAGTTCAATCTTCTAAGACTGGACCAGGAAGAAATAGAAATTATGAACAACCAAATTACAAGCACTGAAATTGAGGCTGTGATCAAACATTTCCCAAAAAACAAAAGCCCAGGACCAGATAGTGTCACAGGAGAATTCTATCAAACATTTACAGAAGAGCTAATGGCTATCCCTTTAAAACTCTTTCAAAAAACTGCAGAGGAAGGAACACTTCCAAACTCATTCTATGAGGTCACCATCACCCTGATACCAAAATCAGACAAGGACAACACGAAAAAAGAAAACTATAGGCCAGTATCACTGATGAACATAGATGCAAAAATTCTCAACAAAATTTTAGCAAACAGAATTCAGCAACACATCAAAAAGCTCATATGCAATGATCAAGTTGGGCTTATTCCAGGAATGCAAGGATTCTTCAATATATGCAAATCAATCAATGTGATATACCATATTAACAAATTGAAAGAGAAAAGCCATATGATAATCTCAATAAATGCAGAAAAAGCCTTTGACAAAATTCAGCACCCATTTATGATTAAAACTATGGGCATAGAAGGAACCTATCTCAACATAGTAAAGGCCATATAAGGTAAGCCTACAGCAAACATTATGCTTAATAGTGAAAAACTAAAAGCATTCCCCCCCTAAGATCAGAAACAAGACAAGGATGTCCACTTTCACCACTATTATTCAACATAGTTCTGGAAGTCCTAGCCACGGCAATCAGAGAAGAAAAAGAAATAAAAGGAATCCAGATTGGAAAAGAAGAAGTAAAGCTCTCACTGTTTGCAGGTGACACGATACTGTACATAGAAAACCCTAAAGATAGTATCAGAAAATTACTAGAGCTAATCAGTGAATTTAGCAGAGTTACAGGATACAAAATCAATACACAGAAATCACTTGGATTTCTATATACTAACAATGAAAAATCAGAAAGAGAAATTAGGGAATCAATCCCATTCACCATTGCAACAAAAAAATTTAAGTATCTAGGAATAAACTTACCTAAGGAGACAACAGAACTGTACACAGAAAATTATAAGACACTGATGAAAGAAATCAAAGATGACGTAAACAGATGGTGAGATATTCCATGTTCTTGGGTAGGAAGAATCAATACTGTGAAAATGACTATACTACCAAATGCAATCTACAGATTCAATGTGACCCCTATCAAATTACCAATGGCATTTTTCACAGAACTAGAACAAAAAATTTCACAATTCATATGGAAACACAAAAGACCCCAAATAGCCAAAGCAATCTTCAGAACACATTTGAGTCAAGCTTCCTGACTTCAGATTATACTACAAAGCTACAGTCATCAAACCAGAATGGTACTGGCACAAAAACAGAAATATAGACCAATGGAACAATATAGAAAGCCCAGAAATAAACCCATGCACCTATGGGTACCTTATTTTTGACAAAGGAGGCAAGAATATACAATGGGGCAAAGACAGCCTCTTTAATAAATGGTGCTTGGAAAACTGGGCAGCTACAAGTAAAAGAATGAAATTAGAACACTTCCTAACACCATACTATACACAAAGATGAACTCAAAATGGATTAAAGACCTAAATGTAAGACCAGAAACTAGAAAACTCTTAGAGGAAAACACAGAGAGAACACTTGATGACATAAATCAAAGCAAGCTCCTCTATGACCCACCTCCTAGAGTAACGGAAATAAAAACAAAAGTAAACAACTGGGGCCTGATTAAACTTAAAAGCTTTTTCACAGCAAAGGAAACTATAAGCAAGGTGAAAAGACAGCTCTTAGAATGGGAGAAAATAATAGCAGATGAAACAACTGATAAAGGATTAATTTCCAAATAACACAGCAGCATATACAACTCAATGCCAGAAACACAAACAACCCAATCAAAAAAATGGGAAAAAGACCTAAACAGACATTTCTCCAAAGAAGACAAACAGATGGCTAACAAACACATGAAAAGATGCTCAACATCACTCATTATTGCTGCTGCTGCTGCTGCTAAGCCGCTTCAGTCGTGTCCGACTCTGTGCGACCCCATAGACGGCAGCCCACCAGGCTCCGCCATCCCTGGGATTCTCCAGGCAAGAACAATGGAGTGGGTTGCCATTTCCTTCTCCAATGCATGAAAGTGAAAAGTGAAAGTGAAGGCACTGAGTCATGTCCAACTTTCAGTGACCCCATGGACTGCAGCCCACCAGGCTCCTCCATCCATGGGATTTTCCAGGCAAGAGTACTGGAGTGGGGTGCCATTGCCTTCTCCACACTCATTATTAGAGAAATGCAAATCAAAACCACAGTGAGATATCACCTCACATGGGTCAGAATGGCCATCATCAAAAAGTCAACAAACAAAAAATGCTGGAGAGGGTGTGGAGAAAAGGGAACGCTCTTGCACTGTTGGTGGGAATGTAAACTAATACAGCCACTATGGAAGATGGTATGGAGATTCCTTAGAAAACTAGGAATAAAACCACCATATGACCCAGCAATCCCACTCCTAGGCATATACCCTGAGGAAACCAGGATTGAAAAAGACACATGTATCCCTTTGTTCATTGCAGCACCATTTACAATAGCCAGAACATGGAAGCAACCTAGATGTCCATCGACAGATGAATGGATAAAGAAGTTGTAGTACATATACACAATGGAATATTACTCAGCCATAAAAAGGAACACCTTTGAGTCAGTTCTGATGAGGTGAATGAATCTAGAACCTATTATACAGAGTGAGTCAGAAAGAGAAAGATAAATATTATATTCTAACACACATATACAGAATCTAGAAAAATGAAAAATTTATTTACAGGGTAGCAATGGAGAAACAGACATAGAGAAAAGACTTATGGACATGGGGAGAGAGGAGGAGAGGGTGAAATGTATGGAAAGAGTAACATGGAAACTTATATTACCATATGTAAAATAGATAGCCAATGGGAATTTGCAGTATGGGTCAGGAAACTCAAACAGGGGCTCTGTATCAACCAAGAGGGGTAGGATGGGAAGGGAGACAGGAGGGAGGTTCAAAAGGAAGGGGATATATGTATACCTATGGCTGATTCATGTTGAGGCTTGTCAAAAGACAACAAAATTATGCAAAGCAATTATCCTTCAATAAAATATAAATTAAAAAGAAAAAAAAACACCTTAAAAAAGTGGATAAGATACAAAAAAGTAATTCATATAAGAAACATTCACAGAAAAGGTAAGAATGGTCAATAAACATATGAAAAGAGGCTAAAACATTAATAGTAATTAATGTTAATTAAAATAGGATAACACTTTACTATCAATTGGCAAAAATGAAAAAGATCAAGAACATCAAATGTTGATAAGGGTATGGAAAAATAAAAGTATTTACATATTTCTGGAAGGACTACAAATTGGTACAAACTTTTTGAAAGGCAATTTGACAATACCTATAAAATTTTAAACACACACACCTACTCTAATACCCAACAATCCCATTTTAAAAATCTTATGAAAAAATTAGTATGAGTGTATAAAAATAAATTTGTAAGGATATTTGTTAGAGCACCAGCATAGAAGAATGAATAAGTAAATTTTGTATATATATATATATATACCATATATATATTATATATATATTATATATACATATACCATATAAATATATTATATATATAACATATATACCATATATTATATATATATAATGAAAATATTAAGCACTCTTTTTAAAATGCTAAATATCCTTTTTACTAATTTAGAAACATGTCCAAGATATATTAATAAGTAGTGAAAAAATAAACTGAGAAAAAAAATTTTATTTAAAAAATAAAAAACCTCTGCACATATGCTTGTATATAAGCACAGAAAAATCACCTGCAAGTATATACAGCAAACTCCTAACGATGGTAACCTCTGGAGGGGAAGAGAATTTTGATTTGGAGATGAGGACAGGACTTTTTATAATTTACTTAATACTCTGCATTGTTTGAGTTCATTTTAATGAACATATATTATTTTTTATTTTTAAAACAGGGATATATTTAAATATATTGAGTTATTCATTTAGCTGACTTACCCTATTTGGGATTACTTTATATTTAATATTTTATGAAGAATTACTTTATGGCCAGAATCAGACAATTCTCTTAGAATTTCAGAAAACAAACAAAAGATACCTAGAAAGAGCAGATTCTCCACCAGAGTCTGCATCAGTTCATTTTAACTAAGGGATAAATTAAAACTAAATATAATGTCTGAGATTAGTACCTGACACAAAGCACTTTAAACAACAGTCAGTGAAGTTAAACAAAGATGAGAACCCACCTGGACTATATCCAAAACCATGCCAGCTGAGACTGTTCCAAAGCCAGCTAACAAAAATGGCACAAGTATTTGCAGTGCCATGACACCACTGGATTCCTTTGGTAACTTCTGGCTTGTCTCCACAATGACATCTTCATCGCCATCACTAGATACATCGTCATCTTGCAACATGGCTGTAGTTTCTGAAGCCTCCCTTCCATCACAGTAATTGTAGTTGGCATAGTCATCATACTTTTGGCTACAGCTCGATGGTGTGTGCCCACTGTTGTCATGAAAAGACTGCTCCGAGAAATTGTGATATTCCATGTGCTGTTCAGATCTATTACTGAAAGTCTGTGCTGCAGTTGATAACCCATCTTGCCAAATGTTATTTCCTTTTTTGTGTCTGTCTTCCTGGTTTTTCTGGTATATTACTGGAACCATACTCAGCAGTAAGTTTAAAAACTTATCAGACTGAATTGTATTTAAACTTAAAGTCCAGTCCACAAAACCTCCTCCACTGCTTCGACCACCACTTGACTTATTAATAATAGATCTTCCTTTACTATTAGTCATATTGTCATTGCAAAAGACCCTGTTTGCCTTAGATCTCAAGCTTCGTGAACCAGAGCAGATGAATCAGAACCACACAAACGCTGGTGTAAATTAAGATGCTGACGTCATTGTGCAGAAAACAGCACTTCCACTAATAGAAGATATTTAGAGGCTCCACACAGGGACTGGATCTGAAAAAATAAAATAATTTTTAAAAGTCAGAATTTTCTTGATACCTCATAGTTACAGGTATAAAATACACATGTTCTTAAATGAACCCCAAGGTACTGACATTATACTCTGTGGGCTTAATGCATAACTGGTTTGTGCCATGCAACTGCTTTGGCTGAAGAAATGTAGCATACAGCTTTTTTTGGTGGCCTATTTTGGTTAAAAGTATTTATTTTTGCATACTTTATGTAATTAATACCCATATAATGTCTTCAAAGTGAAAGTTATTCAGTCATGTCTGACTCTTTGCCACTCCATGGACTGTACAGTTCATGGAATTCTCCAGGCAAAAATACTGGAGTGAGTAGCCTTTCCATTCTCCAGGAGATCTTCCCAACCCAAGGATCGAACCCAGGTCTCCCACATTGCAGGAGGATTCTTTACCAGCTGAGCCACAAGGGAAGCCCAAGAATACTGGAGGGGGTAGCCTATCCCTTCTCCAGCGAATCTTCCCAACCCAGGAGTCGAACTAGGGTCTCCTGCACTGCAGGCAGATTCTTTACCAACTGAACTATCAGGGAAGCCCTTCAAATGTCTTCAATGTCTCTGCAACTCTACAAAAGAAAAATTTATTAAAGTAATGGCTTCCATTACTTATACTGAAGTCTCAGAATTAAATTGCTACCACCCTTTACATATATCAGCACAACAAAGGTAAAGTTTATGACATTATATTTTAAATATATTAAATAATATCTGTTACTTTATCTCCAACTTAATACAGTATGCATCTTGCTATTAAAATATGAAGAAACAATGATAATGTTTGCTATGAAATTACTTGATAAATATCCTAAATAGTGTACATGGTATTTATTTCACATGTAAAAGTATGTTGATGTTATATTTGTAGTTCTAACAACAAAAAAATATCATTATAGTTGATTTAGGGATATAATAATGTTACCTAAGAAATAACCAAAATGAAAAGGGATTACAAAAAATGACTTAATCCTATTTTACAAGCCAACCAAAAGAAAGCTTTTAATGCCCTTCTCAAAGTTAGCTCTGACCTTCAACCTCAGAGTAGGCTCCTGATTGGCTAGTCAGTGATGAGATTCTCTCTCTGAAGATCTTAAACTAGAGACACATAGTGCAAGCTTGCAATCCTAAAGGAAATCAGTCCTGAATATTCATTGGAAAGACTGATGCTGAAGCTGAAACTTCAATACTTTGGCCACCTGATGCAAAGAACTGACTCATTGGAAAATACCCTGATGCTGAGAAAGACTGAAGGTGGGAGGAGAAGGGGATGATAGAGGATGAGATGGTTAGATGGCATCAGTGACTCGATGGACATAAGTTTGAGCAAGCTCTGGGAGTTGGTAATGGACAGTGAAGCCTGGCGTGCTGCAGTCTTCATGGGGTCACGAAGAGTCGGATGCTGTTGAACAACTGAACTAAAGTGTAAGTTAGTTTGAGAGTGACAGACACTGAAGTTGTGAGGTCATATATCATCTGCCCAGGTAGAGAGTTTCTTTGGACAACTGCCACCAAGGTACAGAGGTTTTCAAAGTTATTAGAGTGGGCCTAAAGCTGGTGTTTCTCAGGAACACCCAGCCCTATCTTACACTTCCAAGAGCATTCAAGATCTGATTTGATAAGGGACAGATAGCCCCACTGCCTAACTGGACTGTTCACCAACCAAACTAGACTAAGAACTGTTGCTGCTATACTGCTGCTTTTAATGAAAACCATTCTATTCAATATTTGTTTTCAACTTCTTAGAATGCAAATCTCCTCTCCTTAGATAGGAAGATCAATGGCAAGAAATGGCAAAGGGAAAAAATAGAAGGGGCTATGTCAGGGGAAAGTGGATGCTAGGGCCTGGGTTCATCTACTTCATCCTTCACTCACTTGCTTTCTCTTGTGATTACAGACAGGTCTGGGAATTCCTGTGAGGGGAAAGTCTCAACATGTAGATTCTAGGACTCTAGACCTACTGGCTCAGAATGTGTTTGAGGCATAGAAATCTTTTTTTTTTTTTTTACATTCCCCAAGTGATTACAGTACAGACATTCTGTGGACTTGCAGAGAATCCAATGAGATGAAGTACTAGTTGCCATTGTTGCCACTGGCAGGTGGATCAGTATACAAACTCAGTAGTTAAAGAAAATCAAATGAACAGAAACAATGTCCAGAATGAAGCAAAGAAGAAACCAAGCAATCCAGAGAGGAGGACAGAATGGCTCCTTGAGGACCTTCCCTGTAAGAAGAGGCTCAGCTGTATGTCTGAAACTTAGGAGATTGCCAGCAGCCTTACATGAGTCAGACTGAGTGGGTTTCTGTTCCTTAAACCAATTTGTCTCCTTTTAAATAGTGAGCACTTCACTGCCCCAAAGAGATCTTTAATCAAACAAAAAACAGAACAAACTTTAAAGACAGTCTATTCCACTAAATGGCCAGTGATGGACATAGGCAATTTCTTCTTCCTCTTGAAGCAGAATTATAAAGTTATCAAACTGGAAATGCAGAGAAATGTAGATGACAGTATGTATATTACCATTCAGTCAGCATTCACCTCAAAATGCATGGTCAGGAAACTTGACCAACTAACCCTAAATAGAAAAATGGAGGGAAGAGAAAAGGGAGAGGGAGGAATTTTCCAGAAAGTTCTCTCTCTTAGAATACCTGCAGGGCATGGCTAAGCATAGAGTCTACACTGAGTTGGCCAGCGGGATCCAGATGCATCCAGCTCACACATTTTTGCCCCTGGTATTCTTTCTCCAGGGAAGTTATGAAGAAAGTGAGATGGAGACACAGATATTCAACCGGGCCCAGTGGGCACAGACCAGGCAGAATTTAGGGGTAAATTTAAAACAATGCCTCCTGGAAAAAGGAAGCCACAGGTGTGGAGTCTCGTGCTGGATTTCAACCCCTCTCCCTCCCCTCAGCCAAGCACCCTCATGCCCTGCAGAACCTACACAACTTTACACTACACACTGGGCAGCTGAGTGAAACAGTAAACCAAGTTTAAAGAGCATAAAATACACGTGCTTTTGTTGTTGTTTCCTCAGCATCTTTTCCCAATTTTTCAGCTTATAGTAGCTCCATTTCCCATGTGCAATCACACTTGCCTCGTCTATGAGGCTCAGGTGTGCCCAGTAATCAAACTTCCCTGACCTCCAGACCATATAATGACAAGATTGTGGGTATGTGGTCTATGGTATACACTTATAGCAAGATAATTCTTCTGGGGCAAGAGAAAGAGATAATTCTTCTGTAGCAAGATAATTCTTCTGCTTCTGGGGCAGACCTGAGTCCTACCCTGGAATTTCACATACCTGTTGCCTTACTATTTCCTGAATGGCTGACGGATGCCAACCAAAGAGGCACTACTCCTTCTTCAACGATTTTACCTTGTGGTGGAGAGGAAAAAGAAGCAGGTGAGCAAATAAGTAAAGGAGATAACTTGTGATAAAGGTAATGAAGGAAACAGCTGATAGAGCAAAGAGTGAATGACTTACAGGGCTACTTCAGAGGGGGAGGCCTCTGGAAGAGTGTCTTCTCAGGACCTCCCTGGTGGTCCAGTGGCTAAAACTCTGCACTCTCAATGCAGGGGCCTGGGTTCAATCCCTTGTCAGGGAACTAGATCCCACATGCTGCAACCAAAGATCCCGCATGCCGAAACTAAGACCCAGCGCAGCCAAATGAATAATTCTTTTAAAAAAGAGTGTTTTCTCACTTCCCTTTTGAATGAGAAAATTCTGAGGTTTGTCACTATATTTTTATCCTCCAAAAACTCCCTCCACCACCACCACCACCATTTACACTTGGAGGAAAGCTCATCCATCCACAGAAACAGAGAATCACAGCTAGGAGATGTTGAGAGGGTTCTGATAACACTACACGATTAGGATATCTCATTTATTTAAAGCCCATTCCACCCCAATTCTTCCCAATTTTATGGGCCAATAAATCTCCATTGCTTAAGCTAGGCTAAATGGTGCTTCTGTCCTAACATCTGTTTGTAAAATAATGCAATTTGGAAGTACTAAGAATTATCTTGCTACAAGTGTATACCATAGACCACATACCACAATCTTGCACTGAGGAAAATGTGCTCATTTTTATTTATCCTTCATTTTACCCAGCTAATGAGTGATCAGTTAGTCTAATGCTTGCATACTGACAAGGTCTATAAAGATCTATTATCTCCCTTAAAGATTTCTTGAATTTTCTTCCTTGAAAGAAGTCACTTAGAAACTCGTTGAATAATGGCTATAATCAAATTACTTTGAAGTTGATTTAAAATGGGTAATGTACACATATGGTACTAAATAAAAAATCAGTTGGATTGCTCTATATTGCTCTTCATCCATAAATGAGTAAAAATTACTAAACAATCTAAAAATAAGTAAATAGAATTGGGCAAAATTTCTCTAGTTTTACGTGCTATAAGTGAAAGAAGATCAGTGGAGATATTTATGGGTCACAGGTTCAATCCCTGGGTTGGAAAGATCCCCTGGAGTAGGAAATGGCAACCCACTCCAGGATTCTTGCCCAGAAAACCCTATGAACAAAGGAGCCTATGGGACTGTAGCCCCCCAGACCCCATCACTCTTTGGGATGGAATCTCAAAGAGCCAGACACAACCGAGCACAGGACACAGCAGTGTCAGCATCGCCTGGATGGTTATGAGAAACGCAGGATCTCAGTTCCCAAGCATAACCCAACCTACTGAAGCACAACCTGTGCTTATAGCATTAATACCATCTCCATGTGCTTTGCTTCCCTGGTAGTTCAGTTGGTAAAGAATCTGACAATTTGGAAGACCTGGGTTCAATTCCTGGGTTGGGAAGATCCCCTGGAGAAGGGCATGGCAACCCACTCACTCCAGTATTCTTGCCTGGAGAATTCCATGGACAGGCAGGCTACAGTCCATGGGTTCTCAAAGAGTCGGACACAACTGAACGACTAAAATACATACCATGTGCTGTATGTAAACATGGAAGTTTAAGAAGCACCTCCCTGAGCATCCAAGAGAATTTGATTTATACACGTTGGACTAAAAATTAGATGTCAGACTTTCAGATGTGACCAAAGACCTGAGTACTGGTAACACATACACCACCACTAGTGGGAGGGGAAACCGCACAACCACTTTAGAAAACAATGTGGTCTGATCCACTAAAATTAAAGACACATACGTGCCACATACCAACAATTCCACACCAAAGTCCATACCCTAAAGCAACTCTTGCTTTGTACACAGAAGACACATAAAAAAATATCCTTAGCAACATTTTCACATTAGCAAAAAAAGAAAATAAAAAACTAGAATTAACACAATAAAAGATAAATTGTGGGATATTCACACAATGGAATCTATGAAGGAGGGGATTATAACCAAGTGCAAATTTCAAGAGAATGGTTACATTTGGGAAAGTAGTACAAAAACCACACAGGGAGCTCCAAAGGTAGTGGTTTTATTTTTTAAGCTGGGTAGTAGATACCTAAATGTTTATTATTGCTCTTTAGTTCAGTTCAGTCACTCAGTTGTATCTGACTCTTTGTGACCTCATGGACTGCAGCACGCCAGGCTTCCCTGTTCATTACCAACTCACGGAGCTTGCTCAAACTCATGTCCATTGAGTCGCTGATGCTATCCAACCATCTCATTCTCTATCGATCCCTTCGCCTGCCTTCAATCTTTCCCAGCATCAGGGTCTTTTCCAGTCAGTTTTTCGCATCAGGTGGCCAAAGTACTGGAGTTTCAGCTTCAGCATCAGTCCTTCCAATGAATATTCAGGACTGATTTCCTTTAGGATTGACTGGTTTGATCTCCCTGACATCCAAGGGACTCTCAAGAGTCTTCTCCAACACCACAGTTCAAAAGCATCAATTCTTCAGCGCTCAGCTTTCTTTATAGTCCAACTCTCACATCCATACATGACTACTGGAAAAAACGATAGCTTTGACAAGACAGACCTTTGTTGGCAAGTAATGTCTCTACTTTTTAATATGCTGTCTAGGTTGGTCATAGCTTTTCTTCCAAGGAGCAAGCATCTTTTAATTTCATGGCTACAGTCACCATCTGCACTGATTTTGGAGCCACATAAAATAAAGTCTCTCATTGTTTCCACTTTCCCCATCTCTTTGCCATGAAGTGATGGGACTGGATGCCATGATCTTAGTTTTCTGAATGTTGAGTTTTAAGCCAACTTTTTCCACTCTCCTCTTTCACTTTCATCAAGAGGTTCTTTAGTTCATCTTCGCTTTCTGCCATAAGGGTGGTGTCATCTGCATATCTGAGGTTATTGATATTTCTCCCAGCAATCTTGATTCCAGCTTGTGCTTCACCCAGCCTGGCATTTCTTATGATGTACTCTGCATATAAGTTAAATAAGCAGGGTGAAAATATACAGCCTTGAGTCCTCTTTTCCCCATTTGGAACCAGTCTGTTGTTCCATGTCCAGTTCTAACTATTGCTTCTTGACCTGCATACAAATTTCTCATCTCTTTAAGAATTTTCCAACAGTTTGTTGTGATCCATACAGTCAAAGGCTTTGGCATAGTCAATAAATCAGAAATAGATATTTTTCTGGAATGCTCTTGCTTTTTCGATGATCCAATAGATGTTGGCAATTTGATCTCTGGTTCCTCTGCCTTTTCTAAAACCAGCTTGAACATCTGGAAGTTCACGGTTCACATACTGTTGAAGCCTGGCTTGGAGAATTTTGACGATTACTTTGCTGATGTGTGAGATGGGTGCAATAGTTCAGTAGTTTGAGCACTCTTTGGCATTGCCCTTCTTGGGATTGGAAAGAAAACTGATCTTTTCCAGTACTGTGGCCTCTGCTGAGTTTTCCAAATTTGCTGGCATATTGAATATAGCACTTTCACAGCATCATCTTTCAGGATTTGAAATAGCTCAACTGAAACTCCATCACCTCCACTAGCTTTGTTCGTAGTGTTGCTTCCTAAGGCCTAATTGACTTCACATTCCAGGATGTCTGGCTCTAGGTGGTGATCACACCATCATGGTTATCTGGGTCATGAAGATCTTTTTTGTATAGTTCTTCTGTGTATTCTTGCCACCTCCTCTTAATATCTTCTGTTTCTATTAGGTCCATACCATTTCTGTCCTTTATTGTGCCCATCTTTGCATGAAATGTTCCCTTGGTATCTCTAATTTTCTTGAAGAGATCTCTAGTCTTTCCCATTCTATTGTTTTCCTCTATTTCTTTGCACTGATCACTGAGGAAGGCTTTCTTATCGCTCCATGCTATTCTTTGGAACTCTGCATTCAGATGGAACATTTTGATTATTTGGCATGTGTGCTTTGGTCTGAATGATTCTGTGACAGATTTTATTACTCCCCATTATTGCTTCCCTCCTGTAAGAGGACTGTCATCTCTGCCTGTTGCCAAATTACCTGCAGGGAGTATGTGAAGATTACACTGCCTCATCTCTACTGACATCAAGTCTGGGCAGACGACTCAGGAAGCAACAACATCTACAAACAAAAGCAGTTCAACTCTGCCTTCTTTTTCCTCCGACATGGGAATGACATGTCCAAGGTTCAGACTGGGTCCCGGGACAAAGATAATACCCAGAGCTGCAGGTACTGAAGCTTATCTGCAGCAACTTACGGGCAACATGTAGGAGGAGAGAAAGAAAGCTTTGCTGCTGAAAGCCACCGAGGGTTCAGGATTGTTTACTACCACAGCAAGATTTAATGAAAACTAAACTCAAAAGCAGGCATCTTAAAAAAGAATCTAATCCAAATATTCCCATCTATTTTAGTTTAATAGAGTCTCTCTGATATACTGAGCATGTAAGTATTCCATCTATGGTTAAAGAGCTTTAAAAGAGTGTTTTCCAAACATTTAGATCTCGTTAACCACATTTCCCCTCAAATTTTATCAAGTTAACAATGATTTTCCCTTTAAAATATAAGTGTACATTTGAACACCAAACAAGTAGAAAGGACAAAGTCTTAGACTAAAAGCCTTTCCATTGAATACACTTAGGTTTATTAAGAACTCACTCCTTGCTTCCTGTGGAAGCTCTGTCATGGGCCAACATTAATTAGAGAGTTGTGTTAGAGAACCAATGACTTAAAGGAAAACAAACTAATATCAGACAGTCCTGACTAATTCAACTGCAGTTACAATAATAATAATAATGTTAAAATTGCTTGTTTTTAAAAGTTAAGAAAAAGAATTGTATGTGTGCTGATTTACTAAATCAGTATCTTGGAGAAAATCTGCCCATTGTGCTGGAGGAGGCCATCTGTACCTTTGCAAAGGTTAAATAATACACTTGAAAAATTCATCAGAGCAGTTGACTTAGCAGACTTGTGTCATGCCTCATTACTAAGAAAGGCAATAAATGGAAGTTTAATACTTTATCTTCCCATTAGAACAAAGAGATGAAAGTATTTAGTCAAAAATCTCAAAACTTGTCACAGCACTGTCACACACATGTATTTACACTAAATGACCTAGAAGTCAAGGCAGATTATGGTTATTATGTATTGTTAGTTTTGCCACTCTCCAAGTGTGCATTCTGCTTTTCACTTCCTCTGAATATATGTATTCTACATCTGTTTGTTAGAAGATGTAGATAGTCACCAAACAGGATGTATTATGTGGTCAGTTAAGTCAGATTTCATGCCAGACAAAATGAGACCTTAGCTGATGTTGTACAAATTATTTTCTTTTTAAAAAAAAATTTTTGGCACATTTTTTTCAACGATACCCAGTAAGTAGTGACTTGTTTCACTGGATAGCAGGTTCACAAAGAAGGATTATATATCTATTTATAATAATTTGCCTTTTTGCAGCACCCAAACAGCAGGCTGCCTTCAAGGCTGATTCATTTTCTTTCACTATTTCCATTTAAAGAATAAAACCTATGTAAACATAAATCCTCATTGATTTCAATGATTACTATTTCCCTTTAAGCAAAAACTATTTTTAAAAGTCTCAATAGTCTTTTCGATGCCCAGTTTGGTCACCTGAAGTCCTTAGCTTCTCCATTTCTTATCCCCAAACTCCATTTTCCTGAAGAATTGACCATCACATCACTTTTATCAGCACATATCCCAAACAGCTCTTAAACAATCCCCCCTTTGGTTTTCTCTTGTTCACTCTGACACCAGCTTTCTGCTGTCCTGCCATAAACCCACTGTCAAACCCTTCTTCCTGGAGAACACATCAGAACCCACAAGGTCACCCTAGTCCCAAGCATGGCCACCACAGCCTTGACTACTAAGTCATACTGAAGAGCTCTGTTCCCCATTTGAGCTAGTCCAACAGCTACTACTAAAATCAAACCTCATTAAAAAAAAATTTTTTTTTTTTTGGCAGCGCTATCAGCATGCAGGATCTTGTTTCTGTACTAGGGATCAAATCCAGGCCCCCTTCATTAGGGGTGTGGAGTCTTAACCACTGGACTGCCAGGAAAGGCCCATCATTTCTCATTTTAAACCCTTTGACTTCACTATTCTCATCCACAGGGCTCCCTACATGCTGATTTTGGGTTCCTAATTGTTTCAAACTAATTGTTTCTACTCAATTTCCTAAATCAGCTAATTATTATCTCTTATTCTTCTTTAAGCTTTCTCTATTCCACCAAATTTCTTTTATTCAGTTGTCCCTATACTTTCTACCAACTGTTCCTAATGTTCTGGAACTTTGGCCTCATTTAAAAGGTCACCATAAAAATTGACCACCTCAGAGAAATCTACCTAAATTAATGTAGAGTTCAGGGTACAGAAAGGAAAAAAAAACACAGTCAAAATTAAATGTCCAAAACAGTGAGCAATCTTCCTATCATGTAATACAATATTGTAAAGTAAAAAAAAATAAATAATAAATAATAAAAATTTTTTTAAAAGGAAAGAAAATTTCAGAAATAAAAATAAAAGGTATCCATTTGGTTTCCCATTGCCAATTCCTACAGGGCAAAGAGAACATCTTCTTTTTCAGATGATACTTGCTATATCACTTGACCCTCAAAAGTTAAAAATCAATATGGCAATGAAAAAGAAATCTCCAGAACTCCAAATGTACCAATATTACTGCTGCTTGGCAGAGGTATATATAATTCATAGTATCCAGTTGGTGTTTCCAATAGTCACATATAGTTGTGAGAGTTGGACAATAAAAGAAGGCTGAGCACCAAAGAATCGATGCTTTCAAACTGTGGTGTTGGAGAAAATTCTTGAGATTCCCTTAGACAGCAAGGAGATCAAACCAGTCAGTCCTAAAGGAAATCAACCCTGAATATTCACTGGAAGGACTGATGCTGAAGCTGAAGCTTCAATACTTTGTCTACCTGATACAAAGAACTGCCTCACTGGAAAAGACCCTGATGCTGGGAAAGACTGAAGGCAAGAGAAGGGGATGACAGAGGATGAAATGGTTGGATGACATCACTGACTCAATGGACAGAGTTTGAGCAAACTCTGGGAGACAGTGAAGGACATTGAAGCCTGGTATGCTCCAGTCTATGGGGCTGCAAAAAGTCAGGCACAACCTATGGAGGGAACCACACGACTAGGAAAAAAACAAATGTATGGATCTTTTTTTTGCCCATTTCCTGTAGTTAACCAAGGAAAAGGAACAACCCCAAGGCAAGGATTCTAAACTACAAAGGTGCATCCAGTCAGTAACTATCCCACAAACTCCATGTGCCGTAAGTCTCAAACTGGTCCAAACAACAGCAATCCACATTATCTTATCTCACAATTTCTATCAATGTTCAGGGCACTTAAAGTACTTGGAAATTGAAATATAAAACATGCTACCTCCCTGATGAAAAGGCTCACCTCTAAAGTAGAATGAAGTACCTCTCCCCAACTCCTTTTTTGTTTTGGCTCAAATGCACAGAGTTAGCTCCTTAAAAAAAAAAAAAAAGAGTTTTTTTTTTTAATTTAAACTGGAAACTGTCTACTTAAAGTGAATTCAAGCATTCACACAGGTTTCATTTATGTAATAGGTAGTGATGACAAACTTTATTGATCTGGCGGTCCTGATAGTCTCTAACAAACACAAAAGCTTGAGAAATCATGGGAATGATTCAGCTCCTGCTATCCAAAAGCTAGCTGATTCCATAAAACAATCAGTCATTCTAAGGCTACCCAGAGAAAAAAGTAACAGTCAAAGTTTCTACAGGCCTAAAAGACAGCTAAACATTTGTAAAGAATTTGAGTCCAGAGAAACAATCAGTGGGTATAATAAAGCCTCTGTATAATAAATCCTCAATATACTTCAAATAATTTTTCAAAGGAAACCAGACCCAGACAACTGATTTTGTTTTCAGAATTACAATCCTCAATCCCACTTTAAAAAAAGTCACTTTTAAAAGAATGCTTTATTTAGAAGAAGGATACATCAAAGACAAGCCAATGAATCAACTAAAACAAAATCCACAGTTGAACCATTTCTGCTTATTGAGAAAATGTTGACAGAATAAATAGAGTGTGCATCCAAAGAACAAAGTGTATTGCATAAACAAAACAGTTTATTCTACCAAGTGCCAACAGTTAGATTATATTTAGCCCCTACCAAACCAACTGAAAAGTGAAAAACAAATCATTTTACTAGATATTTTGGTTAGATTAATAATAATACATAAATACATAAATATTTTTATAATATGGTAACTGCCATGAAATTAAAAGACACTTGCTCCTTGGAAGAAAAGCTATGTGTTTTAAAAACACATAGCTAGACAGTGTCTTAAAAACCAGAAACATCACTTTGCCAATAAATATCCATATAGTCAAAGCTATGGTTTTTCCATTAGTCATGCATCGACGTGAGAGCTGGACCATAAATAAGGCTGAGCGTCAAAGAATTGATGCTTTCGAATTGTGGTGCTGGAAAAGACTCTTGAGAGTCCCTTGGACAGCAAGGAGATCAAACCAGTCAATCCTAAAGGAAATCAACCCCAAATATTCATTGGAAGAACTGATGGTGAAGCTGAAGGTCTAATTTGAAGAGCCAACTCAATGGAAAAGACCCTGATCCTGGAAAAGATTGAGGAGAGGATAAGAAGGGGGCAGCAGAGGATGAGATGGTTGGATGGCATCACTAACTCAATGGACAAGAGTTTGAGCAAACTCTGAGAGATAGTGAAGGACAGGGAAGCCTGGCATGCTGTAGGCCGGGGGGGCAGGAGGGGGTTCTCAAAGAGTCGGACTTAACAACAACAATACAGGTAGTAGACAATAATCAGAAATATCAGTACTACTGTTTGAAATAATCCAGTTAATGGTCAAATAACAAAGAAGTTAAAGCACAGAAATCTGTTTTGAAGTAGAGAAACTGCTTTTAAGCAACAAAAAAAGTATATTTCTCCCATTTTAAAACATTTCTTACATGTATCTTATTTAAAAAAAAAACTACCAATTAATGATGCTCTTGCAATTAACTTGCAATTGACATTCATTAATTTCCTGCAAACTATTGCTAAGAACAGGCTTCAAAGGTAGCTCCGTGGTAAAGAATCTGCCAGCCAAAGCAGGCAATGCAGGTTCAGTCCCTGGGTAGGAAGATCAACTACAGTAGGAAATGGTAACTCGCTTCAGTATTCTTGCTTGGAACATTCTATGGACAGAAGAGCTTGGTAGGTTACAGTTTATGGGGTTGCAAAGAGTCGGACATGACTGAGTGAGCACACATTGCTAAAAGAGTCACCTTATCAATCACCCCTAGAGAAAATCAGATAAAACTTTACTTAAAAATTATACTAGAGAAAGCCTTGCTACTGAAAACTGGCATTTTTCTTTCTCTTTAATAAAGATTGAGCCACCCTTTAGATGTCCCTGGTGCTCCAGTGGTTAGGACTCCCAGCTCCCACTGCAGGGTGTCTAGGTTCAATCCTTGGTCTCCTTGTTGAAGAACTAGGATCCCACAAGCCACATGGCCAAAAACAAAACAAAACAAAGCCTGAGCCACCCTTTTACTTTACTTCAGCAACAGGAAATCTACAGCCACACCTGAAACTCAAATTCATGATCAAGTTATTCACCTTAATACTTTGGCCACCTCATGCGAAGAGCTGACTCACTGGAAAAGACGCTGATGCTGGGAGGGATTGGGGGCAGGAGGAGAAGGGGACGACAGAAGATAAGATGGCTGGATAGCATCACCGACTCGATGGACATGAGTCTCAGTAAACTCCAGGAGTTGGTGATGGACAGGGAGGCCTGGCGTGCTGCGATTCATGGGATCGCAAAGAGTCGGACACAACTGAGCGACTGAACTGAACTGAACTGAATGTTACATTCTTAGTTTTATTTTATCTTGTACTGGCTTCATCACTTTTTTTTAAAACCAGTACTTCTTGTAGCTGTTTTTACAAAGTGACTCAACACCTTTGTGTAAAAGGTAGTGTACATGAGAATAAAACATAAATAATATATTTCCTTACTGCTTTTCTCTGGCATTTACAAATCTGAAATACTTAAATATAGATACTAGGTAACATAATAGGATAAGATGAACTCCGGCATTTCAAATGAGGACAAATTATTATTCAGAACTCTCTAGAGTATACTTCCATATTTTAGCCTTAAGATGCTTACTCCTTGGAAGAAAAGTTATGACCAACCTAGATAGCATATTCAAAAGCAGAGACCTTACTTTGCCGACTAAGGTCCGTCTAGTCAAGGCTATGGTTTTTCCTGTGGTCATGTACGGATGTGAGAGTTGGACTATGAAGAAGGCCGAGCGCTGAAGAATTGATGCTTTTGAACTGTGGTGTTGGAGAAGACACTTGAGAGTCCCTTGGACTGCAAGGAGATCCAACCAGTCCATTCTGAAGGAGATCAGCCCTGGGATTTCTTTGGAAGGAACGATGCTAAAGCTGAAACTCCAGTACTTTGGCCACCTCATGCGAAGAGTTGACTCATTGGAAAAGACTCTGTTGCTGGGAGGGATTGGGGGCAGGAGGAGAAGGGGACGACAGAGGATGAGATGGCTGGATGGCATCACCAACTCGATGGACGTGAGTCTGAGTGAACTCTGGGAGTTGGTGATGGACAGGGAGGTCTGGCATGCTGGGATTCATGGGGTCGCAGGGAGTTGGACACAACTGAGCGACTGAACTGAACTGAAATGACATCCTTATACTCTTAAAGAGAATTCAGTTTGAAAAATCCGAACACACTTCTGCAGACAACTTAAAAGATATACTTTATTCTTTGCATAATTAAACTGAAAGCTGAATATAAAACCTTCCAGAATTGTGAAGTACAGAAAAGATAATCATATGTCAAAGCAAAAATCTTCTTTCTAAGAAAAGGCAAAGGGAAACGTGATATGCCATGGGTAAGGTTAACATTTTTCTTTCTTTAAAGACCAAGAGTGCCCCATCATTTTCACGGTGATTCCATACCCGGTATTTACTCAGAGCACTTCTATTCCTCTAGGGACCCTGGTTCCTCCCCTTGTCCCGGAGGTGAAGTGGCACACCACATCTAGATGAGCAGGCCACACTAAATTACTCTACCTTCCACTAGGTGATGGAACAGGACAGCCCCCACATGGAGCCAGGTCTTCCTCAGGTGGGGGTCTAGCATCACCTTCCCTCACTGGGACACCTTCACCATGGCATCACCCAGGGAGATGAAGCCAATCTTCCACGTTCCCAGACTGGACTTTCCCTCAATACTGCTCCCTGGTACCTGGTGCTGTGAAGTCCACTCAAGCACACAAACTCACGGCAAAAGACTCTTCGGAAGGTGAACCACAGGTACACGGAGTTACATTAGTCAACTATCTTGGCATCAGCCTCAAAGAATGATCTAACTCTTTCAGTATCTTTACTCTCTGAAACCATGTCTCTACCCTTTGGTCAGGGCTGCATACTTTCTTGTTCAAATACGACTTAAAAAAAAAAAAAAAAAAAGGAGCCCAAAGGCTTTAAGTCCAACTTGAAGTTCAAACTAAAACTATCCTCAGGTAGTTAAAGTCACTTGACTACCTTTCTTTCTCAGCTTGTTTGAAATGGTGTTTCTGACGTCCAGTGGCGTGGAGTTCTCTTTTACTATTCTGGTTTTCACAGAATGTGTGTTAAATTCCAAAAAAAAAGGGGGGGCGTGGGGGAGAAACCCAAAGGACAAACAAGAATTGTTTACTTTAGAAACCCACCATCCAGAGATAATCCCTGATGATATAATAGTATATATGATAACTTTGCTATATTTTTTCTATATATACATATATGTTTAAACCAAAAGTACACTCATATTATACACACTGTTTGGCATCCTGCTTTTGCATTTTGTAAAATACCAAAAGACTTTCTTATCAGTATTCTACAAAGTTATTTTTAACAGCTACTTATAATTTCCTCTTTCTAAAACTCTCAGGGGCTCTAAGATTTATTTTTCCTACTTTATCCCCCTCCACAGTTTCCCAACAGGAACACGACTAAAAGGCAATAGTCTTCATTCATTAACACATCCTAAACAGCTTCCAGAAAACTAACATTCTGCTGCATTCATAGAAGTGATTTCATTTATATTTTATATTGTTAGATGATCGTGGATACATAACTGCATCTATCTCACCAAGCTCCAAGGCAGGGCCAGGGTGCCACCAAGTCCATGGTGTGCCTCTCCTATGATCCATCACATATAATTCAAAATGGACTTTCCCTCAATAATTCAAAATGATAATAACTCCAAACTAAGTAAGAGTCATAACAAGCTGTGACTTTTCCTAGAAAGACCATCTCATTGTTTCTTTAAAGACTACAAAACATTAACAGATGGCCAACGGGCAACAACATATTAGAGAGACACAAATCAAAACCACAATGAAGTATCATTTCACACTGGTCAGAATGGCCACCACCAAAAAGTCTAAAAATAACAAATGTTGAAGAGGGTGTGCAGAAAAACAAACCCTCCTACAGCGTTTTGTTGTGGTTTTTTTTTCTTTGTGGGTATGTAAATTGGTGCAGTCACTATGGAAAATAACATGGAGGTTCCTTAAAAAAGAACTAAAAATAGAATTGCCATATGATCTAGCAGTCTCACTCCTAGGCATAATATCCAGAAAATATGAAAATTCTAACTCACCTCAGTGTTCACAGCAGTACTATTTACAATAGCCAAGACATGGAAGCAACCTAAATGTCCACTGACAGATTAATGGATATTATTCAATGATGAATGTACTAAAAAGAAAGAAAGAATGCCATTTGCAGCAACCTGGATGGACCTAGAGATTATACTGAGTGAAGTAAGTCAGAGAAAAACAAACATATGATATCACTATATGTGGAATCTTAAAAAATAATACAAATGAATCTATAAACCAAACAGAAACAGACTCACAATCATAGAAAACAAGCACATTACCAAAGGGGAAGGGAGGGAGGGGAAGTGATAAATTAGAAGTATGAGATTAACAGATATAAACCACCATACCTAAAACAGATAAGCCACAAGGATCTACTATTTAGCACAGGAAACTATATTCAATATCTTGTAATAACCTATAATGGAAAATAATCTGAGATATATATACACATATAAAAAATTACAGAACATTATTTAAATGTTTTTGTGTCTTTTGGCGCCCCCTCACTAATGCTCAAACACATGCCTGTGTGTGTGCTTAGTCGCTCAGTTGTGTCCAACTCTTTGCGATCCCATGGACTGTAGCCCACCAGGCTCCTCTGTCCATGGGGATTCTCCAGGCAAGAATACCGGAGTGGGTTGCCATGTCCTTCTTCCGGGGATCTTCCTGACCCAGGAATCAAACCCAGGTCTCCCGCACTGCAGGCACATTCTTCACCGTCTGAGTCACCAGGGAAGCAAGACTGTCTATTAAGCACTGCCCCCAGAGACTGAGGAAAGAATAGGCTTTTTTCCAAGGAACAATATGAGTTTAAACTCAGATGATAAAATCTATGCATAATCAAAATCTCAGACTTGAATACAGAGATTTCAGTCTAACACATTTTGAAAGGGACAATATTAACTGCTTGTTCAAAGTTGTATTATTCATGTGGAATCACTGGCAAATGCTTTACGCCATGTTTGAAACTGTACAAAGCTTCCTGAGATATTTGCCATGCTTTCATTAGATGAATAAACTGATAACATGACTTGCATTGAGTGGTTTTATGGGGATATTTCAAGTGACTTATTCAGCAAATCTTCACACTTCAATTAAGAGAGATGATTTGCTTGCAAAAAATTAAATGTGAAGAAGTGTCAACACACTAAGGATACTGACAGTAGTTAAGAGATTGGTCTCCAAAGTCAAACTTTGTTGTTGTTGTTTAGCCAGTAAGTGCTGTCTCTTTTTCAACCCCCTGGACTGTAGCCCACTAGGCTCCTCTGTCCATGGGATTTCCCAGGCAAGAATACTGAAGTGGGTTGCCATTTCTTCCTCCAGGGCATCTTCCCAACCCAGGCCAGCATTGAACCCGCGTGTCCTGCATTGCAGGAGGATTCTTTACCACTGAGCCACCAGGGAAACCCTGGTTTGGCTTAAATTCTGACTTTCACTAGCTATAGGACTTATGCCTCTATTCCTCAGTTTCTTCAAGGGAAAATTATCTCCTCCACATGTTACTGTGAAGATTAAGTACTTTACTACATGTAATATGCTTAGAACAGTGTATTGAGTCTTCAATAAATATTAGCTAGTTATCATCATCATTACTCATCACTATTACTCTACACTTTTTATAAAGGGCTCATAACCTAACTTTCTACCTCTTTCTCCCCATAATTAGGAATATACCAGTTACACATTGCTATATTAAACCCCTGCCTTATAATTTTCAGATCAACTGTTTTGTTTCAACTTTCTCTAAAAAGTCAACTGAAGTTTAATATTTACATTTTGTACACTGTCCTCATCCTACTTTTCATTAAATTAAACTGCCAGCATGCTATAAAATATTATATATCTATAATGACTTCCCTGGTGGCTCAGACAGTAAAGCGTCTATCTACAATGTGGGAGACCTGGGTTCAATCCCTGGGTTGGGAAGATCCCCTGGAGAAGGAAATGTCAATCCACTCCAGTACCGTTGCCTGGAAAATCCCATGGACAGAGGAGCCTGGTAGGCTACAGTCCATGGGGTCGCAAAGAGTTGAACACAACTAAGCGACTTCACTTTCACTTTCATAATGACTAGTATATACAGAGACCAAATGGTACATATTATAGATACTGAACAACACAGATCTTTGGGAAACCACAATCTCCTAAAAGAAAAAAAGAAAATGAAACCTGGAATAGGAAGTAGCTCTGATACTGTTGTTAAATTTAAATATCACATCTAATGTACTTTTTTACTTCTAAAAGATATCTAAGCAACATTTTTATAATTTACAAATAAAGCAAACAACCGTAAACCATCACTGTAAGGTTTATTCTAGATTAGAGAACTAAGTCTGCTCAACCAGAGCAAGAAATACTACAAAGAATCCATCATGAGTTTGCCTGAGGTTATTCTGAAACCCACAATCCAGAAATAACAGACAAGAATTTTCCGACTTTTCTTTTTCCAAAAGTACTAGAATGTTACCATAAAAATTCTTTGTTTGTTATGTAAAAGACAGAGGAAAGCGGCACATAAAATGAAGCAAGTAGGCCAGGCTGTGGACTCTGGTTCTACCTGTTAATTTTGCTTTCTTGATCATAGATACGACAGTCTGCTTAAAATCCCAGGAGAATACACTGGCTAATAATGAAAAAGATTTATTTCTCCACTAAATGTTGGCCTTAATACCTTCCTATACTGTTTATTTGTACCTTACCAGGAATATGAATAGCTTATCAAAAAGCCACTCTTGAACTAAAAAAAAAACAACAAAAAAACACTTCTTCAAAGAACTAGTCAGGGACTTCCCTGGCGGTTCAGTGGTTAGAACTTCATGCTTTCAGTACAAGGGGCGCAGGTTCAATCCCTGGTCCGGGACCTAAGATCCTGAAAGCCGTACGGCATGGCCAGAAAAAAAAAAAAAAAAAGAACTAGAGTCTAATCCATACGTCCTACAAAATATTTAAAAACTTAAACCCGAAAGAAAGGAGAACAATCACTCATTCTTTAGAACAGGGGTCCCCAACCTCTGGGATCTAATACCTGATAATCTGAGTGGAGCTGATATAGTAATAATAGAAATAAAGTGCACAATAAATGTAATGCACTTGAATCATTTCAAAACCACCCCCACCCCCTCCCTGATCCGTGGAAAAACTGTCTTCCACAAAACCGGTCCCTGGTACCAAAAAGGTTGGGGACCTTCTGCTAAGACAACAAAACCACTGAAAGCAAAAAGAAGAGGCTTCATTGGTGAGTACTTGGGTCATCTTTTCTGAAAACCTAGGAGATAGGCATGTTCATACACTATAGCTCAGGAAACTGAGTCTCAGAAATGCCCAAGTTACAAAGTAAAATAAAGAGCCTGGAAAATCCCATGGACAGAGGAGCCTGGTGGGCTGCAGTCCATGGGGTCGCAAATAGTCGGACACGACTGAGCGACTTCGCTTTCACTTTTCACTTTCATGCATTGGAGAAGGAAATGGCAACCCACTCCAGTGTTCTTGCCTGAAGAATCCCAGGGATGGGGGAGCCTGGTGGGCTGCCGTCTATGGGGTCACACAGAGTCGGACACGACTAAAGTGACTTAGCAGCAGCAGCAGGCTTCCCTGCTGGCTCAGTGCTAAAGACTCTACCTGCCAATGCAGGAGACATGGGTTCAACCCCTGACCCGGGAAGATTCCACACACTGAGAAGCAATTAAGCCCTTGGGCGGCAACTTCTGAGCCTGTGCTCTGGAGCCCACATGCTGCAACTACTGAACCCTGCGCACCAAAAGCCTGTGCTCTGCAACAAGAGAGTATCCTCCGCTCTCTGCAACAAGAGAAAGCCTGCACAGCAACGAAGCCTCAGCATAGCCAAAAATAAATAAATATTTTCAGAATAGATAAAGACACAGGACTCAAATTCACAATTTTTGAACCAGCTAACGATAAAGAAGAAATGACAGTCATCCCCCGTACAGCAGTGGGAGTGGTCGGAGATGAGGAATACAGAACCAAGGCCTGCTAGTGCTCCCTCCCAAGTCCACTCATGCCCAGCACTGGATGGATTAAACTGGATTCAAGCTCTCTTTGAACACAATTGATGGCTCAGGAATGGAAACAGCTTCTTCTCATGTCTCACTCCCTAATTCTCAAGTACATTATCTTGTCTTACTCAATAAACGAAGTTACTGAAGACCCAGAAATGTAATTATACCATAAATTGACCATTTTATAAGTGGCACACTCCAGTATTCTTGCCTGGAGAAATCCACGGACAGAGGGACCTGGTTAGCTACAGTCCACAGGGTCGCAAAGAGTCATACACTTAAAAGTGCTATATAAGATAGTGTAAAAAAGACTATTTATACCTTTAATATCTGCCCCTCAAATGCTCTTACTTTACAGTAATTGCACTTACTTATATGAAGTTCAGTTGCCTTTTACTAGTCTGTGAGCTCTTGATACAAAATTCTGTATATTCCCCACTCGTTGTTTGGTCGCTAAGTCGCATCTGACTTCTGCAACACCATGGACTGTAGCCTGCCAGGCTCTCCTGTCCTTGGGATTTTTCAGGCAAGAATACTGGAGTGGGTGGCCATTTCCTCCTCCAGGGGATCTTCCCCAATCAACCTGTGTCGCCTGCATCGGCAGGCAGATTCTTTACCACTGAGCCACCAGGGAAGCCCTATTCAGTATTACACAGGGGGCGTCCACTAAAAATGTTAAAAGGAGCAAAAGAAACGATGATGAGTTGAACCTTAAATAACAAGTAAGAGTTAGAGAGATGGGAAAAAAGAGGGGAAAATGCATTCTAACAAGGTGGCTGGTAACCAGGCAGACAACTCCTGGGGAAATGAACAGGCAGGTCAGAGCAGAAGATCCACATCACCAAGCAGCAAAAACAGTAAACCAAAGACATGGAATTCTTTTCCGGGGGGTTAGGATTTCCTTTTCTGAATTAGGCTGATTTGTTTTTAAACATTTATTTTAATGCAGGAGAATTCTGTGTTTAAATTAAACCCGACATGAAACCCCACTATATTGATAGAAAACAGGTACTCTGAAGCCCCACTCAGTCCCCACCTTATCTGACTTGAGAAGACTCCAAAGGCCCTCCTTGGACCACAATCTGAAAAAACCTGGGTTAGAAAAATGTCTGGAAGCACAGATGCCAAAGGGCTCAGAGCACTGACCTTTGGGTTGGCCTAGGTTGGGGAACATAGTAAGGAGGAACTTGAAGTAATATTTTCACTTTTTAAATCTTGCATATTTTTATATTATTTGAACTGTTATTTATATTGAGCACTTTTTACTTTCTAGACTTTAAAAATAAATACGACACCATTGCTCTAAAAAAAGCATTTTTTAATGGTTCAATTTCTTCAAGTGGATTGCTACATTTTAATCAATCACTTACTTATAATTGCAGGATACTTTTTAAACTAAATTACATCGCAATGAAAATGAACATCTCTGTGCATAAGACTTTCCCATATTTAGAATGATTTGCTTAGGATAAATTTATACAAGTTAGTTAATGGTTTCCAACTAAGTTCTATAAATCATGGCTTAAAATAAGACTCTCTAGAACATAAAAAATATATAAAATTCAATGAGTATTTTTTAATACTTGCCATTCTACAGTACCAAGATTTTGATTCCAGCATTCATGATTAAGATACATAAAATCTAACTTATCAAACTAATCAGCAAAGTTTCCACATCTCAAAAAATGTATTAAAGAGAAATCTGAAACAGAACTTGAAAGCGCTCTACCTTTCATGAATTTTTCATAACTTCTCTTGCCACTTATCAAAACCATACACTGAAAGAATCTTTCTTCACAGTTGGGTTTCACAATCTAATTCTGTGAAGTCACAGTACTGTGACAGTACAATCATTCTCTGGCAACAAACTAACATCATTAAATTCTTATTTGGAAGTTCTATGGGGTATAAGGATGTTCTATTTTTACTTCTAAGATCAAAATCTATTTTTTGTTGCCTCTCCATTAAGCTCCTATGATTGATACATCTTGACCTAATTTATTCTCTTGTTCCCAGCCATCTTTATAAAACTACCTTTTGGTGAGGGCTCAGAGAATGCCTGTCTGTTCAAACAAAATATAAATGGTTGCTGGATTGCCTCTGCCTGTGAACAATCGGTTAATGCTCTGTACTCCTTGGAAGGTGAAACCTCAAAGTCAGAAAGTGTGTTGTTCTTTTTCTTATCTCTATTACTGTTTTAATATAATATAAGAGTACTTTTTACTAAATTATCTTTTAAATAAGTGAATGGGGTTCCATCACTAAGGTTTCCAACTGGGCAAAAAGAATTTCTAATAAACCCTTTTTCTTTTTTCCAAAAGCAAGGATTGCTAGACACCAAGGTCATTCGTGCTAATATGTAAAAGTTCTAAAAGCAAGGATGGCTAGAAATATCAAGGTCATTTCTACTACTAACATTAAGGGTATTCAGACTCTATCAGCAAAGATTTGCTTAGTCCCTGCCAGGTACAGAGCACTATGCTTCTGTGTGAACAAGACAGAAGAAAGATCTGCTCTCATGGGCCTCTCTCTCTTGGTGCAAAGGCATGTTTATAAACCACAAATCTTTATGAAATGAGAAGTTCCAATATCAAAAACAGAAATATGCTTTAGAAGAAACTGGAACCAGATTTTGGAATACCTGTCAAGGCCAAGGAAGGTGGAGTTTATGTTTGAATAAAGGAAACCTAGGTATTCAAAGTGATCCTTAGAAAATATTAATCTATGCAGGTGCTGACTAAAACTTTTGGATGGCTTCTCATTTCCTGTAAGAGAAATCCAAAATCTTTAAAAGAAAATCTTGAAAAGGGTAACTAAACCTTGCGTCATCATCCCCACCTACCCAAGATCTTGGGTTGTGGTCACACTGCACTTCTGTTTCCTCTATTATAGGGATTTTCAAACTTTTATACACTGTCATTTACTAAAGTATCAGTATACGACACATTTATTTTTTATTTTGTTTCTTTTTAAAAACATACAGGTTACAACCACTAAACTGGTTTTATAAGTTCCTGGTCAGTGCTTAGGTACTGCAGTTTGAAAAATAGCACTTTAGCATATACCACACTCTCTCTCAAGCTTCCCAGGTGGCACTAGTGGTAAAGAACCCACCTGCCAGTGCCGGACATGAGGGAGGCACGGGTTCGATCCCTGGGCCCCGAAGACCCCCTGGAGGAGGGCATGGCACCCACTCCAGTGTTCTTGCCTGGAGAGTCCCATGGACGGAGGAGCCTGCTGGGGTTTTATAGTCCATGGGGTCGCAAAGAGTCAGACACAATTGAAGCAACTTAGCACACATGCACACTCTCTCTCTCACTTCTAGGCCTTTCCATACATTCTTTCTGTCTGAAACATTCTTGCTCATCCTCATTCTTTCCTTTTTTCTGGCTACTTCCTATTCTACTTTGTGACCTGAGCTCATAAACATCACTTCCCTGACCCTCTTAGATTAGTTCTCTGTCTTCTGTGTTCCTAATACTCTATGCTTCTAATGTTCATTAAGCTTTACTGTAATTGTACATGGCCTGTCTTTCTAAGATGTAAATCCCATGAGCATCAGGACCCATTCTTGTTCATTGCTGAAGCCTGAGAGCCACACCCAGTGCCTGCTACAGATTAGGCCCTCAATCAATGTTTGAGGAGTAAAACAAGTGAGGAAATGAACTTGAATAATCTATATGTTAATATTTAACCACATGATGAAATGAGCACCCACTTAAAAACTGTTAAGAGGTTTAGCTAGTTCCAAGGAAAATATATGCTCAGTTCCAACTGTGTAAGTGGTGATTAGGCTCCTAAGCTAGCCTGCAAAATACTATTACCTCCACACACACTTAACTGATGAGAGGACAGCTGCTTATTTCCCTCTCTGCCAGAACAACAGAACTTTCACTCCTCTAAGTAGGAGAAAACAGGATTAAAGGGACACTTTGCTTTCTCCCTATTTTATCAATTAGTTCCTCCTAGAGCAAAGTGGACTTCCCTGGTGGCTCAAACGGTAAAGAGTCTGCCTACAATGCAGTAGACCCAGGTTCGATCCCTGGGTCAGGAAGATCCTCTGGAGAAGGAAATGGGAACCCACTCTAGTACTCTTGCCTGGAAAATCCCATGGATGGAGGAGCATGGTAGGCTATAGTCCATGGGGTCACAAAGAGTCAGACATGACTGAGCAACTTCACTTCACTCCTTAGAGCAAAGTGACTTAGCTAATGGCTGAGATGAGATTAGATAGTTAGTGGGAAGATGCTGTATAGCATAGGGAGCTCAGATCTGTGATAACTAGAGGGTTGACATGGGGATGGGGGAGGAAGATTTAAGAGGGAGGCTATATATGTATTCGTATAGCTGATTCACTTTGTTGTACAGCAGAAACTAATACAACATTGTAAAGTAATTATACTCCAATAAAAAAATAATAAATGAGGAAAAAAAGAATAAAGGTCAATATTCCAGACAGGCCTCACCCCTGAGTTCTCACTGATTCTTGAATCTACTTGTCTTCAAGAAGAGAAAGTTTTCTTTTCCCTTCCAAATCCTATGAGGAAATCTTTCTGAGACAGGGCTTTCTGTACCTGCAGGAGAGACCCGCAGTTTTTTAGGTGCTAGACAATCATCTGTGCAGATAAAGTAAGAAGGAACACAGTAAATATGAGTCTAAGGTAAACTCTCCAAACCAGCTTTACCAGAAATGAAAAATTAAACTGTATTTTAATAGTACTATAATTCTCACCTGGCTTCATGAATCTGATCTCAATCTGCAAAGTCGGGAGACAGAAGAGATGTAATCAGGAATAGTAACAACAATCATCCCAGACTGATTCCTGGGTCCCAGGAGAACAGCAACATTTGGACCAAGGTGGGACGAAAGGGAAGGGAATGGCATGAAAGCTAAGGTTTCTTCCACTTCTTTTGAATTTTTCTTGGGCAAAACTGTCTGAACAAGTTGAATCTGTCTTTGTATACTACAACCTTCCCTTCCAAATTTTCCTTCTTGCTTCTCTTTTCTCATCTTCCAAATCCCTTTATGCTGCCCGAAGATCTTCATTTTCAACACCCACACTTCTAGAAATAAGCAAATTTTTCTCAAACCTCCAAAATGTTCCTTGAGCCCATACCACTAAACTCTCCTCTTCCTCTTCACACCAAAACTCCCACTTTCTCAGTGCAGCTGATCAACAGGAAAGCAATCTGACTAAATCCATTCACATTAAGATAAAATAACTGACAACCCTAGCTTTTAAACCCTCCTAGAAATACATCTGGGCTTCCCGGGTGGCTTAGCAGTAAAGAATCTGCCTGCAATGAAGGTTCAATCCCTGGGTCAGGAAGATTTCCTGGAGAAGGGAAGGGCAACCCACTCCAGTATTCTTGCCTGGGAAATCCCATGGACACAGGAGCCTGGCAGGTTACAGTCCATGGTGTCACAAGAGTCGAACATGAGTTAGTGACTAAACCACCACCACCAGAGATACATATATGTTTTATTTTATACACACATACATTTTTAAGCTATAGACATCTAACCACAGTAATTTCAGAGAAAAGATGAGGGGTGCCTAAATTTCCCCTAAAGGAGTCAGGTCTGCTCTGACCAGCTCTCCCAAAGATCATATCCCCAAAGTTGTTGCCACATTTTCCCCAATTTTCAGTCCTTAAGTGACACAAAAAACCCAAGAGGACAGAGAAAATCAACTTGGGAAAGCATCTCTAGCTACAGGATACTTAATCATTGATTGGGCAAGTCAATGACAATCAACATTAGATTGGATAGGTTATACTTTAAGTATATTTGATAATCATTCCATTAGGTAAAACAAAAACATTCACTCAGGTTATATATTGCAATTATTGCCTCATTCTACTAATGAGGTCAACGAGGCGTAATGGGGTTAAATAACACTCCCATTGTTTAAAGTTCACTAGTTGAAGAACAGGATGGATGGCTCTTCACACACTTTGAATAGGTTGTTTATCCATTAATTCCACTTGAAAATCTTTAATTTTATTTTCCATAACATTTCTGAAATTTGGTAGTATACTTTAGAACAGTCATATTAGAGTAAAAGAAAAATGACTTGAATTCCTGGGAGGCAAAATCATGTCTTTTTCAGGGGTTTTTGTAAGAAAGACCTAAGCCTGAAATTGAATTTGTGTGTACTCAGAAAAAAAAAAACACAAAAATAGGCAAAGTAGCATTCATTCAGCTCCAAGTGGTTCTTAACTTCAGCGCCATGAAAAATACTTATTTGCCACCCAAATAAGAATAGAGCTATAACAAAGATTACACAAACTTAGGATAATAAGATCTTTCACTTTGCCTGAGAGATACGTGAAATTTTAATTGAGGAATTAGTGTTTGCTATTTTTTTATTAGTTTGCTTAGCTAGCCACCAAAATAAATTACTTGAAATTAAAGTGATAACAGGAACTTTTCAAACCGAGCACAGAACACATGAAAATGCTAACTGGGTGTGGTCTCTCTTGCCTTTGGTCATGAACACACTTTCTGCAGCTTTTCTCAAAATTCCAGAAAGGGTAAAGGGTCAGTAAGATTTCCAAGAAATGACAGGGTATTCAGACAGACTGAAACAGCATTTATTCACCTACCCCAAGTACAACCATTATGTTGCTTGGTATGGAGCTGTTTGGTTTTTCGGGCAGTGCTAGCCCCCCAAACCTAGAATTTTTAACACATAATTCAACAATAAAAAGACAAATAACCCAATTAAGATATGGGCAGAAGATACGAACAGACATTTATCCAAAGCAGATATGTAAGTGGCCAATAAGCAAATGAAAAGACACACGACATATTTAGCCATAAAAAACGCAAATTAACACTACTTTATTCCCACTAGAATGTCTATAATAAAAACTAGTAAATAGTCAATAACAAGTGGTGAGAACGTGGAGGAATTGGAACCCTCATACACTGTTTGATGAGAATGTAAAATGGTGCAGCTACTCTGGAAAAGTTTGACGGTTTCTTAAAAGTTAAATATATAGACCCAAAACAATGGAAGTCATATGCCCACCTAAAAACTTGTACACAAATGTTCATAGCAGCATTATTTACAATGACCAAAAACTAGAAACATCCTTAATGTCCATTAACTGAAAACCAGTAAACTGTGATAATGTGGTACACTCATACAAGGGACTGTTATCCAGCCATAAACAAGAGTTAAGCACCAATGAATGCCACACGCGGATAAACCTTGAAAACATTATGCTATGTGAAGGAAGCCAGACACTAAAAGCCACATAAAGTACGACTCCATTTATATGAAATTTCCACAACAGTCAAATCCTTAGAGACAGAAAGATCAGTGGTTGCCATGGGGTGGGATAAGAGGGAATGAGGAGTGACTGATAATGGTACAGGGTTTCATTCTCGGGTGATGAAAATGTTCTGTACAGTGGTAATAGTTGCAAAACTTGGTGAAAATACTAAAGACCGTGCTTGAAAAGGATGGATTTTACGGTGTGTGAAGTATATCTCAATTAAAAAAAACCTGTTCATTTACGGAAAGAAATTGCACATGTAAAGTACCTACAAGTGTATTACATACATATACGTAATCTCTTTCTAAAAATCAACGTTTGGGGTTTTTTTAATTGAGCTATATTTCACATATATAAAGAGAGAAATGAAAGAACACGGTGACACGGAGCAACTGTGAGCCCTGAAGCCGTGGATCTGGGGTGTGCCCCAGTCAGCCTCGCAGCGTCCCCATCCTGCTCGCCTTCACCCATCACTCAGCCCCCACCCGCCGTCTGGTCCAGTGTCAGGGCCGGGGACGACCCACCGCGGCTGCCCGGCTCCGCGGCGGGCGCCCAGGGCCGGCCAGCCCTCCCGCCCAAGGTGGGGCAGCCGCGGCGGGTCGGGCTCGGGCGCTGCCCGCGGGCCCGGAGGGGATACAGAGCTTCGGGCCGGCCCCGCCGCTCCCCCAACCCCGGCCTCCCCGCGTCCTGGCCGCGAGTCTCAAGCCCGTCGCCGCCGCACCTCCCTCCAGTACCTGGGATGCGCCCGAACCCGGCGCCGCGGCCAGAGCCGAGACTTTCCCTCCATATCACCTGCACGGGAGCGCGGTGCAAGGAGAGGGACCTCGCCTCCTCAGACGCGACCGAGGCACCGGCACCAGGGGCACGGAAGGGGAATTCACCTAGTCCCCCCGGGCGGCGGCTGAAGCAGCTGCCCAGCGCCCGCGGCTCCTTCCTCTCGCGCGCCTCCTCGCGCCGTCCCGGCCCGGAGCTGACAGCCCCGGAGCCGGCGCCCGCGGCCCGCTGGCTCCCGGCCGCCCACCCCGCCCCCGCGCGGCCGCCCCGCGCACGCGCAGCGGCGCCTGAGCCCGAGGGGAAGCGAGAACCTGGTGATGTGGCCGCGGGGGTGGCGACCTGCAGCGCCAGCGCCGCCCAGTCCTAGACCCTTGGCAGCACCCTGACCGACGCGCTCCGGGAACCCGATCGAGCCGAGCAAAAGGGGAATTTTCATGGGAGCCTACTCAGCAGGGAAGGGCTGTGGCCTTCCTTGTTCGCCAGCCCACTCCATCCCCATAGCCCTACTGCCCCCACCGCCCCACATCCACATCTCTGGCTGCTCCTTGGTCCTAACGCTCAAATTTATGACTCATGACTTCTATTCTCAAGCCGGGAGCCTCCTGGTTGGCTGGCTTCGTGTTTTCTTCTCTCGCGGAGACTGGGATTTAAACTGCGCAAAATGGTCCAAGTGTGAGCCTAGGCAGGAAAGAAGGGGATTGGCCTCCAAATGAGTCCCAGCAGTGGGAGAGTGGTGTTCAGAGCAAAGTGCATGGACCCAGTGGAGGTGGCTGGAATGCCAGACTTTTCAAACCTGCTCATGCTTGTTTTTAAATCTATGTAAAAAAGTTAAGCTAGAGTTTGCAAAGTAAAGCCAAGAATTCATTTACTTTATTTCACAACTATCTTTCGAGCATCTTTTGCAGGTAATGGGTGAAGCCCTGGAAGTATTCCAGTGACCAGAACAAAGGTTTCTGTCCTCAGGCTCTGCGAAGAGAGAGACTGCCCTTTTAAAAATTACCCAGCACATGATACTTCCTCAAGTCAAAGCTTCCACCAAATCTTAAGTCACTCCAATGATTTAACAGCAGATTTTCAGGTGCTAAGAGAGATCAGAGAGTATATTTATCCACTCTTTTTTCTTGAAGCACACTCCTTTTTTTTCTTTTTTAGTTGCAACATGCAAGTTCTTAGTTGCAGTATGTAGGATCTAGTTTACTGACCACGGATCAAACCTGGGCCTCCTGCTTTGGGAGTGTGGAATCTTAGCCACTGGACCACCAGGGAAGTCTCTGCCATGAGAGTTTTGACCTTCACCTTCAGGATGAAGGGTACTTCTGTATCAGTCTTAGTCATCTGAGGTAATGCTTTTTATAATGGCCCATGCAAGTTTAAGGACAGGGAAGCCTGGGGTGCTGCAACCCATGGGGTCGCAGAGTCGGATACAACTGAGCCACTGAACTGAACTGAACACGCAAGTGTTCTTCACCCCTAAACATCGGTTAGGAATGAAAGTATAATTGCAAGGAAGTGGAAAAACAGTGTTTCCACTGCATTTTCAAATGGTTTTTGTTCTCAAGGTTTTGAATTGCATATCACCCCGAGGTAATTAACTGCTCTTGAAAGCTTTTGTTATTGTTGTTGTTGAAACCTTGCTAGAAGTAAAAGTTCCAAAAAGATACATACCTCCTCTGAGTCCTGTAGTCCCAAGATTTCTGCACAAAGCATACATAGGATACACCACCCTCTGCCGGTTTAGAAAATTCTACTGGTTTTTTCCTGAGAGCTAATGGTTTCCATTGCCCTGAATTTCACTAGTCAGCATGTAGCAACTTTCTCCTCATGCAGTGCCTCTCATTCTATATGCCACAACGTGGAGTGTATATATATATATAGTTATTTTAAGCTTCAAGTTGGAATCCAAATTTAAATCTCAACCCTGAAAATAGCTCAAGGTGGAAGCTGGTGAAGGGATACCCGCTTCTGAAAAGTTAGGTCTCAATGTGTGCAGGCAACAACATCATATTACGACTTCATCTTCTATCTGACAGCTGGCAACTCTAAATATGAAGCAAGTGACTTAGAATTGAGGATATGTAGTAATCACGGTTATGATGATTGCTAGAGAAAAGCCTGGGAGTTATGAAAGTGTATAACAAAGGGACCTGTCTGTTCTAGAGGCTAAGAAAGAGCCCTTTGAAGAAGTGACATTTAATCTGAGCCTTGAAGAATAAGGAGTAGGAGGCCTGGCAACAAAGGGAAGGGGATGGGGTGGGGAGTGGAGTCTGGAAACTGCAGGTTTGAAGGCCCTTTGGTAGGAAGGGGTTCCACCTGTGGAGGCCTTGAGAAGGGACCACTGTGGCTGGAGTAAGATGGCTAATGCTGCAGGAGAGGACAGCAGGAGACTTGAGTGCCACGATGAGGACTTTATTTATTCCGAAAGACAAAAGGAAGCCACTGAAGAGTTGGAACGGTCCATTTGGACATGATCAAATTTGTATTTATGGAAGACATTTCTGGCTGCAGTGGGGAGCACGAATAAGAAAGGAGCCACGGAGGAGGTGTGAAGACCAGTTTGTAGGCAATGGGAACTAGGAGGCAGTGAATCAAACAAATAGATGAGGGTTAGAACTGCAAAGGCTTGAGTTTTGACTGTGTGTGAAAGGTGAAGGAGAGAAAAGTATCAAAAAATCACTCCCCATTTTCTGGCTTGAGATTATCCTTTTCCTGGAGAGGAGCTACCTGAAGGAGGAAGTCTAAAGGAGACCATTTTGAGTTGTTTTGGCTATGATGGGTTTGCTGACTCTATGAGATATCCAAGTAAAGATGCTAAGAATATACTTGGAGAATAAATCTGGAACTCAGAGATCTGGACTGGAGATAAACTCAAAGCTAAACTTTAAGATAACATGAAATATGATTTGTTTGTAAGAATTTAACCTCTAAACTATAGAGAAAATGAGAGAAGCAAACGGAACCTTAATTGACTAACTGTGAGACACTTTACAGAGGTTATTTTAATCCTTACCCTCTATGAGGGATTATAGTTATAATCCCATTTTTCATATGAGGAAACTAAGGGTTAAATCCTCACTCAAAATTACTTAAAATTCCCAATTAAATAAGAATCTCTGCGGGTAGATTTGATGATCACTGAGGTTCAAGAACTACCCTGTGGACTGTTTGAACGTGGTCCTGCAGGGACTTCCCTGGTGGTCTAGAGCCTAAGTCTCTGCATCCCCAATGACGGAGCCCAGGTTTCAATTTCTGATTAGGGAACTTGATCCCATGTTGCGCAACTAAGAGGTCCTGCATGCTGCCAACTAAGACCTGAAAAAGCTGAATAAATAAATATTTTTTTAAGTGGTCCTGCAAACCATATAAAATACTCATAAAGAAAAAGGATTCGAGAAAACCATGACTCAGAAGACATGCAGCCCATGCAGTACATGTTTCCAGGCATATGTTCCAGTTTCTTCATCTCCATCCCCTGTTATCAACACCCTTCTTGAGAATTTCTAGAACATTCACTTGTTCATTCAGCAAGTATTTATAGTGGACCAAGTAGTATTAGTCGCTCAGTTGTGTCTGACTCTGTGCGACCCCATGGGCTGTAGCCTGCCAGGCTCCTCTGTCCATGGGATTGTCCCAGCAAGAATACTGGAGTGGGCTGCCATTTCCTTCTCCAAGGATATTTACACTGTCATGTAAAATGGATAACTAGGGGGAACCTGCTGTATAGCACAGGGACCTGAGCTCAGTGCTCTTTGGTGACCTAAAGGAGCAGGAAGTGGGTGCGGAGTGGGAGGAAGGTCCAAAGGGGAAGGGATATTTGTATATATAGTTGATTAACTTCATTGTACAGCAAAAACTAACACATCATTAAGAAGCAACTATATCCCCAATTTAAAAAAATGTTTTAATCAGTTCAGTTCAGTTGCTCAGTCATGTCTGACTTTGTGATCCTATGGATTCTAGCATGCCAGGCTTCCCTGTCTATCACCACCTCCTGGAACTAAAGTTTTAATAATAAAAAAAAAAAAGCCATGTCCTGTGTGACTGGAGTGACCTGATCAAGGGGACAGTGGTCACAGATGTGGTCAGGACAGTGGGTAGAGGCAGGGCACGGGATCATAGGTCACAGTAACGTCTTTGGCTTTCACTTTGGGTGACACAGGAGCCACCAAAAGTATCTGAGCAGAGAAATGGTTTAGGGAACAATGGTGTCACCATGGAGAACTGAGTGAGGGGAGGGAGGGCAAAAGCAGGAGGACCAGCAAGGAGGCTTTCACAATAATCCAGGTGAGAACGCTGGGGGGACAGGCCAGGGTGGTTACAGAGAAAGTGGTGAGAAGGGCCTGGACTCTGAATATATTTGTCTGACAGTGGAGCTGAGAGATAGGATTTGCTAATGGATTAAATGAGGAGTATTACAGAAAAGGGGGATTCCCAGGCAGCACTAGTGGTAAGGAACTCTCCTGCCAATGCAGGAGACATGAGAAGCGTGAGTTTGATCCCTGGGTTGGGAGGATCCCCTAGAGGAGGGCATGGCAACCCACGCCAGTATTCTCACCTGGAGAATCCCCATGGAGAGAGGAGCCTGGCTGGTCCACGGTGTCGCAAGAGTCAAGACACGACTGAAGCGACTTAGCATGTACGCATGCAGGAGAAAAAGAGAAGTGTTCAGGAGGCCTCCAACGTTTTGGTGTCAACTGATAGAAGAATGGAACTACCATTCGCTGAAAGGGGAAAGACTGCAAGAAGAAATTCAGGAGACAGGTGTGAGGTCAGCTGGTGAGGGCTCACGGTTCTAAATGCCCATCTAGGTGAACTCATCCAGTCTTCATGACAACTCTGTACAGTAAATACTATTGTTATTACCACTCTGTGGATGAGGAACGGAGCCCTGACTCTGCCTCAGATGCCACAGCTGTAAAATGCAGAGACGACTCCTGAGTTTACCACTTCACTGTCTGTAAGGGAAGACAGACCACTCAATAGACAACTACAGCAATATCTGGAGCTGTACGAGAGGGAGTCTGAGGGGCTGCAGTTGTACACAGCGAGAGCATCTCCCAAAGTTTCCGGGGAGGGAAGACAGGCAGAAGTCAGAGAAGCCTTACAAGAAGTGATCATGGGCTGAAGTGTAAAGGATCAGTGGCTAAACTAAAAGACATTTTAAGAGGTAAGATAGGAAAGGAAGGAGAGAGTCTTCCAGGCAGAGGGAACTACTTGTGCAGAAAGGAGGGGGAATGGGGATTTTAAGGAACTAAAGAATTTCAGAGTGGTTCTCTTTTAGAGAACCTTGTGGATTGATCCCTATAGAGAATTTTCTTCCACAAACTCACCTTAACGGTTCAAGGGTTCCCTTTCCTGCTGTCTTTAGACTGTATCGCTGAGAAAGCAAAGGTCAGCTGCCTTTGATCACTTATCAGAGCCATGTTGTACCTCAGCTGTGCTCACCGGTTCCTGCCTCCCAGCTTCAGGGCTTGCTGTTCTCATTAACTAGGACACTCCATTCTCCCATAAGCCTTCCCAGGTCTGTACCCACCAGGTGAACTCAGAGTCTTCCCTCTTGGTTTCCATGACAGCCAGTGAAGGGCATGATCATAGTACTTAAAAATACCACGTTGTAATGTGTAATTATCTGTCCATCTTTTCTTTTTTCATTTTTTTGAATCACCCACATGTGCTTGTTTTAATTACAGACCTCCTGAATCCAAACTTTCCAGGAGAAAGGCATTGGAATCTTTTTACTAGCACCTAGGTGAATTTTTTTTTAACTTTTTTGACTGCACCTCACAGCGTGTCAGATCTTAATCCTCCAACCGGGGATCGAACCAGTGCCTCTTGCACTGGAAGGCAGAGTTTTAACCACAAGACCACCAGGGAAGTCCCCTATCTGTCCATCTTTCTACTAGGCTGTCAGCAGGGCCTTTGTATCTCAGATTAGCATACCATTTTTAGCCTTAAACATATATTCAATACTTTTTACCCTGAAATGAATAAATAAATACATTTTAATTGAACTTCCTTTGCATTTAGTGGTGCTGCTACTGGCATTTTGATTTTCTGTTCTAGTTCCACTCCCAGCAGAATTATTAATAGATTTTATTTATTTATTTATTTATTTATTTTTAATTTTTACTTTACAATTCTGTATTGGTTTTGGCATAGATTGACATGAATCCACCACAGGTGTACATGCGTTCCCAAACATGAACCCCCCTCCCACCCCCCTCCCCACAACATCTCTCTGGGTCATCCCTGCGCGTCAACCCCAAGCGTGTCATATCCTGCATCAGACATAGACTGGCATTTCTATTCTTACATGATATTATACATGTTTCAATGCCATTCTCCCAAATCATCACACCCTCTCCCTCTCCCTCTGAGTCCAAAAGTCCGCTATACACATCTGTGTCTTTTTCACTGTCCTGCATACAGGGTCATCATTGCCATCTTCCTAAATTCCATATATATGTGTTAGTATACTGTATTGGTGTTTTTCTTTCTGGCTCACTTCACTCTGTATAATCGGCTCCAGTTTCATCCATCTCATTAGAACTGATTCAAATGTATTCTTTTTAATGGCTGAGTAATACTCCATTGTGTATATGTACCACAGCTTTCTTATCCATTCATCTACTGATGGACATCTAGGTTGTTTCCATGTCCTGGCTATTATAAACAGTGCTGCAATGAACATTGGGGTACATGTGTCTCTTTCAATTCTGGTTTCCTCTGTGTGTATGCCCAACAGTGGGATTGCTGGGTCATAAGGCATTTCTATTTGCAATTTTTTAAGGAATCTCCACACTGTTCTCCATAGTGGCTGTACTAGTTTGCATTCCCACCAACAGTGTAGGAGGGTTCCCTTCTCTCCACACCCTCTCCAGCATTTATTGCTTGCTGATTTTTGGATCGCAGACATTCTGACTGGTGTGAAGTGGTACCTCATTGTGGTTTTGATTTGCATTTCTCTAATAATGAGTGATGTTGAGCATCTTTTCATGTGTTTGTTAGCCATCCGTATGTCTTCTTTGGAGAAATGTCTATTTAGTTCTTTGGCCCATTTTTTGATTGGGTCGTTTATTTTTCTGGAATTGAGCTGCAGGAGTTGCTTGTATATTTTTGAGATTAGTTGTTTGTCAGTTGCTTCATTTGCTATTATTTTCTCCCATTCGGAAGGCTGTCTTTTCACTTTGCTTATGTTTTCCTTTGTTGTGCAGAAGCTTTTAATTTTAATTAGATCCCATTTGTTTATTTTTGCTTTTATTTCCAGAATTCTGGGAGGTGGATCATAGAGGATCCTGCTGTGGTTGATGTCGGAGAGTGTTTTGCCTATGTTCTCCTCTAAGAGTTTTATAGTTTCTGGTCTTACATTTAGATCTTTAATCCATTTTGAGTTTATCTTTGTGTGCGGTGTTAGAAAGTGATCTAGTTTCATTCTTTTACAAGTGGTTGACCAGTTTTCCCAGCACCACTTGTGAAAGAGATTGTCTTTACTCCATTGTATATTCTTGCCTCCTTTGTCAAAGATAAGGTGTCCATATGTATGTGGATTTATCTCTGGGCTTTCTATTTTGTTCCATTGATCTATATGTCTGTCTTTGTGCCAATACCATACTGTCTTGATGACTGTGGCTTTGTAGTAGAGCCTGAAGTCAGGCAAATTGATTCCTCCAGTTCCATTCTTCTTTCTCAAGATTGCTTTGGCTATTCGTGGTTTTTTGTATTTCCATACAAATCTTGAAATTATTTGTTCTAGTTCTGTGAAAAATATCGCCAGTATCTTGATAGGGATTGCATTGAATTTGTAAATTGCTTTGGGTAATATACTCATTTTCACTATATTGATTCTTCCGATCCATGAGCATGGTATATTTCTCCATCTATTAGTGTCCTCTTTGATTTCTTTCATCAGTGTTTTATAGTTTTCTGTATATAGGTATTTAGTTTCTTTAGGTAGATATATTCCTAAGTATTTTATTCTTTTTGTTGCAATGGTGAATGGAATTGTTTCCTTAATTTCTTCTTCTACTTTCTCATTATTAGTGTATAGGAATGCAAGGGATTTCTGTGTGTTGATTTTATATCCTGCAACTTTACTATATTCATTAATTAGCTCTAGTAATTTTCTGGTAGAGTCTTTAGTGTTTTCTATGTAGAGGATCATGTCATCTGCAAACAGTGAGAGTTTTACTTCTTCTTTTCCAATTTGGATTCCTTTTATTTCTTTTTCTGCTCTGATTGCTGTGGCTAAAACTTCCAGAACTATGTAGAATAGTAGTGGTGAAAGTGGGCACCCTTGTCTTGTTCCTGACTTAAGGGGAAATGCTTTCAATTTTTCACCATTGAGGATAATGTTTGCTGTGGGTTTGTCATATATAGCTTTTATTATGTTGAGGTATGTTCCTTCTATTCCTGCTTTCTGGAGAGTTTTTATCATAAATGGATGTTGAATTTTGTCAAAGGCCTTCTCTGCATCTATTGAGATAATCATATGGTTTTTATTTTTCAATTTGTTAATGTGGTGAATTACATTGATTGATTTGCGGATGTTGAAGAATCCTTGCATCCCTGGGATAAAGCCCACTTGGTCATGGTGTACGATCTTTTTAATGTGTTGTTGGATTCTGATTGCTAGAATTTTGTTGAGGATTTTTGCATCTATGTTCATCAGTGATATTGGCCTGTAGTTTTCTCTTTTTGTAGTATCTTTGTCAGGTTTTGGTATTAGGGTGATGGTGGCCTCATAGAATGAGTTTGGAAGTTTCCCTTCCTCTGCAATTTTCTGGAAGAGTTTGAGTAGGATAGGTGTTAACTCTTCTCGAAATTTTTGGTAGAATTCAGCTGTGAAGCCGTCTGGACCTGGGCTTTTGTTTGCTGGAAGATTTCTGATTACAGTTTCAATTTCCGTGCTTGTGATGGGTCTGTTAAGATTGTCTATTTCTTCCTGGTTTAGTTTTGGAAAATTGTATTTTTCTAAGAATTTGTCCATTTCTTCCAGGTTGTCCATTTTATTGGCATATAATTGCTGATAGTAGTCTCTTATTAATAGATTTTAAAATGTAATTACATATGACATTGTTCTTGCTCCTTGAGCCTGACATTTTGGATGTTGTTGGGAGACAGGCTTTCTCTAACACTGGGATGCTGGTGGCTATTTTTCTAGCCTTTTCCAGCTTCTAGAGATGGATCACATTCCTTGGCTTGTGGCCCCCCTTCTCTGTCTTCAAAGACAGCAGTGTATGCAGCATCTCTGACCCTCTCATCCTCACCACTTTGATTCTTTTTTTCTGCCTCCCTCTTCCACTTTTAAAGGCCCTTGTGAATACATTGGGCCTACTCAGACAATCCAGAATAATCTCTTTATTTTAATGTTAGTTGACTAGCAGCCTTAATTCCCTTTTACCATGTAATGTATGATGAATAAATATATTGAGAATAATGAAAGTCAGGTTTCCAGTGGTACTCTGCTAAACTGGTTCACTGTGGGAGGAGGGGGGAAGGGTAATAAAACTTGATTTGCAGCATTTGCCAATCGCAATGGTATAAATGGTCCCATGACTGATTTTCAGGCAACAATCAGCTCAAAAAATTACAAATAGCTAGTAATCAGCTTTCGTGAGCTGGTTCATACTGGTTCCAGCGCACTGTGGCAAGCTTCTCATTCTTGAAGTTTTTAAATATAGATAAATATAGAAATAAATATAGATATATTGTGGATAAGGATACGTATGTGTGTGTTTCCTTGCCCTCTACAATGGAAAAGCCTAAGAACTAGGGCACATCAGTAGCAATTAGAATGTGTGTTCATGCTCACTCACTCAGTTGTATCCAACTCTTTGTGACCCATCGACTGTAAATTGCCAGGCTCCTCTGTCCATGGGATTTTTCAGGCAGGAATACTGGAGTAGGTTACCATTTCCTCCTCCAGGGGATCTTCCCAATCCAGGGATTGAACCCACGTCTGCTGCATTAGCAGGCAAATTCTTTACCAAGGAGCCACAATTAGCACACCTAGCTAACTAACACATTCAGATCTTACTTTCCAAATACCACTCTCAACATTAAAAGGAACCAGTGCTCGTTGGAGAAAAGGTTAATTCTAGGGCTAGGGACGGGAAAGTACAAAATGAGCCTGCAACAACTTGTACCAGAAATTAATGAAGTGCTCAAAAAAATAGATGAGGATACATGAAAAGGAGAGATTTGCAAATAGAAAGAGCTCCCTCTGGGATAATTTTAGTATTAAAATAAATTATAATAGTAATGGCTTAAAGCCCTTTAAATAGAATAAAAATCCATGAGTTAAATAGACATAAATAAGTAAATGGAAGAACAGAAAGCTTTTTCACAATAGAATACCAACTAATACATAGAAAGTCCACCTGCAATGCAGGAGATTCCTAGGTTGATTCCCCGGTTCGATTCCTGGGTCGGGAAGATCTGCTGGAGAAGGGATAGGCTACCCACTCCAGTCTTCTTGAGCTTCCCTTGTGGCTCAGCTGGTAAAGAATCTGCCTGCAATGCGGGAGACCTGGGTTGATCCCTGGGTTGAGAAGATCCCCTTAAGGGGTTGCAAAGAGTCAGACACGACTGAGAGACTTTCACTTTTACATAGAAAATCATCAGGAGATGAAAAATTGAGTGAAATTTTAATGAGACAATATGTTTACATCTCTCCCCACAAATACTTGTTAATTGAAAAGAAATAACTAGTAATTTGACAGAGCAGAAATTTCACAAATACCACCTTAACCCAGTGATCAAAGTTAATATCACCAGGAGGAGCCTGGTGGGCTGTAGTCCATGGGGTCGTGAAGAGTCGGACACGACTGAGTGACTTCACTTTCACTTTTCACTTTCATGCACTGGAGAAGGAAATGGCAACCCACTCCAGTGTTCTTGCCTGGGGAATCCCAGGGACAGGGGAGCCTGGTGGGCTGCCATCTATGGGGTCGCACAGAGTCGGACACGACTGAAGCGACTTAGCAGCAGCAGCAGCAGCAGTGAGACAAATCTACATCATGTACATATGTGATCGACTGAAAGGACCTAATATCAGCTCTGTGATTAATTTGCCAGAATATATCATTTGAGTCTAACCACAGGAAACAGGAAAGAGACTCAAATTGAGGGATATTCTGCAAAATCTCGTCTATCCTCTTTAAAAATGTCAGTCATAAATGACAAACGATGACTGATGACTGAAAAACTATCACAGATTGATAAAAAGGCCTGAATGCAGTGCATGACCTTGTGTTTGATACTAGCCTGGCCAAAAAAAAAAAAAAAAATCATGAATGATAGTATTAAGACAAAGTCTGAATACAAATAGTGGGTTCCATAGTGGAAATAAATTCATGGTAAACTGTCTGATCTTGTTTATGGTACTCTGGTTATGTAAGAAAATATCCTTATTTTATACTTAGGATTTATACACTAAAGTACAGACTAGGAAGTTTACAATTCGCTCTCAAATTATTCAAAGAAAGGATTGTGTTGTATGGTGTGGGGAGAGAGAGAGAAATATGACAAAGGGTGGCTCAGTGGTAAACAATCTGCCTGACAATGCAGAGACATGGGTTCAATCCCTGGTCTGGAAAAATCCCACGTGCCATGGTAAGCCCATGTGCCACAACTACTGAGCCACAACTATGGAGCCCGTGGTCTAGAGCCAGTGGACCACAACTGCTGAGCCTGTGAGCTTCAACTACCGGAGCCTGTGTAGAAGCCTCTGTGCACTGCAAGAGGCAGAGGCTTCTACATAGAGAATCAGAGCAGCCCAGGCACTGCAACTGGAGAGCAGCCCCTATTCTCTACAACTAGAGAAAGGACTGTGCAGTGTGGGAGATCCAGCACAGCCAAAAATAAATCAATAAATAAACAAATGGGGCAAACTATGTCCATTTTTGAATCTGGGTAAAAGGTTTACAGGCCTTATACTGTTGTTGCAACTTGTCTATAAATCAGAAGTTATATCCCCGAAAAGTGTAACCAGAAAATTGAGATGGGGGAAGTGTGTGTGTTACTCGCTCAGTCATATCTGACTCTTTGGGACCCCATGGACTTTAGTCTGTCGGGCTCCTCTGTCCATAGAATTCTCCAGGCAAGAATACTGGGGTGGGTTGCCAGAGATGGGGGAAGAGGGACATAAGAAGTTATTTTGGTAACAATTCACCAGTGCAGGGGGAAACGCCATACAAAACCATGGTGGTTGTATCTGCTCCTGCTCTCTGTAGCCACCTCTCTGTTGATACCGTCTGTATTCTTGGCTAAAACAAAACAAAAGAGGAGCTTCTAACCAGTGTGTAGGTGGTCTGTTTGGGCAGCTTCAAAGACAGCTTTTGTGAAAATGAAAGTATTCATTTTAAAATCATAGAGATCTCTCTGTCCTGCATAGCAATTTGGGAGCCCTGTCATAGTTTGTAATCAGAATGTCTAATCTTGCAAAATATTCTTTTTTTCTTTCCTAAGTCAATTTCTTTTAAAATTTTTTTAAAATATTTATTCATTTTTAATTCATTGATGATTGCTTTACAATCTTGGCTTGATTTCTGTCATATATCAACATCAGTTAACCATAGGTATACATATGTCCCCTCCCTCTTGAATATCCTTCCCATCTCCTGCCCATTCCCACCTATCTAGGTTATTACAGAGCCCCAGTTTTGAGTTCTCTGAATCATACACTAAATTCCCATTGACTGTCTACTTACATATGTTAGTGTATATGCTTCCATGCTCTCTTCATTTATCTCACCCTCTCCATCTTCTCTCCCCTGCCCTCGCCCATAAGTCTGCTCTCTACATCTGTCTCTCCATTGCTGCTCTGCAAACAGACTCATCAGTACCATCTTTCTAGATTCCATATATATGCATTAAATATATATGGAATCTCTTCTGAAATTTTCTCTTTCTGATTTATTTCACTCTGCATAATAGGCTCTAGGTCCATCCATCTCATTAGAACTGACTCAAATGTGTCAATTCTTGCAAAATATTCTTAAAGTAAGATAAATGAAAGAGGTAGTATGTAGGATCAGAAAACAGGAACAGTAAAACCATACACAATTTATGGATTTTTTTAATAAAAAGGTATTTCCTTCCAGTCCTCTCTTGGGATTTAACTTATGGGTATTATTGCTTCTGGTTCATTACTATTTAGCAGAATTTAACACATCTCATTTGTTCCTTTTGATGAAGAAATGATGCCTTGTACTATATACAAAATTCAACTCTTAAAAAAATAACTTAAAAATTAAGTATTAAAAATTTAGCACATGAGGCACAGAATCAAGGTTTAAGCCAGTTTAGCTAAGGTGGCTACTCTTCAGAACGAAAAATAAAATCTTGTTCTCCATGCCTCCCTACTTCCTCCACCAGGTGAACATTTTATGTTGCTAGAAAATAAAGCATTTCTTGACACAAACGTTTGATTTGATCCCTAGTGTTAAATAGATGAATTGAGAAGCTAACAAAAATCAATTATTTGCAATCTAATTACACCATAATTTTTAGCATTTAAATATCCATATCTCTAGAGATAAAATAGTTTTGATTTGCAAAATTGGATAATTAAATTAAGCACATAATTGTTCCTATAGGCCTGAGAGCCAGGTAATAGCAACTTGAAAAGTTAGCAATATAAATGATCAGTTTGGTTAGTCTGCTGAAGATTTAAAAAAAAAAAAAAAGAGTAAAATTTATCCCTGAGGAGAAAACCTCAGAGCAATAAATCCCAAATATTATTGACTGCAGTAGAAATGTAAATGCTTCCCTAGTTTCCTTTGCACTCTCCCCCTATGGCAGCAGCTCTGCCTTCTGGGTGATATTGACCCATCCACCCCCAGCTGGAGGGGTAGGCCTTGATTTGCCTAAACCAATTAGGATCATCCTAATTGTCTCAGCTAGTTCAATAGCAGGCCTTGACCCAAGTTGGTTAGTTTTACATTTAATTTCTGGAGAGCACTCTTTTTTTTTTTTTTTTTTGCTATACCACATAGCACATGGAATCTCAGTTCCTTTGACCAGGGATCAAACACACATCTCCTGCATCGGAAGGGCAGTCTTAATCATTGGACCACCAAGGAAGCCCCTGGATAACAATCTTAATTCCAATTTCTTCGGAAAGTTTTATGGTAACACCCAATCAGCAACCAGGACTTGCCTCCCTTCTCCCATGATCAGAGCTTGCCCATGATCATAACTGTATACAGTAGAAGTGACAAATAGATTCAAGGGATTAGATCTGATAGACAGAGTGTCTGAAAAACTGTGAAAAACTATGGAGATAAGAAAGCCTTCCTCAGTGATCAATGCAAAGAAACAGAGGAAAACAATAGAATGGAAAAGACTAGAGATCTCTTCAAGAAAATTAGAGATACCACGGGAATATTTCATGCAAAGATCGGCTCAATAAAGGACAGAAATGGAATGGACCTGACACAAGCAGAAGATATTAAGATGAGGTGGCAAGAATACACAGAAGAACTGTACAAAAGAGATCTTCACGACCTAGATAATCACAATGGTGTGATCACTCACCTAGAGCCAGACATCCTGAAATGTGAAGTCAAGTGGGCATTAGGAAGCATCATTACAAACAAAGCTAGTGGAGGTGATGGAATTCCAGTTGAGCTATTTCAAATCCTAAAAGATGATGCTGTCAAAGTGCTGCACTCAACATGTCAGCAAATTTGGAAAACTCAGCAGTGGCCACAGGACTGGAACAGGCCAGTTTTCATTACAATCCTTAAGAAAGGCAATGCCAAAAAATGTTCAAACTATCGCACAACTGTACTCATCTCACACGTTAGCAAAGTAATGGTCAAAATTCTCCAAGCCAGGCTTCAACAGTATGTGAACTGGGAACTTCCAGATGTTCAAGCTGGATTTAGAAAAGGCAGAAGAACCAGAGATCAAATTGCCAACATTCATTGGATCATCGAAAAAGCAAGAAAGTTCCAGAAAAACATCTATTTCTGCTTTATTGACTAAGCCAAAGCCTTTGACTGTGTGGATCACAACAAACTGTGGAAAATTCTGAAAGAGATGAGGATACCAGACCTCCTGACCTGCCTCCTGAGAAATCTGGATGCAGATCAAGAAGTAACAGTTAGAACTGAACATGGAACAACAGACTGGTTCCAAATGAGGAAAGGAGGACATCAAGGCTGTATATTGTCACCCTGTTTATTTAACTTATATACAGAGTTCAGTTCAGTTCAGTTCAGTTCAGTCGCTCAGTCGTGTCCGACTCCTTGCGACCCCATGAATTGCAGCATGCCAGACCTCCCTGTCCATCACCAACTCCCAGAGTTCACTCAGACTCACATCCATCGAGTCAGTGATGCCATCCAGCCATCTCATCCTCTGTCGTCCCCTTCTCCTGCCCCCAATCCCTCCCAGCATCAGAGTATATCATGTGAAATGCCAGGCTGGATGAAGCACAAGCTGAAATCAAGATTGCCAGGAAAAATATCAATGACCTCAGATATGAAGATGACACCACCCTTATGGCAGAAAGTGAAGAAGAACTAAAGAGCCTCTTGATGAAAGTGAAAGAGAAGAGTGAAAAAGTTGGTTTCAAACTCAACATTCAAAAAATGAAGATCATGGCATCTGGTCCCATCACTTCATGGCAAATAGATATGGAAACAATGGAAACAGTGACAGACTTTATTTTCTTGGGCTCAAAAATCACTGCAGATGGTGACTGTAGCCATGAAATTAAAAGACACTTGCTCCTTGGAAGAAAAGCTATGACCAATCTAAACAGCATATTAAAAAGCAGAGACATTACTTGCCAACAAAGGTCTGTCTAGGCTATGGTTTTTCCAGTAGTCATGTATGAATGTGAGAGTTGGACCATAAAGAAAGCTGAGCACCAAAGAATTAATGCTTTTGAACTGTGGTGTTGGAGAAGACTCTTGAGGGTCCCTTGGGCTGCAAGGAAATCAAACCAGACAATCCTAAAGGAAATCAGTCCTGAATATTCATTGGAAGGATTGATGCTGAAGCTGAAACTCCAATACTTTGGCCAGCTGATGTGAAGAACTGACTCATTTGAAAAGACCCTGATGCTGGGGAAAATTGAGGACAGGAACAGAGAATGAGATGGTTGGATGGCATCACTGACTCAATGGACATGAGTTTGAGTAAGCTCCGGGAGTTGGTGATGCACAGGGAAGCCGGGCGTGCTGCAGTCCCTGGGGTCGCAAAGAGTCGGACATGACTGAGAGGCTGAACTGAACCGATGATAATAACTGTAACTTATAATATATGCAGGTCAACCAACAAGCTTCTTATATGCCTTTTAAGTATCTTAATGTTTAAAACAGTTTATCTTCCTTTTCTATGATTTTCCTTTTGAATAAAACAGAAATTTATCCTGTAGAATTTCCCATATTCTAGATTTGATTGGTTGATTTCTTGAGTGGTTTTGCTTGCTAATCCCTGTTTTTCATTTTTCCTATAAAATAGTAGTTTGTAGTAGGGGCTTGATTTAGAAATGTCATTGTTTTACAAAATGTATTAGGTGGCACTGTGTGCTTCCTAATGCATTAAAGTCAGAACCACACAAACTTAGGTTGGTCATAGTTTTAGTGATGTCAGAATGGTTGGCAGAGTCAGATTTAGTTCATTTGGGCTAGTGGGAATTTCTGGAGTTAGTTCCAGATTCCTGTTGACATGACCCCAATAGTATTTGAGGGCCTCCTTGTTCCCCCAGTGTCCCAGGTTTATATTTCCTGACCCAGACATGAAATCAGCCATGTGTCTAAGAAGCTCTGTTCCTTTTCTTAATAGTGGGGAAAGTTGTTGAGTGGGCACCACCTGGGCTCAGGAATACTTGTAACAGTGGGTTTTTATTGTTTCTAGACCTGCCAGTGGGCCAAGCTAGGGAATAAGTAGTTTTTCAGAAAAAGAAGAGAAAATCATGAATTTATACAGATATTGCCAATTTAAATTTAAGATTATAGGAGAACTTTACCTCTTATCTCTTAAACAAAAAATCTGAGCTGGACGACCAAGGATGAGATGGCTGGATGGCATCACAGACTCGATGGACATGAGTCTGAGTGAGCTCCGGGAGATGGTGATGAACAGGGAGGCGTGGCGTGCTGCGATTCATGGGGTGGCAAAGAGTGGGACACGACTGAGCGACTGGACTGAACTGAATCATGTTTATATAACTTTATTTGCTTTATCTAAGAATGTTTAAGAATCTAACAGTATTTAAAAACCTAAGAATCTGAGCAAACTCCAAGAGATGTTTACAGACAGAGAAGCCTGGCATGCTACAGTCTATGGGGTTGCAGAGTCAGACACAACTTAGCAACTAAACAATAACAAGAATATTTATATAAGCAGTTTCAAAATAACCATATCAATAGGAGTACTAAAAATTAAGATGATAGAATGCATTTTAAGATTTGTTGAGGGTGTGTGGCTATTGTCTTTGTCCTTAAGATATATCTTATTAAGGACGTACTGTCTAAATATTAAGTTTTAGAATTATCTAAAATAAGTCTTTTCTGTGTTGTTGTGCCACAAACTTGATATATAGTTAAATTCAATTACTTCGGTCCATTTTTAGTTTTGGGAAGAGGGTTCTTTCTTTTTGTATTTAATTTTTTAAAGTATAAGTTATTTACAGGATTCCAAAATCAAAATCGTTAAACAGTACACATTCAGAAAAGTCTAATAGCCTTCCTTGTTCCTTCCTTTCCCCTCTGTTAATGTTATGAAATGAAGTAACATTTTTATATGAAATGAATGACTGTTTTATTCATTTTTGGCTTATCCTCCATTGCTTCTTTTTGAAAATATACATGCATATGTATCTGTGTGTGTGTATATAAACATACATAGGTGTTTTCCTCATTTTATTAAACAAATTTGCCTTATTTGCTTATAAATATATCCAGAAGATCCTCCATAGCAGGATATGCATATTTACCTAATCTTTTTACCATGCATAGTATTCCATTTTGTGTTTATTCAGATAGACCCCCACTGAAAGACATTAGGTTATTTTAATTTCTACCATTACAAATAGTGCCACAGTGCCTACGTTATCTTGAATTTTTTTCCCAGAATAGTGATAGGAATTTCTGAGTATAAAGGTAAATGCATATATGTAACTTACTGGATAATGACAACTTCTTTCCACAACTCTATTATTTTTCATTCCCAACTTTAATGTACGACACTGCCTGCTTCCCCACTACTTTGCCAATGGGTATGTTTTAATTTTCCATTCTTGCCATTCTGATAGATGAGAAATAGCTCCCCAATGTCATTTTCTTTTATGTGTGTGTGATTTAATATGAGTGTGTTTCAGCTTTTTAAAAATATGAGTGTGTTTGAGCAACTTTTGTATTTCTGTTTCTGTGAATTGTTGGTTCACTTTTCTAACCTGTTTTTCTGTGGAGTTATTGGTCTTTTTCTTCTCAGTTTTTAGAAGCTTTTAATGTTACAGGTATTAACTCCAGTGAGATAAGTTGGAAGTCTTGTTTTCAGATGCGTCATTTGTCTTCTTATATCACTTACGCTGATTTTTCTTCTGTAAAAATTATTTTTGAATTTTTATATAGTCAAATTCATAAATCTTTTCTCTTATTGAGTCTAGATTTTGAATGATCGTTAAGAAAGTTTTCCCCATCCATTTCAGTAATAAAGAAAACATTCTATTGCCCTCTCTCTTCCTAGCTCTCTTTTATTACTTTTAAAGTTTCATTTTTTAAGTTGGACTCTCTAATACATTTGGAATTTGTCTGGATGCATAGTGTGTGGAATGGACCCAGATTTACCTTTTTTCCTTTTTTCTCAAATGGCTATTCTTTTGTTCCAATACCATGTTTGTTTTCTTTTTGGCCATACCACATTACCTGTGGGATCTTAATTCCCCAACCAGGGATCAAACCCAGGACCCCTGCATTTAAAGCATGGAATCTTAACCACTGGACCACCAGGGCAGTCCCCTAGTACAACTTATTGAAAAGTGCATCTCTTCCTTACTGATTTGAGATGCTCCCTTTATCTACACTAAAATTCCCAAAGTGTGGGGATCTACTTCTGAATTTTATTTTTTGTCCTCTGTTTAGTTTGTGCATCAGTACTGTTTTTAATTATTAGGCAGACTTACATTTTAATATCCAATAGAGGAAACACCCCCCTCTCGTCATAGCTCCTCTTTTTCAGTCTCCTGGCTGCTACTGTCATTTTGTATGAACGTTTTCATCATTCAAAGGGAAAAGATTACCTGATGGCATTTTTATTAGGGTTATGGAAATTTCATGGTGTACTTTAGGAGACTGACGGTATTTTTGATATTGAGTCTTTCTATCCAAGGCAATGGATATATCTGTTACATCTTTCCTTTTATTCAAATCTATTTTTTACCTTTCAAGAATATTTTATGGTTTTAACTACTTTTTGAAGATTTATTGTTAAGCTTATGCCTAGGTGTTTTAGTTTATCTTAATCCTCTTATAAATGGGTTTTCCCTTCCACTATATTTTCAAACTGGGTGGCGTTTCTCTACATTTATTTCCTACCATTTTACAAGATTCTCATTTGTAGCAGTTTTTCTGATTCTTTCCCCACCCCTGTTCTCAGATATACTATTGTAACATTTGTATATAGAAATAGTCTTACCTCACACTTTCCAAGTCTTATGTTTCTATTTCCTCTTGTGTAAATGTTTTGGCTAATATTGCCAATTCAATGCTTAGGTAATAGTGAAGACTGTGAACATCCTTGTATTTCCTCTAGATACTTTAGGAAGAAAGCCTTGCATTTACCCATTAAGTAAAATGTTGATTTTGGGGGCAGAAGTATATATGATTTTATTATGCATAATGGGTATCAATTTTCATCTTATTGAATGCTCATCTGTAGAGACGATTACATGATTTTTCTGTGTAACTGTTAAACCAATACGTTAATGACAATACTACTATTAATATACTAAAGACTATACTAATTCCTCTTAGAATAAGCACCTCTTGCATGGTATCTAGTTTTTAATGTACTCTTGGATTCTCTTGCTAGTATTTAATTTGTTGCATCTTAAAGAGATGGGAATACCAGACCACCCTATTTGCCTCCTGAGAAACCTGTGTGCAGGTCAAGAAGCAACAGTTAGAACTGAACATGGAACAACGGATTGGTTCCAAACTGAGAAAGGCTATAAATTGTCACCTTGCTTATTTATCGTATATGCAGAGTACATCATGTGAAATGCCAAGCTGGATGAGGCACAAGCTGGAATCAAGATTGCTGGAAAAAATATCAATAACCTCAGATATGCAGATGACACTACCCTCATGGCAGAAAGTGAAGAAGAACTAAAGAGCCTCTTGATGAAGTGAAAGAGGAGAGAGGAAAAGCTGGCTTAAAACTCAACATTCAAAAAATGAAGATCATGGCATCCAGTCTCATCACTTCATGGCAAATAGAAATGGAAACAATGGAAACAGTGAAAGATTTATTTTTGGGGGCTCCAAAATCACTGTAGATGGTGACTGCAGCCATGAAATAAAAAGATGCTTGCTCCTTGGAAGAAAAGCTATGACAAACCTAGACAGTGTATTAAAAAGCAGAGACATTACTTTGCCAAGAAAATTCTGTCTAGTCAAAGCTTATGGTTTTTCCAGTAGTCATGTATGTATGTGACAGTTGGACCATAAAGAAGGCTGAGCACTGAAGAACTGATGCTTTTGAATTGTAGTGTTGGAGATGACTCTTGAGAGTCCCATGGACTGAAGGGAGATCCAACCAGTCCATCCTAAAGGAAAACAGTCCTGAATATTCATTGGAAGGATCGAAGCTGAAGCTCCAATACTTTGGCCACCTGATGCTAAGAGCTGACTCATTAGAAAAGACCCTGGATGCTGGGAAAGATTGAGGACAGGAGCAGAGGATGACAGAGGATGAGATAGTTGGATGGCATCACCAACTAAATGGACATGAGTTTGAGCAAGGTCCAGGAGATGGTGAAGGACACAGAAGCCTGGCGTGCTACTCCATGGGGTCGAAAAGATTTGGACGCGACTGAGCGACTGAACAACAACAAATCTCTTGCATCAATATTCATAATTAAGACTGATCTTGTCGTAAAGGTTGTCAGTGCCTCACGCATAGCCCATTGGCACTTACTATTTATATACACTTCTGCTCAACTTTCTTTTTTCAAAAAATTGTTTTAATTAATTAATTAAATTTAATTTTTAGCTGCACTGGGTCTTCATTGCTGGCATGGGCTTTCTCCTTGTTGCCATGAGCAGGGGCTATTTTCCAGTTGCCAAGCATGGGTTTCTCTTTGCAGTGGCATCTCTTGTTGCAGAGCGTGGGCTCGAGGCCATGGGCTCAGTAGTTGCCCCATGTGGGCTTCAGTAGTTGTAGCCCACGGGTTTAATTGTCCTGAGGTATGTGGAATATACCTCAGACCAGGGACTGAATCTGTGTGCCCTGCTTTGGCAGGAGGCTTCTTAACCACTGGACCACCAGGAAAGCTCCTGCCCAATTTTCAATGAACAGCATTTGTAACTCTCTGCCTAAAGATTTTCTCTTGCCACTGGAGCCCACTTTAACTAGAAAGCAAAGAACAGGCTGGAAATGCTGGGCAACTTGTACCGCGTAGGAGCAGCCCTCAACCAATAACTGACATGAGCTAGTAGACAAATACCTAGGCTCACTCAGGATAATTGAGAATTCCCCAGCAGAATTAAGTTCCAGTTGCCCTTTTCAGCCACAATTTGCTTGATAGTAACACATTATTGTGGATTCTCAGGTGGTGCTAGTGGTCAAAGAATCCACCTGCCAATACAAGAGACTTCAGAGAAGCAGATTTGATTCCCTGGGTTGGGAAGATACCCTTACCCTGCAGTTCATTGTTGCCTGGGAAATTCCGTGGACAGAGGAGCATGGACAGTCCATGGGGCCACAGAGAGTCGGACACAACTGAGCACATAACACAGTACAGGTTCCCTTCCTTCTCTGTTTCTGTTCCCTCTTCTGGCTCCAAAGCTACTTGCACTTGAACCTCATCTCTAGGCTGGCTTCTAGGGAAACCAATTAAGCCAGTTCTATGATTTTCTTCTTTGTACAATCTTTCTGAAGTTTGGGTATCAATGCTATATTCATTTCTTAGAACTTGGGAATTTTGCTTTTATTTCCCATGCTCTGAAATAGTTTAAGTAGCATTAGGTTTATCTGATCTTTGAAAGTTTGATAGAAATCCCCTTGTAAAACCAACTGGGCATGGTGTTTTTATGTGAGAGCTCTGACAACGCTCTCTGTAACGTCTATAAAAATTGCTCTATTTAGACTTGCTATTGAATTCTGGGGAAATTTTGCAAATTATATATTTCTGGAACATTAACCATTTCAAATGGTTTCATTTAGGCTTTCAATTTTCTTTGCATAGAGTTGTGCAAAGTAGCATTTATACGTTTTTACATATTTCCTCTGATTTTATGGCTATTGTTTCATTACCTTTTATTTCATATATTTATACCTTCAAACCTTCCTTCACCCCTGTATTTTGACTCACATTAAGCTAGTGGTTCGTCATTTTCTTGACTTTTTCAAAATAGCTTTTTAAGGACAAAGGTTCATTTCATTATTTCCTTTTAATGCAAGGATTGATTAGCAGTGTGTTTTTACATTTTTAGGTGGAAGAGATTTTTTTAATGTCATTATTTGCTAGTTATGTAGAATTGTGATCACAGAAGGCCACTTATATCATTTATATTTTTGGAATGTATTGAAATTTTGTGGACTATAATATGGCAATTTGGTGAATTTTTCATGTGACTTAAAAGAAGGTTTAATCTCTGTTACCAGGATTCAGTGTTTACATTCATTAGATCTGTGTGTGTGTGCTCAATTGAATCTAACTCTTTGCAACCCCATGGACCATAGCCTACCAAGCTCATCTGTATGTGGAATTTTCCAGGCCAGAATACTGGAGCAGCTTGGCATTTCCTACTTCAGGGTATCTTCCTGACCCAGGGATCAAACCTGCATCTCTTGTGTCTCCTGCATTGGTAAGGTGGATTCTTTACCTCTACTTTATTTATAATTTTGTTTAGGTCTTCTGTAACCACATAATTTTTTGTCCAATTAGATATAGTCTGTTCTGAAACAGTGTTAAAATTTCCAATTAGTAGAGTTTTTGCTTAATTTTCTTTGCATTCCTTTTTAGTTTCTGTTTTATAATACTTGTTGCTGTTTTATTAGGCATGTGGATATTAATGATAGTTTCCTCTTTGCAGATTCTAGTATTTAGCATTGTATTTATATTTAGCATTATAAAGTATCTTTTTGTTTCCTTTTAGGGGAGAGAGCCTGAATTCTTTTCTATCTTATTAATTTTTATATTTATGAATATTTTTATTTTGTTCTAATAACTGTACTCAATATAATTCAGTCTCCTTTTATTTTGATATTGTCTTCTTACCATGAACAATCTTCTCTCCGTTACCCCCAACATCTAACTTAAAATATTATCCTTTTATTCCAAGTTTTTAAAAAGTCAGATTTCCTCTTACTATATAGTCTCCGGGAGTTGGTGATGGACAGGGAGGCCTGGCGTGCTGCGATTCATAGGGTCTCAAAGAGTCGGGCACGACTGAGCGACTGAACTAACTAATATAGTCTCTGCTTTCTCCCCTTTTTTTTGTCTTATATCCGCACTATCAAAACCTATAAAAATTAAAGACTATTCTTTCAACCTTATTCTCACTGTTTTCCCCCAATTGTACTGTAAAATACTACCAAAACTTAAGTTGCATTTCTCCAATTATTTTCTGAATCATATTTTCTAGGAAATTCCTCAAGGAGGGTTTGGGAGCAATATTTCCTGAGTTCTTATATGTTCATAATTGTCTATGCCTTTAAAATATTATCATATATCTGATAAGAAAATATAAATAACTCTACAATTCAACACCAACAAAGCAACCTGGACTAAAACAGGCAGTGGATGTGAATACACATTTCTGCAAAGTAGATACACAAATGGCCAATGAACACGTGAAAACATGCTCAACATCACTAATTGTTAGAGAAATGCAAATCTAAACTACAGTGAGTTATCACCTCACACCAACTAGAAAGAAAGAAAGTGAAGTCGCTTAGTTGTGTCCGATTCTTTGTGACCCCATGGACTGTAGCCTACTAGCTCCTCTGTCCATGGGATTTTCCAGGCAAGAATATCGGAATGGGTTGCCATTTCCTTCTCTAGGGGATCTTCCCAGCCCAGGGATTGAACCCAGGTCTCCCTCATTGCAGGCAGATGCTTTACTATCTGAGCCACGAGGGAAGAACCCAAGTAGGATGGACGGCCACTATTTAAAAAAAAAGAAAAGAAAGAAAGAAAAAGCAAATAAACATTGACGAGGATGTGGAGAAATTGGAGGCTTTATGCCACCCCACTCCAGTACTCTTGCCTGGAGTATATGGGGTTTTTTTGATTTCTCTTTGATGTGGATCATTTTCAAAGTCTTTATTGAAATTGTTTTAATATTGCTTCTGTTTTATATTTTTGTTTTTGTGGCTGGGAGACATATGGGCTCTTAGCTCCCAGACCGGGAATCCAACCTATACCCCCTGAACTGGAAGTCCAAGTCTTAACCACTGGACAGTCAAAGTGTGTTCTATGTCACAGAGGTTTGAAGAGGAGGGCAGCCCCCATGGTGCGCTCTTCACTTTTAAATCCAGCCTTACTAACTCTTTCATCCAATCACAGAGAGAGGTAAAGCCTCCACCTACCCTTTCTCGGGACAGGAATGGCCTTCTCACTCCGCTAGGTGCCGCCCTCGCCGCTGGCCTCCCTCGCCCTGCCCCTCGCCCCGCTCCTACGAGTTTCCTCCAATCGCAGTCCTGGCCCCGCCTCCTACCCCAGTCTTTTTCCTGCATCCGGGCTTGGAGAGGCCGCTGTGAAGGCCCGCGAGCAGCATGGAGGTCCGCGGCGAATCCCAGTCCGGCCCAAGCTGTTCGTCGTCCTGCCGGGATGGCTCCGGGGTCTCGGTCTCCAAGGAGTTGCTGATGGCAGGGAGCGGCGGCCGCGGAGGTGACGGACGGGTGGGCGGCAGCGGCGTGGGGCGCGCACGTGCAGCTGGGGGCGGCGCTGCTGGAGCCGCGGGTCAGGGGCTACCTGCGTAGCCCCTGTGCCGCCGAGGGACCCGGACATGCCCCCGGCTGCGGGCTTGGGGGACTGGCCGGCCTAGGTATGGGCATCCGGCCTCGAGCCCGAGGGTGGTTTGTGCTTTCAAGTTTTAGGCACAGTGCTGAGTGCCCAGTGCTGAGCGCCGCAGCACGACCTTCCCCGTCCCCCTCCCCCTCCCTAGGGGACGACCTTAGAGTCAGATCTGGGTTCCAGCAGTTGGCTTAAGGGGAACAGGTGAGTATTATGGATTGAGCACCCTCTCTCTGCAGATGTTCACAGAGCCACCCTTAGTGCGCTCCCTTAGTGAGCTGCTCTGGTAGAGGGAGACGCGTCCGGGAAACCCTCATAGGTTTTTAGACATCATAATAGAGAGCTAAAAAAAAAAAAAACAAACAAACTAGGGTTCGAATCCCAACCCCAAGAGTAATTAGCTGTCGAACTTTTTTTGGAGGGGGCCGGTGTTGGATAATAAAGTTCATTCGAGTGGGAGACGCTGTTAGAACAGATGGCTGGCTCAAGGAAGAGCCGAACCAGCTGTGGAACTTTTTTGTGGCTAATGTCCGACGCTTTGCGACCCCATGGACTGCAGCACGCCAGCCTTCCCTGTCCTTCACTATCTCCCAGAGTTTCCTGAAACTCATGTCCGTTGAGTCGATGATGCTATCCAACCATCTCGTCCTCTGTCGCCCTCTTCTCCTCCTGCCCTGTCTTTCCAGCATCAGAGTCTTTTCCAGTGAGTCGGGCTCTTCACATCAGGTGGCCAAAATATTGGAGCTTCAACTTCAACGTCAGTCCTTCCAATGAATATTTCAGTGTTGATTTCCTTTAGGATTGACTGGTTTGATCTCCTTGCAGTCCAAGGGACTCTCAGGAGTCTTCAGCACCACAGTAGGAGAGTTGTTTACATCCCCAGTGCTTCAGTTTTTACATTTGGAAAATGGAAGTAGTAGTACCTATAGTGTTTTTTTGTTTGTTTGTTTTTTCTGAGAAGAAGAATGAGTGTAATGTCTTGGGCGTATCCTCATTAAATATTAACTTGAAAAAAGATTCTGTGAGAATCCAGAGCATCTGAAGACATTATAATAATAGCTGAAGCTTCTTAGTGCCTACTCTGCCCCAGGAATTAATTCGCTAAATTTAATCCTCACAACTTCCCTGTGTGGAGTTGGTTCTGTGCCAGTTGTATAGATGAGGAACCTGAGACCTGGTGTATCACACAGATAGGTAACTTGTTGGAGATCATGTGGCTGGAAAGTGGCAAAACTGGGATTTGAATCCAATCAGTGTGGCCCCAGAGTCCATGCTCTTTTCACTAATCCAATTGTTAGGTATAAGCTATTCATAGTACGCTAGGAGTGTTGAGCTGCTGCTTTGAGGGTGAACAGGATTTTTATACCAGAGTGAAGAGGTTTTCCAGGTGTGGGAACCAGGGTGCATTAAAGCCTTGGGTTTTGAAAGGTAAGTCCTGTTCTCTGTGCTCTGATGGGCTGGAGAGTTGGGTTGATTTGAGGAGCTGTGAAAAGGCTAAAGGGGTTCTCTTTAAAGGGCTGTTTTGTCTACATCAGACATCTTGACTGAAAGGGAACTTACCAGGCAGAGATGTTTTATAAATGAAGAAATTAATACTCAAAAAGTGTAGGTGATTTGCCCAGTATAATGCAGCTGGTAAATCATTTCTGGCTTTACTTAACCCTTATGTACTCTGTACTGCTTCCTGCATTCTGTCATTGCCGACCAACATTTGTTGCTGGTAGATTTCTGGCCCAGAAAGGTGCAGTTTAGTGGGCATTTATTACCTGACATGGTGAGGCAGAGATGTAAGAGACAGGTTTAAAGGGGGGAGATCTGCAGAAAGAACTAAAATGTTGTAATGAAACTTGGAGTGCTTTTTTTTTTTTTCTTTTTAATGTGTTAGCAAGTGAGGAAGGAACAGCCAAGACTTGAGGGTGGAGGGTGGTCTCAGAAAGTCTGCTCTTGGGCTCCTATTTCTTTGTGCTGTAATAAAGGAAGTGTGTGTGTGTTTTCAGGTTTATTGGACAGGTTGCTCATCAACTCCAAGCCTAATTCCAGCAAGAATTCTACTCTTCAAACAGTTCGGATAGAGAGGAGTCCCTGTAAGTACCCTTCCCTCTCTTCTCTTTCTCTCTCTCTCTCAAGAACCCTCTCTGATGTGAAATTCTGCCTAATTAGTCACTTATTTGTTGGGACAGTGTCTGCTTTTGTTGTCAGAGAGTCCATTGTAGCAAGTCTTACTTGGAAGTTATATCGTGAATTCAGTGCACAGGGATAAAATTTCTTGTATTATTCCCCTGCTTTAAGAGGGTGGGGCTTAAACCAGGCAGGAGACTCAGGTTTGATTCCTGGATTGGTAAGATCCCCTGGCAACCCACTCTAGTATTCTTGCCTGGAGAATCTCATGGACAGAAGAGCCTGGCAGGCTACAGTCCTTGGGGTCACAAAGAGTCAGACACGACAGAGTGACTAACACTTAAGAGGGTAACCTTGCCCAGAAAAACTTGTGGGATGGATTTTTGGAGTTCAAAATTAATTATTGTTAAACTCCATGGGAAATTTTTTCGGAGGTTACTGACTCCCAAATTTCACACACAGATGTGGGAAAACACCACCAGATTTGATTAAATTGGACACAGTTACTTAAATGGTAAATGTTACTCATAACAGGGCCAGTTCTTTTTATTAATTACTCTGTGCTATTGCTGCATCGCATACTCTAAATATAGGTGAGTCAGACTTTGTTCAGATAGCATCATGTAATACTTAGCATCTGTGTAATTCCCTTTAATGTTTTTTTAAAAAAAGACAAGAATTAGTAAAAGTGGTGTAAATGATACATGAGGTTATCATGTCTGTAAACTACAAAATCGTGAGTAGTCGAGGGGAAGTTAACCATAATATGCACTAAGTGTACAACAGCTGAAATGATTGCATGGTGGCTCCCTATTCAAATATAAGTTTTTGTGTGGACATAGGTTTATATTTTTGGAGGGTACATATCTCTGAGTGGAATTTTAAGAATTTTTATTTTTTAGTATTTTTGCCATGCCACCCATCATGTGGGATCTTAGTTCCCCAACCAGGGGTGGAACTGTCAACCCCCTGCATTGGAAACATGGTGTCTCAACCACTGGACCCCAAGGGAAGTCCCCAGAGTGTATTTTTTAATAGAGAAAAGATTGCCAAATTCTTTTCCAAGTTGGGTATACCATCTGGAATCCTTCTGCCAGTCCTGTTTCACAATTCAAGGCCATTTCTTGATCCTCACCTCCATTTTCTTCTTTCATGCTCTGAACATTTTAGTCCACTGTTACATGGCTGTCAGTGACTTAAGTTCTGAGAGCTCATGTTGGGCATGGTTATATGCTGGGCCTCTCTTGAGAGCTAACTCAGTAAATGACATATCCCTGTTTTTTGTCTCCCCTGTGCTTAGCACAGTACCTGATAGTTACCACCCCTGTTTTACAGATGAGTAAACTGAGGTTTTGATTGGTTGAATTAAATGTATTAGATTCCTGTGGTTGCACATGAATGAAACCCAGCTCCAATTGCCTTTAGCCAAGTGATGTTGGCTCATTTTGGGGGGAAAAATACCCCCAGTGATTTCAGGTACATCTGCATCCAGGTGCTCAGCGTCATCTGGGATCTGCCACTCTGTATCTCTTAGTTCTACTTTCCTAGGTGTTGACTTTATCTAGAACCAGCTCTTCCCTGATGATGGGTGGTAGGTGGGCCGGTTTATCAGCAGCTCTAGGTTTACATTCAGCAGCTCACCTAGTCATTGACTCTGCAAGAATGGACATCTTTCTCAACAGTCCACAACAGAGTCCCAGGGTGATCTCTAATTGGCTTGCCAGATCACAGTGTCAAGGTTGTGGAATACATAGGCATGAACTGGGTAGGGACAAGAGTGACTAAGAGTGACAGAGTTTAAGAAAAGTCGTCATCAGAAGAAAGGGAAACAGATATGGGGCTTCACTAACATCCATTGCTTCATTAACCCGGAGAAGGCAATGGCACCCCACTCCAGTACACTCTTGCCTGAAAAATCCCACGGACAGAGGAACCTGGTAGGCTGTAGTCCATAAGAGTCGGACACGACTGAGCGACTTCACTTTCACTTTTCACTTTCATGCATTGGAGAGGGAAATGGCAACCCACTTTAGTGTTCTTGCCTGGAGAATGCCAGGGACAGGGGAGCCTGGTGGGCTGCCATCTGTGGGGTCGCACAGGGTCTGACACAACTGAAGCGACTTAGCAGCAGCAGCAGCAGCTTCATTAATCTGCCCCAGGTAACTCAGATAGTAAGACGTGGAACCGGGGTTCTCTGAAGAGCCTCATCAGTCTGACCCCAAAGCCTTGGAGTCTCATGCATTAAACTATTAAGTCCTACTGCCTACTTATTCAGTTACTATCTGTTGAATGCCATTCTTCTAGGAATTTTCAGTTCTAGGCATATATGAAAACCAGAAAACATTAAGAAATAATTGAATTGTACAGTCATACTGTTTTCCATGGACAGAGGAATTCCCCAGACAAGAATACTGGCGTGGGTAATCATTTCCTTCTCCAGGAGATCTTCCTGACCCAGGGATTGGACCCGGGTCTCCTGTATTGCAGGCAGATTCTTTACTGTCTGAGCCACCAGAGAAGCCCACCGTTTTAAGAATTCAGAAGAGAATGGAAAGTTTTAAAATAGAAGGAATTTGAATGCTTTTTTATTGAACTGTTGTTATTATTCCTGTCCGAGAAGTGTTTTTATAGAAATTCTGGATTTTAAAAGTTTGGCCAAAGACTAACATAAATATTGATAAATGATATTTTTGCTCCTTAGTATTGGATCAAGTACGGACCTTTCTCCCACAGATGGCTCAGGCAAACGAAAAGCTAAGAAAAGAAATGGCAGCTGCACCACCTGGTCATTTCAATATTGAAAATACTGATGAGACTCTTGGACAAGTTATTCAAATGGTAACTATGCCTTGTTTTCATTTCATAGTATAAAATAAACAATATGTTTCATCACCTGAAAAAGAAAGAGAACTTTTAAATTTTAATTCCAAGTGTTATTTTCCTTCTTGCAAAGTCAGCTCATGTTTCCAGTACTGCACAGGTAACTCAGTCATTTGATGATTAAATGACCAAGTTACTTAATCCTAATAACCTCATAAGTTAGCAAGCTTCCCTGGGTGAAGTCTAGGAATTTAGTTATTCCGAATCATAGAAAGGCTTTTTCAACTCCAATAACACATGTGTTATCTAGAAGCATTTATATACTAAGTGTCCTGAGTTTTTTTAAAATTTCCCATTCAAGTCCCAAAAGAAGTAATCAGAGTCTGATTCATTGAGAATGCAAAAATAAACAATGTGTATAACAGAAAAACTGATTATATAACTCAGGTGTGAAAATTGTCTCTCACTTTGGGCTCCTCTTATTTCTGCAGTGAAATCCCCTTTATGCCACTCGTGTCTGGACAGAGCTGACCCCATCTTTAATAACCATGTACCTGACCCATCAGCAGATACGGCAGCTCTGCATCTAGAGTACATCCCAGATCAAGCCGCTCCTGCTCGGCACCCACCACCTTCCCCCTAGGTGATGACAGTCTTTCCTCTGGATTATCCCAGGAAGTTCCCAGCCAGACTTTCTGCGTCCACTTTTTTCCCCCAGAGCTTGTTCTTGACACATTGCATGTGGCCCCCAGTTTGGGAACCAGGGGGCTCCCCATCACAGTTCTAATTCAGAATCCTTCATGGGCCAGTGTGATCCTGTCTGTCTCTCCACTGACCTTCTCTCCCACCAAGGACCCTCACTGATTGTGCTCTAGCCTCCATCTCCTTGCTCTGGGCCTCTTCCCTCTTTGTAAAATCCCACCCCCAAATTCCTCCATCTTTCATCACTTGTCACCTCAATGGTTTTCTTTCTTCTTTTTTTCTTTTTAAACTTTTCACTCCCCTACACTGTGCTTTCTGAGTAACTATTTATTGCCTTTTTAAAAAAATACATTTATTTATTTGGCTGCACCAGCTCTTAGACTTTTAGTTGCAGCACGTGGGATTTAGTTCCCCAACCAGGGATCAAATTCGGGCCCCCTGCATTGGGAGCATGGGCCCACTGGACCACCAGAAAACCTGTTTCTTAACTAGAACAGAGGTCAGCAGCCATTATATGTAGGGGGCCAGATAGTAAATAATGTTAGGCTTTGTGGACCACGCTGTCTCTGTTATGACTGTTTATTTCTGCCATTTCCATGTGAAGACAGCTGTGTGTGTATGTGTGTGTGCTCGCTAAGTTGCCTCAGTTGTGTCCAACTCTTTGCTACCCTATGGACTATAGCCTGCCAGGCTCCTCTGTCCATGGGATTCTCCAGGCAAGAATACTAAAGTGGGTTGCCATGCCCTCCTCCATTGGATCTTCCCGACCGAGGGACTGAACCCACATCTTTTATGTCACCTGCATTGGCAGGCAGGTTCTTTACCACCAGCGCCACCTGTGAAGCCCCAAAGACAGCTGTAGATGATATATAATGAGTAGGCACGTTTTATAAACTTTTTATGGAATCCAAAATTTGAAGTTCATACAATTTTTGCATTTCATGAAATACTATTCTTTTGTTTAGTTTTTTTCCTACCACTCAAAATGTAAAAGCATTCTTAGTTCATAAGCTGCATGAAAACAGGCAGGGGGTTGGGTTTGTCCTGCAGGCCATAGTTTGCCAACTCCTGCTCAAAAACATAAGTTCCACAAAGGCAAGGATTTTGTTGTTGTTGAGATTCTAATGTGGTACCCGGTTAATGTTGGTATTTGTTAATATTTGTTGAGTGAGTTTTGTTGAATAGATTCAGCTGTATAGAATTCAGTTGTGAGGAACTTTTTAGACTTGTAATAAAAGTAAATCCTTAGGCCAGACTCTGGCAACTGAAAGAATAATAGTATTGTATTAAAAACATTTCCTGTCTTCTGTGCTTCGATATTTGTGCTAAGTGTTGGTCATCCCCAAAGTTGTTTTTATAACTTTTTAGGGAACTGCCCCAAAATAAATCTCCCACATGGTGTGTTTTTTTTCTTTCAGGACGTGGCCTTGTTTGAGATGAATCAGTCTCATTCGAAAGAAGAAGACAGTTCGGAAGAGAATTCACAAGACAGTTCAGAGGAAAGTTCAGAGTCTGAGGATGAAGATGACAGCACCTCTTCCGAAGGTGAAATCAACATAGATAATATTAAGCTTCCTCATTCAGAAGATGGAAAAGGCAAGATAGAGGTTCTGGACAGTCCTGCTAGTGAAAACAAAGAAAAACAGGGAAATAAGTGATTTGAGAAACAGGTGATAGATGCCTGCTAATTCTACGGAAAAGAGTGTGAGTCACTAGTTGTTTTGCATTTCAGATACCTGTGGTGCTTTTTTGCAATATACAATATACTTTGTTTCTTGAAGAAACAGAAGCTGGCTTTTAAAGAGCTGGAAGCGATAGCATTTGGGAATCCTCTAAAAGCACACTGTATTTGATTTCATGCTAAAGAGATTGCGTTTAGAAAGCTTAATTTTATGTATGGTAATGAGTGAGTTTGTTGGCATCCTTCTTCATAGCATAGACTTCAGAAATCTCAAACTTATTTTAAGGTAAAAATATATATCACCTGTTTGTTTTTACTTTAAATCGTCCACTTGGATAAAACAACCTAGGTTGGTTTTTATTTTTTAAGTTATAAAGTCAGACTTATTTATTACCATCAAAATGGGGGTCAATGAGGGAGAAATAAAGTATTTTACAAAGAAAATAATTACTTACATTTGGCCACCCTCAGACATATCTACTTTCATTAAAAAAAAAAAAAAATCCTTTCCAGTTTGAGCTGGAAAACTGGTGTTTTGTGGTTTAATCACTGTCGATGACTCTGCAGCCCCTTATTACATACTAATATGTAGAATTTTTATATTTCTCCCTTGCCATGGCTGTCTCATATAATACAACTATACAGTTAAAGAAGTCATCTAAGTTCAGTTCTCTGAATTGTATGTAGAATTTACTTTTTTGGTTTTGTTTTTTCTTTTTCTCGTAAAGCAATGTTTTTGTTTCAACTATTGAAATTATTCGTCACAGTTGCCCAGTGTTGAAATCTGTTCATTGTAGAGAATAGGGACACCCCAAGAAAAATAGGGCACAGTACATAAAAAGATAGTAATTGGTTTTCCCTTTCAAAAGACAAAATGATCCTACTTTGGAGTCTCCTTTCTGCCTTATTCTTGACCTTATTAAACTTGTTTGGGTTCTTATTTGCCATGGAACTGGCTTTGCTCAGGATGTAAACTAGAGAATTTAAAGGAATGTCTCCAAGTGCATTGAGCTGCTGGAACTTTGTTCCCTAATGTTTTAGGGTGGTTTTTTTTTTAACTGTTTTTTTTTTCTTACTCCTCACCTTATCCTTGTGAATACTCTGAAGATTATTCTCAAGGTTCTTTCTGGTATTTCCCATTGGAAATTGGAACCTGGCTGTGCCTTAAAAGTGTGCAGAGTAAACAGATCTGGAAACCAGATTTCTCAGCTAGAAAAGATACTATGTTGTACCTGTAGCACCGAACACAGCTGTGATGAATTATTGGTGTAATTATGTATTTAAATAAATTAATATTTAAATAATGTCTTCTACCAGCTAATATTTATGCCACATTGTGGGAAGAATTGCATTTGTCTGGTTCACTCCTTAGCATGGTGCATGGTACACAGTAGTCACTGAATGATGTAGATAAATGAATCAACAGGTATATGGGGATGTACAGGGGATTTTAAGCCATGGTTTCCATGGGGATATGAAGGTGTAAGTTCACCAGAAATGCACACCTAAGTAGAAGTAGACTGATCAGTGAAAGAGACTAGTCAGTGTAGAATTACATACTAGTATGTAGAATTTTAATATTTCTCCCCTTACATGGCTATCTCATATAATACAACTAAGTATTCTATACAGTTAAAGAAGTCACCTAAATTCAGTTCTCTGGACATTCTTATGACATTGGAGGAAAAAAAAAATCTAATATGTGATAGGGTTGTCCTTTTCAGTTCAGTTCAGTTCAGTTGCTCAGTCATGTCCGACTCCTTGTGACCCCATGAATTGCAACACGCCTGGCCTCCCTGTCCATCACCAACTCCTGGAGTTCACCCAAACCCATGTCCATCGAGTCGGTGATGCCATCCAGCCATCTCATCCTCTGTCGTCCCCAATCCCTCGCAGCATCAGAGTCTTTTCCAATGAGTCAACTCTTTGCACGAGGTAGCCAAAGTACTGGAGTTTCAGCCAGGACTGATCTCCTTTAGAATGGACTGGTTGGATCTCCTTGCAGTCTCAAGAGTCTTCTCCAACACCACAGTTCAAAAGCATGAATTCTTCGGCGCTCAGCTCTCTTCACAGTCCAACTCTCACATCCATACATGACCACTGGAAAAACCGCAGCCTTGACTAGACGGACCTTTGTTGGCAAAGTAATGTCTCTGCTTTTCAATATGCTATCTAGGTTGGTCATAACTTTTCCTTCCAATAAGTAAGTGTAAGTTGGATCCATTATTTAATACACAGTGTCAGGGATGGCTGTTTTTAAACAAAGTTAGAATCTAGGCTCATACCATGTACTAAAGTCAGGAACAAATTGGGGTAAATATTTGCAATAAAGGCAAAGAATGAGTGTTATTAGTATAAAATGGGCTCTTACAAATTAGTAAAAAAAAAAAAAAAAAGACTAATAATCTCAGTAGTGAGATGTGAGCAGATAATTCACAGGGAAAAAATTCAGTCCCAAAAGTTCAGTCCCACTTCTCAAAGAAATGCAAATAAAACTAAGGTTGTGTTTTTTCACTTGTTGAAGTGGCAGATGAAACAACAGCTAGTACTTAACTAGTACTTAACCTTTTTGTGTGCCTGCCACTGTTCTGAGTGTTTTATGAGTTACCACCACTCTCACACATAGAAAAATTTATCGAGTTACACATTTAACATCTGTGTACTTCATGTATGTTATACCTTAATGAAAAAGCTGTTTTGTTTGTAAGCAGCTTGCTCTGCAGTCTCTTGGAAACTGAGTCACTGTCATGCTCTGGCTGCTCTCACCCTGTGCACTCTCTGCCTGATTCTTAGGTGTAAGGTGACGGCTGCTATTTGAACAGTCTTGTTCCTGCTAAGGCTGCTGAAATGTTCTCTTTAACCTTGTGTGTCATCTTTTTATGGCTCTTTGACAGTCATAAACTGGGTAATTAGGTTTAATGGTCTTGGAAGCAAAAATATTCTTCATGAATCTCCTCTATCCCCATAATACTTTGTGCATCAAATGTGGTATTTATAAAAAAAAAAAAAAACTGCCTTGCCAAGTAGCTTGTATTCCTGTGCTTGAGTCTACTGCTGTGGCAGAAAAGACAAGAAGAGATTGAGTCTCATTTGTATTTCCCTCAGTGCCTGGCATGGTGCCTTTCACTCGGAATGTACAATAAATGTTCATGAAAAATATTTTTTTTTCCTCTTGATGCCAATAAAGTAATACATCTTAAACACCAGTGGTCACCAGTCCTGAAGAAAGACAGGTTTCCTACTATCTTTTGTCTAACTGATTAGTAGACTTTTCCCCAGAGTTTAACGTTGGGATCTTTGTGGGTGACTCCCCACCATATGGGCTTCCCTGTGGCTCAGACAGTGAAGAATCTGCAATGCAGGAGACCAGGTTCAATCCCTGGGTTGGAAAGATCCCCGGGAGAAAGGAATGGCAACCCACGCCAGTATTCTTGCCTGGAGAATTCCATGGGCAGAGGAACCTGGCAGGCTACTGTCCATGGGGTCACAAAGAGTTGGATATGACTGAGTGACTCACACTGACTTTCTCCACCGTTTGTTCGTGGAAAATCTTTGCAGTAATTGGTTTGGGGGACGGGTATGTGACAACCTTCACAAAGAGGCACAAGCCAAGTCTTGCTAGTAGACTTTATGGAAAGAAAAGGATTTCTTATTCCTAAGAAGGAGGCACATGAGAAGATGGCTCCTTTGGAACCGTGGATATCTTGTGGTTAGATATGGCTCTTGCCACTCTGACCTAGTGGGCATACCTGGAGCCGCAGTCAGCATGCCAAGGAGAGCACAGAGAAGCAAGAAACATCACTGAATTACTTCATCAAATGACTTGACCAAGCTATCACTGGATTTCTAGTTTTGTGACAGTGAATTTCTTTTTTATTAAACAAGGCCACTTATGAGATTCTCTATACCTACTTCACAAATTTAAAGAAAAAAGTGGCAGGGAGACACTAAGCAAAAATTTTAAAGCCTCCCAGTAGGTTAAGTGGTGGAGAGACTTCCCTGGTGGTCCAGTGGCTGACTGTCCTTCCAGTGCAGGGCGCCCAGGTTTAATCCCTGGTCCAGGAATTAGACTGCATGTGCTGCAACTAAGACCCTGTGCGACTTGCGTGGTGGAGCCACGTCCTCAATTCAGTCAGCCACACGCTGCCATTGTGGCTCTGCCAGTCACAAAGCCACACGCATAGGCTCTGAAGCGGGATCAATCCCAGCCCAGCCACTTACCTCAGCTTTTCCATTTGTAAAATGGGAATAATAGTATCTCCCTTATGAGGTTTTAGTATTAATAAGAAATGAATGACTTAATACCTATCACGTGCTTAGAACAGTGTTTGGTGTGAGGTGTTATGCTATAAGAAAAATACAGTGGTGGCAAAAATGTGGAGAAACTGTTGGTAAGATTGCTATATCCTTTTAATCAGAGATTATACCTCTAGGAATTTATTCTAACTAAGCAAATACAGTTTTGTTCACAAATTTCTATATAAGATTGATGGTAGGGACCTCCCTGGTGGTCCAGTGGTTAAGAATCTGCCTTGCAGTGCAGGGGACTGCAGTTCAATCCCTGGTCAGGGAACTAAGATTCCACATGCCTCGGAGCAACTAAACCTGTGTGCTGCCCCTACCGAGCCCACATACTGCAACTAGAGAGTCCGTGTGCTGAAACAAAATATCCTGCATGCTGGGATCAACTAAGACCCAGTGAGCCAAATAAATATTTTTTGGAAAGAAAAAAGATTGATTGCAGTGTTTAAAACAGTCAAAAAGCAAATATAAATGTCCAACAATAAGAGAACAAGTTGAATTAAAGCCAATGAACATATATAGAGGTATGTTTATTGACATAGAAAGATGGTTACATATTTTTAATTGAAAAAAGCAGATAAAGTTATGTACAGTATATACTAATTCTAAAAAAAAAGTATACTCATAGCAAAAAATCTAGAACAATCTCAGATATCATCTGGTTATTTGTGGAGAGTGGTTGAATCTTACCTTCTCATTTTATTATTTTTACAAAATAAGGTGTGACTTAATCATTAAAAATCCACTTAGGTATTATTTGCATAATAGTAATAATCATAATAATTCATCCTTTCAATCATGTTCATGTCTGATAACCTACTTCTAGACCAGGTTCCCTTGAGAGCTTCTGTTTTCTTAAAAAGGCAGGTATAGGGAAACCAATTTGTTTCCTCGCCCTGTCTCTTGACGTTTCCACAAAAACTCTCACAGTTCATGTTCCACTCAGTTTAGCTTTGAATTTGACAAATATTTAACACATGCCTACTATTCATTATCCAGGGTCTGATTTGGTTATGGGCAACAATGGGATCTTAGCTTGGTTAAAAGACTTTCAGCTTCATTGCTTGAGTACCTGCTCTGCCACTGAATAGCTGTTTGATCTGGGCAGGTTACTTAACCTCCATCATTTGAAAACAAATATTTATTGAACTCCTCCTATGTGTTAGACACTGGAGATACAGCATTGAACAAAAGCCTCTGTTCACAAAGCTTAAGTTCTAATGGGAAGAGATCGATGATTAATAACCAGGTGGTGATAAGTGCTGCAAAAACAATGCAGGAGAAGGCAAATAAAATGAGAGGACAAATGAGGTGTGGATGTGGGAAACTTATGTGCTATTTTAGGAGGAGTAATCAGTGAATGGACCTCCACTGAGATGATGTTTGAGCAGAGACCTGGAGAAGATGAGGCAGCCTGTTGGGAGGTGGCGTGTGGGGCAAGTTTCAAAAAGAGGCAGTGGTATACTGGCTCTAGCTCACACTTGTTCTAATCACACTCATTTCCAATTCTGTGTTCAGTGAAGTTTGTAGCTTGAAAGCAGCTAGTATGAGAGCATTTATACACAGAAATCAGAAAATGCTACAAGTCAGAATTTTGTTTTTGTTTTTTTCCCCAGAGAGCCACTTGTTAAATATTTACCAGCACACTGTTGGGAAGAAAGGGCAGTAAGTGCAAAGGCCCTGTACTTAGGAGTTAGGAGTGTGCTTGATCAGTTTGAGGAACATCAAGGCAGCCAGGGTGGCTAAACAGAATGAGAGGGTAGATGATATGAGATGAGGTCAGAGGTAGTCAGGAACAAAGTTGATAGGACTTTGCAGGCATGGTAAGTGGTAGACTTTAAGCGAAATGGGGGCCATTAGGAGGTTTTGTGCAGAGGAGTGACATATTCTGACTTAGGGTTTGAACCACACAGAGAGGGATCAGGAAGGCCAGTCAGGAAACGCAATAACCTCTTGGTGGGGGTGGAGTCAGTAAAAAGAGCACCTCGATTTATTCATCTTTTCAGACGTGAAGTTTAAGTAAGTTGGCTTAGCATAGTGACTAGTATACAGCAGCCCCTACATAAGTGATAGCTGTTACTATTGAGAGATGCCAATCCTGGGGGTGGGGAAGGGGTTCTCATATCTAATTAGGAAGACCAATCATTCCAGCACCACGTGGTAAGAACTGTGTTCTAGTCAAAGTATAGAGGAGAGACTTAAAACCAAGCTGGGCACTGGAAAGGCCAGGAAGGGTGTTTGAACAAAAGGGCAGCACTAGGAAATGGAAGGAAAATAGAACGTTTAAAAGTGTCCACACCTTCTCAACTCCCCAGTTAGGGGAACAAATCACAGCTTTATCCTTTAGCAAAATAATCAGTGATGTGAAGAAATGATGATAAATTACTCAGTATGTTAATTAAATTACCTAGTAGGCTGTGTATCATTATATTCTCATTCAAATTCACTTGTCATTTTATAAATTCCATGTAGCCTTTGATTCTGGTCAGCAATCGGATATAAAAACTCAAGCCACTAAGAACTTCAAAACTCACTATGGAAAAATGAGTTCTTAATCTGGAGCTCAAGTATGGGTTTTAGGAGGTCTGTGAGTTTCTTGAAGATATTTGCAGAATTAGGTGTGAAGGTGTGAGTTTTGGACAGGGGGATCCATAGCTTTTATCAGATTTTCAAAAGAGGTTTATGAATGCCACCACCACCACCCCCCCCGCCGCCAAAGATTAAAAGCACTGCTATTGAGATTAATATTAGAAGGTAAAGTCAGCCTAAAAGAAATGGGCATGTTTTTGTTTGCCATTTCATCTATCAGTAAAATATTCAGCAAAGTGATATTTTAAATCACATGAAATCAGTAAAAACACTGCATTTAAAACGTGGTTCCTTTATAATAAGAACTTTGTCATTTTATTCAAATATGAACTGTCAGTTTGGACCCTGTTGGGTCCAAATTTAGAATTTTACCTGTGCCAACTTGCTTACAGGCAAAATTTGCTCTATTGATCATGCCAGGATCATACCTAATATTCTTCCTTTTGAAAGTTTTCTGCCCCTGACTTTTGTTATTGTTGTTTATTGATTATCAATTCCCTAAACTCTCCTTGGTTAAACTGCTGAGTTCCAAAGTAGTAAGTAATCCCTAAGGGCTTCTTCAAAGCCAGAGAGAGAGAAATGTTTACTGAAATTTTACTTTAAAAAGAGAATTAATGGAAATTAATTGCTCTGACAAACTTCTAGAGACTCTTCAAGTTAGTATCTCACCTTCTGCTAGTCATACCTGGACTATTTACCCACCTATTTTTGTCTGACAACAGGCAATTATGAAGTGCTTCATGAGTTGTAATAATTCCTCTTTCTTGAGCACAGAGAATGATCTAGACACCTGTTGAGTGCATTATGTATATAATCCCATTGAATCCTTACAATACCTAATGAAATAGGAACTTTATCCCTATTTTATAGATTCCACCTCTCGGCTTTATACTGATATATTAGGTAACCAATCTGCCCTTTATTGAGTATTTACCATGAACAAAGCCCAGTGCAAGGTGCTTTACTAAGATTGTTACATTGAATCCTCACCTCATCATAAGGTTCCTGAGGGAGGCATTACTGTCCTCATTTTACATACAAGGAAACTAAGGCTTGGAGAAATTGCATCGGTTTCCCCAAGTCACATAGATAGTAAGATAGTTTGTTATGAACCAAGATCAGCCTCCAAAAGCTACTTTCTTTATATCATACTGTATAATTCACTTTAAAAGCTGTTGACAAGAGTTTAAACTATTTGGGGTCAAAGATCATGTCATTAAACTTTGTGTACTCCTCAGGACATAATATAGAACCTCGGACTTAGTAGGTACTCAAGAACTGTTTATGAGCTGGCCACTTACCACAGTGGGTTGAAAAATAGAACATCAAAGATGTATCTTATTTCCGAAAGAAAATAAACTTCCTTCACTTTCCTTGGGGGATATACTGTTTCTTGAGAGCAAAATAATAGGGGAAGAAAGAATGGGGCAAATGGAGAAAGTGGTATTGACATGTATATGCTACAATGTGTGAAACAGATAGCTGGTAAGAAGTTGGTATACAGCACAGAAGCCCAGCTTGGTGCCCTCTGATGACCTAGATGGGTGGGATGAGGGAGAGAGAGGGAGGCTCAACAGGGAGGTGATATACGTGTAATTATGGCTGATTTGCCTTGTTCTGTGGCAGAAACCAACACTATATTGTACAGCAATTATCCTCCAATTAAAAAATACATTTCAATGATTACAGAAAATCTTTTTAATGACCCCCACATGCCTGGTTCATAGGTTAAAACCTTACCTGTTATACAAGGGTTCCCAACTTTCTGTACTATAACTGCCTCATATTGATGTTTGTAAAACGAACAACCTTGATTAGGATTAGTCTTGGTGGGGGGGAGAAAACAGCTTAATATTTTAGAAATACATGTGGTATACAACATAGTCAAAACCCAGCATCATTTTAAGGTATAAAAGGGGTATTAGAAAATACTCAGGCACGGGTGTAGATGCTTAGACACGTGGCCCCACCCTCTTCATGGTCCATGTGCGTGTTTTTTGGCTGGCGGCTGACACCTCTGTCCTCGGCGCAGCCGGGCTTCTTCAGCGGGAGAGCTGACGAGTGGCGGGCCTGCGAGGAGCTCCCGAGGATGGCACTGCTCTAGTATTCCAGCGTCACAGACTTGGTTTTGAGGTACTCGTTTAGAGCTTCCTCGCCTAGGAAAGAGAAAAGCAGTTGACGGACCATGTGCACAGGTGGACGTGATGGCGCCAGGGGTAGGTGTATCAGTCACTGAGCAAGAGAGTGGGGCTGAGACAGTGCTTCTCAAACGTTCAATTTCATGTAAATCACCTGATCTTATGACACTGTAGAGTCTGATTGGGTTAAGTCCAGCAGAGGCCCCAAGGTTATAAGGGAAAGTTGCTCAGTCGTGTCTAACTCTACAACCCCATGGACCATAGCCCACCAGGCTCCTCTGTCCCTGGGGATTCTCCAGGCAAGAATACTGGAGTGGGGCCATGCCATCCTCCAGGGGATCTTCTCAGCCCAGGAATAAAACCTGCATCTCCTGCATTGCAGGCAGATTCATTACCATCTGAGCCACCAGGGAATCCCTATATGCTTCTAAAGAAAGTGAAAGTGAAGTCGCTCAGTCGTGTCTGACTCTTTGCGACCCCATGGACTGTAGCCTACCAGGCTTCTCTGTCCATGGGATTCTCCAGGCAAGAGTACTGGAGTGGGTGCCATTTCCTTCTCCAGGGGATCTTCCTGACCCAGGGATTGAGCCCAGGTCTCCCGCATTGGAGGCAGACACTTTAACCTCTGAGCCACCAGGGAAGCCAAATATGCTTCTAACCATTCCCCAAATGCTGATGCTTATGGTCTACACTTTGAGGATAAGGGCTTAGACCAGCTACCAGGCCTTCTAAGGACCACACTGTTGGCTTATCAACCTCTACCCCAAACCCTTCTCCTTTATGTCCTGGCTTGATGACAAATCTACATCTCTCTTCCTCGCCATTTAAGCTGAACAAAAGTGATCAGGATACTGTCCTTCCAATTACATTAAATGTAATTATATTAAATGCAGTTAAATGCATTAAATCCAATTACAATAAATGCAGAACAGAGTGAAGTTTGAGATCATTTTGTTTCATTTTGTTAGAGAAAAGAGAAACGTATTTTTCCTGACTTACAGAGTATGTTAAAGACACGGCATGCATGCGTCCATGTAGTTACTATAGTCGTGTCTGACTCCCAGCAACCCTATGGACTGAAGCCCTCCAGGCTCCTCTGTCCATGGGATTCTCCAGGCAAGAATACTGGCGTGGGTTGCCATGTCCTCCTCCAGGGGATCTTCCTGAGCCACCTGGGAAATCCACAGAAGGCATATCCAGGCAAAAAATAGGTCTGCCATTTTGTTTCTGTTCTGTTCCTGTTTTGAGCTTCCACAATCATTGATTTCTACAGCAGTTAAGGGGCATGAATACCATGAGTAAAACTAATGAAGTATATGATTCTGGAGTTAAGCTTAAACTCAGGGTTCTTACTGTTAAATTAGAATCACGTTAGGGAGCTTTTAAAATTCCTGATCCCAAGTCACAGCTCAGACCAGTTAAATCAGCATCTTTGCTTTTTTTTTTTAAAGCTCCCAGGTGATTCTACTCCAGTGTGCTGCTGTGAACCATTGAGCTGAGGGAGTTTCAAATTCAGAGAGGAAGCAACTGTTAAGACAAAGTCTACTGTGTTATAATAAAACAGACAAATCGATCATTCTCTATCAAAAGACAAATGGAACACTATTGCTTCCTGATAATAATTTCCCTAAGAAAATCTACCCCTCTAGTTTAGATCCAGGGATGAAAGCCAGATTGAAGACATGAAAAAAAAAAAATGAATTTACCTTCAACTCAATGGAATTTAAAATGGGAGTCACTCTTATTTTTGCAAATAAATTGTCAAATGTCATCAGGAAAGAGAAGATACCCCAAATTAACCAAGCAGACTGTAATTTTGGTAAATCACAAACATTTCAACTTTTGAAACAACATTCCAGACTGACTGAAGGGTGAGGACATGGGCTACAAAGCTGGAAGATCTTGCTTTGCAGTATTTTTGCCCATGGGTGGCTGGCTGACTTTGGGCAAGTTACCCAATCTCTCTGAGTGCCATTTTCCTCATCTGTGTAAAATAAAGATAATAGCACCTGGGCTCCCATGGCTGGGACTTCCCTGGTGGCTCAGTGGTAAAGAATCCACCTGCCAATGCAGGAGATTCGTTCGATCCCTTGATCAGAAAGATCCTTTGGAGAAGAAAATGGCAACCCACTCCAGTATCCTTGCCTGGGAAATCCCATGGGCAAAGGAGCCTGGCATGCTACAGTCCATGGGGTTGCAAGGAGTTGGACACAGTTTAGCCACTGGATAGCAATGCTCCCATGGCTATTGTGAGGGCTGCTCATATGCTCATATAGGCCTGGTATGCATTTAGTTTTCAAAATAAGCTATTACTGGAAATGTGATAATGTTGCTGCCCACTGTAAATTACATTTGGGGGAGCTTTCTGCAAACTCTTCATCTGAGCTCCCAGAGGCCCAGAAAACTCTGCCAGTTTCAGTGTTGACTCTGAAAGACTGCCAAGTGGTTCAGAGACAAAATACATTCTTGGAGCTAGCTGGTTGGTTATTGCCTTCTACCCATTTTCCTTTTTTGGTTCCACTTGGTCCCATGACATCTAAACCAAGTTCATGCTGAATGTCTGGTTAAAAGAAACAACCGAACATACTTTAGTTAAATCGTCAGTGTTTTCTTTTCGATAGGAATCTTCTTTTTTAAAACGAAGCCCTTTTCCATACAATTTGTGTTCTTTTCTATATGTATGTTATGTTCAATAAAATGTTTAACCATTGATATGTGGCAGCCTGAAGGGGAAGGGAGTTTGGGGAGAATGGATATGTGTATATGTGTGGCTGAGTCCCTTTGGTGTCCACGTGAAATTATCACAATATTGTTAATCAGCTATACTCCAAATAAAATAAAAAGTTTTTAGAAAATGTTTTAACATTGAAAGAAAAATCAATACCATGTAGGAAATGCCCTTTACAGCAACATACAAGTGTTGGACAAAGCATGAGGTGGGCTTTTTGTGATGTGCAGTAGAAAGGTAAGACATGTTCATACCTAAGTCTTTTCCAAACCCAGACTGCTTAAATCCACCGAAAGGAGCAGCCACGTCCGTCTTGTTGTAGGTGTTAATAAAAACAGTTCCTGCTTCTAGTTTTTCACTCACATACATGGCTTTATTTATGTCTCTTGTAAAAACTCCTGAGGCCAAGCCGTATTCGGTATTATTTGCTCGCTGCAACACTCCATCCATGTCCCTATAAGATGTTTTTAGGAAGACATAAACCTCATTAAACGTAAAAGCAAAACACTTTCATTTTATGTTCTGTTTTCCCCCTCTGTGCTAGAAACAGGAAAACGTTACTGCCAGTGTGCTTACGTTTTTATAAATGAAATATTCCAGGCTTACACCAAAAGAAACGCCCAATGAGATATTACAACCCTAGTATTGTATTTTTTCACATATATCATGTGACACCCTTTAAAATCTAAGCTGAAGTCGTCTTTTCAGTCTTCTTCACTGGTTTTCCTTCATGACTGCCCCATTTGTCTTTCTTTCCCCTGAGTTCCGTGTATAGATATTATATATTCTCAGAGCACCCTCTCAATCCCTCCATCTATTCAGATTTTACATGCACAGTTCAAGGGCTCATTCCATGCCTCACCCTGAAGCCTTCTCAGATCCCATCAGTGGTACTGCTTAGGCGGTAGAGTGGAGTGGCCCAGTGAGAAGGCTCAGCAGCCACACTGCCTGGGTGACCTTTGGGCAAATGACCCCATCTCCCCCAGCTTTTCTGTATTCTTGTGAAAAAAATGGAAATAGTAGTAATAGCACCTGTCTGTTGTCGTAAGGATTAAATGAGCCAATAGTGTCTGGAACAAAGGAAATGCTCAGTGAAAACCAGCTATAATCAGGTAGCCCATGTTCCTCCAACTCAGTCACCTTCCAACTAGACAGGAAGTTCCCCAAGGAGAGAGAGAACATTTTATTTTTCTTTATACTAGGATGTTGCAACATCAAATCTGAACTCAATTAACAGGCTAATCCAATAAAAGGGTAGTAAAATCATTCGTTCAGTGGGTCTGGTGACTTGCTGCCTTTTGTCCAGTATGTGTGCATGGCCAAGTCAGTGCAGACATGAACCCACTCATGTCTCCGCTTGCTCCAGTTCCCATGTGCCTGCCATACTATGAGTATCTCATTTTTATGAGTGTCATCCTAATGTTAAAAAAAAAACAAAACATGAAATTTCTACAACATGGCCAGTAAATGTAAGCCAAGATTTCACCTGGGGATCCGGCAAGGAAATGGGATTTCTGTTTCAAAGCTGGAAGAAAAATTAGTTGTGCTGAATTCTTTGAAGAGACAACAAAGGCTTGAATGTGGTGCCTCCCCTAGGGATTTTCAAAGGTACTCTTCTCTCTATCTGGTTTTCAACTCTCATGAGAAATATGGAATCTCACTTGGAGTGGACTAGGCTCTGCTAAAACTCTCACACTTGATACATGTCAAAATGTTACTCACTACAAGTTAGTGTCCCCAGAGTTCTCTTACAATCTATCAAAGACCAAGAAGCCCTTCTGAACTGGGTATTCTGTTTTCTACCATCTTCTCATGGGTTAAAGGAAAACTAAAGCCAGAATTCTAAAGAACTGTGTGCAGTATACCAGAGAGTCTATTTTATTAAATATTATGTTAGGAACTCAGTTACCATATGGACTTCTTTGATATGCTAAATACTTTGGAAAGTTTCGGGGACCCTGACAAACCAGTATGTCATTTATGGTTGTTTATAAGGTGACTGTGGACTTTCTACAAAGAGTTGAGTTTTAGGTTTTTGGGGGCATGATCCCCTCTGGAGAAAACACTCCACTCTTTCTTTGGGAAAATCAGATTTCGTAGATGCTGCCTTCTCTAGAAATGTAAATGCTAAAACCACTTCTGTTAGTCTCAGTTACTGACCTTATTCCCGAGATGCTTCAAATGCCAACTGTACAAAAATTAAAACTAGCAAATACCATATAATGTCAGCCATTAATTTAAGCTAAGGAGCAAAAATTTATTACAACTTACATTGTAAGTTAGCATTCTCTTCTAATTATTTGTCAATTATTATTATGGTAGAAGTTGTATGTTCATTAATTTTATGCTCCATATATAGCACAGTGGTAGGGGTAAAAAAAAGCAAAACCCGTATTTAGTCAACCCGGTTAAATTATGCCTAGGAACATACCCATTTGGGAATTTAGAAATGACCATAATAGGCCCAAAGGATTCCTCTTTGGCAAGATACATGTGGTCTTCCACATCTGTGAAGACAGTAGGTTCCATAAAAAAGCCTATTCGAAAAGCAGAAGAAAATAACATCAATTATAGTGTAATTTTCAATTAGTAGTTCTCTCATTTAATTACATTATAACTTTTTTTTCTTTCCTTCTGGGTCAGTAAAACCAAGAAGACTTTCATTTTCCTATTTGGTGTTAACAATCCTAGGTTCTTATATTTTTAATGTACTTATTACAAAAATTTCAAACATATGTAAAAGTAGAGAAAATAGTATAATGAATAGTAAAATAAATCTTTATGCATATATTTTGCTATATTTGATTCATTTTTTCCCTTGCTGATATAGTTTAAAGCAAATTCCACAGATCATAGATTTGTACTGGAATACTTGGAGTATAAATAGTAATGTACATTATCATACCTAGCAAAATTAATGCTAATCCCTTAATCATAGTTTGTTTCAATTTCTAATTTTTTAATTGAGATGTAATTGACATATAACATTAATTTCAGGTGTACAACATAATGATTTGATATTTGTATTCAATTTCTGATTTCTAGAAAATATCTCTTTGTAGTTGATTTGTTTGATTCAGGGATTCAAATAAGTTACACTTTGCATTTGGTTGTTAGATAGCTTTAATCTGGAACATTTCCTCCCTTATGCCCGCCCCTTAATTTTCATGCCACTGACTTGTTAAACAGGTGAATTCCCAGTGGGAAAGAATCTGCTTGCTAATACAGGAGATTCAAGAGACACAGGTTCGATCCCTGGGGTGGAAAGATTCCCCTGGAGTAGGAAATGGTAACCCACTCTGATATTCTTGCCTGAAAAATCCCATGGACAGAGGAGCCTGGCAGGCTACAGTCCATAGGGTCGCAAAGAGTCGGACATGACCGAAGTGACTTAGCATATATGCATGACTTTGTTAAACAAACGGATTCAGTTGTCCGGCAGAATATCTTAGGCATTTCAGATTTGTCATTGCTTCTTTGGGATGATATTTGATTTGTTTCTCTATCCCCTGTGCTTCTTTAAATAGAAAACATGACGTAAAGGCATGATTAGATTCATGGTTAAATGTTTTTGGCAAGAATACTTCATAGGTGGTGCTGTGTTCCACACTGGATCCCATAGGAGACACATCATACCCAGCCGTACTGCCGGTACTCAGTCCACCTATCACAGTAAGACAGCAGGTTTTACAGTTGTTTGTTCGCCTTTCTCTCCTTTTGGGTATCATGACATGGAGTCATTCACATACTTCTGTAACAAGTACTGGGTTCAGTTCAGTTCAGTCACTCAGTCATGCCCGACTCTTTGCGACCCCATGGTCTGTAGCGCGCCAGGCTTCCCTGTCCTTCACCAACTCACAGAGCTTGCTCAAACTCATGTCCATTGAGTCAGTGATGCCATCCAGCCATTTCATCCTCTGTCATCCCCTTCTCCTCCTGCCTTCAACCTTTTCCAGCATCAGGGTCTTTTCTAATGAGTCAGTTCTTCATTAACAGTTACACAACAGGAATGAATCCTTCCCAGGCTAAACTGGCTAAGATTAAGCCTCACATTGCCAGGAATGAAAACCGCCAGCGCCTGAACAACACTTGTCTGTTACACTTGTTTACTGCACAGCTAAGGGCCTGTCACATCATTTTATTTGATTTTCACAGCCTCGTAAAGCAGGATGTGCACATTTCATCGCATTTGACAACTAGGGCTCAACAAAACTATTGTCGAAGGTGTCACAGCTGAAAAGTGGCCAAGCAGATTCTAGAACATACTCTGATCATAACATAAATGCCACTGTTTACTTCTGAGGCAAAATGGTGCTGCAATGAAACCTGTTACTGATTATTCCAACTTAAGAAGCCAGGCCTCCAGCATCCCTCCCCTGGAGGTGATCATACCTGGCCTTTGGACTTGTCTTCCTCCGTACACCAGGGTGGCCCCCTCTTTCACTCCAGCTTCACAGTACTGCAGAAGCTTTTCCAGATGGGCCTTATGATTTTGGGGCCCATGGTCGGTAGATCTGTCAAGTGGATCACCAATTTTCATCTTTTTAATTTCTTCCACCTGTATGTCACCCAGTTCACAGAACACAATTGACTGTTAATAATAGCAATGGATACCCTTCACCGAGCTTCCGCTGTGATGGGTGTTGTACTAAGCTCTTCCCAGATGTGTCCTCACTTAATCTTCATGGTAGCATTGGAGGCAGATATTTATTTCGATCTTACATATGAGGAAACGGAGGATCATAGGGGCTAAGTGACTAGCCCAAGGGCACACAACCACTAAATACTGTAGAGTTTTCTTGACGTGAAAGCCCAAGCTTTTCACCACTGAGTTTTAAACAGAACACAAGCCACATGCATTATATTAAAATTATTCTGAATGTTAAGCCATTAAAATAGCAAACCTGATGTTCTGGAATTTTTGTCAATACAGCATACTCTTCATGGCAAAGTAATTTCTAAAATGGCCACACTGTCGCCTTTTTCCTCTCCCTAAATGTGGCAGACTGCCCTCGTGAAAATCTCACGGTATAGCCACACCAGAGGACATGCTAGAATGTTCTGATGAAAACCCACCTTTGTATGGAATATTCATCACTCACACATGCTCCTTGGTTATCTTTTTTTTAACTTTTTATTTTGGAGTATAGCCAATTAACAATGTCGTGATAGTTCCAGCCAATTAACAATGTTGTGATAGTTTCAGGTAGACAGCAAAGAGACTCAGTCACACATATATACAAGTATCTATCTATTCTTTCCCAAACTCCCCTCCCACTCAGGCTGCCACATAACATTGAGCGGAGTTCTCTGTGCTATACAGCAGGACCTTGTTATCCATTTTAAATACAGCAGTATGTACATGTCCATCCCAAACTCCCTAACTATCCTGTCCCCCAATCCTTCCTGCCCTGGTAAGCACAAGTTTGTTCTCCAAATCTCTGAGCCTGTTTGTTTCGTAAATAGGTTCATTTTGTATCATTTCCTTTTAGATTTCAATATAAAGGAAGTCACACAATATTTCTCCTTCTCTGTCTGACTTACTTCACCCAGAATGACAATCTCTAGGGCTCCTTAATTATCTTAATCTGTTTCTGAATTTCTTGATGTTAAGACCAATTCTAATAAGGAGAAAGAATGGGAGTTACCACAACCCCACAGGGCCATGAATTTTGAATTTAGGTCTGGCTAAAATCCCTCAGTAAGTGCTCAAAAAATAGCTGTTGAATAAATAAATTAATTCTGTTCCTATGTGTGCAAAACATTATTGATGGACTGATAGCAGCAAATCCTTGACATTTCTGATCTTCAGTTCAGTTCAGTTCAGTTCAGTCGCTCAGTCGTGTCCAACTCTTTGCAACCCCATGAATCACAGCACGCCAGGCCTCCCTGTCCATCACCAACTCCCGGAGTTCACTCAGACTCATGTCCATCGAGACAGTGATGCCATGAAGCCATCTAATCCTCTGTTGTCCCCTTCTCCTCCTGCCCCCAATCCCTCCCAGCATCAGAGACCTTTCCATTGAGTCAACTCTTCACATGAGGTGGCCAAAGTACTGGAGTTTCAGCTTTAACATCATTCCTTCCAAAAAAATCCCAGGGCTGATCTCCTTCAGAATGGACTGGTTGGATCTCCAAGGGACTCTCAAGAGTCTTCTCCAACACCACAGTTCAAAAGCATCAATTCTTCGGTGCTCAGCTTGCTTCACAGTCCAACTCTCACATCCATACATGACCACTGGAAAAACCATAGCTTTGACAAGACAGACCTTTGTTGGCAAAGTAATGTCTCTGCCTTTCAATATGCTATCTAGGTTGGTCATAACTTTCCTTCCAAGGAGTAAGTGTCTTTTAGTTTCATGGCTGCAATCACCATCTGCAGTGATTTTGGAGCCCCCAAAATAAAGTCTGACACTGTTTCCCCATCTATTTCCCATGAAGTGATGGGACCAGATGCCATGATCTTCATTTTTGTGGTCTTAGCATTTGAAATTTCAACAAGTTGTAGTTGGGAAAGCCCATGACGTGTCATGCTGTATTTTACTAAGGCACAAAAGTGAATTTCCTGGCTGCTCATGAGCCAGACACTGCCCGCCGTCTGCCCTTCTGTATGGCTTCCTTGTTTCCTACTCTCATGAGAAAAGATGCCTTTGATTCTTGGGGGTGGAACTGGGGAATTGGCTCTGAAGGAAAAGAAAGGCTGGGTGCTGGTTTTTCAACTAGAAACAAGTTTGTGATTACTACGACCATAATGATGATACACTGTAGTATGTTCAGAGTTCATTTTTACCACAGAATTCATCTTAATAGTTCTATAAATGCTTCTAGTCTCATATTTATGGAATCATGTCCAACATCAGGGGGTATGTAGGTATGTATCTATCTTAGTGGACATATGCTGTCATTTTACTGTAAATTCGGGATTTGTAAGAATCTAGTGGTATATCTCTCATAGGCAATTTAGGGATTTATAATAACCTAGGGGTATATATTCCATAAATATCAAGGATCTAATATACTATAAATACAGAGCAAGATAAAGGTAATAATAGCTCTTCAGTATACTTTATCAGGTTTTTTAATATAGACCTATAACTTTTTACTATGAAAAATTATAAAATTACATATAAAAGTAGGCAAATAACATAATGAAACTCCACATACCCATCAGTCAGCTTCAACAACTGCCAACCCACGATCAATTAATTCCTTGACTTACTTCCTCCCCTTCTGCATTATTTTGGAGCAAAGTCCAGATATCATAATCTAATCTGTAAATATGTCAGAAAGTACTTCTAAAAAATAAGGATTGTGTTGTTTTTAAAAAATATACCATCACCACTAATAATCCCAGAAGTACTTTGAAAGTAAAAACAATTTCTATCCAACTCACATAGCAAATCTGAAGATGCTTACCACTCTTGTCACAAATTCATCGTGGATGGATTCTTCCACAAACAGCCGACCAGCTGCAATACAGTTTTCTCCTTTGTTGAAAAATACTGCCCCCATGCCCTTTGGCAGCAAAAGACAAAATACTGTTGTTATTGGGGATGTCAAGGTTGTCATAAAATTGCACACACTAAGAATTGTCTTATCATAAAATAGCAGGCAACACAGAGAAGTCAGAGAAAAAGCACAAGCCCTTGGTCTGTTAGTGGTGCTTAGAGATTCTTGAGGAGAAGGCAATGGCACCCCACTCCAGTACTCTCGCCTGGAAAATCCCATGGAGGAGCCTGGTAGGCTGCAGTCCATGGGGTCGCTAAGAGTCGGACACGACTGAGCAACTGCACTTTCACTTTTCACTTTCATGCATTGGAGAAGGAAATGGCAACCCACTCCAGTGTTCTTGCCTGGAGAATCCCAGGGACAGGGGAGCCTAGTGGGCTGCCATCTATGGGGTCACACAGAGTCAGACACGACTGAAGTGACTTAGCAGCAGCAGCAGCAGCAGCAGCAGAGATTCTTGGTTTTTATATTTTTAGAAATTTTATTTCTCCATTCCCCTTTTCTATCCATGAGTACTTTACAAGAGATGTACATATCAAGGATGATATACCGATAAAAAGATTTTGTGTTATAAGAAAATATAGACTACTCTATACATTTAAATATAATATTTGTATACCAAATTTTGCTTTTAGAATCTCTACATCAGTTTATATAAATCATGAATGTTTATAAATCTCTTCATCTGTTTGTAAAAAGCTGGCTTCCAAGTTTTAAAAAGACCTTTGATTATAATGACATAATTTTTTAAATTAAGTGCCCTGAGCAATCTCAAATCTAAGCAAAAAGAGAATGGTTTCTGTTTATGGTCAGATAAAACCAGACCTCATTTTAAGGCTCCTGATAAACAAGAATCTGAAATGTGTTTCAGAAGTAGGCACCTATTTCACTGGACTTGACCTGCTCTTACCATTCGCACAGCCTTGTCAAGTTCACAGTCGTTGAATATTATAAGTGGGGATTTTCCACCAAGTTCAAGGGAAACTTTCTTCAAGTTGCTCACAGCACAGCTAGAGAAAAATAAATGGAATATGAGCATTTACTCTCTCAGTTTCTTTCTCTTATTTCTTGGACACAATTACTACTTAGCATGGAAAATATAATTGAGCCTCAGAAATATTAAGAAACTTATCAAAGACAAAACATGGTAGAATGGTGATGATAGCTGAAGCTGGCTGATGAGCACATACATGGAGGTTCATTACACTATTCTGTGAGCTTTGTGACTATTAGAAATCTTCTGTAAAACTTGCTTCTTTAAAAAATTCTGTGGTCAAATAATTAGAGATTCTCATGGGTAAATACAGATTCTTTGGGTGTAAGAATTTTGATTACATCAAGGCCTGGCAAAGAATTTAACATTTAACTAGATTACTGGCACATTGGAGGAAAATATCCATTTTTAGAAGTTATTAAAAATTCTGTTTATTACTTCCTATTTGCAAAAAATTTGTTATTTAAAGCATTTAAAAATACTTTTAAAAATTCAGAAAGAAGGAAAAAAAATCACAAAGTTCCATTCCATGGCTCATTGATGACTATTTTCTTTTTCTTTTTTTAACCATTTTGATATACTTGTTTCTGGTCTGTTTCCAAACACAGTCTTTGCCTGAGTTAAATAGTTAGGATTACCCAATATGTACAACTTTGTACCTTATTTTTCTTTCCATTTACATTTAATAACAGTCTGGAGTTATTAAAAATTCTCCCTGACCACACAGTATTCCATTATGTTAACAAACTTTAACCACTGCCTTATTTTAGACATTTAGGTTTGCATTTTTTTGAACTAATGTTACTGTTTTTCAGGAATGCATTTTATAAATAATCCAGATTTGTCTTTTATATGTCTTTTCAGTTTCTTACTTAGGCTTCCAACCCCAATTTGGGCCACAGTTTTAGTATCAAAAATTTTTTGTGCCAGATTGTTAAAGCTGCCAGAAGCCTGCAGTCTTTCAATACATCTCTGGTTTTACTGACTTTGGGTTTTACACTTTAGAAAGTATTTTACTGTATTCAAACATTTCCATACCCTGGTGTGATAGGATTTCTCTTCCACATTCGATGTGATTTTTCTCCTTCCAAAAGCACCTTATTTAAAAAGTAAAAACAAAGCCAAAGACCTGGTCTAACAGGCTCCTGAGCAAATCAGCACACTAACGCCAATACCTCTTCATGATCTGCTTGCCAATCAGAGTGGAGCCAGTGAAACCAAGTTTGCGGATATCAGGGTGCTCTGAAAGGCGCTGTCCCACTACGCCGCCTGAGCAATGAATGGAATAAAACACAAATTAAAACTTTATCAAGGTCTTAGGGTAAAGGTGTCTTTGAATTCACTGAAGCAGTTTTCCAAGCTCTCATTTAAATCTTAGTTTTACATTTTCTATAATAATAACAGCGTGACAAAAATCTGAATAATGTCCTCCATGCAATTGTCAGTACCCCAAAGATGGGTTATGTCTCAATTTTTTTAATCGTCTAAAGTAATTTTGATGCAAAAGTAGGAAGTCAAGAAACACCTTGAGTAACAGGCAAATTTGGCCTTGGAATGCAGAATGAAGCAGGGCAAAGACTAATAGAGTTTTGCAAAGAAAATGCACTGGTCATAGCAAACACCCTCTTCCAACAACACAAGAGAAGACTCTACACATGGACCTCACCAGATGGTCAACACCGAAATCAGATTGATTATATTCTTTGCAGCCAAAAATGGAGAAGCTCTATACAGTCAACACAAACAAGACCAGGAGCTGACTGTGGCTCAGATCATGAACTCCTTATTGCCAAATTCAGACTTAAATTGAAGAAAGTAGGGAAAACTACTAGACCATTCAGGTATGACATAAATCAAATCCCTTATGATTATAGAGTGAAAGTGAGAAATAGATTTAAGGGACTAGATCTGATAGATAGAGTGCCTGATGAATTATGGATGGAGGTTCGTGACATTGTACAGGAGACAAGGATCAAGACCATCCCTATGGAAAAGAAATACAAAAAAGCAAAATGGCTGTCTGAGGAGGCCTTACAAATAGCTGAGAAAAGATGAGAAGTGAATAGCAAAGGAGAAAAGGAAAGATATAAGCATCTGAATGCAGAATTCCAAAGAATAGCAAGAAGAGATAAGAAAGCCCTCCTCAGCGATCAATGCAAAGAAATAGAAGCAATCAACAGAATGGAAAAGAATAGAGATCTCTTCAAGAATATTAGATACCAAGGGAACATTTCATGCAAAGATGGCCTCGATAAAGGACAGAAATGGTATGCACCTAACAGAAGCAGAAGATATTAAGAAGAGGTGGCAAGAATATACAGCAGAACTGTACAAAAAAGAGCTTCACAACCAAGATAATCACGATGGTGTGATCACTCACCTAGAGCCAGACATCCTGGAATGTGAAGTCAAGTGGGCCCTAGAAAGCATCACTACGAACAAAGCTAGTGGAGGTGATGGCATTCCAGTTGAGCTATTTCAAATCCTGAAAGATGATGCTGTGAAAGTGCTGCACTCAATATGCCAGCAAATTTGGAAAACTCAGCAGTGGCCACAGGACTGGAAAAAGTCAGTTTTCATTCCAATCCCAAAGAAAGGCAATGCCAAAGAATGCTCAAACTACTGCACAGTTGCACTCATCTCACACGCTAGTAAAGTAATGCTCAAAATTCTCCAAGCCAGGCTTCAGCAATACTTAAACCGTGACCTCCCAGATGTTCAAGCTGGATTTAGAAAAGGCAGAGGAACCAGAGATCAAATTGCCAACATCCGTTGGATCATGGAAAAAGCAAGAGAGTTCCAGAAAAACATCTATTTCTGCTTTATTGACTATGCCAAAGCCTTTGACTGTGTGGATCACAATAAACTGGAAAATTCTGAAAGAGATGGGAATACCAGGCCACCTTACCTGGCTCTTGAGAAACCTGTACGCAGGTCAGGAAGCAACAGTTAGAACTGAACATGGAACAACAGACTGGTTCCAAATAGGAAAAGGAGTAAGTCAAGGCTGTATATTGTCACCCTGCTTATTTAACTTCTATGCAGAGTACATCATGAGAAACACTGGGCTGGAAGAAGCACAAGCTGGAATGAAGATTGCCAGGAGAAATATCAATAAACTCAGATATGCAGATGACACCACCCTTATGGCAGAAAGTGAAGAGGAACTAAAGAGCCTCTTGATGAAAGTGAAAGAGGAGAGTGAAAAAGTTGGCTTAAAGCTCAACATTCAGACAACTAAGATCATGGCATCTGGTCCCATCACTTTGTGGGAAATAGATGGGGAAACAGTAGAAACAGTGTCAGACTTTATTTTTTTGAGCTCCAAAATCACTGCAGATGGTGATTTCAGCCATGAAATTAAAAGATGCTTACTACTTGGAAGAAAAGTTATGACCAACCTAGATAGCATATTGAAAAGCAGAGACATTACTTTGCCAACAAAGGTCCATCTAGTCAAGGCAATGTTTTTCCAGTGGTCATGTATGGATGTGAGATTTGGACTGTGAAGAAGGCCGAGAGCCGAAGAATTGATGCTTTTGAACTGTGGTGTTGGAGAAGACTCTTGAGAGTCCCTTGGACTGCAAGGAGATCCAACCAGTCCATTCTGAAGGAGATCAGCCCTGGGATTTCTTTGGAAGGAATGACGCTAAAGCTGAAACTCCAGTACTTTGGCCACCTCATGCGAAGAGTTGACTCATTGGAAAAGTCTCTGATGCTGGGAGGGATTGGGGGCAGGAGGAGAAGGGGATGACAGAGGATGAGATGGCTGGATGGCATCACTGACTCAATGGACGTGAGTATGAGTAAACTCCGGGAGTTGGTGATGGACAGGGAGGCCTGGCGTGCTGTGATTCATTGGGTCGCAAAGAGTCGGACATGACTGAGTGACTGAACTGAACTGAAAGTAATTTTAAAAAACTGAAATGGGACACCATAAGGTAGTTTTATGTGTTGTACAACTTCCACCCTCCCACCCAATTCAACTGCCACGTATTCCACTTTAAGATATTAGCACATGGTGAGTATGTTCTATTGCACTGTTGCTAAACTGTATTTAGTTTGAATATTTTGGATTGGACAGAATGTTCATTCAGGTTTTTCCATAGGATGTCATGGAAAAGCCTGAATGAACTTTTTGACCAATCTGACAGCTATGTCAGGACAAGACTCCAGTGGGAAAACTCAATTACCCTTGACTGTTCATTAGTTACAGCAAAGTAGGTTCTTGTTGGCTTACCTGAGCCTGGAATGATGTTGATTACCCCCTTCGGAAAGCCTGCTTTAACAGAGAGCTCAGCAAACTTCAAAGCAGTCAAGGGCGTGACCTGAGCAGAAGTAGACAGCAATTGCTTTCTTCAGACTCTGTCCTGTCCTGTGGATCAATACCTAGCTTTTCTTTTATAGCCACACAGTGGGTTTTTTTTTTTTTTTTAACTAGAGTTTATTTTTTCTCTTACTTTTACATAATTTCTGACTTATAGCAAAGTTGCAAAAAACAGTACAAAGAATTCCTATGTATCTGTCACCCAGATTCCTCAAATGTTAATATTTTACTGTTTGCTTTATCCTCTTCCTCTCTCTGTGTGTTTTTGAACTGTTTAAGGAGTATGATATAATCCCAACATCCACAATATATTTTACTTATTTGCTTAGTCCTAAAATATACAGAAAATATTTTGAAAATTACTAAGCCTCATCCCTATGAAAAAGAAGCCTACTAACTTCAATACTTATTTACAGTGTTTTTGCCTCCAGTCTGAGGCCATAAAGTCCAAATGTCAGTCAAAAGTTTCTTGGGTTAGTGCTTCCTCATTGCCTTTAGCATGATGCTGTTATTAATTTGAAATTTAGCTTTTTTTTTTTTTTGTATTCAACGTTGGCATCTAGGTTGATTATATTTTTCTTTATTTGTTCATTTGTTGTTTTGTAGAGTATCAGAAACATGCTTCCAAAAGTGAGGATTATACAATAGTACATTCAGAGACGTGTTGTTCTCCTGAACACCCCTTCCCCCATCCTTCCTAGGTCATCCTCCCAAGTAGTTAATCAATCTCATTAGTCTCTGATTTATCCTTACCATGTTTCTTTTTGCTCAAACGAACACATAATATTTTCCCTTTCTTTTTACCAAAAAAAGTGGTATAGTTATGGATCTCATCTTAAAGATCTATTACAGCAATGCATATCTCAGAAGCAAAATGAGAGTAATATGTTTCCACTGAAAAACCAATGCTGATTAAGTCTTAAATTAGTATTCTGTTAGCTTGGTGTCAAAAAATGGAATGGACGAAAACTGAGTTGTGAATAGAAAAATAGTAGAGCTTCTATTTATATATTTTAACAGAGGAAGATAGGAAATAAATCAAACATAGCTAACAGTTAATATGGGGCTGGATAATGGTACTCTCACTCTGTCTGAATGAAGGTCAGATGATCACCGATCACAGGTAAGTGTGGTGTCCTAGGAAAGAACAGAAGCTCAAAAGGCCAAGGGACAGACTGTGGCTTCCTCATTTGCTCAATATGCTTTCAGAATAGTGCCATGTGTTGGAGTTTACAGGCCTGCTTGCATATTCATAGTCTATATTGTTGTTTTAGCTAATAAAATGGTCAAGTGACTGAAAGGGAATCTATACAGAAACTGCATAATAAATAGTAATATTAATATGACAAACACAAGCAACAACAATAAAAAAGCAGGGTTAACATTTTTCCTTCTTCTAGTAACAGGTCCATGGCAATAAACATTATGATGTTTAAAAAAATGTCAATGTAGTTATACCTGATGAGAAATTTTTCAAATGCTCAAATATTTAAAATTGGCAAGAAGATATTTCAAATAGTGGCTTTATATCGACTATAGTTAAAGAAAATCCTAGACCAAAGTGTATATTTTTATGCCTTAGTATGAAATCATCATGATTAGAAAGACTTTTAAAAACTATCCTGAATCAGTAATTTCCATGGGACAGAAATTTTATGTCTTTGTCACTGATAATATGCCTGACAATTAGTGTGCACTCGATACATGTTTGTAATTTTTTAATATTCCATGTAGTCATTGGAGTTTTCCAATGCTTAGCACTCTCTCTGGATACCACCATCTAGTGGTTCTCAACTCTGGCTGTACCTTAGAAATTAATGTGAAGAAGTTAAGTAATACCAAGGTCTGGCCTCTGACCCAGACCAATTAAATCACAATCTCTGCCAGTGGGGCCAAGGTATTAGTATTTTTAAAAGAGAATTCTAAACTTTAGAATTTTAAATTCTAGAGAGAATTTAAAAGACGATTCTAATGTGCAGCCAGGATTGAGCACTCCTGGGCTAAGTTATCTGCCTCCTCTCTTCATTTTACTAGTTTTTTGCCGTTTAATGAGTGCCGCTGCTTGGGAGAAACAGCATTCATACAGGATGCTGGTGAATTACTCAATCCTTGTGAAAGAATGAGCCAATATCTATCACACAAAACATGGATCTATTAACTAAGTGATTCTGCTATTAGGAACATATCTTACAAAGATAGTTGCACATGTGCATGAAGCTGTACATTTTTTTCAATTAAAAATTTTTTTTTTGCTGTGCTGCGTGTGGGATCTTAGTTCCCTGACCAGGGATCAAACCCACACGCCTTACACTGGAAGCTTGGAGTCTTAGTCACTGGACTGCCAGGGAAGTCCCATGATGCTATATTTAAAAGGTTATGAATTGTAACACAGTTTATAAAGCAAAAAGGTGGGAAAATCTCAATGTCCATTAATTAGGTATAGGTTAAACAAAATACTGTTTATTTTTTATACTGGGCTTCCCTAGTGGCTCACATGGTGAAAAATCTGCCTCCAATGAAGGAGACCAGGGTTCTATCCTTGGGCTGGGAAAATCCCCTGGGGAAGGAAATGGCAATCCACTCCAGTATTCTTGCCTGGAGAATTCCATGGATAGAGGAGCCTGGCAGACTATAGTCCATGGGGTGGAAAAGACTTGGACACAACTGAGTGACTAACACATTTTTTACACTGGAAACTTTTTTTTAAAAAGTTTTTTCCCTTTTTGGTAAGTATGTATAGAGTGCTTCTATTTTACTTCATTTTATTTTTATATTGTATTGTATTGTGCTAAGAACACTTAACATGACATCTACCCTCTTAACAATTTGTTTAGTGTGCAATACAACATTATGGTTGTTCAACTGCTAAGTCATGTCTGACTCTTTGTGACCCCATGGACTTCCCAGCACGCAGGTTTCCTTGTTCTCCACCATTTCCTGGAGTTTACGCAAATTCGTGTCCAATAATATGATGTATAGCAGACCTCTAGAACTTACTCATCTTACATAATTGAAATTTTATGCCTCTTGATTAGCAACTTCCCATTTCCCCTTCTCCTCCTGTGTGGTTTTCAGTTGGTTAAAAAATATTTAAAAAATTACCTAATTATTTAATTTTAAAAATATGCTTGTATACACAGAGAATATATCTGAAATACCTCAGACACTAATAAATAACAAAAACACTGGTTGCCTCAGGGAGGTAAATTTGTTAGCCAGGAGAATAAGAGGGAGACTTTTCATCATCTATCTCTTTTGTATTTTTTTAATTAAAAAAATTTTGAGTGTATATCTTTTTTTTTTTTAATGAGGAAAACAAGATGGCTGTGGTCACATGACTATGTAGTTATTCTAAATGAAAAAAAAAATTTTTTTTTAATCCTAAAAGAAGAAATAAAACAATAATAGGTGACAAACTGTAGACTCTTCTTGAATAGAGACCAAGTTTTCCCCACCAACTTGGGTACCTCAGAATGTCCACTCCTATTCACTGTCTGGAGGAAATGCTTAGCCGGATGTGAAGTTTGCTACCACATTTTTTTTTTTCTTGAAAAGCTACTCCAACATTAAAAAGATGTTTTTGCGAACTCTATCATTTGAATTATTTTTAAACTAACTTCCTGTTTTCCACATATATATATATATTTCATACAGCTACAATTATGTATATTATTTGCATGATTTTCCCACATCTTCCATAACTTTACAATATTTTGATAATTAAAATTTGAATGCCTCTATAAAACTTCTTTTGGTATTTCAATAACTCTAAATAACTCTAATAACTCTAAATAACTCCCTCAGTTCAGGGCATGTGGCATTTTGCAAGCATTGAACTGGTTTGTAGAAATTCAGAGGATTTCACTGACATACACTATGCCTGCTTCCATTGTCATGGACGTTTTAAAGTTTGGAATCCCCATTTTGGGTAGCTATTAAAAATGAATATTTACTAATATGAAAAGATACCCAGGATATATGAAAAGATGGTGTAATATATGACCCCATTTTTTTCAAGAAATAATATTTGTCAACATACATCTGTGGGCGGGGGTAGATGCTGCACCTGGCCTCACGTGTCTTACCTGTGCCGGCTTGAGCACTAAGGTGTTGCCTGCTGCCAGACACGCGGCACTCTTCCATGCCAGCATCATCAGCGGGTAATTCCAAGGGATGATAATTGCACAGACTCTGCAAGGGGAGAAAGAGACAGCCTCAGTCCCCTCAAACTAACTTAATACACGTCACTCAGAGGCACTCTCCTCGTCTTACCCAAGAGGCTCCTTCTTGGTAAAGGTCAGATTGCGATTTGGACGGGCCTGGTTGATGGGAATTGTAGAACCCTAAAGAATAAAAAAAAAGGTTCATACTACTTTACTAATTTCATTTCTTTTTCTTCGCCATGCAGCATGTGGGATCTCAGTTCCCCAGCCAGCGGTCAAACTTGTACCCACTGCACTGGAAGCATGGCGTTTTAACCACTAGACTGCCAGGGAAGTTCCTACTTTATTAATTTAAATGAGTAAATTTAATCTCAATGAATCCATTTTCTATCTGCCTCTCTTACTTTCTCTTAGCTGATATTAAAAAAGCAGTGTTCACATGGGACTCTATTCAATGTTATGTGTCAGCATGGATGGGAGGGGAATTTGGGGGAGAATGGATACATGTATATGGCTGAGTCCTTTCGCTGTTCACCTGAAACTACCACAACACTGGTAATCAGCTATATCCCAATACAAAATCAACAGTTTGAAAAAAGAAGCATTGTTCAATTTATAAGAAACATAGCCACACCTAAAAAGGAACTGCTATGCCTTTCTCAAAAGAACTAAGACACAGGAGAAAAAAACCACATAATTCTAATTTGATCATCAGTCCCTTGGACTGCAAGGAGATCCAACCAGTCCATTCTGAAGGAGATCAGCCCTGGGATTTCCTTGGAAGGAATGATGCTGAAGCTGAAACTCCAGTACTTTGGCCACCTCATGTGAAGATCTGACTCATTGGAAAAGACTCTGATGCTGGGAGGGACTGGGGGCAGGAGGAGAAGGGGACGACAGAGGATGAGATGGCTGGATGGCATCACTGACTCGATGGACGTGAATCTGAGTGAACTCCGGGAGTTGGTGATGGACAGGGAGGCCTGGCATGCTGCGATTCATGGGGTCGCAAAGAGTCGGACACGACTGAGCGACTGAACTGAACTGAACTGATTCCCAATTTCTGGGCATGGCAGAGAATGTTAATTGCCTGCCCAATATCTATTCTCCCCTCTATTCTTAGTAACAGAAATCCTTGATTAATAATGGGGGTGGCAACGTGCCAGGTAAAGTACTATGTTCCCCAGGTTCCATAGCAAATAGTGATGATTAGTGGAAGATGTAAGTACAAAGCACTGGAAGGGGAACACTCTTTAAAGTAGGCTGACACAGCTAAAACAAGTGCTGTTTTACCCATTCCCTCACTTCTTCATTCTTCCTTCCAGAATGTTGCTAAAAAGGCTGGTGCTGCAGTGGCTATCATGACACCAAGAGGCAGCCGTGAAGGTAGCAATCACAGGGTACTAAGGATGGCCTGGCAAAGAGACAGAAGGAATCTTCCCCTCTCAGACTAGTCTTGATTGCCTGCTTTTGGGTTCCTTGAAAGTGAGATAAAAACAGACTCCTTGGTTGGGTTTTCTATTATATGCAGCTAAATTTGATCCCAACTGATTTTTGGCAGTAATCTTTAACTGAAACTATCCATCTATTTTGCCACATAAAATATTATTGCTGTTACTAATACAAGTATATAATCTCTCATCTGAAACCCTAGGGTCAGGTGTGCTTTGGGATTCAGAATTTGACTTTAGAAATATAATATAATGCATAAACAATACCTTATATAATGTTATAATATCTATAACCCCCATTAATGTCTGGGGTAGCCTCCCATAATCAAGCATATTAATATTTATTCAGGGCTTTCCTGGCAGCTCAGCTGGTAAAGAATCCACCTGCAATGCAGGAGACCCTGGTTTGATTCCTTGGTCAGGAAGATCCTCTGGAGAAGGAATAGGCTACCCACTCCAGTCATCTTGGGGTTCTCTGGTGATTCAGATGGTAAAGAATCCACCTGCAATGCAGGAGACCTAGGTTTGATCCCTGGATTGGGAAGATCCTCGGGAGAAGGGAAAGGCAACCCCACTGAACACTTATTCAGTGAACTATGAGTATTCACTCTAAGTGAGATGAATAAAACTTATAGACATATGTTGGTTTGGGTAAGATTTTGGCACCAAATGAGTTTGAGTCAATCAAACAAATCAATTTTCAGGTTTCAGAACTATTTGGATTTCATAATTGAGAATAAAGGATGGACTTAAACTGCTCTTACTAAATACTTATGACTTTGTAGCTGAACAATAATAAAACTACACTTATGTGCAGTCTGTACCTACTATAGTACAGACTTTAATTCTGTATATATTAACTCTTGTAGTATATAAACACTCATTTCTAATTCTCATAACATAGTTTGCAAGGTATGGATTATCATGACCATTTTACAGATGAGGAAAGTAAGGCTGAGAGAAGTAAATAACAACAACTGCTAGTAAGTGGCAAAGATGAGGCCTGGAAAGCAGGTTGTGTCTCTGATTCTATAAATATGGTGGTACCAGCAATGTGACCAGAAAAAAGTTTCCCAGTATCCTTAGTAGATAGAGACAGCCAATGGGAGATACAAGCACAAAGCGTAGGGAGGATGGGAGTGCTTTTTAAAGTCCTTTTACCTTTCTCCCTCTTCCCCACTTACTCCTGGCTTTGGGAATGTGGCTGTGATGGCTGGTGCTTCAGTGGTTACCATGAGACTAGAGGTGGCATGCATTCTTCTGTTTGCTGAAAGCCCTATTTCCCTTCTATATCTCAATACCAAAGCCAAGTGTAGTGGCCATTTATCATCACACATGTGCTATTTATTTTCTTGTAAAAAGAAGGAAATGGACATTTTTATCGAATTTATGTTTTTAAGAAATTTTTCTTATAACCAGTCTGCATAGCCCAACTATGTTAGCTCTCTGACCTCCACAGGTATTTGAGTCTTCAATTCCTCCATGATATCAGGCTTCTCTCTATATGCCAACAAGACTATTAGATGCTCTCAAGAGATGTTATAGTGCAAAACAAAGAACAACATTAGATTTTAAGCTCAGAAAATCTTGAGTTCAAATCCTAGCTCTACTTACTATGTGACCATAGGTGAGTCATTCACTGTCCTCAAACCTCAGTTTCTTCACCTGTAATAAGAGGTAACAACTATCCACCTACCTCAGATAACTGTTATGGGGATCAGATGAGAAAACCTACGGAAGTGGTGACTCTGACAAAGGGTCTTTATAAACTAACAAACATTCGTCCATTTTCCTCTAGGAATGATCTCCACAGAAACAAACAACATTTTGCACTTACCTGAATTTTGTCACACCAGCCAGCAAAATATCTGAATGTCTGCACAGACATTCCAATGTGAGTCTTCAAAGCCAAGGTGTAGACAGCCCCTGAATCGAGGGCTTCGATGGTTGCCAGTTCTTCTTGTTTCTCTTCCATTAGGTCTGCAAGTCTGTTGGCCAGTGAAAGAAATCCATTCAGCAAATATTGAGTCTCTACTGTGTAAAAGGCGCCCTCCCAAGGCCTGAGAACTCAGAGGTGGACACAAATGGACCAGGTCTCCGTCCTCATGGAGAACGTGGTCTCATAGGGAAGACAGGCATTGAACTAACAATGGCATGAATAATTTAAGAGTTATCATGAAGAGGCAGAGGGTGTTGGAAGTCTGTATCATTCGCATTATAGATGCATAAGAAGTAAGAGGGATGGAGTCACAGTCAGCCAAGGAGATCAATGACAGAACACAGTGGGAACGCGGATGGCTCCTGAATACACTAGGAGATGTTAGAGGGCGACCCGCACTCCTGGAGAACCCATGAACACCTGAGGATTTCTGGCTGGTGTAGAAATATTTCCAACACTGGCTGAAAAGGACAAGACAGAAATACATGGGATGAACTATAAACACCACACCAGGCTTCTGTTTGTCTGGTTTCTGTGGAAAGATGACTAGAAACTGTCTAATGACTGTGAAATAGTCAAAATTCATCTTTTGTGTTCACCTCTTCCATTTGTTTTCCCCCTTCCATTTGTTTCCCTTCCTTCCTTCCTTTCGTGGTTCTGACCTGTTTCTTTCAGACCATTCCAGGTCAGGCTTGAGATCTTCCTCCCTAATATTTCTTCCAGATCCTGCTCTAGGAGATCTTTTGAGCAAGGTCAGCTATTTGTCATTTAGTAAGCAGAGAACCGAATCTGGGATTGAGTCTAATTACTCTTGGCATACTCAGCTACCGATTTATAACACCCTTTCCAGGCCTTAGTGTTTTTCCTCCTTGTTTCTACTCCTTCCACATCAAGTAGATTTAAAATGTCTCTTTGGAAACAGCAGGGTGCTGGATGTTCTCCATGTGCTGCTTGTAATCCAGTCTCCGCCTTGCTCTGTGACCCCTGGAGGATGACTTTTATAGATTACATCACGGGCTTCCGGGCTCTCTCACTGGACTTGGCTAATGACAGACCAGTGGGAGGCAGCCCCAGGAGACTGGCAAACTGGAGGATAAAGTGGTCTGGGGATGGCTGACTGGTAGGCTGTGGATTGGCAGCAGCAGCTGCTGTGTCCTTCCACAGAAACCCATGGGTGTGGTCTCCTCCTGCAGCCACAGATCTTGCCAGATTCTAGTAACAGCTCCTTCCTCTGTCCCTCTGCCTTGCAGTAAGAGCAGTTTCCCTGTTCCACGTCCCCAGCCTGAGTGCTTCATTATCCTTTGCTGGATTCCCTTGACCTTGCTTGCATCTTTACAAATAAGTAGTCCTTTACTAAACTGCTCATACAGGGACGGTGACTGAAACGAGCAGAAATACAAAAATCAGGAACTCCCATATATGGGAGTTTATATGATGGAAGTGACAAAAGACATGCTATCTAATAGGTGAGCAATAGAAAGTCTTGAAAAATTTTTTTAAAATCTTGGCAATGTTAGTCAGTATCCAAAGCCCAGACCTGTGCTCTTTTTTAAAAAAATATTTATTTATTTGGCTGCACCAGGTCTTAGTTGCAGCATGCAGGATCTTCAGTTGCAGCATGTGGGATCTAGTTCCCTGACCAGGGATCAAACCTGGGCCCTCTGCATTGGGAGCGTGGAATCTTAGCCACTGGACCACCAGGGAAGTCCTCAGACGTGTACTCTTAAAAAAATCATACCGATACATCAATCTTCCTCTGTCTCGTGCATTCATTCTTCCCCATTCACCGTTTTCAAAAGCATCTTTTGCTGCTGCTACTGCTTTATCAACATCCACCAAAGAGGCATAGGATACTTTGCATATCGTCTATTTCAAGGCAAGAAAACATAGGTTATAGACTATTTTTATAGAGAGATATACAACTTTTTCTTGAGATTAATATTCTACCATAAAATTTGAGGAGATTTTATGATGGAAAATCAGTACTTCCAGTAAACTTCTGGTAATATAGTAAAGAAAAAGAAACCATTTTAACACGAAAATTGTGAGCCTAAAATTCAGGACTTCTCATTCACACTACTCTATGAGAAGACACATGTAGGAAACTGTAACTATTTCTTCTCCTGCCTTAGGAAAGCTGAATTTCTCACCATGAGCTTGCACATTCTGAGATTTTTCTCACATACACAGCTCCATGTGGAATTGTACCTCTGATGTATATAGGTATAGCAACCCCTCTAAATTCATCATAAATATTCATTCTTAAAAGTAAGTTACAGTAGATAACAGCAGCCAGAACCAGAGCTGAATAGTTTAAAAGAATACATGAAGTACATTTATATTAAGTGCTCAGATAGAGTAACAGAATAATAGAGACAGAGTAATAGAATAAGTAATTCTTAAGACTGTTTTATAATGGTGTATAAATGAAAAAAAATCCATGATCAGTGGTTATTGCACACACTAAGTCACAACTCACAGATCCATCTGTTGGGTTGATAGTATCATAAGTCTTTCCATCTTCAGCATCTGTGAACTGTCCATTTATGAAACACTGATATGGCATTTTTACTGTCATGTCATTGATCTCCTTTGAAACCTAAGAGAGAGAATTACTTTAATAAAGTCAACAGATTTCTGTATTTCTGCAAAAAAGAAGCTTATTCACTAATGCAGACAGAGAAAGTGGGAAGTTGTCTAGTGCTTACTGTTCAGAAGAGACGAGCAGATGTAATAGTTAGGCCTTATGATGCTTAAAGTGGCCATTGAGACAGGAGGTCAGCTTCTGTGATAACCAAAGTGGTCTGAGTCGGGCATTGTAAATATCTGTCTTTTCCTCATTGAGATGAAACATGACTCAGAAGACCTCCAGCTAGTGGAAACACCGCCATCTAGTGGCACTACTTGTGGAGTTCCGCCATTGCTGTCACGCAAATTTTTGAAATTGCCCATAAACACTTTCCTTTTATACTGGTGACATTTTAAGTTTTCTTTCCAGTGTCCATCCCCATTTTCAGTCTCCCCCTCTTACATATGTGCTGCTTAAATTGTAGTCTGTACTATTAGCTGGCAAGTGAATTTATATTCATCCATTAACCTCTATAAATCTCGGTTTGTTTCAACAATAAAATGATAATATACCTGCCTCATACAGTCATTAAGAGACATAATTAAAATAATATATGTGAAAGAGAACTATTGACATAAAATCCCACTTCAATGAAAGGTATTAAAGAGAAAATTTCATGATTTAAGAAATTATTTTATATAGAGAAATTGAGGATGCTTAGAAAAGAAACAAAAAATAGCAAAAGCATAGTCTGCTGCTCATCATCACTAATTATTAGAGAGATGCAAATCAAAACTACAGTGAGGTACCACCTCACACTGGTCAGAGTGGCCATCATTAAAAAGTCTACAAATAATAAATGTTGGAGAGGGTGTGGAGAAAAGGGAATCCTACTACATTGTTGATGGGAATGTAAACTGCGGTAGCCACTACAGAAAATGGTATGGAGGTTCCTTAAAAAACTAAAAGTAGTATTGTTAGGGGAAGCACACTGATTGAAACCGCCCACCCTGGCCAGGTACCGCAGTAACCATTTGCATGAGTTGTTTTACGACAGGTGGTCCCGGTAAGGAACACAGAACTAATAATCCTCCACCAACCGGAAGAGTTCAGGAAAGGTTCAAAGGAGACACCACATGTCCGACCACCTCCTAGAATCCTTCTCTCTGGCATCCACTTGGCTGAACAAGGCGTGTACCACCAGCAAGGACTCTGAGTCAGATGATTGGCTAAAGACAACCCGGAAACTAATCCCATCACCATAAAACCTGAGACTGCAAGCCACTGTGGCAGAGCAGTTCACCTGGGCTCCCTTACCCTACCGCTCTCCACCCGGGTGCCCTTCCCCATAAAATCTCTTGCTTTGTCAGCACATGCATCTCCTCGGACAATTCATTTCCGAGTGTTAGACAAGAGCCCAGTTTCGGGCCCTGGAAGGGGTCCCCCTTCCTGCAACAGTATCATATCATCCAGCAATCCTAATCCTAGGCATATATCCAGACAAAATTCTAATTATGAAAAGATACATACACTCCAATATTCATAGCAGCACAATTTACAATAGCCAAGACAAGGAAAAAACCTAAATGTCCATCAACATGTGAAGATGTGAGATATATATATATCTATATATATATTTAACTATACAAAAAATATATATATATATAACCTACAATGGAATACTACTTAACCATAAAAAGCAATGAGCAATAACTGAAATTTTAAAAGTCATTAGAGGGGTTCAACAGGAGATTCAAGCAGGCAGAAGAAAGAAATAGAAAACCAAACAATGGGTCAATAGAGACATCCAGTCTGAAAATAGGGAAGAAAAGTAATTTTTAAAATGAATAGAGCCTTAGAAGCCTGCAGGACACTATCAAATGTACCAACATGTGCATAAAGAGAGTCTCAGAATGAGGGGTGAGGGATGAAGGGGTAGAAAGAATATTTGAAGAAATAATCGCAGAAAATATCCCAAATTTTATTTTAAAAAATCAATCTGCACATCCAAGAAGCTCAGTAAACTCCAAGTAGACACATCTCAAAGAGATCCATCCTAAACACATCATAATAAAATGGTCAAAAGACAAAGACAAAAAGGGACTCTTGAAAGCAGCAAGGGAGAAGAAGCAACTCATCACGTGAAAGTTATCCTCAATAAAATTAACAGATGACTTATCCTCGGAAACTACAGAGGCCAGAAAGCAATAAGATTAGATATAAAAAGTGCTGAAAGAAAGAGAATGTCAACCAAAGATTCCATATACAGCAAGAATATCCTTCAAGAACAAAGGAGAAATTAAGTCATCCTCAAATGAACAAAAGCTAAGATACTTCATTGCCAGCACATTGTCTTTCGAAAATGACTAAAAGGTGTCTTTGTGACAGAAATGAAAGAACACAGGACAGTGACTTAAATCTACCTGAGAAAATAAAGAACACCGACAAAGGTAAATATAAGTCAGTATAAAGGTAATTTTTAAACTCCTTTCTTCTCCTATCTGATTTAAAAGAAAACTGCATAAAGCGATAATTATAAGACTATGTTGATGGGCTAATACTGTATAAAGATGTATTTGTATGACAGTAACAGCACAGGTAAGTGGGTAGGGAGCAGAGCTACACTGTAACAAATTTTTTCTACACTATTGGTATTAAACTGCTATTAACCTGGGCGAGAATGTTTTAAGAATAATGTCTCTTGGAATCCTCAACCACTAAGGAAATAACTAAAAGTATATAGCAAAAGAAACAATAAGAGATTAAAAGGGCGTACTAGACAATATTCATTTAACAAAAAAGAGAGCAGTAAGGAGGAAGAGAGAAGAGAAAAAGGCATAAATCAAGACTTACAGAAGCACAAGCGGCCAAAGGACAAACAGATTAATCAAACTTAATCACATTTTAAAACGTGTGTGTTAAAGATACTATCAAGAAAATGAAAAGAAAACCCACAGAATGGGAGAAGATATTTACAAATAATGTGTCTGATTAGGGTCTACTATTTAAAATATACTAAGGTCATTTACAACTAAAAAATTAAAAAGACAAATATCCCAATTAAAAAAACAGGTGAAGGGTTTGAGGGACTTCCGTGGTGGTCCAGTGGTTAGGACTAGGTATTCTCACTGCCAGGGGCTCGGGTTCCATCCCTGGTTGGGAAACTAAGATCCCACAAGCCACCTGGTACAGCCAAAAAACAAAGGAGCTGAACAGATATTTCTCCAAAGAATATATACAGATGGCCAATAAGCATATGAAAAGATGTGTATCACTAGTCATTAGGAAAATGTAAATCAAAACCGCAATGAGGTACTACTTCACACGCACTAGGACAGCTGAAATAGAAAAAAACAGACGACAGCATATGCTGGCGAGGACATGAAGAAATTAGAAGCTTCCTCCACTGCTAGTGGCAGTGTTACATGATGTAGTCACTTTGCAAAGCAGATTGGTAGTTCCTCAAAAAGTTTAACACAAGAGCTCCCACCTGACTCACCAATTCCACTTCTAGATATTTACCCAAGAGAACTGAGAACATATGTTCACACAAAAACTTATATTGGGTTGGCCAAAAAGTCCATTCAGGTTTTTCTGTTACATCTTACCAAAAACACAAACGAACTTTTTGGCCAACCCTATGTGAGTTTGCATAGCAGCGTAATTTATAATAGCCAAAAAGCAGAACAACTCAAATGTACACCAACCAAGGAAAGGATAAATAAAACATAATTATTCACACGATGGACTATTGCTTGGCCAGGAAAAGGAATAAAGTGATAATCTACTCTAGAATGTTGATAAACCTTGAACACATTATGCTGAGTGAAAGAAACCAGCTGCAAAAGGCCACTAATCGCCTAATTCCACGTGTATGAAATGTCTCAAATAGGCAAATCCATAGACACAGAAAGTAAATTGGTGGTTTCCTGGTGCCAGGGCCCAGAAGAGGAGAGCAGAGAATGAATGCCAGTGGATATGGAGTTTCTTTGGGGCGGGGGGAAGGGGGGCGTAAGAAAAAATGTTCCATAATCAGATCGTGATCATGGTTGCTCAACTCAGTGAATACACTAAAAAACAATGAATTGTACATTTTTTAAAAGGTGAAATGTATGGTAACTGAATTATAATCTCAAAACTGTCATTTTAAGAAAGTTGTAAAGCAAATGGGTGAAAGGCACAGCAGTCTTCTATAGCATGAAGGTCTTAACCATGTGGATTTTCAACACCACGGACAGGCTTACATAATCCACCACTAGCTCTGCTTCCTGATCCTCTCCTCTCAGTTTCCTCACGACTTTTTGGATGAAGTCTTCAAATTTGGTGGCCATATAAACATCCTCATTCTGTAACTGAAGCCCTCCACACTTCTGTCTTATCTCTTCAACCAGTCTGAAAAGAAGAACCAGCTCACGTTACTTACATTTTTTTAAAGAGTTTAGAGGACCGTATGATTACATTTAGGTTGCTCTGAGGTAGGACATATGTCACATACTTATTTATAGTCCATGAGATCGTCTATATTAGAGAAATTAATGAGATTGAGAGAAAAAAATGTTACAGCTTTCTCAAAAGACAGTGGCAATTTTTTTTTTTAAATACAAGAAACTGAAGCAAAGATATTTTCATTACTGGCGAGAGAAGAGTTGGACACAACTCTTCACTGAGCGACTAAGCACAGCACACAAGCAGGTGTTAAAGAGCACATAAAATCAGTTTCTATCCTTTCAAAAGTACCCCAAGGAATAAGAAATAAAGAAAATTTCTGAACTGTGATAATTATGAGAGACCAAAGTCACATCATAGACTATTTTCTCTGCATCTGGTGTAAGAATAAAACAAACATTTGTTTGTATTACATGGCTAAGTGAACGTTTTGGTTGCGCAGTTGTGTTCAACTCTTTGGGACCCCATGGACTGTAGCCCACCAGGCTCCTCCGTCCATGGAATTCCCCAGGCAAGAATACTGGAGTGGGTAGCCATTCCCTTCTTCAGGGGATCTTCCCAACCCAGGGATCGAACCCTCATCTCCTACACTGCAGGCGGATTCTTTACCCTCTGAGCCACCAGGAAAGCCCACATGGCTAAGGTGGGTACTAAACAGAACCTTCCCAGGAGGTGCAGTTAGTAAAGAATCTGCCTGGCAGTGCAGGAGATACAGGAGGTGTGGGCTTGTCCCTGGGTCAGGAAGAGCCCCTGGAATACAAAATGGCAACCCACTGCAGTATTCTTGCCTGGAAAATTCCGGGGACAGAGGAGCCTGGTGGGCTACCATCTACGGGGCCACAAAGAGTTGGACACAACTGAGTGTGTACACACACACACACGTATAGAAGATAGATAACTAATAAGAAGAACCTACCGTATAGCACAAGGAACTCTACCCAATGCTCCGTAGTGACCTATATGAGTATAAAATCTAAACAAGAGTGAATATATGTGTATGTGTGAAATGAACATATCTCCTGCCATTTCAATAAACCAAAAATGTCATTGCTATCAGCAATTTCTGGCCTCCAAATGTGAATAAGGGCTCCCCAAACTGAGATCCAGCAGATGCTAGCAACTGAGATCCAGCAACTGAGATCCAGCAGATGCTAAGTAATTGCTGAGGAGCTGGGGGAACGCAAGAAGCAAGGTGAACAGGGAAACAGGATTGTGCCCAGGTAGCATACGAAGGGAATGAATGCAGTGAGCCTAGAGGCTTGCATCTCCCCAAACACAATGCTAAATTCCTTAGCTCGGATACCTGATTTCTGATGTTCAGATGGCCTGCTCCCTTTGTTGCAAACATGTATATAGCCAGACTTCCCCTCCTGCCTCCTTGGAGCAGTTTTCTCAGAGCTACTGAGATGCTGTCTCCTGGGCTCGAAGTCCTAAGCATTCCCACCAAATAAAATAACTCTCTACTTTCAGGTTGTGACTATATTTTTTAGTCAACAATGTGTAACTGATTCACTTTGCTATATAGCAGAAAATAATACAGCACTGAAAGTTAACTATACTTCAATAAAAATTATCTTAAAAAATACAAGAATGAATACATGAACAGAATATTCATCAAGAACACTTGCGTTGTCAACATGAAGACTTTTACCTTGTTTATTTAGTAAATAGCCATACGATGGCCCTCAAAGGAAAAGCACCTCTTCAAGATTCTCCACTATTAGGATCCTGGTCTGCTCTTCATGCCACAGAGGGCAGCTTTCTAGTCCTCTAGCCCTTTCTACCTATTGCAAACTTCTGCAGAGAAATTCTGACTATAGAGTGACTACTCTTACTCTTGCAAGAAGTCTGATAATCCTCATTCTAGATATACCATACTGGGTAACTTGGGGAGTTAGGAAAAAAGATTGGGGGTAAGCATAATCAATGTAAGGTATCCTTTTAGATGCAATTATATAGGAAAATTCTGATTAACCTTCTCACTTAGAGCCTCCCAATTCCAATTGGAGGAGAATCGGCTAAGAAATATGAAGACATATTTTTAAGTGAAATAAACAATTAGTAGGGTGGTTTTCTAGGTGTATAGTTAATATGAAAACACTCCTAGTTAGCAACAAAGAAAAGAGAACAAATACATGTATTTGACCATGAAAAGAAGCAAAGAAAGATGAAGGAAAGAGAAATATAATAGATGGGTATGATAGAGTGATGACATCTAGTACAAAGGATTTAGATTCCATTTTCAAGGTCAAAGTGAAAATCCCTGGTGCAGGGGTGTGAGGCACTAAGGTGGTGGTTTTACCTGGCAACATCCATTGATCTTGCTCCAGATTTAAAGAAGTCTGTTGAATTTTCAATAGCAGGGACATTGCTTAAAATTCCAGCCCAGATGACCTACATGACACGAGGGAAACTTTTATGAGGGAGCTGCCAGGTAGAACACTTGCAGAGACTAGCTAGCTTCTCACCAAACCTACATCTTTACATGTCTCAGCATCTCTTCAATTAGAGAGGGCCGTTTGACCAACTTCTAGCCAGTGAATATGAATATAAGTGATCTGTACTGTCAATCTTGCTTCCCTAGTGGCTCAGTGGTTAAAAAGATCCACCTGCCAATGCAGGAGATGTGGGTTCGATCTCTGGATTGGGAAGATCCCCTGGAGAAGGAAATGGCAACCCGCTCCAGCATTCTTGCCTGTGAAATCCCGTGGACAGAGGAGCCTGGCGGGCTACAGTCCATGGGGTTGCAAAAGAGTCAGACGTGACTTAGCGACTAAACAACAATAACACTCTCAATCATGGCCCATGAAAAACCTTTGTCACGCGATTTTCTGTGCTCTTTTGCTCTTCTTGGCTGTCTGGGATGGAGATAACACCCAGCGGGTCCTTAAAGATAGCAGAGCGTGGGTTCCTGCTTGACTCTACCCCTAGCCCTCATATTCCCTCTTTACCCCCAGGCAAACCTAGAACTGCCTTGGATTACTTATATGAATGAGAAATAAATGTGCATATAAATTTTGGCATTGATTTCCTTTTGCAGCTAATACAAAAAAAGAGGAAATAAAAGTTCCATCCCAACTCCTTTGAAGATTAATGGTATGCGTTACAAAAATGGTTACAAGAATTGTTCCAAGACAAGGAACATTAAAAACTTCACGTGTTCACCTTGATGGTCTCTGCCACCTTCACCTCTTCAGCTGTGAGTTCCAACACTGACATCTCACCCGATGAAAAGTACTGAGAGGCAGGAATCATTTTTCCATCTTCAAACTGCAGATTTCTCACCATCAGCTGTAAAATAACAACAAAACAAGCAAAAAAATTGAGAATTGGGACAATTCAAAAGTGAGATTGGTGTGAGAAAGCGTCTTATGTGAGTATAAGGACCAGTTTATTTGGCAAATACGAAAATATGGATTGAAAGCACTACCTACTATGTGTAAAAGGGCTGAAATGGTATTTCAGTTATGGCAGCAGAGAGGAGAAAGTTAAGTCCAGGGATAGATATATCTCAAAATGGATGATAAACACCCCTAAAATTGACTTGGATATAGGTATTGGGTCTAAAGCTGACGACGACTACCACTGCTACTAATAGCACTATCACTGCCTCTACTGCCATCTTCTGAACTCTTGGTCTGCAGCATGCACAGTGCTAAGTACGTGTATGCTGAGTATCTTGTTCAGTCTCCTAAATCCTGATAGATGCAGGTGTCCTTATTATCCCCATTTTACTGATAAGCAAATGAAGGCTCAGTGAGGTTTAGTAATTTGCCCAGTGCCTCACAGCAAGTAACAGAGCTGAGGTTACAACCCAGGACTAGCTAGACTCTGAGGCCTACAATCTTATAACTGATGTATCCTGTGAGCCAGGAGAAGGTATCTGTGAGCTGCAAATTCCCTTTTGTTTTGCTCATTGAGCACCTGCCCAAGAGCCCACCGAGAGTCAGAGTTCATGCACCCAAGTGCGGGCAGTGCAGATGGGCATCTCCGTATTGGCAAAGGGAGGACCATCTGAGGAGGCTCAAATCACCTGGTCCTCCCAGACCAGATCACACTCTCTGTTCTGTAGACGGAGAAACGGAGCCTCAGAGGGGAGAGGCATCCTGCTCACAACCGTAAGTGACAGAGCAGGGATTCACACTCTGGCTCCTGACCAAACGCTAAGCTCTTTCTACTGTATCACAGAGCGGGCCGTGCAGGTCCAGTTGGTCCATCCTGAGATGCCTGGTTCTCAATCAAGGCACATAAAGCCAGCTCATCCCCAGAGAGAAATGGGCCACAGACATCTTAAACCTCCTATATCCCACTACACAGCCAGACTGTCCTGGGAGTCTGCCCTGCCAGACTCCCTCAAGAGCTTGGGTAATTGAAGGAAACCACCAAAGTGATTTTATAGGTAACCTTATTGAACACTCACTGCTTTTCCATCGTTACCGAAAAGAACAAGTCCATTTTTGGTAACAAGACCAGGCTTCTCAGCACCTTTAATTTCCAATGGTTCTCCAGGAGGGATGGAGCTATTCAGCAATGATGAACCATAGAAAGTGACCACCTAGTAAAGAGACCAAACCCAAGTTATGAAAGGAGGAAATGAAGGCTGTTTATAAGGGTGTATGAAAGCAGCATGCCCTGCAAAAAAAGCAGCTGACATTCTCATTGATGCCCAAATGAGAGACCTCCAACTGCCAGCATAAGAGACTATATCAAGCACCTATCGGAATGACACAAGGCAAGAGACAGTCTGTGAGGGTATGACTGAAGAGTTGAAAAATGCCCCACATCCAGGGGATGCAAGTATACATGTATCATTTATTTGCATTGATGCAAAGGTGAATGACATGAAAGCTCTCACAGACTTTGCAGCCTGAAGGTAGAGTTTTTGTGGGAAGTGGAGGTATTGATGTGGGCTCAGGAAGGCAGGTGCAGAGTAGTAAACAGACTATTGCATTGCAGTGGAATGTGTGATGGGAGGTACAGGAAGCGTTGTGGGTCAGCTCATGGAAACAAGACTGGATCCAGACCGTAACCAAGAGAACTGGATATTAATTGATTTGCTATTGTCATGATAGTCATTACTATAATTCTATGCTTGCTTATGTGCTCAGCCCCTCAGTCGTGTCTGCCTCTCTGTGACCTCATGGACTGTAGCCTGCCAGGCTCCTCTGTCCATGGAATTTCCCAGGCAAGAGTACAGGAGTGAGTTGCCATTTTCACCTCCAGGGGATCTTACCAACCCAAGGACTGAACCTGTGTCTCTTTCATCTTCTGCATTGGTAGGCGGATTCTTTACCACTGAGCCACCTCTTATAATTCTGTGGTCATCAGCTACCATTTATTGACAACTCTATTATTTAATATTTATTGAATATTTATTCTATGTCGGGACTAAGTGCTTAGATGAATTAACATGTATTAACTCATTGCATCTTTACAACAACTCCAAACCAATGAAGGAGGCACTATTATTAGTCTCATTCTGCAATAAGGAAACCAAGGTACTCAATGGTTAAGTAACCTGCCCATGGTTATACAGCAAATAGTGGCAATGCCAGAATTTTACTGGAAACATTCTGGCTTCAGATCCCATACTTTTGGTGTGTCTGTGAGTATAACTGCTTTGAAAAACAAGGCATTATCAATTGTGATAAAATATATTCATATGCTATATGATGTCACTGTAGTCCAAGATGTATATCCAGTATTCCTCATGTAATCAAGAGTACATTTGTATAAGGATGTCCATGATAAAATGTTTTATTGAAGTATAGTTGATGTACAATAGTATAGAAGTTACAGGTGTACAATAGTGATTTCACAATTTTTATACTTCATTTATAGTTATTATAAAATATTGGCTGTAATCTCTATGTTGTACAATATATATGTGTAGCTTAATTTACACATAATAATTTGTACCTCTCAATTCCCTGCTCCTGTCTTGCTTCTCCCCACTTCCCTCTCCTCACTGGTAACCACTAGTTTGTTCTCTATATTTGGAGTCTGTTTCTTTCTTGTTATATTCACTACTTTGTTGTATTTTTTAGATTCCATATATAAGTGATATCATACGGCATTTGTCTTTCTCTGTCTGATTTATTTCACTTAGCGTAGTACCCTCCAATTCCATATTCTTAACCATGGCACTGGACTTCCACCTTTGGTTCTTCACTGATCCCATATAGTTTTATTGATATCTAATATGCACTGAGGACCCAGCTGAAGGACTGAGACTCTCAAGACAACAGCATGATGCCCTTGCCCTTGAGGGGATCCCAGTCTATGGTGGGTAGAGGGATAGATACATAAAGAAATGCTTACAATAGATAATATGCTGAGTCAGAGCTAGGCAGGGCATTACTGGAAAGGAGAAAAGGGATGCCCAGTCCCACCAGGCTGGGAGTATGAGGTCAGGAGACTTCCTAGAGGAGGCAAAGCTCGAGAAGCTGAGTTGAGTGGAGTTTCCCCAGGCATCAGAAGGCTTCTCCTGCCCCTGCCCCTGCCCCTGCCCCTGTCCACCGCCCCCGCAGCATCTCTTCTCTGTCCTCTCACTCCCACTCCTCACATCTGAGGCCCCAGCTTCTCTGAACTCTACTGCAAGTTCCTGTCCAGGTAACATGCTCTCCTACCTCTGGGTCTTTAACTCTGTGTCTCATTCTCTACTTGTTGACCTCTTCTTGAAGTGCAAGCCAAACAACTTTTCTAGGAAGGCTTTCCTAAGATACCTGAGTCTGGACCTCAGTTACAGCATTTGTCTTACTGCCTCGTGAGTGCTTATTCATTTCCCTGCTTTCTCCCTAAAACTACAGTCTCCCTGAGAGCAGAGGCTGTGCCTAGTGTCTGCCTCACATCAAATGCTCCATATGTGCAGAGTAAAAAATGGACCACATGACCATGTGTACCTAGGCTCTTTTAGCTGGCCACGTGTACCTAAACTCCTTTAGTTGGTCACGTGTACCTAGAACATAAACTCTCCTCACAAGCAAAGGAAGAACCAGGGGAAGCCTCAACTCATGAGTAGTGCCTCTTACAAAGTTCACATGCCGAAAGAAAACATTGGGCCCCTAGAACATACCTGTCCATTTATCTCTGCCCAAGCTCCAGGGACTTTATCATGACCTCGGATCCAGTTATGTAAAGCTTCAGCAGACTGATTCCAAGAGATCTAGGAATGCACAAAGCACAGGCTGAACTTCTCCAGTCTCAAAGGCAATAGAGACATGTCTCTCCATCAGTGGCAGACATGGGTAGGGATGGGGCAGGTGGCTTGGAGATCTTCTTTTCATTGAGGAAATGGTACACTGAGAACTGCTCAAAGGTGGGGGACAGTGAATTCTGAGATGCGTAACTGAGTTGATATAAATACCTCAGCATTTTCCTTTTTCTGGATACCTTCATATGTTGCTCCTTCTTCTGACTGGGGAATGCGAGGAGCTTTACCATCAGCTATGAGTTGGACAGCTTCCACCTAAAGCCAAACATGTTACTGGTGTTTAACTGAAGTTTCTGTTTAACAGAATTACTATATATAAATCTGTCCAGAGAGTCAGACTTTGATAAAAATTTCTTTGAATCCATAATTGTACCAGGCAGTGTGTTAGGTGGGGCTTCCCAGGTGAGAGAGTCAATTCCTAGGCAGGTTGATAAGAAGTCCGGGGATCCCCAAGGAGAGAGGGTCAGGGGTTCTCAAGGAGGAGCTAGGGGTCTGGAATTGTTAGCCCCCATCTGTAAGAGAGAAAGAAGCAACCAGCACCATCTCTCTACCAGAGGCATCCCTCACTGATCTACATGGGGGTGTAGACAGACTTTACACCAAAGCTTCCCTTCCTTGGTCGGACTTAGTCTGTCCCTTAGCGATGCAGGTACTGTACTCTTCCCTCCCGGTTCTACCACCGAGGCAGGGCAGAGATGTACCAGGGTAGACCTGATGGCATCCCAGACTGATGTCCAGTTCCTCACCATTAAAACCTTGCTTGCCTCTGATGCCACCTGAGGCGCAATCAGTAACCTTCCAGAATGCCTCCCAAGCTAAGACTGCTGGGGGAAACATTCATCACCTAAGTGCCTGTGCACAACCCTGGGTATATTCCTGACCACAATAAGACCAGTATGAACATAAAACTGAGATGTTCCTTCCAAGCATCACCACACCAGTATAAGCAATAGCAAAAGAGATGGTGAAGGACTGGCCAGTGAGGGAAAATGGATTTTTGTCCTCGAGTTATTAGGGCCAGTCCTTCCATTTCATTCCCACAGACTCCACAGAAAGAATATCTAAGGAGTTGGGACAAAAGCCACTGGAAAGCCTCTTCTGGTTCACTAAGAGCTAGCATTACCAAAGGAAGAAACCAATTGCACTTCCAATCTGAGTAACCTTTAACCTCAGAGATGCTCTTGGGGCTAGAGCTCCATCTAGGTTCTGAACTTCGACTCCTAGCAAGGCTAGGCGCTTCCTGACTACCAATCCAAGTTGGGGTTCTAAGTAACAGTACACAGTAACAGCATAGATCACAAGTCCCTTGAAAGTCTATGATCCGACAGACAGGTTAGTAGTTCTAATTCCCAAGGAGTTATGAAATGGTCAAAGAAACTGGAAAGTTTGACCGAGAAAGAAGAGTTCGGTCCACACGCTTTGCCTATTTCTGCTCGGTCCCCAAAGGAGACATTGGGTGCCTCTTGGCATTGGCAGGTCGGTATAAACCCCTGACAGGTTTCTGCCATAAGCCATATGAGGTCACTGCAGAACCGCAGAACAGGGCTCCTCCTCACTTGCTTTGCTCAAGGCATGTCATTCATTCACACAAGCATACTGTAGAGTTAGTAAAGCACAGCAGAAAACGTGTTCGCTAGGAGAACAAAGAACTAGAGCTCCAAGCATCCTTACCTTGTCCTGAAGAATCCCGGACAAGCCCCCAAGATGAAAGGTTGTTACTGAACCATGAAAGATGCCGGGATTCTTGGCCTCTGAAGGAGAAGAATTCAATCTGGGGCCAGAGACAAGGCTTGATCACTCAGAGCTTTTGTGTAATAAAGTTTTATTAAAGTATAAAAGAGATAGAGAAAGCTTCTGACAAAGACATCAGAAGGTGGCAGAAAGAGTGCCCCCTCACTAGTGTTAGCAATGGAGTTATATACTTTTTAATTAGTTATTACAGTGAATCAAAAGAATGTCTGGAGGTTGTAAAGACCTTACTAGACCCACTCCCATAATTTACATTTTAAGATAACAGGATTAGCCAGAAGGTTTTTTCCAGAAACTGTCCTTAAGCAGGATACATTACTGTTATATAATCCTAAGGAATGTAGAGGAAAAAAAGTTTGTCCTTTCCTCCTCCTTGAGAATTCCAGACCCCTCTCTCCTTGGGGACCCCCTGACTTCTTATCAACCTGCCTAGGAATTGACTCTCTCAAAGGTGGCGCTAGTGGTAAAGAATCTGCCTGCTTGCCAATGCAAGAGGCATAAGAGACTCAGGTTCAGTCTCCAGGTAGGGAAGATCTCCTGGAATAGGAAACGGCAACCCACTCCAGTATATTTGCCTGGCAAATCTCATGGACAGAGGAGTCTGGTGGGCTTCAGTCCAAAGGGTTGCAAAGAATCGTACACAACTGAAGCGACTTAACGCACATACACACATGGGTTAGCTTCTTTATGTAAAATATCCCTTGGTGGCTCAGAGAGTAAAGAATCTGCCTGCAATGCAGGAGACCTGGGTTCAGTCCTAGAAGAAGTAAATGGCAATCCACTCCAGTATTCTTGCCTGGAGAATGCCATGGACAGAAGAGCCTGGTCAGCTACAATCCATGGGGTCACAAAGAGTCGGACATGACTGAGTGACTAACTAACATCACACAAGTCCTACAAGGTGGATATTATCAGTCTTGTTTTACATATGAGGTTGCAAAAGGCCTCAAGCAACTAGCTTGAGAAAAAGCAACTAGCTCAAGATCACAGAGGAGAAGGCACTGGCGACCCACTCCAGTACTCTTGCCTGGAAAATCCCATGGATGGAGGAGCCTGGTAGGCTGCAGTTCATGTGATCGCTAAGAATCAGACACAACTGAGCAACTTCACTTTCACTTTTCACTTTCATGCATTGGAGAAGGAAATGGCAATCCACTCCAGTGTTCTTGCCTGAAGAATCCCAGGGATGGGGGAGTCTGTGGGGCTGCCATCTATGGGGTTGCACAGAGTCAGCCATGACTGAAGTGACTTAGCAGCAGCAGCAGCAAGATCACAGAGATAGCTGGTAGGTGTGAGAGAAGGGTCTGTCTCCAGATCTATCTACTGCCAATATCCAGCCTGCACTTTTAAACATGACTCCTTTATTTAAACACATTTCAATCTTGCTTTTTCAATGGAAGTTTTAGGAAGATAATTGTAAAATAAGTCATTGCGGGTTACTTCTGCTCATCATGATGATTCTAGAAAATAATACATTGTTATGTTTAAGGAATTCACCTGGATTTATAGTTTAGGACACCTGGAATAAAAAAAAATTAAAGTCTGTCCATGAGTCTGATTGCCTTTGAGATGTGTCCTGTGTCCCCGTCTGTGCACCATTTATTTTTACCTTGAGTTGAGAGCCTGTGTCCTTCACTGGGAGACCTATGTGAGCTCATGTTCTCAGTTTTCTCTCTAAGTACTCACAGCTAAGTACTCCAACCTCTTCAAGAGCATGTGGAGGGAGCCACCTGGGACAGATTCAAGCTAAGCTCATTCATTCCACCTATTTCTGGCCATAATCCAGGTTGCACAAATGCTACTGAACACATAGAATACTACTTTGATTATAATAATCATTTTGAGCACCTACTATGTGCCAGATGTTATACACAAATGTCATTTAATTTTCACAACAACAACCTTGTAAGTCAGGCAGTAGTGTCCACATTTTATAGATGAGGAAACCAAGGCTAAGGAGGCTAAATGACTTGCCTACTATACAACAAACCAATGGTAGAGCAAGAACTACCCTCTTAACCGTTGTGTCAGTCACTCAGTCGTGTCCAACTCTTTGTGACCCCATGCATTGTAGCCAGCCAGGCTCCTCTGTCCGTGGGATTCTCCAGGCAAGAATATTGGAGTGGGTGCCGTTTCCTTCTCCAGGGGATCTTCCCAACCCAGGGATCAAATCCAGGTCTCCTGCATTTCAGGCAGATGCTTTAGCATCTGAGCTACTAGGGAAGCACCCCCTTAATCATTAAATGTTGACAAACAAAATACTGCTCTCCTCTCTCCTAAATCAATGGCTGCTGTTTTATATCATCTTATTGTCCACCACTGTGCTGTACTTCTACCATATCAGACACTAGAAGATATTAAATGATACTGAAATTATCTGTCAATGTTTTTACAGGTTAATATATCACTTCTTTGTGATGTGCATGTTTTGAGTTTTTAATTCAGAGCATACCTGAACAAATAAAGCAGCATCAAATTTTGCCCTATTACATAGACTGATTTTAAATGTTTTTGAAGGAAGTCAAAATTACATAGCAAAATTTCTTCAGATTCTGCTACTTCTTTACAATTAGTCATTATAAACAGGATGGAGATCCAAATAAGTGGTAACATAAATGAAGTCTGATGACTACTTTGTCCAGTTGATCACTGTCCTCAGAAGAATAAGTCAACTTCACAGAATAAGAAATTCTGAAGTTCAGATTTCCTCCTTCAATATACCATCCTATTAGTAAATATAAAAAAATCTAATTTTGTTTTTCATACTTATTTTTAGTAAAAATTCATAGGAGCAAATCCTCAATAAAAGAGAAACATTGCCAAAACTTTAAAGGTTTACTAGATTCTCCGTGATGGCATAATTGTACTGACCATGGCCTTGATTCCTTCTGGAAAAAGAAATCGATTATAAAGTGCATCTACGGTATCATTGGGCTCCACATCACACGACCTCTGGAGAAGGATGGGTCCTGTGTCTAAACCATCATCAGCCCAGAAAACAGAAAACCCAGCTTTCTTATCTCCCATGATTAGAGTCCTGTGAAAAGAAGAGTTGCAAAGTAACAGATTGGTTAACTGTATCATAAGGTGAATTAGTAACATGAAAGTACAATGTGGTTACAGTGGAAAATAGACAGTGAATGAAGTTGCTGCTGCTGCTGCTGCTGCTGCTAAGTCACTTCAGTCGTGTCCGACTCTGTGCGACCCCATAGATGGCAGCCCACCAGGCTCCCCCGTCCCTGGGATTCTCCAGGCAAGAACACTGGAGTGGGTTGCCATTTCCTTCTCCAATGCATGAAAGTGAATGAAGCTACTGTGAAAATTACAGCAGGGCCAGGCGATATCAGCATTCATAAAAAGTAGAACTTAATGGCTCTGTGATTTTATACATCCCCATCTCTGTAGTCTTTCTTATTAATACATAGTAATGAAAAGGCATCAGAGACCATCAGTACTACGTCTCACTGACTCCCAGGTGTCGGCTTTCTATTGCAACATCAAGTAATTTTGCCCACCAGGGTCCAGTTCCCACATTGCACCTGACCCTGTATTAGGCAGAATAAGATCATGGAAGATAAAACAGAGGATAGTCAGTGCAGTGTTGAAAGGAGAACTGATGTGTAACTTAGGTTGTATAATTCAGGTATAGGCATCACTTAGAGCTGGAATTAGATTGTCTATAAACAATAATAGTAAAAGAGGGTGGATTAATTCAACTGATTGTATTATGTGTTCTATAAATTTAGCCTAAGAGGAAATACTGACCCTACAGACCTCATGGCTTCCCAGGTGGTGCTAGTGGTAGAGAACCTGCCTGCCAGTGCAGGAGACATGAGAGACTCGGGCTCAATCCCTGGGTCTGGAAGATCCCCTGGAGAGAGTCATGGCAACCTACTCTAGTATTCTTGCCTGGAGAATCCCATGGACAGAGGAGCCTGGAGGGCTACAGTCCATAAAGTCACAAAGAATCAGACACAACTGAAGCAACTTAGCACGGACACACACAGGCCTTATAATATATACAATAAACCAGATAGATGGGAATACATATATAAAAGCATATCATAAAGCAGGCTAATATAGACAGAGTATGAAGTGATAGGTCAGCCATACTCTTCACTGAAATCATTGTTACCTCTCTGAGCTACTAGCCAAGAAGACCAACTCAATCAACTGACCAATCAATCAACTACTCATTTCAGAAATCTTGAGGAACTAATTGGCACTGTGTTATCAAGAGCCTTGAAAATATTCATATACTTTGAGTCAATGATTCTACACATGGAAGCAATGTGAAATGAGAAAAAAAAATACATGTTTAAATACAAAGATATTCACTATAGTACTATTTACAAGAGCCAAAAAGAAATCAATTCATGTAATCAGTCTGGAGACATTGGGTTGGGCAAAAAGTTCATATGGGTTTTTCCATAGTATGCTATAGAAAAATCTGAATGACATTTTTGGCCAGCCCAATATAATTAAATGTTTTTCACCACATTTAAACCAAGGGTAGATTTTCTGCCTATATGATAACTTGACCCTGAGAGAGAGCTGGGGGTTATGCAGGTAAAGGAGAGATGGTAGAGACGATAAGAAAGGCCCACCTTGACCCAGAGGATAGTGCACTATGATACTGGGCAGGAGCAGGCAGTGTTCTTGAACCTGGGCCTTATGGCAGTAAAAACGTTAGACCACAGTCCTTTCTCCCCTCAAGAAACTTAACCTTGAATGGGGGAAGACAGACCACGAGAAAGATAATTTCAGGTAATTCAGCATTTCTTGAAATGTACCTGAGATACTCTATGCAAAAAAAGTTCTATGGCCAAATAAATTGAGGAACACTTTGTACTCACATTCTCCCATGGAGATTAGTATGCTCACATGAAAGCACATATTAAATTCCCTAGGTTCTGAGAAACAGAAATCCAGCATAAACCACACTCGTCTGAACATAGGACCTTTGCTTGCTCAATACCTAGTTACATCCAGTGGAACCAATAGGTCATAGAAGATTCTTGGGAATGCTGTTCTGGCTTAGCAGTACCTCAAGATCTCAGGGAGTTCATACAATCAGGACCTCACAATTGTTCAAGCATACCTAGTTCCTTGATCACCTAGGTTAAAAACAGAAAGATTACAGGCAATAGAAATGGGCCCATCTTGGTTATTTAAAGAAAAATCTCACCAGTTGATAGCAGAAGCTCCTCTGTGCCTGGGAAGGATAGACGGGTGATAAACAATGGAACCATGCTCTGGGCCATCAATTACATCCATGGGGATGAATTGTGTGCAGAAGGGAAGTACATTGAGCTCAGCACCCACGGATCTGTAGGCCTCCGCCACTTCCTTTATGGTCTTGCCCTTGACTCTCCATCTAGGGAACTTGAACACAGGGGTCCCATTTTTCTCTGCAGCCAATGCTGAGCATGAAAGAGAAGATTATTTTCATCAGAAAAGTTTGGGCCATAATTTTGTATTACTATGAGTTCACACATTGTAATTTCATGTAACATCTACAAATAAAACATGATGAAGAACAATTTAGATTCTGACCATCTCATGGCCCAAGGTAGCTGCTTTAAGCCCCACTGTATAAGTTTAAGGTGTACAGCATAATGATTTGACTGACATACATCATGAAAATGATTATCACAGTAAGCTTAGTAAACATTCTTCAACTCATATACATACAAAATAAAGGAAGTAGAAAAAATTTTTTATTATGATGATAATGCTTTGGATTTACCCTTTTAACAACTTTCATATGTAACATACAGCAGGGTTCATTATATTTATCAGGTTGTACATTATATCCCTGCTGCTGCTGCGTCGCTTCAGTCGTGTCTGACTCTGTGTGACCCCGTGGACTGCAGCCTACCAGGCTCCTCTGATCATGGGATTTTCCAGGCAAGAGTACTGGAGTGGGCTGCCACTGCCTTCTCTGACATTATATCCCTCCTCCTTACTCATAATTGGGAGTTTGCACCTTCTGACTGCCTTTATCCAATTCTCCCAGTAACAGAAACTAGAATAAACATCAGAGCTGCTTCTTTCAAGAAAAAAAAAATTTAGAGTTATCATAGATATTATTTCCCAACCAATATATTGCATCATACCAGTGATTTATAAAGATTCAAGTCACAAGCCAAGGTTTCTAGATGCTAGTTCTTATTCTCTACCTGTAGACTGTTTCTATTGGGTTGACCAAAAAGCTCATTCGGGTTTTCTGTACCATCTTACCAAAAAAATGAACCAACTTTTTGGCTAACCTAATATCTGTTTCTTGCCCTTTTGTTCAACATAACTAAAGTGAGCAAATCAGAATCACACCGTAGGTTTGCTTTGAGGATGGCTATTTTCTTCACCTACTGTTAAGAGTCAAGCAGCCATCGCTATAATTTGTTCTGAGATAAATGTGTTCTTTATAAGCCCACATCAATTGCTATTATTGGATGTGGGCTTCCTTGCATTCATATTGGCACCTCTGCATCAGACATTATTCTACACGTCTTACAGAACCTTTGGAAAGTCACAAGCATAACTCAGGAAAAACATATGCTTGGAAATTCCTCTGATGGACCTGATGATCACCACATTGTTAAGTGGAGAAACTCAGTACACCAGGGCCCTGCATCTTTGTCTTGAGGCCCACAAGAGAAGGGAGAATGTTTGAGTCTGTACCCACCATACAAATGGACTCGGCCTGAGAAGACCAAGTGCAGAGTCCATGATCCAGTTGCTCCAAGATACACTCACCAAGTGGGTCAGCTTTTCCATCTTTGTCTGGAACTGTGAACACTCCCACGACTCGGTGGCCTTCTTTGCAGAGATGACTATAGACCTCCTGTCCAAAGAGGCTCTGACCAATAAGTGCCACTTTCAGCTTGTTTTTGAAACAAATCTGTGAAACAATTCAGTAGTGACAGATATTAGTATGGATGGGTTTCCCTGGTGGCTCCATGGTAAAGAATCTGCCTGCAGTGCAGGAGACACAGGTCTGATCCCTCGGTGGAGAAGATCCCCTGGAGAAGGAAATGGCAACCTACTCCAGTATTCTTGCTTGGGAAATCCCATGGACAGAGAAGCCTGGCAGGTTACAGTCCATGGGGTCACAAAAAAGTCAGATATGCTTTAGCGACTAAGCAACAACATTAGTATAGATAGAAGATACATGGATAATAAATAATCTTTTCTCAATAATGCCAGATGGTAAGGACTACAAAAGGCTTAAAGGTTTACAAAGTAAAATATTTATTGACATACACTGAACTCAGACTACATGCTACACACTGCAATTTCATACCTAAGTATTCCTTATTTTCCCTTTGCTTTCACTCACGTGATTATTCACTATAATCATTGAGATTGCATATATTTTTACAAGGTATTTCAACTCCTTGATAAAATGAAACCAGATGTTAACAAATAAGCCCAAGTTTCATAGTTAAAAAAAGTGTAATTCTCAGCAACATCTACCTCAATAAAACAATGTTTTTATGCCCCACAATTTAGAAATAAGAGCTGAATCATCTCTCACCTCCAAAAAAATAAAGCCAAGATTAACATCTAGTAAAATATAGGGGTCAAAACCTAGTGCCACCCATCCCTTATTAGTTGTGTGACCTCAAGCAAGTAACTAACTTTTATTTGCCTTTTTTTTCTCATCTATAAAATGCGAATAACACCAACTCACACAATTCTGATTGAAGTAGATGACAATATGTATTAGGCTTAAAGCAGTGTCTGACACAGCACTGTTTACGTAAAAGCTTAATAATGTTTTAAAGGTTTTGCCACGTAGTAGACAATTCTATGTTTTTTCACATAGTCCAGAATTCCAAAATTCTTGGTAAGTAATCTGAACTCATTTGGTCTCAAGATCTGGATTGATCTAATAAAATGTTTTTTATAGTCTTTGAAGGTGTCTTATAAATTAACACAAAATCATTTGGCCTCAAACTTGACTGAACTGACAATACTGTTTATAGTCTTTCATATAGTACGTTTTGCTGCAGAGAAAATCAATCAGTATGCTTAGTTACAGATACTATCCCACACCCTGCTATAAAGTACATGTAAGTTTCCATGTACCATACTAACTATTAAATGTGAATAACTCTGAACCCCAAACACATTTGGCCCCACAGGTTTCAGAGAAGAAATTAAGGTCTGCCCATTATTTCATTCATTTAATCTTCACAACTATCCTGTTTTCTTATCCCTCATTTTATATCATTTTATGAATGAAGAAACCAAGGCTTAGAAAAATCTAGTTTATCACCAAGGTCATACTAGCAAAACAAGGCAAAGGTGGGACTTGAATCCAGGGCTGTCAGACTCCAAAGCCCACATATGTACTTAAACATAAAATGAGCCAGCACTGCCCATCTCTTCCAACTTCTGTTTTTTTCAAATTAAAAAAAGAAATTGGAGTATAATTGCTTTACAATGTTGTGTTAGTCTACCTTCTTTTTAGAACACTACACTAATGCACAAAACTACACTGATTGTCAATAAATATAAACATCATATAGATAAGAATGGCACTAAAGGAGTTAAAGTTTTTAAGGACTGTCTTTAAGCAATTATACCTTTTGTAAATTCTCCGAAGAGGAAGTCTTTTCACAAAGCTTAAGGTAATGTGTTGACGTGACGATTGTTAAGATGGTGAAGAGAGTCACCAGGTGAAGCGGGCTGGATGCAGGATTGTGCATATAGGGATGGTAATCAGAGAGTCATGACCTCCTATGTGAATCCCGTTTTGGCAAAGAACCAACCCCAGCTCCCCAGAGTTCTTTCCATCTTTCATTCTACCATGTTAGAATTCAGCTCCACAGGATTTGGATATAGAACATTTTTCCTTCAGTTTGAATGGGATTCATTGACGTTCCAGAAAGTCATTCTAAATTAGCAAAGCCTCACTGTTAAAATCTGACTGTGAGAAACTTAATTTTCCCTTATTTCTATTTTATTTATTTATTGGTTTAATTTTTTTAATTAAAATTTTTTTAACTTTTTATTTTATATTGGAATATAGCCAATTAACAGAGTTGTGATAGTTTCAGGTAGACAGAAAAGGGACTCAGCCATACATATACATCTATCCATTCTCCCCCAAACTCCCCTCCCATCCAGGTTGCCACACTGAGCGGAGTTCCCTGTGCTACAAAGTAAGATTCTGTTGGATATTCATTTAAAATATAGCAGTATGTATATGTAGATCCCAAACTCCTTAACTAGCCTGGCTTCTCCTCATTCTTCCCTCCTGGCAACCATAAGTTCATTGTCTGTTTCTGTTTTGTAAATACATTAATTTGTATCATTTCTTTTTTAGATTCTGTAGAAATATCATATGACATCCTTTATATGGGGAATTCACTTTACTAAGGGCATAAATGGCATCCCTTTTTAGGGATGAACTTAAACGCATGCAGGTTCACACCTTCCCTGTGAGCTCATAATTAATCAATTAGGGTTTGGGTTTAAAAATTCCTTTCAAGGGCCAGCCAAAGTTTCTATCCCCAAAGAACCTAAAGCTTCAACATCTAACAGATTCTTACAAACAGACAGATTTACTCTGTAAGAACAGCTCAATTTGCCTACAGATAACACATAACTATTTCATTTCTTCTCATTCAAAAACTCAAAATGTTCGGTAAATACTCTATTTTCAGATCCTATAATTAATGCTGTTGCTTGATACAGAACCAATGCACTTTCTATCTTACAAAATTTGGCTTTTACCTCACACCATTACCAATGCTAAATATTTTAAGACTTCCTAAATATTAGTCGTAAAAAACAATCAAGGGCCATGAGGATGAGCTGACTCAAATGTAGTGTGCCCCCAGCTGTCATCTCGTTATTGGGATTTCAATTCCTAAATCAACAGTCCACCAGAAAGTGTTTAAAGAAACCATGTCAGTATCTCTGGAAATTCGACATTCACAGAAACACTTTCTGAGCTTAGTGGTAAAACTGAGACTATACAGGCAAGTTTCTAACAGTGAGAAAATTTCAGTTAATGATTTTAAGTGTTTATAGTGAGTTAGTATAATTCTAAACAACTGTACTGGGATGTTTTACTTTAGCCTTATTTCTCCAAGTATGATCTGAGGACTGACGGTCCGTGTTGGCAGAATCAGCTGGGAGGAAATATTAAAAATGTGGTTTCCTGGGTCCCACCCCTGATCTACTGAGTCAGACCCTCAGGAATTTGGCATTAACTCAAAAGCATGTGAGGAAGTTTGGACCCTGTCTCTGCACTATATTAGCCAAGGAAGCTGCATTTAACAAGCTCTCCATTGACTGACAGGCATATGCAAATCAGCAAATCTCTGGTGTTTAGAGTGTGTGTCCATCCCTCCAAAATGTGTCTGCAGGGAGTCTGGGTCAGAAAGAAGCGGTGGAAGTAATAGCAAACATTTTAATGAGACCCTGGGGTGTGCCAGGTATTTAATATATGTTATCTTATTTTGATTGCCCAATGACTCTCAGAGACAGGCATTAATAAGTTGTTTTACAGATGAAGTGGAGAAGGGAATGGCAACCCACTCCAGTATTCTTGCCTGGAGAATCTCATGGGCAGAGGAGCCTGGCAGGCAACAGTCACCAAGAGTCAGACATGACTGAAGCAACTTAGCACAGATGAAGAAATTAAAACAGAGAAATTAAGATACAGCCTGGAGTCCAATCACTACTAAGTGGTAGCTCTGAGATTCTAACCCAGTTATCACATCAGTGCCATTGTTCTTCTATAACACCAGCTGTCGGGTATCAATTAAAATCTGAATAATAATAGTACTTATCCTATAAGTTACTATTATTATTGTCATAAGGATTTAGTGGGATAAAGCCTGTAATGTGGGATGTGCCATGTGTGGCAATAGTAAATGCTCAAAAAATGTAAACTATACAGAAGAACTATACAAAAAAGATCTTCATGACTCAGATAATCATGGCAATGTGATCACTCACCTAGAGCCAGACATCCTGGAATGTGAAGTCAAGTGGGCCTTAGGAAACATCACTACAAACAAAACTAGTAGAGGTGATGGAACTCCAGGTGAGCTATTTCAAATCCTAAAAGATGATGCTATGAAAGTGCTGCACTCAATATGTCAGCAAATTTGGAAAATTCAGCAGTGGCCACAGGACTGGAAAAAGTCAGTTTTCATTCCAATCCCAAAGAAAGGCAATGCCAAAGAATGCTCAAACTACCTCACAATTGCACTCAACTCACACGCTAGCAAAGTAATGCTCAAAATTCTCCAAGCCAGCTTCAATAGTACGTGAACTGTGAGCTTCCAGAAGTTCAAGCTGGATTTAGAAAAGGCAGGGGAACCAGATATCAAATTGCCAACATCTGCTGAGTCATCGAAAAAACAAGAGCGTTCCAGAAAAACATCTACTTCTGCCTTATTGAATACACCAAAACCTTTGACTGTGTGGATCACAACAAACTGTGGAAAATTCTGAAAGAGATGGGAATACCAGACCACCTGACCTGCCTCTTGAGAAATCTGTATGCAGATCAAGAAGCAAGTTAGAACTGGACATGGAACAACAGACTGGTTCCAAATAGGAAAAGGAGTACATCAAGACTGTATATTGTCACCCTGCTTATTTAACTTAAATGCAGAGTACATCATGTGAAATGCCAGGCTGGATGAAACACAAGCTGGAATCAAGATTGCCAGGAGAAATATCAATAACCTCAGATATGCAGATGACACCACCCTTATGGCAGAAAGTGAATAGGATCTAAACAGCCTCTTGATGAAAGTGAAAGAGGAGAGTGAAAAAGCTGGCTTCAAACTCAACATTCAAAAAGTGAAGATCATGGCATCCAGTCCCATCATTTCATGGCAAATAGATGTGGAAACAGTGAGAGACTTCATTTTCTTGGGCTCCAAAGTCACTGCAGATGGTGACTGTAGCCATGAAATCAAAAGACATTTGCTCCTTTGAAGAAAGCTATGACCAACCTAGACAGCATATTAAAAAGCAGAGATATTACTTTGCCAACAAAGGTCTGTCTAATCAAAACTATGGTTTTTCCAGTAGTCATGTATGGATGTGAGAGTTGGACTATAAAGAAAGCTGAGCACCAAAGAATTGATGCTTTTGAACTGTGGTGTTAGAGAAGACTCTTGAGAGTCCCTTGGACTGCAAGGAGATCAAACCAGTCAATCCTAAAGGAAGTCAGTCCTGAATATTCATTGGAAAGACTGTTGCTGAAGCTGAAACTCCAATACTCTGGCCACCTGATGCAAAGAACTGACTCCTTGGAAAAGACCCTGATGCTGGGAATGACTGAAGGCAGGAGGAGAATGGGACGACAAAGGATCAGATGGCTGGATGGCATCACCAACTCGATGGACATGAGTTTGAGTAAACTCTGGAAGTTGGTGATGGACAGGGCGTGCTGCAGTCCATGGGGTCGCAAAGAGTTGGACATGACTGAGCGACTGAACTGAACTGAACTGAACTGAACTGAAATGTCAGCTAGTATACTACAAGTAATACCCAGGTAAATAAAAATGATGATAATGAACCTTTCCTATGGGAGTGTACCATGAGACAGGCACTCTATTGAACCCCTTTCACTAATTTAAAAAATGTATCAAATCCTTATCATACATAATTAAGACTTACTGTGATCCATTTTACAAATGAGAAAACAGGGCTCAGGGAAGTTAAGTAACCTGGCCACAGATAATAATAATAATAATAATGAGTAAAGGCAGGATTCAAACTCAGATCTATTTCACTTCAGACTTTCTAATGGATTACCATGGTGGTCCTGTCATGGGAGACAGTTATCATTTGTTAAAGGGTGAAGGCTGGTGACCAGAGAACATTCTTTGAGATACTGTCGGTGCTTGTTTTGTTTGTTTGTCATAGTCAGAATTTATTAGGATTTGCAGAAGCATGAAAGGATGTACCACAAAAGTTTGACTTTACAACAAGGAAGTATGGTATCAATGTATAGTGTTGTCAGCAAAACTGGGATACAGAGCAGAGGTTCACATTTTTTAAAGGCAATGGATGACATCTACTCTTAAAATAAAATCCTTAAAATAAAAATGGGGAGACCAGCAGAATCTGTTACATTGGTGAGAAAGAAGAAGGGGGCATTAAATGATCCACAGTATTTCTAAATCTGGGTGATAAGTGCTATTACCCTGCAATTCCCTTGAGATAATCTTCTGCATTAGAAGAGCCTTTTGCAGGGTATAGGGCTTTTGCTTCTTGAACTATTAATATGAAATATTGCATTCCCGTGGCTATCCACATCTTGGTCAAACTCTCTTGGGAAGCAAGTTAATATGAACTCATTATGCTCTAATGGTTGGAAAAAAAACACAATCTTCTACAGAAAACTTAAAGGCACAGTGCTAAGAGTCTGAGCTAATTGAAAGTCCTTCTTAATAAAAACATTTGAGCAGGGTGTAAAATAAGGTCAAAGCTGCCTATGTTAGGAATTGAGAGAACTGGCAGTTTTTCTGATGATAATGGGAAAGGACCTTTTTCACAAAAGAATAAAACAAAATCAATTTTTCTGAGACCGTGAGATACCTAACTCTTAAGGGACTATCTAGCATGTGGTTTCCCACATTATGCCTGACGGTGTGCAAGATCTGTTCAAGAAGCATATTCTGGGCATTTGCCATGCTCTGGGCACAGTGTGTGGTTGCTGTTGTTCAGTCGCTCAACCATGTCCAAACGTTTGCGATCCCAAGGACTGCAGCACACCAGGCTTCCCTGTCCTTCCCTATCTCATGGAGTTTGGTCAAACTCATGTCCATTGAATCGGTGATGCCATCCAACCATCTCATCCTCTGTCTTCTCCTTCTCCTCCTGCCCTCAATCTTTCCCAGCACCAGGGTCTTTTCCAAAGAGTCAGCTCTTGGCATCAAGTGGCCAAAGTATTAGAGCTTCAGCAACAGTCCTTCCAATGAATATTCAGGGTTGATTTCCTTTAGGATTGACTGAATTAATCTTACTGTCCAAAGGACTCTTAAGAATCTTCTCAAGCACCATAGGTCAAAATCATCAATTTTGGGGCACTCAGCCTTCTTCATTATCCAGCTCTCACATCTGTACAGGACTGTTGCATGGTGAAGGGAAGTGTGGCCTTTCCTATCTCCAGGGGATCTTCCCAACCCAGAGATAGAACCCAGGTCTCCCACGTTGCAGGCGGATTTTTTTTACCAGCTGAGCCACCAGGGAATACTGGAGTGGGTAGCTTATCCCTTCTCCAGGTGATCTTGCTGACCCAGGAATTGAACCAGGGTCTCCTGCATTGCAGGAGGATTCTTAAACAACTGAACTATCAGGGAAGCCCCCTGTTGCATGGCTAGGGGCTGCAAATCAGTGACCTGACAAGAGGATTATATTTGGCCCACAAAGCATTTGTAAAAGAACTGTGATAAGATTTTTGGGAGGTTTTGCATTAGCAGGCTGAATTTCTGACTTCTCTTTAAAAATCAGGAGGCTTGTCAACCATGATCAACATTCCCAAGTGGCAATGGTCAGCTGGAGCTGACCAGGGGATGCTGTCCTTCAACTCTGAACGTGGTTTATTTACTCAGTCCAGCCCAAATGCTTCATTTGTCTTACCTGTGTGGCATCTGTGGGCATTTTTGTTTGGGATTCCTATGCTAAAGGGAACAAGAAGAGTCCCTGTCCTAGTTCGGTTGAATGCCTTTTCATATTTTCTTCCCCATTTGTATTTCCATTCCATTATTATTCTTTACCTAAAGGCAAGTTTAATCATTTGTCCTAGTAATCTATGAACTCCTTGAAAGCAGGGACTATTTAGCTCTTCTTTTTTTTTTTCTTCCTTTTTGGCTATGAGACTCTGAAAAAGTTTTTTAACTTCTCTGCATCTCAGTTTCCTACTTTGTAAAATGGGCATATTAATATTACTTACCTCACTGAGATGTTATGAAGACTAACTGAGTATATGCAAAGCATTTATAACAGTGCCTGTGCATATAAAGTCCTAGACCAGTGGTATTTATTATTATTTCTTCAGGATTTAGACCAAGTGCTCAGTACATAATATATAATTTAATGTGGTTTGAAGTTGAATTTGAGGGTCCTAAATTAAACTAGACACCAAAGCAGAGGGTCATGCAATAAGGAAACAAGTCAAGGACCTAGTTGCTAGAACTAGGGTGTAAAGTCAGTACTTGGTTCCAAGAAGCAGGGAATGGTCCTCTTGAAATGGATCATAAAGTAACCCCAAGTCCTGAACCAGTCAGGCTTGTCTCAGACACTGGCAGAGGAGCTAAGAAACAGATTGCCAAATAAATATAAGGCCTAAATAGCCCCCGCCATTGGGAGAAATTAAGAAGCAGTCAGCTAGGCAAGATACTGAAAGTGGACAATAATAGCTCATTGACAAGGATTTTATTGCTAGATACAGTGAGAGTTGGACTGTGAAGAAAGCTGAGCACCGAAGAATTGATGCTTTTGAACTGTGGTGTTGGAGAAGACTCTTGAGAGTCTCTTGGACTGCAAGGAGATCCAACCAGCCCATTGTAAAGGAGATCAGTCCTGGGTGTTCTTTGGAAGGACTGATGCTGAAGCTGAAAGTCCAATACTTTGGCCACCTCATGCAAAAAGTTGACTCATTGGAAAAGACTCTGATGCTGGGAGGAATTGGGGGCAGGAGGAGAAGGGGACGACAGAGGATGAGATGGCTGGATGGCATCACCGACTCGATGGATGTGGGTCTGAGTGAACTCCGCGAGTTGGTGATGGACAGGGAGGCCTGGCGTGCTGCGATTCATGGGGTCACAAAGAGTCGGACACGACTGAGTGACTGAACTGATAGTTGCACTATTTAAAAAGATCCAGCCATATCATTAAGCTGAGATCATTAAATAACTGTAAGTCCATTTCTTTCAGACAGAGAATTAATTATGCCAGGAAGTGTTTCAAGTAAATTTTCTCCTTGGATTTTATTAAATTCTGAGAGTTTTTTTTCATTCTTCCTTCATTCTGGTTTAATACAAACTCAAAAGTGCTTTGTGATTTAAAAAAAGTTTTTTAAGATGAAGGTACAATGTGTATACAATAAAACACCATTTTCAGTGTAAAATTCTGTGAGTTTGGACAATCACACAGTCATGTGACCCCTGCTACAATCAAGATATAGAACAATTCCATCATCTCGCCAAATTCCCTTCTGTCCCTTTACAGTCACTCCCTCCCCCTAATTCCAACCCCTGATAATCACTGGTATTTTTTTCTATCACTATAGTTCACTCTCTCCAAAGTGTCAGATGAATGTGGCATGATATGTGCTCAGTTGCTCGTTCGTGTCCAACTCTGCAACCCCACGGACTCTAGCCTGCTAGGCTCCTCTGTCCATGGGACTTTCCAGGGAAGAATCCTGCAGTGGTTGGCCTGAAGGGATCTTCCTGCCATGTCTCCTGTACTGGCAGGTGGATTCTTTACCCCTGAACCACCTGAGGACCCATATAAATATGAAACACTTTGGGTTTGTCTTCTTACATTTAACATACATATTTGAGCTTCATCCCTATTGTTTTTATCAATAGTTCATTACATTTTTTTTTTCTGAGTAAGAGTCTACCATATGGATAGATATACCAGTTTGCTTATCTTGACACCAACTGAAAGACGTTTAAATTGGTAATTATGAAGAAAGCTTCTGTAAACATCCAGGACAGGACTGGGAAGCCTGGAGTGCTGAACTCCATGGGGTCGCAGGGAGTCCGACATGACTGAGTGACTGAACAACAACAACAAACATCCATAAATAGATACTCTGATGAACATAAGATTTCATTTCTCTAGGGTGAATACCTCTGAGGGCAGTTGTTGGGTCATGTCATAGGTGTATGTTTAACTTTATTTAAAAAAAGGTCAGTTGTCCAAAGTGACTGTACCATTTTGTACTCCTATCAGCTGTGTTTGATTTCAAACAATTCTTATAGAATACAGTCTAAAGGATGAATCTCCATTTTCTATGGAGTAAAATAGCCCAACTGCATCACCTAATATTCCATGTTCTCCTTTTGGCCACTGAAGAACTTGCCTTCTCCCCAGGCATATGGCACAGCTTTCCCACATGTATTCCTGGAGACAGACTCAGGCACCTGACCTCAGACCATGCCTGGTGCTTCCCCACTTGGGTGTTTTTGTTTATGCCATTTGCTACCTGGGATGTTCATCTTTTATTACTGAAAGCTTATATAATCCCACTATTGACATCTTTTCATCCTTCAAGAATCCTGTCTGCTTCCAAAAAAGACAATTAAAGGTGTTGACAGAGGAGGCCAATGAAACAGGCAAACACAAGCCCCTTGCTCTCTGTACCACTCAACACAGATTCCCATGTGCCACGTAGCAAGAGAGCTAAAGAGGAGTCCAGAGCACTGCAGAGGAAAAACAGCAATGTCTTTGCCACAACAGGTATCTTTCCCCTTATTACAAAAATAACTAGAACTGGCAGCATGGGATAAAGTGAATTCTCATTACTTGTGGCTGTCTGAGAAACCAAAGCTTTCCCATTTATGCAACTTTTGGTCAGTTCTGGCTGCGACTCAAGACTTCTCTGCTCCAAGTTGGTTTTTTTTTTCTTTAATATCTGGATAGGTACACATGCACATATGACTCTAACAGAGAAGAGGAATCAAAATGCCAACTCTTTTATAACACAGCAAACATGCACTTCCTATAAAAGAGATGAGGTACATGGGATGGATCTGTTTTCCTCCCTAAACAGCCTGGACTCTGCCTAGATGCATAGATGCATCTCTTCCCCAGGACCCCCGAAGTGCTGAAGTCAGCCCCACATGCAACGTGTCCTCCTTCATTTCATCGCTGGAGAAGGCTGATGCAATTCCAAGGCTCCGGCCGGGCCAGGCCAGGGCTCTGTTCTTGCATCATTGTTTACCAGTATTCCAGGGTGGCTGCTTCTGCAGCGCCTGGTAACCATAGGAAGCTTGCCATCTGCAGCTCCGGAATAATGAGCTGGCAGTCACCGGCTGGGACTGCCATTGTGTGAATGGGCACTGCATGCCCAGCGGGAGCGCTGACAACTGTCGGGCTGCGGAGGAGGACCTGGTCGACTTGATGCCACTCTCCTCCAAGAGGTGGACTGGGTCCTGGACCTCCGCTCCAACTCGTAACCAGGCAGGGGTCTCAGCATTGAAATGAAAACTGAAAGGAAGCCAATTCTGTGCCCCTGGCCGAATGACCGTTTCCACCCTGTCAATCCCAGCCAGACATCCTCAGCCCCTCCTGCTAGAGGACAATGGCTCGTTCGACAAGCCCATTCGGGACCCTCCCAGGACCTTTACCTCCACTCTCCCAGTTTAAAACAAACAAACAAACAAACGTTGTCTTGCAAAGTAAACAGCTACCCACCCTAGCCCCGCCGCCCGGCCCGCCCCGAATCTGGAAAGCAGTCCCCGGGTGAGAGCCTGGACGCTCGCCCGGGGGAACTCACTCGGCCGGTGGAGAAGCGCCGGAGCGCCTGGCCGCCCCGCCACAACATGTTGGAAAGGAGCGCTCGCGCGGGCAGCCCGGGAGCAGCTCAGCCCAGACTCGGCCTGCAGCCTCCGGGTCCTCGGCGAGTCCTGGGACCCCGCTTACGGCCCCTCCCCCTCGCCTGGCCGGGCTCCCGCGGCCAATCCCGTGCGACGGGGCGGGGCTTGCTCTGGTCTCCCGGAGCTGCCCTGGTGTCCCGCCAGAGGGACCGCTTCTGGCGGCTGCCGCCGTCCCACCCTCACTAGCTGTGGGATCTTCTACCAGTTACTCACACTTCTGAAGTATACAAGGATCTGCCTTAAAGGTCAATCTGACACCCCAACTCATGTCCTTAACACAGTCCTGAAAAGACAAAGTGGAGCCACGCAAGATAAGGAGTGGGGGCACCTTCTCCACGTAAGGGTCCTGATTCCTACCTCATAGTCTGATAAGAACATTTAACGAGATTGTGTATAAAGCACCTGTCAAAGGGCCTGGCACGGAGCTGGGTCCCTGATAGATGATAGACAGATAGATGGTCCTTTTCCCTCACCTCCCTGAAGAACCGCTCAAGGCATGCTTTAGCTGAACACCTGTATCAAACACAACTCCTTAGCCTGGCATTCAAGGCGTCTGTAGTTTGGCATTTACTCTTATTTCTTGCAACTCCTTTGCACCTGTAATTCAGTCTGAATGTAGTACATGTCTAGGATTTCTTGGACAATACCTCCCAGGAAAATTTGCCGCCTGTCACTTATCACCAACTGCTGCTGCTGCTGCTGCTGCTGCTGCTAAGTCGCTTCAGTCGTGTCGGACTCCGTGCGACCCCATAGACGGCAGCCCACCAGGCTCCCCCGTCCCTGGGATTCTCCAGGCAAGAACACTGGAGTGGGTTGCCATTTCCTTCTCCAATGCATGAAAGTAAAAAGTGAAAGGGAAGTCGCTCAGTCGTATCCGACTCTTCGCGACTCCATGGAGTGTAGCTTACACCAGGCTTCTCCGTCCATGGGATTTCCCAGGCAAGAGTACTGGAGTGGGATGCCATTGCCTTCTCCGTATCACCAACTAAGCTGACCAAATTCCCTCTCTGCTTAAAGGTATAGCTCAAATGTTGCCTCCTAGAGAAAACAAATGTCTTCCTGATTAATTTTCCTCCCCCACCTCCTGACATCCCCAAAGTAATCTTTCACTCCTCTGAACTGGGAAAGATTTTTCTCTATGCATCTCTTCAGTTCAGTTCAGGTCACTTGCTCAGTCATGTCTGACTCTTTGCCACCCCATGAACTGCAACATGCCAGGCCTCCCTGTCCAGCACCAACTCCCGGAGTTTACTCAAACTCATGTCCATTGAGTCAGTGATGCCATCCAACCATCTTATCGTCTGTCGTCCCCTTCTTTGCATCAGGTGGCCAAAGTTTTGGAGTTTCAGCTTCAACATCAATCCTTCCAATGAACACCCAGGACTGATCTCCTTTAGGATGGACTGGTTGGATCTCCTTGCAGTCCAAGGGACTCTCAAGAGTCTTCTCCAACACCACAGTTCAAAAGCATCAATTCTTCGGGGCTCAGCTTTCTTTATAGTCCAACTCTCACATCCACACATGACTACTGGAAAAAACCATAGCCTTGATTAGACAGACCTTTGTTGGGGAATTAATGTCTCTGCTTTTTAATATGCTGTCTAGGTTGGTTATAACTTTCCTTCCAAGGAGTAAGCATCTTTTAATTTCATGGCTGCAGTCACCATCTGCAGTGATTTTGGAGCCCCCAAAAATGAAGTCAGCCACCATTTTCCCATCTATTTGCCATGAAGTGATGGGACCACATGCCATGATCTTAGTTTGCTGAATGTTGAGCTTTAAGCCAACTTTTTCACTCTCCTCTTTCACTTTCATCAAGAGGCTCTTTAGTTCTTCTTCACTTTCTGCCATAAGGGTGGTGTCATCTGCATATCTGAGGTTATTGATATTTCTCCTGGCAATCTTGATTCCAGCTTGTGCCTCATCCAGCCCAGAGTTTCTCATGATGTACTCTGTATATGAGTTAAATAAGCAGGGTGACAGTATACAGCCTTGACGTATACATCCTTTTCCTATTTGGAACCAGTCTGTTGTTCCATGTCCATTTCTAACTGTTGCTTCCTGACCTGCATACAGGTTTCTCAAGGGGCAGGTCAGATGGTCTGGTATTCCCATCTCTTGAAGAATTTTCCACAGTTTATTATGATCCACACTCAAAGGCTTTGGCATAGTCAATAAAGCAGATGTTTTTTCTGGAACTCTCTTGCTTTTTTGATGATCCAGATGTTGGCAATTTGGTCTCTGGTTCCTCTGCCTTTTCTAAAACCAGCTTGAACATCAGGAAGTTCACGGTTCATGTATTGCTGAAACCTGGCTTGGAGAATTTTGAGCATTACTTTACTAATGTGTGAGATGAGCGCAATGGTGCTCTGTTTCGAGCATTCTTTGGCATTTCCTTTCTTTGGAATTGGAATAAAAACTGACTTTTTCCAGTCCTGTGGCCACTGCTGAGTTTTCCAAATTTGCTGGCATAATGAGTGCAGCACTTTCACAGCATCCTCTTTCAGGATTTGAAATAGCTCTACTGGAATTCCATCACCTCCACTAGCTTTGTTCATAGTGATGATTCCTAAGGCCCACTTGACTTTGTATTCCAGGATGTCTGGCTCTAGGTGAGTGATCACACCATAGTGATTATCTGGGTCATGAAGATCTTTTTTGTACAGTTCTTCTGTGTATTCTTGCCACCTCTTCTTAATATCTTCTGCTTCTGTTAGGTCCATACCATTTCTATCCTTTATCGAGCCCATCTTTGCATGAAATGTTCCCTTGGTAGCTCTAATTTTCTTGAAGAGATCTCTATTCTTTCCCATTCTGTTGTTTTCCTCTATTTCTTTGCATTGATCACTGAGGAAGGCTTTCTTATCTCTCTTTGCTATTCTTTGGAACTCTGCATAATCTTTCCTTTTCTCCTTTGTAAGGCCTCCTCAGACAGCCATTTTCTTTTTTGCATTTCTTTTTCTTGGGAATGGTCTTGATCCCTGTCTCCTGTAAAATGTCATGAACCTCCGTCCATAGTTCATCAGGCACTCTGTCTTTCAGATCTAGTCCCTTAAATCTATTTCTCACTTCTGCTGTATAACTATAAGGGATTTGATTTAAGTCATCTTAGGATGCCTCAGTCAGTTACTGGTATTTATGTACCTGTCATCTTCTCTACTGAAAGTTCTTTGAAGACTGAATCCATGCCTTATTTATCAGGATTTAGCACTTAGCTAAAGTACTTAGCACTAAGCAGAGCTCAGAAAATACTTGTTGAAAGAGAGAACAAATCAACGAATAAATGCGTATAAGAAGGTAAGAAGGAAAGAAAAAGAACCATTAAAAAAATTATTGAAGTTCATGTACAATGTAGGGTTAATTTCTTATGTATGGCAAAACCACTCAGTTACACAGATATGTATACATATATACCAGAAAAAGAACCATTCTTAAAGCCTGGAGAATTGCAGCAAACATCCAGTGTTTTGCTTAGGTACTGTCTGTCCCTTGACAATTTAACCCATTTCCCTGACTGCATTTTGTGACTTCTTGCTTCTCTTAAACTTCCAAATATTGATACTCATTTTGAATTGCTCTGAACCAGGGAGGGTAAGCAAGGAGTGTGGTTTTTCCTAAGTGAAGATTCCATAGTTATATACTTCAGCTCCCAACTTTGGAAAATGAGTTTATGTTTATTCAAATATACCAAAACATACATGATGCCTAAAATTTTCTCTCTAAGAACCAGAAATGTAGTTCTTTTTATAACTGGAAGTTAAGCCAAATGCAACTAGAGAGGTTAACAAACAAACAAAAGCCCACCAGGGTCCTCTGTCCATGGGATGTTCCAGGCAAGAATACTGGAGTGGGTTGCCATTTCCTTCTCCAGGAGGACCCCAACCAAAGGATCAAACCCTATTACTGGCAAAAAATGGACATGAAATAAAGCAAACTTTAAAATAAAAATCTTGAGAGACTTTGTTATCAGTAGACATACAAAAAGGAATATTAGAGTATCCTTCAAGTAGGAGAAAAATTACCGGCTTGGAAGCCCAGACTGACAAAAAAGGCAAATACGTGAGGGAATTTAAGTAAACACTGACCATATGAACAAAACCAATAATAAAATCTTGGAGAGAGATATATATATCAACAAGATATATACATGAAAATATAAAAGCAATAATAAAAAATTGTTGGATAAGTTGGGAAGGCTGGAAGGAATGGAATAGTCCTCAGGCAGAAAGAAAATTAATACTAGATGAAGCTCAGAAATGGAGTGAAGAGCAAAGAGAGGGTAAATATGAGGACAAATTTAAATTAGTATTATATAGAATGATTCTAATAATGGTGATCTCATATAATCTCTATTTGTTACTTTCTTTTGTCTTTTTCTTTTTGGATTTTGTAAAATAGAGGTTTAAGATCACAGATTAGAAGATATCACACATTTCAAAGAAATGTGAAAGATTTGTGGCTCTATAGTTGGACTTGATTTCCCTTAAACTTGTTTCATTTTTAAAAATAGAATTTTTTTCTTGGGCAATATGTCCCCATTCCTGTCTAACTTTGTGTGACACTGATGCTTACTCAAGAGAGCCCATGGTACCTAGTGTTTTTCACTTCTCTAGTGTTAGAATATCTTTTTGTTTTTGTTGAAGATGCAAATGAAGTATGTACATGCATAATCTGTTGAATTCACTTTTGTGCCATTTTTGTGAATATAGTAATTGGTACAACTTTTTGCAAATGTCGGAACTGATTTTACACATCAGGAGATAGAGGATGTGCCAAATGGAAACCCAAGGGATTCCACACAAAGCTCTGTGTGTAGAGCTGTGTATAGGAAGAGTGGTTTATGGTCTTGGGCTTCTAGAACATCACACTGAAAGCTTTACCTGTTTGCCATCAGTAAGTGTCTACTTCTGTGACCGGCATCTGTGACGTTCAGGGGCCTCGTTCAATTATGATATGTTGCCCAGCAATCTATTTAATGTTAAATTGTAGGTAGAACATTCATTGATAATTTTATGAAACTGCAAGTCATATAATCTATAAAATTTTTAAGCATATAAAAATTTTACTTTCACAGTCAACTTCAGGATTTTAGAATAAAATTCTGTGTTTCCACACTCTCCTTTTATTTGACTGTTTTTTTGACTCAAACTGATGTGTAGCCATTTTTACTGTTTGGAAACATAGCCGTCTGTGTTTATTCTTAATTTGTTCTTCTGAATACTCTATGTTATTCATTTTCAGAATAGTGTTTTGACTATAAATTCTCATTTTAATTAACCCACTCTTGAAAACCGGTATTATTAGTAATGTTTGATTATTATTCAAGTGAAATTAATTTCATGATAAAAGAAATACTTGAGAGTACCAACCCAGGGATCTACAACAGGAGGAACTGGAGTAGAGGTCAAAAGGCAAAAAGTAGAGGTCAAAAGGCAGAGAAACCAGCAGATTTCAGCAATTTCATGGGGGTATAGAGAACAACTGGAGTTTGAGTAGCCAGAATGTGAGGAGCCAAGATCTCAGCAGTAAGGGAGATACAGAGATGCACTTAGCTCTTGACACTTGTTTTCAATTTCAGATATTTGCTGATTCCTCAGATACATGGATTAGAGGCTATACAACTAAGGAGAAAATTTCTAAAATGCAAAACAGTGTTTTCAATACCCAGAAACTGGAGTTGAACATCTGCCAAGAAGGAGGGAGTCTGGGAAACATCTCATCCCTCTCAACTGATACTCATGGAAGACATCTCCCTAGAAAGAGTGCCATCTAGAGGTAGAGCTATTAGAGGAAACACTGACTGAAACTGCCCATCCTGGCCAGGCACCATAGTAACCATTCGCATGAGCTATTTTAGGATAGGAGGTCCTGGTAAGGAACACGGAACTAACAAGTCATCACTAACCAGAAGAATTCAGGAAATGTGAGAAGGAGATGCCACATATCCTGCCAACCTCCCAGAGTCCTCCTCGCTGGAATCCATCTTGGCTGAGCAATGCATGCATTCAGGAAGGACCCTGAGTCAGAATGATTGGCCAGAGACAACCCGAAAGCTAATCCCATCACCATAAATCTTGAGACTGCAAGCCACATGGCATAGCAGTTCTCCTGGATTCCTTTACCCTGTTCTCTGCCCAACTGCCCCTTCCTAATAAAGTCTCTTGATTTGTCAGCATGTGTGTCTCCTCAGACAATTCATTTCTGAGTGTTAGGAGCCCAGTCTTGGACCCTGGGAGGGGTCCCCCTTCCTGCAGCAGAGCAACTCGTAACCCGACTCACACGAGCTCAGCCCTCACTGTAATTAACTGATCTGCCCTACTTTAGCTGCCTGCCAAAAAATAAGGTCAATGTTTTCTGTAGAAAGATAACATTATCGAGAAACTTTGCTATTGTTTCTCCCACATTCAATCAAAAAATGCCAGGGGCATCAAGAAAAATGTCCCCAAGAAGCAAACAGTATCATATGAGAAATGCTTAGGGTAGAATGACCACTACCACTTTCATATTCCCACCAGTCATCTCTGTGCAATAAATAAATAAGATATTGCTTTATCATGTCCGCCCCTACCAAACTGTGTCCCATTTAAGCACAACTGTTCAGTAAATAACCTCTGAGGACCTACTATGTTCTAAGTACTGTGGTAGACGCTGGGCATGGAGAGATGAGAAGACAGATGATTCACTTCCCTCATGCTGCTTATAGTCCTGCAGGGGATGGCAAATAAGCAAAGTGTGATCAGCGCTATAAAAGATGAAACAGGGTTTCATGGAAACATGAAGCAGGAAGATCTAACTCAGGTCTAGTGAGTGTGCTAATCACCTTGGACCCCAGTATTCAGCATAATTCTTTTTTTAAATGTTTATTTGTTTATGTTATTCTTGGCTGCACTGGGTCTTCTGTGCCTTGTGTGGAATTTCTTCAGTTGCAGTGAGCAGAGGCTACTCTCTAGTTGCGGTGCTGAGGCTTCCACTGCAGGGGCTTCTCTTGTTGCAGAGCGTGAGCTCTAGGCATGCAGGTTTCAGTAGCTGCAGCATACAAGCTCAGCAATTGCGGCTTGCAGTCTCTAGAGCGAGGGCTCAGTTGTTGTAGTGGACGGGTTTAGTTGCTCCAAGGCATGTGGAATCTAATTCTTGACACGTGGAATATATATTCATGGAACACAGAAGTAAGTGAATGTGGTGACTGGATAGAGGCTGAGGAACAGAGAGAAAGGAGTGACTAGCTCAGTTTCACATCATTAGGGAGGATTTTCACAGAAGATTTAACACTCTGCCCACTTTGACCTGCCCCTCTAAAAGATAAGTTTTGAACTGAAAGAGTTTACCTAAAGGTGGAAAGAGCATCAGTGGTACAAGAAACAGCAAGTGAAAGTTACGAAGGACAGAAAGAGCTCTGGGCAAGATCAGAATACACTTTCTTAAGGCTAGTTGAGATAACGACCGTTAAACTTTTATTTAGAGGCAAAAATGTATTCTTTAAAAGAAATATTATGAAGAACCTTAAAATATTAAAAAATAAATGGCAGGGGCATGGTTTCACTTCATTTCTGAATGAAGGAGGGCCCTCAGTCTCCTGCTGTGACCTCCAAGGCACTTCTAAGAAGAGACTTCGTTAAGCTCATTTTGTAAGCCAGTGGGTACAGAGTGTTCATGGGAGTCAGAGGGAGTAGGCAAAGCCAGGGAGGCCGTGTAGGGGTCTTGTAGGGCTTGTATACCATGCTAAGTAGGTGACGAAAAGGGCTAAATCTTTTTCATCCAGTCAGTACTGAATATTGTAAAATGCCAAAATGTATAAAGAGAAAAAACATCAAATCACCAATCCTGCGATTCAACATTTGGGTCTTTTTCCTCACTGAAGCACGGTTAAGCAGTGCAGGGGGTGGGGGCAATTCCACTGCATTTTAAGAAAATGCTTTTGTTTGCAGCATGGAAGGTGGTAAGTGACACCAGAGGCTGTTTAGGAAGAATTGCAATAGGTCAAAAGTCATCCCTGTTACAGTGGGAAGAAAAAGAAGGAACTGATTTGAAAGACATCATTAAAATCAACTAAACCCTGTGACTGATGGATGGATGAGAATGAGAGATAGAAGGTACATCCACAGTGGGCTTCTGTAGGAAATGAACCCACTTACTAAAACATGGATTGCATATAGAATGAGAAGCAGGTTTGGGAATGGAAGATCATGAGCACACTAGTGAATGAGTTAAATTTGATAAGATGCCTATGGTTCCTGTGGAGCTGTCTAGTTGGCTACAGAAACATCACGAGGGATACACCTAAAACCATTGTGAATCTCAAATTTTGGTGACAGGGAAATTCTTTTTTTTTCAGATTCCTGGAATTCTCCAAACCATATTCCTGCCAAGATAATTTCTTGTGTAAATCCTCATCCTTCAAAATGATCACCTTTCAACTTCCCACCCCCTACCAATTTAATCTCTCCTTTGATGATCATTTTTATTAGAGAAAACAATTCATTGCACAATTTCCTTTGAGAACCTGTAATAAATGATTGGGGCTTCCCAGATGGCACAGTGGTAGAGAATCCACCTGCTCTTTATCTCTCTTAGGCTGGATTTGACATTATATAGATATGAGACCAAAGTTGCCAAGGACTAGTATAAGCAACCTAAAGAAGGTAGCAAAAACTGTTCAAGAGATGGAAAAGAAATGGTGAAAAGTCAAGACCTGACATCATAAAGGCTCCAGTCCCACCACTATGTTAACATAAAGTAAAAATTGACTTTGTTTTTGGTGTACACTTCTCTAAGTTTTAACATATGTATAGATTTTGTATATGGAACACCACAGCCAGAATACAGAACAGTTCCATTCCTCCCATCCACAAAACACTCCCCTATACATAAAAACATCCTTCTCCTATACCTTTGTAGTCATGTCTACCAACCACCCCAGACACTGATAACCACTGATACACTGTGTCCTTGTAGTTTTATCTTTTCAAGAATGTCAAATAAATGGACTCATGTAGTATTATTAATAAGTTATTAGAGAGACTTCTCCGGTGGTCCAGTGGTTAAGAATCCACCTTCCAATACAGGGGATGTGGGCTTGATCCTTGGTCAGGGAACTAATATCCCACATGCTGTGGGGTAACTAAGCCTGGATGCCACAATTAGAGAGCCCATGTGCTGCAACTGTACAGCTCATGCTCTGGAGCTTGGGTGCCACAACTAGAGGGAAGCCCACAGTGCAATGAAGATCCCATGCAGCAAATAAGACCTGACGTTGTCAAAAATAAATACATATTTTAAAAAGTTATTAGACTGGTTGTCTTCATTCAGCATAATGCCCTTGAGATTCATGCTAATATTTAGAAATCTTCCAGGGATTTTGAGGTTCTTCTGTTATTGATCTTAATGTAATTCCACTGTGGTCGGAGAATGTCACCGTAACATTTAAAACCATTTAAATGTATTGAGGCTTGTTTTATGGCCTGTCTTGCTGGCTATTCTTTGTATACTTGGGAAAAAAATGTCGGTTTTTCTGTTTGGCGATAAAATGTTTTATAAATACCAATTAAGACAAGTTAGTTGAGAGTATCATTTAAATATATTTTCTGCCTGTGTTTAGTCACTCAGTCGTGTCCAACTCTTTGTGACCCCATGGACTGTTGCCTGCCAGATTCCTCTGTCCATGAGGATTCTCCAGGCAAAGATACTGGAATAAGTTGCCATGCATTCCTCCAGGGGATCTTCTGAACCCAGGAATCGAACCCAGGTCTCCCACATTGCAGGCGTATTCTTTACTGTCTGAGCCACCGGGGAAGCCCATATTCTGTCTGCTGCTGCTGCTGCTGCTGCTGCTGCTAAGTCACTTCAGTCGTGTCCGACTCTGTGTGACCCCACAGACGGCAGCCCACCAGGCTCCCCCGTCCCTGGACTTCTCCAGGCAAGAACGCTGGAGTGGGTTGCCATTTCCTTCTCCAATGCATGAAAGTGAAAAGTGAAAGGGAAGTCACTCAGTCGTGTCCGGCTCTTAGCGACCCCACGGACTGCAGCCTACCAGACTCCTCCTTTATACCAAATACCAAGAGAGGTATTAAAATTTCCAAGTATAATTTTATTTATATCTTCTAATTCTGTCAGATTTTAACCAATTATAACTTTATCATTGTGAAAAAAAGCAAATTCACTGGTATTCTGGATTCTGTTATGGTCTTCAGAAAATTATTAGGGTTTTGATTTTGAAAGAAGTAAATTTGCTTGGATTCAAACTCTGTAGCATGTAATGGCTTATATTTCTGCTTAAGTCTTCACTTAAAGATTTGGCCAGTGTTTTTGCTCAAATGATGGGGTTCACCCTCTTTGCTGTCCCCCTGATGATCTGTTTTCGTTTCTAAATGTCAAGCTGCTCTGCCAGCCCAGTCTCTGTTCTCTGCTGTCTTAAACCCACAGGGCTTAGCTCTTGCTACCTGAGGTGCCCATGTATTGGGGCATATATGTTGTCAGAGGACGGCAAACACACATCTCTGACCCAGTACTGCTGTTTCTCAATGACTCCTGAACAGCTCTTTCAGCAGGGCCTGGGGATGTAGTTCAGAGGTCAGCCAGGGATTTTTAATCTCACCCCTTCTGTGGGTCCTTTGTTTTAGGATTCCCTCTCAAGTTTCCAGGTTCTCTTCCAACAAACCTGAACTTAGTTTGCTACCACCTTGAGCCAGTAAGACTTCAGTCTGTCACTCCAGATTTGAAGGAGTGAGGACACTGTCAGCTAAGAAGTCACAGACTCATAATTATTACCAGCTGCTCAGGAAATTCTCCTATGGTTTCTGCCTAAATTTATTCTCTTTCAGATTTTTCAAAAGTTATCTTTATTTTGTCTACTTTTTTTGTTATTAGCAGCAAGCGGCAACCTACTTGCTTTAGGCTGCCTCCAGTACCACTTGAGAAGGACACAGAAGTATCTTTGTGAATTACTTTAATATGTTAATTATAAGATTTTTCTAATAGTTATATTTTTGGTTTTTTAATTAGGGTATGATTGTTTTATGATGTTGTGTTAGTTTTTGCTGTAAATTAGGTTATTTCAACCCACTTTGTAGGCTAAAACTCACATAGGCTTCCCTTGTGGCTCAGCTGGTAAAGAATCTGCCTGCGATGTGGGAGACCTGGGTTTGACCCCTGGGTTGGGAAGATCCCCTGGAGAAGGGAAAGGCTACCCACTTCTGTATTCTGACCTAGAGAATTCCACGGACTGTGTATCCATGGGGTTGCAAAGAGTCAGACAGGACTGAGCAACTTTCACTTTCATATATATGTATATATACTATATATATATAGTTCATTTCGATCTTTTGGAATTAAAACAAGGGTTGGCAAGCTTTTCCTTAAAGGGCCAGATAGTAGAGATATTTTGGGCTTGTGAGCCTAAAATGGTCACTGTTGCAATCACTCAATTCTGCCCATCGTATTATGAAGCAATCATGGACAAAATGCAAATAAATGGGCATGATTGTGTTCTAAAATACTTTAGTTACAAAAACAGATGGTGGATCTGCTTACTTTGTTGATCCCTAAGTTAAAATATCTTAATAATTTATCTTACCAGACAACTGGGCTCTTTGAAAGATTTTAGTCAATATGAAGTATAGAACAGAGAAGATCCTGATTAAATACTGGTGGAAGAAATGAACAATTTTAAAAGCCACTTTAGAGGTGGTCCTAAGATGGCAGAAGCCACTTTCTCCCCAACAAATTCATCAAAAGAACATTTAAACGCTGAGTAAATTCCACAAAACAACTTCTGAATGCCAGCAGAGGACATCAGGCACCCAGAAAAGCAGCCCATTGTCTTCAAAAGGAGGTAGGAAAAAATATAAAGGACAAAAAGAGAAACAAAAGAGGTAGGGACGGAGCTCCAACCCGAAAAAGGGAGTCTTAAAAAGAGAGAAGTTTCCAAACACCAGGAAACACTCTCACTGCTGAGCTTGTGGCAAGCCTTGGAACCACAGAGGGCAACATAACTGGGAGGAAAAATAAATAAATAATTAAAACCCACAGATTACGTGCCCAGTGGTAACTCCCCCAGCAGAGAAGCAGAGCAGATGCCTGTACCCGCCACTAGCAAGCGGGGGTTGGGCAGGGAGGCGCGGGCTGCATTGCTTAGAGTAAGGACCGGGCCTGAATGTCCGGAGGGCAATCTGAGGGAACTAGCTTGGGATAGGAAACCAGACTGGGGAATAGCTACCATGTGCAAAGCTCTAACCTAGGACACCACCAGGCCCCAGACACAGAACAAAGGATTGAACAGAATTAGCCGGCTGCAGACCATCCCCCTCCAGTGACAGGCAGCCAGAGCAGGAAGGGGGCAATCACAGCCCCAGAGAGGCATTCTCTACCAAACTGCAAGCAGACTTCTTTGCTAAATAAGACTTCTTGGGGTTTTGGATGGTCAACATCCGCCTGAGTAGGCGCGCCAGTTGTACACCCAGAAAACCGAGTGGTAGGGACGGGGGAGGCGATAAGTTGCAGCAGCGACCGCTCTCGCCAAACACCTCATCACCTGAGCTGCTCAGACTTGGGAAGGGCACAAAATGCGGGCCCAACCGAGTCTGCACCTCTGAGGACTACCCGAGTGCCTGCACGTGAGCAGCCTAGACCTGGGAGGTGCATGCAGCCCAGGGCCGGATTCGGACGGTTCCCAGCAGAGCAACCTAGAGTCTGAGCAGTGTGGGCAGGGAGGGCACACGCACTGTGAGCGGGGGCAGGCCCAGTGTGGCTGAGACACTGCCAGCACACACCAGTGTTATTTGTTTGCAGCGTCCCTCCCTCCCGACAGCGCGACTGAACAAGTGAGCCTAAAAAAGTGTCCACCACCGATCCCTTGTGTTAGGGCGGAAATCAGACACTGAAGAGACCAGCAAACAGAAGAAGCTAAAACAGAGGGAACCGACTTGGAAGTGACAGGTGCAATAGATTAAAACCCTGTAGTTAGTACCGACTACATAGGAAGGGGCCTATAGGTCCTGAGAAATATAAGCCGGACCAAGGAATTAGCCAAAAATGAACTGACCCCACACTGCCCACAACAACACCAGACAAAGTCCTAGATATATTTTACTATTCTTACTATCATTTTTTTTTAATAAAAAAAAAATTTAAGTCCTCTGTTACTCCTTTAATTTTCTTTTTTATAACCTACTATTACTTTTCAAAAAAAAGAGACCCTATTTTTAAAGCAAACTTCATATATATTTTTTATAATTTTTGTGACTTTTTTTCTTTTTTTCTCATCTTTAATATTGTATTTTTGAAAATCCAACCTCTACTCTAGATTTTTAATCTTTGCTTTTTGCTATTTGTTATCAATTTTGTACCTTTAAGAACCCAATCTTCAGTACCCATTTTTACTTGGGAGTGAGATTATTGGCTTGACTGCTCTCTCCCCCTTTGGACTCTCCTTTTTCTCCACCAGGTCGTCTCTATCTCCTCCCTCCCCCTTCTCTTCTCTACCCAACTCTGTGAATCTCTTTGTGTGTTCCAGATGGTGGAGAACACTTAGGGAACTGATTACTGGCTGGATCTGTCTCTCTCCTTTTGACTCCCCCCTTTTTCCTCCTGGCCACCTCTGTCTCCTTCCTCCCTCTTCTCTGTATAACTCCATGAACATCTCTGAGCGGTCCAGACTGTGGAGCCCACATAAGGAAGTAATTACTGGCTAGCTTGCTCTCTCCTCTTTTGATTCCACCTCATCTCATCCACCTAACTTCCTCCTCCCTCTTCTCCTCTCCACGTAACTCTGTGAACCTCTCTGAGTGTCCCTCACTGTGGAGAAACTTTTCATCTTTAACCTAGATGTTTTGTCAATGGTGCTGTATAGATGGAGAAGTCTCGAGGCTACTGTAAAAATAAGACTGAAAACCAGAAGCAGGAGGCTTAAGTTCAAATCCTGAGAATACCAGAGAACTCCTGACTCCAGGGAACATTAATCAACAGGAGCTCATCAAACGCCTCCATACCTACACTGAAACCAAGCACTACCCAAGAGCCAACAAGTTCCAGAGCAAGACATACCATGCAAATTTTCCAGCAACACAGGAACATAGCCCTGATGCTGGGAGCCAGCACGGGAGATCCCACCCATGACAAGGTCATGTGGAAGAGAACTGTTAAGCAAGGCTTCAAGACTCGAGGGGCTCCCTAGAGTTTCTTGGGCATCTACCTCCAAACCAGAGTCTGTCTGCCTTATTGTATTATGCCTGTCACCAACGCTCCTGACATTAACAGGGGGCTATCCCTGACCGCCTTTCTCTGGAGAAAATCAACTTAGGGCTCTAGTTAATAAGTCTCCTGGACATGAGAGGAATATTTCAAATCAAACCCCCTCTGTTAGCATTCTAGCTTGCTTGGCAGGTCTATCCAGACTCTTGCAGCTATGCATATGATTGTTCACAGCCTCCCAGCTGTGAGAGGCACAGGAAGCCTAAAACATAGAGCCTTTCAAAGAGTTAAAAGTTATTAGAGTAGTGCTGGTGTAGGATTTCATTATTGGGCCAATGCTTGTTGCTAAGTTGCTAAGAGTGGATATCTCTTATCCACTGTGCACCTGAGAATGCATTAGTTAACAGTTAGAATGTAAGAAAAACAAGTATAGCCTTGAAATTAACCACATCAGACCTTTGAGCTAACTGGTTCTTTCTTGTAACTCACTGCACCTTTGCTCTGTGAAAAATGTAACTCTGTTTAGCATTTTCTGAGGCTGACATAGATCAGAAATATAAAGAAAAAACACTTTGAGGGAAAATAAGTTTTCTGGTTGAGCAGCCTTTATCAAAAGAGGGTCAAAAATGTTCACAGGCCTCCAAGGCCAGAAGATAGTATACACAACATCATTTGTGGGAAAGGTATGCAGAAAAAATCCTGGTTTCGCTGAGGGCAAAACTGCTGGAATGTTTGGGCTGACTCTGTATGACATTGCATCTTTCATTTCCCTCTATGTATAAGGCAAGGTATAAAAGTACCTTTTAAAAATAAAGCTATTGGGCCTCGCTCACCGAAGCAACTTGGTCTCCCTGTGTCAATCACTCTCTCTGTTAAAATCTGTAGATTTGCATTATTGAGGCTGATCTTAAACTTTGCATAGTTCTACAGTCATATTGTAATTTGCATTCCCTCTCTTTTTCAGGCTGATCCCTTGGAGCATAGAGGCTCCCTGTGTTCACTTATCTGCCCGGGTTTCTAAGAGCTGAACAGGAAGACGTTCTGAGTCTTCACTCCCTCGGGAGGCCGGGAGGGCACCTGTGGCCTCCGTGAACCGGACAAACTCTTTGTCTAGGAGTTTTATTGGTTTTCTATGTAAACCAAGGAATATCAGCCTCTTTCTCTCCTCTATTTTCTTATCAATATTCTTTCCTTATCTCTCTCTAAATCAATCGCCGATGCCGTTTTTCCCTTCGGTTCCCCTGGATCCTGTGGGGGCTGGACCCCGGCACTAAGCTTCAATATACAGGCTGCCCAAAGTCACTCCAAACGCATTGACATCTCATAACTCATTATTGGACACTTCATTGCCCTCCAGAAAGAAATCCAGCTCCACCCACCAGAACACTGACACAAGCTTCCCTAACCAGGAAACCTTGACAAGCCACCTGTACAATCCCACCCACAGCAAGGAAAGTGAAAGTGAAGCCGCTCAGTTCTGTCCGACTCTTCGCGACCCCATGGACTGTAGCCTACCGGGCTCCTCCACTCGTGGTATTCTCCAGGCAAGAGTACTGGAGTGGGTTGCCATTTCCTTCTCCAGGAGATCTTCCCAACCCAGGGATCGAACCTGGGTCTCCCACATTGCAGGCAGATGCTAAACTCCACAGTAAAGAAAACTCCACAAACTGCCAGAATACAGAAAGGCCACCCCAAACACAGCAATATAAACAGGATGAAGAGACAGAGGAATACCCAGCAGGTAAAAGAACAAGATAAATGCCAACCAAACCTAACAAAAGAGGAAGAGATAGGGAATCTACCTGATAAAGAATTCCAAATAATGATAGTGAAAATGATCCAAAATTTTGAAATCAAAATGGAATCACAGATAAATACCCTGGAGACAAGGATTGAGAAGATGCAAGAAAGGTTTAACAAGGACCTAGAAGAAATAAAAAAGAGTCAATATATAATGAATAATGCAATAAATGATATTAAAAACACTCTGGTGGGAACAAATAGTAGAATATAGTAGAGGGAGAAGATACAATTAGTGAAGTAGAAGATAGAATGGTAGAAATAAATGAATCAGAGAGGAAAAAAGAAAAATGAATTAAAAGAAATGAGGACAATCTCAGAGACCTCTGGGACAATGTTAAATGCCCCCCAACATTCAAATCACAGGAGTCCCAGAAGAAGAAGACAAAAAGAAAGATGATGAGAAAATACTTGAGGAGATAATAGTTGAAAAATTCCCTAAAATGGGGAAGGAAATAATCACTCACGTCCAAGAAACCCAGAGAGTCCCAAACAGGATAAACCCAAGGTGAAACACCCCAAGACACATATTAATCAAATTAACAAAGATCAAACACAAAGAACAAATATTAAAAGCAGCAAGGGAAAAACAACAAATAACACACAAGGGGATTCCCATAAGGATGACAGCTAATCTTTCAGTAGAAACTCTTCAGGCCAGGAGGGAATGGCAGGACATACTTAAAGTGATGAAAGAAAGTAACCTACAGCCCAGATTACTGTACCTAGCAAGGATCTCATTTAATAATGAAGGAGAAATCAAAAGCTTTACAGACAAGCAAAAGCTGAGGGAATTCAGCACCACCAAACCAGCTCTCCAACAAATGCTAAAGGATCTTCTTTAGACAAGAAGCACAGAAAGGGTGTATACACTCGAACCCAAAACAATAAAGTAAATGGCAATGGGATCATACTTATCAATAATTGCCTTAAACACAAATGGGTTGAATGCCCCAACCAAAATACAAAGACTGGCTGAACGGATATAAAAACAAGGCCCCTATATATGTTGTCTACAAGTGACCCACCTCAAAACAGGTGACACATACAGACTGAAAGTGAAGGGCTGGAAAAAGATATTCCACGCAAATAGAGACCAAAAGAAAGCAGGAGTAGCAATACTCATATGAGATAAAATAGACTTTAAAACAAAGGCTGTGAAAAGAGAAAAAGAAGAACACTACATAATGATCAAAGGATCAATCCAAGAAGAAGATATAACAATTATAAATAGATATGCACCCAACATAGGAGCACCACAATATGTAAGACAACTGCTAAAAAGTATGAAAGGGGAAATTAACAATAACACAACAATAGTGGGAGATTTTAATACCCGACTGACAACTATGGAATGCAAAGTTTCAAAGAATACCAAGAAGAGATAAGAAAGCCTTCTTCAGTGATCAATGAAAAGAAATAGAGGAAAACAACAGAATGGGAAAGACTAGAGATCTCTTCAAGAAAATTAGAGATACCAAGGAAATATTTCATGCAAAGATGGGCTCGATAAAGGATAGAAATGGTATGGACCTAACAGAAGCAGAAGATATTAAGAAGAGATGGCAAGAATACACAGCAGAACTGTACAAAAAGGATCTTCATGACCCAGATAATCACGATGGTGTGATCACTCACCTAGAGCCAGACATCCTGGAATGTGAAGTCAAGTGGGCCTTAGGAATCACCACTATGAACAAAGCTAGTGGAGGTGATGGAATTCCAGTAGAGCTATTTCAAATCCTGAAAGATGATGCTGTGAAAGTGCTGCACTCAATATGCCAGCAAATTTGGAAAACTCAGCAGTGGCCAGAGGACTGGAAAAAGTCAGTTTTCATTCCAATCCCAAAGAAAGGCAATGCCAAAGAATGCTCAAACTACCACACAATTGCACTCATCTCACACGCTAGTAAAGTAATGCTCAAAATTCTCCAAGCCAGGCTTCAGCAATACATGAACCGTGAACTCCCTGATGTTCAAGCTGGTTTTAGAAAAGGCAGAGATCAAATTGCCAACATCCACTGGATCATCGAAAAACCAAGAGAGTTCCAGAAAAACATCTATTTCTACTTTATTGACTAAGCCAAAGCCTTTGACTGTGTGTATCACAATAAACTGTGGAAAATTCTGAAAGAGATGGGAATACCAGACCACCTAACCTCCCTCTTGAGAAATCTGTATGTAAGCCAGGAAGCAACAGTTAGAACTTAACATGGAACAACAGACCGGTTCCAAATAGGAAAAGGAGTACATCAAAGCTGTATATTGTCACCCTGCTTATTTAACTTCTATGCAGAGTACATCATGGGAAACGCTGGACTGGAAGAAACACAAGCTGGAATCAAGATTGCCGGGAGAAATATCAATAACTTCAGATATGCAGATGACACCACCCTTATGGCAGAAAGTGAAGAGGAGCTAAAAAGCCTCTTGAAGAAAGTAAAAGAGGAGAGTGAAAAAGTTGGCTTAAAGCTCAACATTCAGAAAATGAAGATCATGGCATCCGGTCCCATCACTTCATGGGAAATAGATGGGGAAACAGTGGAAACAGTGTCAGACTTTATTTTGGGGGGCTCCCAAATCGCTGCAGATGGTAATTGCAGCCATGAAATTAAAAAGCGCTTACTCCTTGGAAGAAAAGTTATGAGCAACCTAGATAGCATATTCAAAAGCAGAGACATTATTTTGCCGACTAAGGTCTGTCTAGTCAAGGCTATCGTTTTTCCTGTGGTCATGTATGGATGTGAGAGTTGGACTGTGAAGAAGGCTGAGTGCCGAAGAATTGGTGCTTTTGAACTGTGGTGTTGGAGAAGACTCTTGAGAGTCCCTTGGACTGCAAGGAGATCCAACCAGTCCATTCTAAAGGAGATCAACCCTGGGATTTCTTTGGAAGGAATGATGCTAAAGCTGAAACTCCAGTACTTTGGTCACCTCATGAGAAGAGTTGACTCATTGGAAAAGTCTCTGATGCTGGGAGGGATTGGGGGCAGGAGGAGAAGGGGACAACAGAGGATGAGATGGCTGGATGGCATCACTGACTCAATGGACACGACTCTGAGTGAACTCCGGGAGTTGGTGATGGACAGGGAGGCCTGGAGTGCTGTGATTCATGGGGTTGCAAAGAGTCAGACACGACTGAGCTACTGAACTGAACTCACACCTATGGATAGATCAACTAAACAGAAAATTAACAAGGAAACACAAACTTTAAATGATACAATAGACCAGTTAGATCTAATTGATATCTATAGGACATTTCACCCCCAAACAATGAATTTCACCTTTTTCTCAAGCACACCCAGAACCTTCTCCAGGATAGATCTCATCCTGGGCCATAAACCTAGCCTTGGTAAATTCAAAAAAATTTAACCCAGGCATCTTTTCTGACCACAATGCAGAAAGATTAGATCTCAGTTACAGGAGAAAAACTATTAAAAATTCCAACATATGGAGGCTGAACAACACGCTGCTGAATAACCAACATATCACAGAAGAAATAAAAAAGAAATCAAAATATGCATAGAAATGAATGAAAATGAACACACAACAACCCAAAACCTGTGGGACACTGTAAAACAAATGCTAAGGGGAAGGTTCATAGCAATACAGGCATACCTCAAGAAACAAGAAAAAAGTTAAATAAATAACCTGACTCTACACCTAAAGCAACTAGAAAAGGAAGAAATGAAGAAACCCAGGGTTAGTAGAAGGAAAGAAATCTTAAAAAATTAGGGCAGAAATAACTGCAAAAGAAACAAAAGAGACCATAGCAAAAATCAACAAAGCCAAAAGCTGGTTCTTGAAAGGATAAATAAAACCGACAAACCATTAGCCAGACTCATCACGAAACAAAGGGAGAAAAATCAAATCAATAAAATTAGAAATGAAAATGGAGAGATCACAACAGACAACACAGAAATACAAAGGATCATAAGAGACTACTATCAGCAATTATATGCCAATAAAATGGACAACGTGGAAGAAATGGACAAATTCTTAGAAAAGTATAACTTTCTAAAACTGAGCCAGGAAGAAATAGAAAATCTTAACAGACCCATCACAAACACAGAAATTGAAACTGTAATCAGAAATCTTCCAGCAAATAAAAGCCCGGGTACAGATGGCTTCACAGCTGAATTCTCCCAAAAATTTAGAGAAGAGCTAACACCTATCCTACTCAAACTCTTCCAGAAAATTGCAGAGGAAGGTAAATTTCCAAACTCATTTTATGAGGCCACCATCACCCTAATACCAAAACCTGACAAAGATGCCACAAAAAAAGAAAACTACAGGCCAATATCACTGATGAACATAGATGCAAAAATCCTTAACAAAATTCGAGCAAACAGAATCCAACAACATATTAAAAAGATCATACACCATGACCAAGTGGGCTTTATCCCAGGGATGCAAGGATTCTTCAGTATTCACAAATCAATCAATGTAATTCACCACATTAACAAATTGAAAAATAAAAGCCATATGATTATCTCAATAGATGCAGAGAAAGCCTTTGACAAAATTCAACATCCATTTATGATAAAAACTCTCCAGAAAGCAGGAATAGAAGGAACATACCTCAACATAATAAAAGCTTTATATGACAAACCCATAGCAAACATTATCCTCAATGGTGAAAAATTGAAAGCATTTCCCCTAAAGTCAGGAACAAGACAAGGGTGCCCACTCTCACCACTACGGTTCAACATAGTCTTGGAAGTTTTGGCCACAGCAATCAGAGTGGACAAAGAAATAAAAGGAATCCAAATTGGAAAAGAAGAAGTAAAACTCTCACTGTTTGCAGATGAGATGATCCTATACATAGAAAACCCTAAAGACTCCACCAGAAAATTACTAGAGCTAATCAACGAATATAGTACAGTTGCAGGATATAAAATCAATACACAGAAATCCCTTGCATTCCTATACACTAATAATGAGAAAATAAAAAGAGAAATTAAGGAAACAATTCCATTCACCATTGCAATGAAAAGAATAAAATACTTAGGAATATATCTACCTGAAGAAACTAAAGATCTATATATAGAAAACTATAAAACACTGGTGAAAGAAATCAAAGAGGACACTAATAGATGGAGAAATATATCATTTTCATAGATTGGAAGAATCAATATAGTGAAAATGAGTATACTACCCAAAGCAATCTATAGATTCAGTGCAATCCCTATCAAGCTACCAACGGTATTTTTCACAGAGCTAGAACAAATAATTTCACAATTTGTACAGAAATACAAAAAACCTTGAATAGCCAAAGCAATCTTGAGAAAGAAGAATGGAACTGGAGGAATCAACCTGCCTGACTTCAGGCTCTACTACAAAGCCACAGTCATCAAGACAGTATGGTACTGGCACAAAGACAGAAATATAGATCAATGGAACAAAATAGAAAGCCCAGAGATAAATCCACACACCTATGGACGCCTTTTCTTTGACAAAGGAGGCAAGAATACACAATGGAGAAAAGACAATCTTTTTAACAAGTGGTGCCGGGAAAATTGGTCAACCACTTGTAAAAGAATGAAACTAGGACACGTTCTAACACCATACACAAAAATAAACTCAAAATGGATTAAAGATCTAAACATAAGACCAGAAACTATAAAACTCCTAGAGGAGAACATGGGGAAAACACTCTCTGACATAAATCACAGCAGGATCTTCTATGACCCAGGTCCCAGAATTCTGGAAATAAAAGCAAAAATAAATGAATGGGACCTAATTAAACTTAAAAGCTTCTGCACAACAAAGGAAACTATAAGCAAGGTGAAAAGACAGTCTTCAGAATGGGAGAAAATAATAGCAAATGAAGCAACTGACAAAGAACTAATCTCAAAAATATACAAGCAACTCATGCAGCTCAATTCCAGAAAAATAAATGACCCAATCAAAAAATAGGCCAAACAGACATTTCTCCACAGAAGACATACAGATGGCTAACAAACACATGAAAAGATGCTCAACATCACTCATTATCAGAGAAATGCAAATCAAAACCACAATGAGGTACCATTTCACACCAGTCAGAATGGCTGCAATCCAAAAGTCTACAAGCAATAAATTGCTGGAGAGGGTGTGGAGAAAAGGGAACCCTCTTACACTGTTGATGGGAATGCAAACTAGTACAGCCACTATGGAGAACAGTGTGGAGATTCCTTAAAAAACTGGAAATAGAACTGCCTTATGACCCAGCAATCCCACTGCTGGGCATACACACCGAGGAAACCAGAATTGAAAGAGACACGTGTACCCCAATGTTCATCGCAGCATTGTTTATAATAGCCAGGACATGGAAGCAACCTAGATGTCCATCAGCAGATGAATGGATAAGAAAGCAGTGGTACATATACACAGTGGAGTATTACTCAGCCATTAAAAAGAATACATTTGAATCAGTTCTAATCAGGTGGATGAAACTGGGGCCAATTATACAGAGTGAAGTAAGCCAGAAAGAAAAACACCAATACAGTATACTAACGCATATATATGGAATTTAGAAAGATGGTAACGATAACCCTGTATGCAAGACAGCAAAAGAGACAGAGATGTATAGAACAGTTTTTTGGACTCTGTGGGAGAGGGAGAGGGTGGGATGATTTGGGAGAATGGCATTGAAATATATATCATATATGAAACGAATCGCCAGTCCAGATTTGATGCATGATACAGGATGCTTGGGGCTGGTGCACTGGGATGACCCAGAGGGGTGGTACAGGGAAGGAGGTTGGAGTGGGGTTCAGGATGGGGAACACGTGTATACCCCTGGCCGATTCATGTTGATATACGGCAAAACCAATACAATATTGTAAAGTAAGTAGCCTCCAATTAAAATAAATAAATTTATATAAAAAAGTAAAAAGTAAAAATACAGCAAAAAGAAATAAATAAAAGATGCTTTATTATTTTTGATACTTACAAATTCTTTAACCAACAGTGCCACCTACTGACAAACTAAGAGTAAATAATTTTCTTGTAAAATGAATATTATGGGTGTGTGCTCAGTTGGTTAATCAAGTCCAGTTATTTGCAATCTATGGGCTGGAGCCTGCCAGGCTCCTTTGTCCTTGGGATATCTCAGGTAAGAATACTGGAGTGGTTTGCCATTTCCTTCTTCAGGGGAACTTCCCAACCCAGGGACCGAACCCATGTCTCTTGCATCACTAGCAGGTAGGTTCTTTATCACTGAGGCACCAGGGAAGTCCTCAAAAATGAATATTATAGAGAAATTGAAAAATGTATATATTATTTATTCTTTCAACAAATATATGTATGTATGTATATATATAAAATCTATATACCAAGCACTGTACTTGGCATTAAACTGTATCAAAGATACATGGCATCGATGTTTAGAATCTAGTGGGAGGGATAGAGATTAAGCAAGTAACCCTCCAGATATATGATTAAAAATTTTGGTAAGAGTTACAAAGGAAAGAAACATAGTGAATTTCATACAATAGGAGTACATATCTGGGCTTGTGTCATCAAGGATGTCCTCACTAAGAAAGAGATATTTAATCAGAGATGTGAAAGATAACTGGAATGGAGCCAGTTGATGGGGGAGTAGAACTTTCCAGGCAAAAAGAGGACACAGTACATGTGCAAGCCTTCACGTGGAAAAAGAGCTTGGTTTTTTGGAGGAACTGAACCACCAATGTGGCTGGATCGTAAGGAGTGGAAAGAAAAGAGGCTGAAGACGATGCTAGTGAGGCAGACAGGATTTTGCTATAGATGCTGTGTTTTATTGTAAGCACAACTGGAAGCCACTGACAGTTTTTTAAAAAAAAAACAAAACAAAGGAATAGAATACTGATTATATTTTAAAAATCAAACTCTGACTACTAAGTTAAGAATTAGAGTGGGGGAAAGAATGGAAACAGGGAAGTAAGCAATTGTATTATTAAAAACAAAAATAGAAACACCTTCAGGGCTTCTGGCTATGACTGCCTAGCTTCTGTCAGAACAACTCTCCTGCTGCAACAACTAGAAGAGCTGGTAAAATACACTTTAAAATCTTTTGGGGAGGAGAATGTTTAATTGTAGTAAAAAACACATAATATGAAATTTAACTTCTTACATGTGCATTTTAGCAGTGTTAACTATATTCACATTGCTGTGTAATTTAGACATGACTAAATGTAATTTAGTAATGTAATGTAATTACATTACCAGTCAATCCTGAAGGAAATCAACCCTGGATATTTACTGGGAGGACTGTTGCTAAAGCTGAAGCTCCAATACATTGGCCACCTGATTTGAAGAGCTGACACATCGGAAAAGACCCTGATGCTGGGAAAGATTGAGATCAGAAAGAGAGGGTTGGATGGCATCACCAACTCAATGGACATGAGTTTGAGCAGGCTCTGGGAGATGGTGAAGGATAGGGAAGCCTGGCGTGCTTCAGTCCGTGGGGTCACAAAGAGTCGGATATGACTGAGTGACTGAACAAAAACAACAACAAAAGAAAGAAGTTGTGGTATAGATACACAATGGAATATCACTCAACCATAAAAAGGAACACGTTTGAGTCAGTTCTAATGAGGTGGATGAAACTCGAGTCTATTATACAGAGTGAAGTAAGTCAGGAAGACAAAAATAAATATCATATGTTATCGCATATATATGGAATCTAGAAAGATGGCACCAGTGAACCTATTTGCAAAGCAGCAATGGAGATGCAGACATAGAGAACAGACTTGTGACCACAGTGGGGGAAAGAGAGGGAGGGACAAACTAAAAGAGTAACATTGAAACATATGCATTACCTTATGTAAAATAGATAGTGGGAATTTGCTGTATGACAGGGAGCTCAAACCCCATACTCTGTGTCAACCTAGATGGGTGGGATGGGGTGGGAAGTGGGAGGGAGGCTCCAGAGGGAGGGGACGTATATGGTTGATTCCTGTGGATGTATGGCAGAAACTAACACAATATTATAAAGCAATCATCCTCCAACTAAAAAAAATTTTTATATATACCCAGAAATGGATTATATTCTAATTTTAGATTTTTAAGGAACCTCCATAGTGTTTTCCATAGAGGCTGAATCATCTCTCCAGCTGTGCACAAGGTTTCCAATTTCTCCACTGTCTCATCAACACTTGTTATTTTTTTGTGTGTTTATTTACATTTTTTAATAGTTGCCATCCTAATTAGTGTGAGGTGATATCTAATTGTGGTTTTGATTTACATTGTCCATTGATTAGGCTTCCGCGGTGGCTCATACGGTAAAGAATCCGCCTACAATGCAGGAGACCGGGGCTAAGATCCCTGAGTTTGGAAGATCCCCTGGAGAAGGGAATGGCTACCCAATTCAGTTTTGTGGCCTGGAGAATTCCATGGACTGAATAGACCCTGGGGTCGCAAAGAATCAACACAACTGAGCGACTTTCACAGACAGACTTATTGATTAGTGATGTTTAGCATATTTTCAAATGCTTGTTGACCATTTGTATATCTTTTGGTGAAATGTCTATGCAGGTTTTTTGCTCATTTTTAATTGGGTTACTTTTTTAACGCTTGAATTGTAGCAGCTCTTTGAATATACCGGATATTCACCCCTTATCAGATACATGATTTGCATTTTCTTTCATCCCATAGGTTGAGTTTTCACTCTTGATTGTTTCCTTTAATGTGCAGAGGTTTTGAAGTTTGGTATAGTCTCATTTATCCATTTTTGCTTTTGTTGCTAAAAATCTTTCCGAAGGCATTGCTGTCCTAAGACAGGAAGGCTCCGAGGAACCAAGATTCATCAGAGAAGGTCCAGAGGGGTGAACCTCAAAGCATTTACTGATTTGTATGTGGTAGCTGAGGTTCTAAGAGGCTGAGAGGCAGAAAGCAGAAGCTCTGAGGTTGAAAGCTGAGCAGAGGTTTGACAGGACTTGTCAAGTACACCTGCAAAGCTGTATCTGAGGATTAAGCTGATGCAGAAATAGACCAGCCACACAAAGACAGAAACCCATCTTGGAATTGCACTAGTCCTAGATGGAGTTAAAGTAATCTGCCCCTACTCTCATAACGTCCCAGAAGAGGTATTAATAGTAATCCTCTCTGGAGGAAGATAACATCACTCAGGCCCTCAACTTGTCTCTATAATTTTTCACACTTAAAGACCAGGAAGCACTAAAAAATGATCAGGCTTATCAGGAAATAAGACCAAATGGTAGAAAACCAAAAGGAAAAAGAAACCACCCACACACCAAACAACAGAAGAGAGACATAGATAAATCTAGATATTGGAATTATCAGAAAAGATGTCCTGTATATACCGAGCTGAATAATAGATGCCCAAATATGTCTATGTCTTAATCCCCAAACCTGTGATTATTCTGTCTTATCTGTTTAAAGGGACTCTGTGGATGTGATTAAGTTAAGGCTCTTGAGAAAGGGAGATTAACCAGGATTATCTGCCTGAAAGTGAAGTCGCTCAGTCGTGTCCGACTCTTTGCTACCCCATGGACTGTAGCCCACCAGGGTCCTCTGTCCATGGGATTTTCCAGGCAAGAACACTGGAGTAGGTTGCCATTTCCTTCTCCAAGGGATCCTTCCAACCCAGAGATTGAACCCAGGTCTCCCGCATTGCAGGCAGACACTTTAACCTCTGAGCCACCAGGGAAGCCCTTATCTGCATGGGCCTGGTGTAATTATAAGGTCCTTAGAAGAGGACATTCTTTCCTGGTGGAAGACCTCTTCCTTGGTGGCTCAGACGGTAAAGCGTCTGCCTATAATGCAGGTAGACCCGGGTTCAATCCATGGGCTGGAAGGATCCCCTGGAGAAGGAGATGGCAACCCACTCCAGTACTCTTGCCTGGAAAATCCCATTGATGGAGGAGCCGAGTAGGCTACAGTCCATGGGGTCACAAAGAGTCAGACATGACTGAGCAGCTTCACTTAGAAGGAGAAGTCAGGAGAACCGATGTCTGTGGTTGATGTGATGGCAGAAGCTAGAGATTGGCATAATGCATGGAAGCCAAAAAAGGCAGGAAAGTGGATTCTCCCTCAGTGTTTCTAAGAGGACTCAGCCCTGCCAACATCTTGATTTTAGCCCAGTGAGGTTCATCTTGGACTTCTGATCTCCCTAACTGTAAGATAATAAATCTGTTCTGTTTTAAGCCAATGAGTTTGTGGCAATCTATCATAGCAATAGGAAACCAACAGATAGCCTAATAGGGGACACAATTATATAAACATACAATTTACAAGAAGTAAATACTATGGAAGCACAGGGCTGGACTGCTCAGTCCAATATGCGATTCACAGAATGAGGAATACTCACACATATGATAATGACCCACATGATCCCATAATCATTGGTCACCCGTGAGTACAGGAATACAAGGATGCTGAATGGCAGATTTTTCGAATAACTAGGCGGCTGAAACAAAAACTTCAATTTATCTCTAATTAACAAGTTGGATTTAATGAACATAGTATTTTGCATTCAGAACCTAACATATTTTTTTCCCAGGCTCATATGCATTTTCTCATTTCATCACTTATTAGGCTACAAATTAGGATACAAATGAAGTCTCAGAATATTTAAAAGAATTGATATTCTGCAGACCATCATCTCTGACCACATGCAGTTGAATTAGATTTCAATTTTGAATGATAAATCAAAAAATACCCCTGCATTTGGAAACTTAAAAACACATTCAAGGGAATTCCCTGGTGGTCCAGTGGTTAAAACTTCATGCTTCCAATGCAGCCGGATTGAGTTTGATCCCTGCTCTGGGAACTAAGATATAAGATCCCACATGTCAAGCAGTAAAAAAAAAAAAAAACACAAGGTAGTTACATCCTCATCTCCCATAGTGAGGGAAGACAATATATAATTCCCAAAGTCAAAAATTAAAGAAATAATACTGCAATTATGCTATTTAGAGAAATGGAAGTAAATACTAAAATAATCAGCTAAAAAGATAAAATGATTGCTTTTGGGGAGAGGAAAATGGGAGAGCAGTCAGTGAGACTTTGCTATTTTTCACAACAAACTTTGTATAACTGCATTATTCTAGACCAGGAGTTGGCAAATCTCTGTAAAGGGTTAGGTAGTCAACATTCTAAGCTTTGCAGGCCATATGGTAGACTTGTTGCAACTACTTAACTATGGTTTAACAAAAGCAGCTAGAGATCATTCCTAAACAAATGGATATAGCTGTATTCCAATAAAGCTTCATTATAGACACAGAAATTTGAATTTCATGTCATAAATTTCAGGTGTCATAAAATATTTTTTCTTTTGAGTTTTTCAACCATTTAAAAATCGTAGTTTTGGAGCTATATAAAAATAGACTGGATTTGGACTGAGCTATTGTTTGCTGATAACTGTTCTAAATGATGTGTCTTTATATAACTATTAAAATAAACAAATAAAACCCAACACACCTCTTGCAAAGAAAGCCAAGACTAGCAGGAGACTTTATTTTTATCTTGATGAAGTGTACATTTTAGAACACTATAGCAAACAGCTTTCTTTTCATAGTGGGAGCAAGACAGAGATGTCTGCTATCACCACTTCTATTTAGCAGTATACGAGGCTCTAGAGAATGCAGTAAGACAAGGAGAAAAGAATATAAGGATTAAAAAGGAAAACCAAAAATATCCTCATGCACAGACAAAATAACTGTTTAGGAAAAGATGCAAAAGAATCTGCAATTTGTTACAGTTAAATGGAGAATTTGACTGAATATAAGCTCCATAAATAAAAATCTATTTACTTTGATACACCTGCAAGAAACTGTTAGAAAACATTAAAAATAATACAGTTTATAATCGCAACCACTGAAAGCAAATTTACTTTAAGAATAAGTCTATGTGACATGGACTTCTCTGGTTCAGTGGATAAGAGTCCACCTGCCAATGGAGGGGCCATGGGTTCGATACCTGGCCTGGGAAGATTCCACATGCTGCAGAGCAACTCAGCCTGTGTGCCACAACTACTGAGACCATGTGCTGCAACTGCTGAAGCCCTCAGACCCTGGAGCCTGTGTTCCTTAACAAGAGAAGCCACGGCAATGAGAAGCCCGAGCATCCTGATGAAGAGTAGCCCCCATTCACTGCAACTAGAGAAAGCCTGTGTGCAGCAACAAAGACACAGCACAGCCAAAAATAAATTCATTAATAAAAGAATAAGTCTGTGTGCCTCAACTAAGACACGGAACAGCCAAACAAATAAAAAATATTTTAAAAAAAGAATAAGTCTGACAAAAGATATGCAAGAAGTTTATGAAAAAAACCCTCTGAAGTTCAGAAAGAAAATAAAATTATACACTTGCTGAAAGACTTTAAGGAAAACCCAAATAAATGACAGTGTTAGGAAGATTCAATACCAATAGAAGAGAGATCTATTCCCACCAAACTGATTTAGTGCCATCTCAATTAGGATTCCAACAAGGTTTCCCATGGAACGCCATAAACGGAATAAAAAGTATTTGGAAAATCAAAGGGTCAAAAATAAAAATACCCCTGAGGAGAAAACAGGTATGGGGCTTGTCTAACTAGACAGCAACACTTAAAAATTTGTTGTCATTAAGACTGGAGTTTTTGGCATTGGGATGCATGTCTGACTCTTTGTGACCCCATGGACCATAGCCCTTCAGGCTTCTCTGTCCATGGAATCCTCCAGGCAAGAATACTGGAGTGGGGTGCCATTTCCTTCTGCAGGGGGATCATCCCATTCCAACCCAGGTATGGAACCTGGGTCTCTTGCATTGCAGGCAGATTCTTTACCATCTGAGCCATGAGGGAAATATATGAATTAACATTGTTGTTCAGTCAGAGTCATGTCCAGCTCTTTACTACACAATGGACTGCAGCACTCCAGGCTTCCCTGTCCTCCACTGTCTCCCGGAGTTTGCTCAAACTCATGTCCATTGAGTCGATGATGCCACCAACCATCTTGTCCTCTGCCGCCCTCGTCACCTTTTACCTTCAATCTTTCCCAGCATCAGGGTCTTTTCCAGTGAGTTGGGTCTTCCAATCAGGTGGCCAAAGTATTGGAGCTTCAGCTTTGGCATCAGTTCTTCTAATTAATATTCCTGATTGATTTCCTTTAGAATTGACTGGTTTGATTTCCTTGCAATCCAAGTGATTCTCAAGAATCTTCTCCAGCTCCACGATTTGAAGGCATCAATTCTTCAGCACTCAGCCTTTTTTATGGTCCAATTCTCACATCCATACATGACTAGTGGAAAAATCACAGCTTTTACTATGTGGACCTTTGTTGGCAAAATGATGTCTCTGCTTTTTTAATACACTTTCTGGGTTTGTCATAGCTTCCCTTGCAAGAAGCAAGAGTATTAACATATTAGGAATCTTTTTGACAGATACACATAGGACTCTGACAAATTACTAACAGAAATGTCTTCAGTGAGTTATTACCATAGATTTTGTATTGTAAGAATCATATTTTAAACATATATTAAGAAACTAGTTCATCAAGACCTTAGCACTACTATCTATCTATACTATGTTTTGGTATGAAATAAACCTGTAGTTAAGTTTAAGTTGTGGATAGAATAGTTAAGTGAAAGGATTGCTAGGTGCCCGTGGGCAGGCACATTCTAAGTGCAATTGTTTTAAAGTTCTTCGAAGCTGTCAAAATAGCATGATACTGTCCATATAAAATATTTCCCCTTCTAATTCCAAGCTTATCTTTCAGAAAGTACTGTTAAGAGTGATGAAAAGTAGAAAGAAGGGTATTTAATTTTCAAAATGATTATTTGCCTTCGATAGCCTATGCCTAAGAAATACAGAAAATCTGTTGTAATAAATAACTTTCAGAGAGCACATTTCAGTTAATAATGTGCTTTAGATTTAGTCTCTGACTTGTAGTTCTCTAGTAAAATTTGAAATGCTAGGTATGGAATTTGATTTAAAGATATGCAAGCTCAAGACAGGCAATCCCTGTGATTTCTTTTAAAATTAGATTATAATGATTCAAAACAGCAAGCATTTCCATAGCATGTAGTTGTCATTGCTTTATACTTACATGTATGAACTAAATTAGTCCTCATAACAATCCTATGAGGATTTTCCTATTATTTGTCCCACTTTACAAATGAGGAAATTGAGGCAGAGGTTAAAGTACTTGGCCCCAAACCCCATGGCTAGTAGGTGGCAAAGCTATGATTCAGACCTACACAGTTTGACTGTAGAAACTGTGCTATTAGTTATTAAATGAAACTGCCTCTCACACTGATTTAATAGATTAGTGAATATGCAGATTCAAATTGCTCTGACCTTTAATTTCAATGTATCATAATGAGCTACTAGGGGATTAATTACAGTGATTAGCACAAACATGAATATAGCACAGTCAAATTCATGATCACACAGAAGTAAAAGGAAAAAGTTTGCTAACCATTCAGCACTGATGTTTCCTGTTATTTTCAAAATTTTTCTTTTTTTCCTTTCTAAAATGCCCACTAAGACTGCAAGTACCACAGGGGTGGGATCCCCCTTTCTTGTCTGTTTTTTTCCATAACAATCTCTACATCTAGCATGGTGCCTGGTACCTAGTGGGTCCTCAAATATTTGACCAACTGCAGATTCAGGGGCCTCAAGGAATGTTCCTCAAGAGGCTGTTTACTTGCTTTGTTATTTTTGGTCCTATTTAAGACTACAGAAGACCTTCACAAATTCTCATTGCTAAAGATTAAAAAACATGTAAGTAGACACAATGAAACTTGAAAATTCACTTTCTAAGCACCAATACACACTCTTTTCCAGTTGACCACTGTCCTGTCTAGTGATTTCTCTTTCTTTTACTTACATGCACATATGCCAGTACAGGTTTATATGAAAACACAAATGTAACCACAAATACACATTTTCCTGCAACTACCTCCTGTAAGTTTCTCATGTCTCTATAAATCTACCACATTTCTTTGAACAGTTATCCAGTATTTCACAGTACAGACATATTAAACTTTATGTAATTACTCCCCATGGATGGACATGCACAGGGGTTCTTACTAGTATCTACTGAAAACCATGCAGCAATGAACACTGCTGTGCAAATACATGTAGACATGTAGCATTACTGAGTAACACAGATCCCTGCTCACTGAAAAGCCTGTTAACAGGCAGGCACAGGTAGCTCCTTGGACAGTAAGGAGATCAAACCAGTCAATCTTAAGGGAAATCAACCCTGAATACTGGCTGGAAGGACTGATGCTGAAGCTGAAACTCTAGTATTTTGGTCATCTGATGCCAACAGCTGACTCATTGGATAAGTCCCCGAAGCTGGGAAGGACCGAGGTTCAGAAAAAGAGGGCTCAGGGAATGAGATGGCTGGATGGCCTCACTGATGCAATGGACATGAACATGAGCAAACTTCAGCAGATGGTGAGGGCCAGAGAGGCCTGGCGGGCTGTAGTCCATGGGGTCTCAAAGAGTTGGACATGACTACGCAACTGAACAACAACAACAACAGGTAGCCACTTCAACTGCGCTTCTTCCCTCTGGCTTTTTAAGAAGAGGTATGAATAGAGCCGGGGCTTCCCAGGCGGCTTAGTGATAAAGGATCCACCTGCCGATGCAGGAGATGCCGGTTCAGTCCCTGGGTCAGGAAGATCACCTGGTGGGCTATGGTCCATAGGGTCGAAGAGAGTCGGACATGCCTGAGCACGAAGCACGAAAGATGAGAGCTGTTGAGTGCAAGATAAACAGAGTAGTAAATTTCCTCGTCTAAATGTGTTCATAAAGTAACTCCTCTTGCACATCGTTTTTGTGTATGTGTGTTTTTTTTTTTTCTTCCCCCTCTAGAGCAACCTGCATTGGGAGTGCAGGACAAGAGCGGCAAGAGTTCGGACGTTGGCGACCGGGAAGTCGTTGGCTAAAGGAGCTTCTGGTAAGAAGTGCCTGGACGGCTATGTCCTAGTGGACCACGCCTTCCTATTAAGCCCTCACCCCATCAATTTTGCCCTCTTTAGGTTAGAATGAGGGAGCAGTTCTTCTACTATTAAAAAGTTCCTGGAGACTGCAGGGCTAAACGGAAGGTATAGAGCTGTGGCGTGAGAAATGAACTGGATGGTTGCGACGCCCAAGGAGGAACCAAGGGACACCTAAAGCGCCATCGCCACGGCTGTGGCTGCCTCACCGGCCCCCGCGGAGGACTCGGTTTCCCAGCGGCCCCCGCGGCCCGCAGGGGCGTCTAGCCCCGCTGGCCCTCGCGAGCGGGGGCGGGGCCGAAGCCGGAAGTCACGTGCTGCTACAGGCCGCCGGGGTGAGGCCGCGGTCTTAGCGAAGGCTGGTTTGGGCTGTGACTGTGGGAGGCGCTGGGGTGATGGCGGTGGAGACTCTGTCCCCGGACTGGGAGTTCGACCGTGTAGACGACGGCTCACAGAGTAAGGGAGCGGCAGGGCGAGGGCTGCGGGTGGACGCTCATCGGCCCACCGACGTCCGGGCAGCGCTCCTGCGGGAGGGCTTTGCGTTGCGGTGGGCGCGCAGCTTTCTGCGCCTTGGGGTGTGAGAGGGACGCGCTCGCGAACCTAACTTTCGGGGTCGGGAGCCCCAGTGATGGTGGGTCAGGCAGGCCCGGCCAGAGTTTGGCGTATGGGGCTGTGACTGTCCTGCGGAGCGCGCCGTGGCCCGGGGGGCGCGGCGTGTCCACTTGCTGCAGCCGGGGCCCCGGGCGGGGCACCCCCGGGAAGGTCCGCATCCTGGGGAGCAGAGGCGGCCTTGTCCCCGGTCCCCTGGGACTCTCGCCAGAGCCTCCGAGCGTGCAGTTTTAGGTGAGGTTGAGGTCCAGGTTCCTGTTTCGGTTTCCTGTTTTTCTTCGTTTTCCTCCCAAACCAACTTTGGGAAGTTTTGAGTGTTTTTGCCTTCATATTCTTAGAACTGTAGAAGGTAGCGAAAAAGAACTCACGCGTGAAAAACAAACACGTGAACGTCAGTTTATTACCTTCCATGTCTTTTATTTAGGTTTAGTGGTATTTTTCAAAAAGTGACGCCCCGTGGTTTCCAGCGCACCTAGACAGGTTTCAGAAATTAAGAGCATATCTCCTGCAGATTTTACTTCATAAAATTGGATTGTCTCATTTTAATTTAGAAGTCCAACCCCCCAAAACCTAACAAATTCAGTTCCACGTAGCAAAATTTAGATAGAGGTCAAGCTGTTTCATTGAAACTACTGAAGATGAATACAAATTGGCAATCTGTTTCTTATCTTTGGTAATATGAATCTGTATAGGTGATTCAGATAAGAGATAATAGGCCTTAACTGCTTTGTGAATTTGTTTTTTTTATGTAGTTTTCTCAAAAGGTGTAGTTTTTTAAAATTACATGTAAAAAAGACAGACACATTAGATGTATTTAGGTTTTTTTAGCCTGTCAAAAGGGTGAGTTTAATTCAGGATAGTTAGCAGTTTCTCACAAAACTTTCCATGAGTTACTAGCTCTTACACAGCATGAAAAAACAATCCTGGTGGTAGTGACAGGATCTTTCAACTTGTTTGTGGAGAGGATTCTGTCTTTGTTAAAGTGAACTGCACCTTGTCATGCATGAAGTTTTATGGATAGCGGTTCCTTATTCTGTATCTGTGAAATATTGGATTGAAGATATGTTTGGGTTTGAAAATGGTTCAGGTAGATTGAATCAGTTCAATCTGGTTCACTCAAAAATATTTTCCACACAAAGATAAAAAAAGGAATTCAGTCTCTTGGAAGTGATAAGCATGTTAATAGGTTTTTGGAATTTAGCTCTTGAAGAGTCACTGTAGAGTTCTTATTTCAGATCTTATTTTAACTTTTACCAGCTTAAAAACTTATTGGCAAGGAACTTTAATGTTATTACAGGTTTTCTCTTGCCTGCTACTTTAATTTCCAAACAGACTAAATGAATAATTCATTGACATGTTTTTCTAGCGTTGTCATTAAGAAGTCATTTGCTGGTTAAATGCAGCTTTGGTCATTTCCCTTGTAGCTGAAAATTAGACAGGTACTTGGGATTTTGAGAATCTTACACAGTTTTTAAAATTTAAGCTATAAGGGAGGGAAGAGCTCTCTTCTCTGGGCCTGGTTTTCATTAATTTTTGGAATATGACTCATTTATATTGTTTTCCAGAATTGCCTAGATTAACGCTATAATAAAGCAGGAACCTTAATTAAATGGATCACCTGATTCCAGGTATTAACTAAATGAATCCACCTGATTCTGAACATTAGTTGCAAAATAGGGGAGAATGTGAAGCTAGGTCTTCACTGAGTTGAAACATATTTACAGTTGCTTTGCATTGCTAATTTGAGGAGAGAAAAGTTTTACTTTTTTAAGAAGTCAGCAATTGAATAAAGTAATTCACATCAGCAAGAGAATCTGAGTTGGAGTTGAATTTCCTCCCTTTGGAATAAGTCATGATACAATGTATGGGGCTGAGTCACTTCAGTCCTGTCCCACTCTTTGCGACCCTATGGACTGTAGCCCACCAGGCTCCTCTGTCCTTCGGATTCTCCAGGCAAGAATACTGGAGTGATTTGCCATGCCCTCCTCCAGGCGATTTTTTGAACCCAACATCTCTTTCATCTCCTGCATTGACAAGCAGGTTCTTTATCACTAATTTTGATGAGTAGGGAAACTTTTTTGTCCAGTTTAGTCCAATGACTTCTGGAGTCCTCTATTGTGTAAAGTCTGTAAGTATCAATACAATATTCTGTACTCTGTGTCCTTTACTGGCTTTTCTGATTCTATTATGATAATTAAAACAATATATCTTGGGACATTATAAATATAAAATTAGCAATATAAATTTGGGGCATTACAGAAATAATATGATGAAGCAGATCTAAAATCATTTTAAAAACAATATTTAGGTGTATTTTTAGGTGTAGTTTACTGTGTAATTGAGCATTACAGTTAAAAATTTTGCTTCTATGACAGCTCAGATTTTTGCACCTAAATCAGGTTTTTTGCACAAAGTAGTTATTTATGATTAAAATAGAGAATTAGGACACTGAGTTGTCCAAGGCATTTTCAGATTGTTTAGATTATGTGGTAAATGGTATAGTGACTTTTTCATAGTACTTTAAAGTTACAGTTTTAAGATGATTTCTTAAAGTACCATCTACTGTATGTACCATTATTATACTTGGAAAAGACAAAGTTCAATTACTGTTTAACTTTAGAACTTTATTTTCAAGAAGTCCAGACATTCTAGGGTGATACATTAACAATGCTTAGTAGCTACTTTTCTGTGACTTTTGAGATTATTTGAAGTAAATGTCTTGTAATTCATTACTTTTCACAAACTTTTCAAATTTATATTTAGAAATTCATGCTGAAGTCCAGCTTAAGAATTATGGGAAATTTCTTGAGGAGTATACCTCTCAATTGAGAAGAATTGAGGATGCACTGGATGACTCAATTGGAGATGTTTGGGATTTCAATCTTGATCCTATAGCATTAAAGGTTGGAATTTGTTTTATTTTTAATTTATGTATACATTTTCAGAACATATATGCCTTGAAAACAGTGTTCAAAAATAGGATATGTATTTTTATTTGGAATCTAGAGAGCTAAAAGAAACTTGGAGAAACATGGTTAATTTACTTTAAGCCATGCATGTGTTTTTTTTTTTTTTTTTAAAGAATGATGCAAACGCCAGTCTTTGAGCTGACTTTTGTTTTTCATTATCAAGAAAATGAAGAGGGTTGGAATAGCATATTCGGGCTTTGTTTTCTTATTAAGATTATTTTACATACAGAAAAGTACGTAGATTTAAAATATATTGTATAGTGAATTTTACCAAACATCTATCCCCTTGTAACTCATATCCCAGTCAAGATAAAGAATATTTCCATGATTTTTCAAAAGCTCCTTTATGCTATTTAGGGGCTCTTAATATGGGAGGTTTTTTTTTTTAATATATAAAATAAGCTTCTCTGTTCCATTTTGAGGTGGTTCTATTTTGTTTCATCTTTGAAACTATAGCCTCTTACTAAAATAATAACATTTTTTGAGCATTTATTATGTGCTAGACAGCTGTCCTAAGGCAGCAGTGTTGACTTTTTTAATAGCAACTTTCCTGAGATGTAATTCATGTATCATACAATTTCTTAGGTTTGTAGTATATCCATAGACTTGTGCCACAGTCAGTTGTAGAACATTTTCACCACTCCAGAAAGAAATCCTCTGCTTGGTAGCAGTCCCCATCAGCTGTGGGATGGGTGCTGAGTACAGGGTCTAACACAACTTTCAGTAAAATAGAGCTAGTCTCAATTTGTGTATTGAGAATTTTAATGATTTTTTTCAAATTAAAAAGGAATTTATTTTCCTTTGTTTCTATAGCTTTTGCCTTATGAACAGTCTTCCCTTTTGGAACTCATCAAGACCGAAAACAAGGTACAGATTCCTAAACCTAAAAATCTGTTTTTTTAAATGCTTTGTCTTCTGCAATTTACTTCTTTCCTTTTGTATTTTTCTTCGTGAAACTAGGTCCTAAACAAAGTCATCACTGTTTATGCAGCACTTTGTTGTGAAATCAAGAAATTAAAATATGAGGTAATTATTTGTACTCTTTAAGACATTAAAAACATGATTTAAAAGCAAATATGAAAAAGAAAGCAAATATGTGCTTATATGTGTAAGTGTGCACAAATATTTCATGAAGATTGGGTGAGCTATATATTTATTTTAGCAATAATAAATGAGACCATTCACTAAGTACTATTTACCAAACACCATGCTAACCCTATTAACAGTAATAACCACTCCGGGAGGTACGTGAGGAATAGATGAGAACATTGAAGCTTAAAGAGGGTGTCACTCATCTAACATTTTATTGGTAGTAATGGTTTGAGTCTGGGCCTGCATTCCTTCTGTATTACTTGTCATATATACCAGATCTTCTGGATATAACTGATTTTTTTTAAAAAAGGTTCAAATTTTTAATGTTTCGTGTTTCCTCACCCATGAGCCATTGAAACTGGTAGATGGTAAACTTCATCTTTTCTTCTTTATATTTTTTAAAAAGTTTATTTTTCTTTTTTACGTTTTTGGTACTACATGGTTGCTTGCTTTCATGAACTTGTGAGAGGACGTTGGACAATTAGAGTGGTCAGATAAAGTAAAGGCTAAAGAAATCAAGAAGTAACTGAGTATCAGTAGTGTCTTTGGTATTCTAAAGATAGATTGAATTTATCTATATTATAAGCAGTTTTTGATGTTAAGTAAATTTGTGTGTATGATGTAGTCATCTGTGTATTATTAAATAAGGATAATGAAGACAGCCTAGGAATTTAAAAACAAAATAGCAACCTTTAAAATTATTTTAATTTTTTTAAACAGGCTGAAACTAAATTTTATAATGGTCTCTTGTTTTATGGAGAAGGAGGTAAGTTTTAAAATTTCACATTGTAATGTTGTGGTGCCTTTTTTGAGATTGAAATAAACAAAGTTAACTGACAATTCTAGGACTTTTATGATCATGTAAAGTGTTAGTTTGAGCAGCAAACAGTCACATTTGTTTGTTGGTTTGTGTTTTTGTTTAGGAAACAGGTGAAAACCTCAGTGAACAAGCGGCAGCAAATTGTGTAAAACTGATTGGTGAATATTTTTGTAAATTACAAAGCACAATAGCTAGATGAGGATTTTCCTTGAATTCATTAAATAGTGGGACAGATGGTTGCTTTTAATTGTGTGATTAATGATTGTTTCATTTTTCTCTTTAGTGTAAAATTCTATTTTTCATACTATCCAGTTTAGAAGATGTCCTAATGAATAAAAATAATTTTCCTTTTTTGATATTGATTCACTTTAAGATAAAAACTTGAAATATTCTTCATGTTGCCTTTTAAAGCTACAGATTCCAGCATGGTGGAAGGTGATTGTCAAATTCAAATGGGGAGATTTATTTCATTCTTACAGGTAAGTGGTTTTTACTTTTTATTGTTTTTTTCTTTTTCCCCAAAAAAGTTTGAGTAAATCACGTAATCAGAAAAGAGTTCTGAAATGTCAGATGCTGAGAAATTGTACTCTGAGGTTAAGGCACTTTGTTGCCATTGGATTATATTTAAAGAGATTGTAATTCCTGAAAGATTTTCATAGCATTTTTAGTGACATAAGCTATCAAAATAAGTTTCTTTGTATAATTTAATTTATGGACAGTTTATCACCATGCCTCTTAAAACAATTTAAAGCTTGTACTTAGTAGGAAAAGATAATTTATGTTAGAAAAAGTGGCTAATGGAGATCATTAAGCTGTTACATGGACAAGGATGAAGTGTTAAAAGCAGCAGCATATGATGCTTTTAACCAGATGTTTCAATTTAGATATACTTTTCATTACTGTAAAGTTTTATTTTACAGTGTAAAGTTATTCTAGGTCTTTTGATTTATCAAAAGAATGAAATAAGTTCTGTTTCTCCCCTCCCTGTTGTAAAAGCAGTGCTTATATGACGAAAGCAAAAACTAGAAATCAGGAAACAATAGCCATAATCCCACTTACCTTCTGACTGTTGGATATAAGATTTGATATATTTCATTGAATCAGGCATGCTAATATGTTCAAATCTTTTATATCTTTACTACTTTGTTTTGGTCTTCTCACCTAATTGAGAGCATTTTGTTGCAGTTGTCCTCTATGATGGTACATATCAGTTAGGATTCAGTCCAAAAGCAAGTATCACACAGGATATTTCAAAAGCGGAGATTTAAAAGAGCAACCATTTGGTCCAGCAATACCATTCTTGGGTATATACTCTGAAAAGATGAAAACTCCTAATTTGAAAAGTAAACGTGCACCCCAGTAATACAACACTGTTTACAGTAGCTGAGACATGGAAGCAACCTCAGTGCCTGTCAGCAGATGAATGGATAAAGAAGATGTGGTATATACATACACAATGGAATATTACTCAGCCACAGAAAAGAATAAAGTAATGTCATTTGTAGCAACATGGCTGGACCTGGAGGTTATCATACTATAAGTGAAGGTAGAGAAAGACAAATATATTGTTTATGTGTGGGATCTAAAAAATAATACAAATAACTTGTTTACAAAACTGAAACAGACTCACAGACATAAAAAACAAGCTTATGGTCACCATAGGGGAAAGGTGGGAAGAAGGATAAATTAGAAGTATGGGATTAACAGGTACACACTACTATACGTAAAATAGGTAAATAGCAGTGATTTACTGCATAGCACAGGGAACTGTACTCAGTTTTTTTAATTAACCTATAATGGAAATGAATCTGAAAAAAATATATTGTTGAATCACTTTGCTGTACCCCTAAAACTAATAAAATATTGTAAATCAACTGTACTTCAATTAAAGGAAAAAAGAATATATATTAAATCTAGAGAATTGGTTACATAAGAATTGGAGGGCTGAAAGGAAAAACAGTGAGGTAAGCCAGAGGACGCAAGTATCACCTCTACATCTAGGGTAAAAAAGGAAAAAGGTTCAGGTTGTTAGAATCTGAGAGCTAGGAGGAGGAGCCCCATGGAGTTAGTGTTAATATCATAGCTCTGAGGAATCAGTGCTGCCTGGCTGCTGCTGGTAGAGTTTAAAATTGAATATTGCTTTTGGGCTTGCTAAGAATCGGACATGACTGAGCGACTTCACTTTCATGCCTTGGAGAAGGAAGTGGCAACCCACTCCAGTGTTCTTGCCTGGAGAATCCCAGGGACGGGGGAGCCTGGTGGGCTTCTGTCTATGGGGTCGCACAGAGTCGGACACGACTGAAGCGACTTAGCAGCAGCAGCAGCAGTGCTGAAAGAAGCTGGGGCCTGGGGCAAGTTGTCATTGCTGGGTTGAACTCCTCCTGCCTGGATTATGTTGATAAAAACAGCAAGAAATAGAAAAGATGTCCTTTTCCTGCCTTTAGGTCTCCTTTTAGTGCCACCTGTTGACAAAGCCTAACAGGAAGCCTGCTGAGCTGGGGTCTGAGAAATGTTGATTTGCAAGGTTGAAGTGAAGGTGTTAGTTTCTCCTTCTGGTTTTGTCAAATTTTGCATTTCTTATTTTGAGGACGTTTTATTTGGTGCTTATGAGTTTAGAATTGTTAATAATTCCCAGTAAATCTAATTGTTTATTGTGTGATGACCTTAAACTGTGATAATTACATATATAGTTACATACATATTAGCTATACTAATGCTAATAAAAATCTATTTGATATTACTATCACTGCCCCAGCTCTACTTTAGTTAGCATTTTCTTTTTTTAAAATTCTTTTTTATTCTTTCATCCTTTCAGTGTCATTATGTTTCAGTTGTGTTTCTCTAAAACTGGGTCTATTTGGATTTTGCTTTTTTTTTATAATTGAAAATTTCTGTGTTTTAATTGGTTCTTTTTCTAAATTTTATAGTCTAAATTTTATAGTATCAGGACTCGTTTCTGCCTTTTGCTTTGTGCTTTCTATTTGTCTTGCATTTTCTAGTCTTTGCTTTGCTTTTATTAGATTTATAGAAGTTTAATAAGAGATAACTGGAGCTGTTTAATTAAAATTTAAATGCATTATTTTCACTTTTAAAACATTTAAATTGTGGATCTCACAGCTGCATATAATTTCATTTTATACATTCAACAAATGTTTTGGGAGCCTAGCATATGTTAGAAACTGTTACTGGTGCTTGGGATACAGCAGTGCACAAAACCAACAAATTTCTGCCCACAGAGAGCTTATTGTTTAGAACAGCCATAAATTTAATTAGATTCTAAATAAGATAGGTGTGAGTTCAGTTCAGTCGCTCAGTCATGTCCGACTCTTTGCAACCCCATGAACCACAGTACGCCAGGCCTCTCTGTCCATCACCAACTTCCTGAGTCTACCCAAACCCATGTCCATGGAGTCAGTGATGCCATGCAACCATCTCATCTTCTGTTGTCCCCTTCTTCTCCTGCCCTCAATCAGGGTCTTTTCCAGTGTCAGCTCTTCACATCAGGTGGCCAAAGTATTGGAGTTTCAGCTTCAACATCAGACCTTCCAATGAATACTCAGGACTGATCTCCTTTAGGATGGACTGGTTGGATCTCCTTGCAGTCCAAGGGACTCCCAAGAGTCTTCTTCAACACCACAGCTCAAAAGCATCAATTCTTGGCACTCAGCTTTCTTTATAGTCCAACTCTCACATCCATACATGACCACTGGAAAAACCATAGCCTTGACTAGACAGAGCTTTGTTGACAAAGTAATATCTCTGCTTTTTAATATGCTGTCTAGGCTGGACATAACTTTCTTTCCAAGGAGTAAGCATCTTTTGATTTACTGGCTGTAATCACCATCTGCAGTGATTTGGGAGCCCACAAAAATAAAGTCAGCCACTGTTTCCCCATCTATTTGCCAGGAAGTGATGAGACTGTATGCCATGATCTTCGTTTTCTGAATGTTGAGCTTCAAGACAACTTTTTCACTTTCCTCTTTCACTTTCATCAAGAGGCTCTTTAGTTCTTCACTTTCTGCCATAAGGGTGGTGTCATCTGCGTATCTGAGGTTATTGATATTTCTCCCGGCAATCTTGATTCCAGCTTGTGCCCAGCATTTCTCATGATGTACTCTGCATATAAGTTAAATAAGCAGGGTGACAATATACAGCCTTGATGTACTCCTTTTCCTATTTGGAACCAGTCTGTTCTATGTCCAGTACTAACTGTTGCTTCCTGACCTGCATACAGATTTCTCAAGAGGCAGGTCAGGTGGTCTGGTATTCCCATCTCTTTAAGAATGACACACGTATTCCTGGGAAAATCTATATTTCACTTAATGTGTGCCAAGCCTGTTAATAGGTAGGGTTAAAGGTTGTAAACATTTGAAGTTATTTCAGAGTGATTTCTGAAGACCCTTTCCCTTCCTTGTCACACTTTCTAAACTGGCAGCTTTTGAGCTTCATTCATTTAGATGTTCATTTAATAGGCAGAAATTGAGAAGCAGTTGAAGATTAACCACCATACTGGACAGTGGCTATTTAAAGAGGAAGTAAGACAGCCTCTGTCACTTAGGAATTATATGAGCAGTGAAAGCAAGACTTAAAATACAAGGATGAATGAAATGCTATGGAGGCAAAGAGGTAGAAATGACCCTGGGAGGTGAGTGAAGAACTGATTGTTTGAAGGATGCTTGAAATTGTCTTATTGCAGGTTAACTGGAGATTTTTACTGGAAAACAGTTCTGTTTATGTTTAGCATTGTTAACATAAAACTCAGTCAGAAATGATGACATTTACTCAACTTATATACTCAACTTGTCATTTCAGGAACTGTCTTGTTTTGTTACGAGGTGCTATGAAGTGGTGATGAATGTGGTCCATCAGCTGGCTGCCCTCTATATCAGTAACAAGTAATGGATTTTAAAGTCATTTTGCATTTTTAGTAGAGATGCGGGGAATGTTTTTTCTTAAACTAGCTAGATATCTAAAAGTTTTTTTGTGTGTTTACTCACTCAGTCATTCCTTCAGTCAATTATTCAGGTTTCTTTGAACACGCATGATGTTTTAAACACTTCTTGATGTGTATAATGCAGAGGTTAGTAAGACAGTTTATACCGTGGTGCAGGAACCCATAATCTGTCTGAATGAGAATGTTGACAGAACAATCTTTAATTGTAGAGAAAAGGGCTAATATAGGATGTACTGAGTTCTCTTTCCTTACTGCTTTCCTTTACATTGAAGTAGTCTTGGCTCCTTAGAATCAGGTGACACTTAAACCGTTGACCCTTAGGGAGAGGGGACTAGGTAATCTATAATTCTAATGACCTTCCAGGTTTGGACATCATTGCCCCAAATCAAGAAAAATGATCAAATTGTCATAGTTAGTATTCCTAACCACCATAGAGTAATATCTTGCATTTGGTTAAAACTTTATACTTCATTTTTCCCACTCACTTATAATCTTAAAATACCTTTGTTTAGGTATATGATTAGGAGTTGTCAGTTGTGAGAAGAGAGATAACTGAGGCCCAAAGATTTGCGAAAATTCCATAGCAGTTCCAGTCTGATTCTTTTGGTCACCGGTCCATTCATTGTTCTTCCTATACCATGCTGCGTCTTAACTCTCTCTATAAAGGGGAAGAGTGTGTTTCTCATTCTCATGTGTTTCTGCTCTATCAGATACTTATTTTATGTTCTGTGTTTTCACTAAAGTTCTCCTCATGGCAGAAGGGAATGAGAGCATAGCTACCCCAGCCCCCCGTAGAACCTGGTGTGTAATTCAGAGAGACCCCTCTCTACCACACCCCTGTCCTAGAAAGATGAAATTTATTTGAATTTTGTGTTTAATTTTTAAAGTATTCTACCTTGTGGAATATTTATACGTGCTTTAATGTATAAGTATTAATTTATTTACTGTTGAGTAGGTTGACTTTCTGGGAGGTAAAATTGAATTATCCTGGTGCTTTGACTTTGGTGTAATCCCATCTGTATGCATTGTTTTCTCAGTAGGAATGAAAACTCTAGAAATAAACCCAACTGGAGAGAGGACTAGTTTCCAAATGCCAGTTTGGGTAGGATAGCAAAGATTCTAGTTGAAAAAGGAGAAATTCTAATAGTTTAGCAATAAATGAGAATCAGTTTTGTTATTTCTCTGCTTCATCCCAAGCTAGATGGGCCACGTATTGATTGACGTATGCCTGCCCACTAAGTTGGGTATAGGCAAGGAGAGTAAGTAGTTCTCTTTTTGGGTGTGGACTATGATAGTAAACTTGTGTTGTGTAAATTTTAGTGACTAAAGCCTAAATAAAAGTAAATACATTTTTAAATTCCAAGAGGCTTTTTCCTTAAAATAAACACAAACTGTGACCAAAAAATGAGGTTTTCTTTTAAACTTGGATGTTATTTTATTACAGGATTGCACCCAAAATTATAGAGACAACTGGAGTTCATTTTCAGGTAAAAGTAATTTAACTTGTAAAATAATAATTTTTAGTGTATTTTACTTTGACATTTATATGATTGGGGAGTACTACGCTTATTGCAAAGCTATTAAAGGATTTCTTTCTTTTGCATTTCTTCTCTCATTTGTGAACTTGATGAGGCGTTATTGACCCACTGTGAGTGTAATTCTTTCTAGTATTGGCCCAATGCAGACTCTCGAAGTCAGTGGTCCCCAACCGTTTTTGGCACTAGGGACCACTTTTTTGGAAGACAGTTTTCCACAGACCACAGGGGTGGGGGAAAAGGGGGTGAATGGATGGTTTGGGGATGATCCAAGCACATTACATTTATTTTGTGCACTTTATTACTATTACATCGGCTCTGTCTCCGATCATCAGGCATTAGATCCTGAAGGTTGGGGACCCCTGCTGTAAGTGGTCTGAGAGAATCTACAGTATCGTGATTAAGGATGAAATTTGGGTGAAGGGTTTTACAATTTTAGGCTGTTCCACCTTGAGGATTAGTAGTTTCATCTGTAGCTTAACTTTCCTACTGTTTTAAATTAGTAATTATCCCAAGTGTGTTTAACTTTAAAATCCACATGAAACTTAACTTCTAACTAGTGATTAAATGATAATCATTAAAGGTTTTTTGACAGACTATGTATGAGCACTTGGGAGAGCTGCTAACAGTTTTGCTTACCCTGGATGAAATTATTGATAATCACATCACGTTAAAAGACCACTGGACTATGTACAAAAGGTGAGCCAACTAAAATGTTAAAAATGCTCTCTTTGTACAGTTAATGTATTACTAAAAAATAAATATAAATAGTACAGATCCTTTAAGAGACCTGAAGATACATATTTAGAAGGATCTCATTTCAGATTTTCTTTGAAGACAGTAACCATTCTTTTAATTGCAGATGGGCTTTTTGAGAGTATGATATACTTGTATAAAGCATCCTAATTCTTAAAGTGTAGTGAATGTTAATTTGACTATTTTAGGACCCAAGTTTATTTTCCTTGTTCTATACAAGTAACATTTATTCTCAGCTTGGTTTTATTTTGTTTTATATTCCAAACTTTTTAAAGTGAAGGCATTTTATTTTATTCAATCTATTAAGTTTTCACTAAATTTTGTCTAGAGAGTACCAGGTGTCTGAATTGAAGATGATATAAAAAGGTATGTGATTAGAAATTTAAATATATTAGGATTGTTTTTGTTCAAATTTTCAAATGTGTAGAGCCAAATAATGACAAATAGAGAACTTTGATTTGGGGGGGATAGTTTTAATATAAGAATTTATTGGCAAATTGAAGGTCTTTCTCCTCCTTTTCTACAAGGTTACTGAAATCTGTCCATCACAATCCTTCAAAGTTTGGAATTCAGGAAGAAAAGCTAAAGCCATTTGAAAAGTTCTTGCTGAAGCTAGAAGGGCAGTTACTTGATGGAATGATATTTCAGGTATGAGAGCTGTATCAGACTGTAATAAATGGGCTTCTGTTAGTAGACCCAGCTCAGAATTGTAGTGGGGCACTTTTATAACATATTATTGTGACTGTATTTTTCTTTAAAAGTGCTTAAGCTTAAAACATTGATTATGTTGTAAAATATAATTATGTCAGTATCTAGTAGCTAATGAAATTAACAGTATACTGGTTGTATTTGGGATAAAGTTTTTTTTTAATTATGTAAAATGATAGAACTGTTTGAGGATTAGTATGTAAACAGTTGTGTCAAGCATTTTTTTGTTGTTTATCTCTAGATTTTAGGTTTGTGAAACAGCCTCTTAAAAGCCTGTTTTAATTCTTCCTACACAGGGAATATAATTTGGATCTATACAATTCAGGTAGCTTCTAACCACATGTAGCTATTTAAGTTTAAAATAAATCACCTTCTGCCATACTAGCAACATTTCAAATGCTTAATAGCCACATATAGTATAATTATCACACTTGTGTGTGTGCTCAGTCATGTCTGACTCTTTGCAGCCCCATGAACTGTAGCCCTCCAGTCTCCTATGTCCATGGGATTCTCCAGGCAAGAATACTGGAATGGGTTGCCATTTCCTTCTCCAGGGGATCTTCCCGACTCAGGGATCAAACTCACATCTCCTGTATGGGCAGGCAGATTCTTCGCTGCTGAGCTACAGGGAAGCCCTCACACCTTAAACTTAATATGTTACATGCCAGTGGTATCTCAGTAAAACAGGGGGGAAAGTCAGCTGTGGCTAACAGTCATACCAGTCAGCACATATAGAAAACATTTCCATCATCAGAGGAAGTTCTGTTAGATGGCACTGCTTTGGTAGTGTTCACCAGAAGTTGCATTACCAGTACACCCTTGAACAGCATGGGTTTGAACTGCACGGGTCCACTTACATATGGATAGTTTCAATAGTAAACGCTATAGTATTACACCGTCCATAGTTGGTTGAATCCAAGTATGGAGAGGAACTGTGGATACAGAGGGCTAGCAATAAATTATATGTGATTTAACCCCCACTTGATCAAGGTTCAATTGTATATTCCATTTAAAATCTATTTAAAGGTTACCTTTATATTTTAGATGGTCACAATTTTTACAGAATGATCACAACTCTTGTTTGTATAAATTTAAGTACAAATCCATTAATTTTAGAAGAATTTCTTTCATTGATTCTTTTTCCAGGAGCCATTTCTACACGTGATGTATTAAAGTGCTAAGAGAGTAATTGTAACCAGAAAAAAATAAAGTCTTTTCTTAAAAGTGTAAATTGAAATAATAAAACATGCTTTCCCATGCTTCATCAGATACATCTTCTGTACATTACCAAGCTCCACTGTGTCCCTTCATGTAGGATTGCAGGTTTTCAGTTCCGTTTTATTACTTTCACATAACTGGTACTCAGATATATAAGTATATACACATTTCCCATTCAGAAAGATTTAGATATTGGATTAGATTAAAAACTTGAGCCTCAGTAAAATTAAAATGATGAATGTAGGATTTTATCACTATTTAATTCTGTTTCATAGCATATTAAGTCATAATAACTAATGAGAGTCTAAATTTCTCTAAATGTTTTCTGTGTAGGCCTGTATAGAACAGCAGTTTGATTCTCTCAATGGAGGAGTATCTGTGTCGAAAAATAGCACTTTTGCTGAAGAATTTGCACATAGTATTCGCTCAATTTTTGCAAATGTAGAGGCCAGACTTGGTAATGTAAAATGCATTTTTGTTTTTGTTTGTAAAGTTTTCATTTCCTTTAAAGCAGAACTATAAGTATACTCTGTTTTTCTCTCATGTTGTTTTATAAGGAGAACCTTCTGAAATTGATCAGAGAGACAAGTATGTGGGAGTTTGTGGACTCTTTGTATTGCACTTTCAAATTTTTCGAACCGTTGATAAAAAGTTTTACAAGTCTTTATTGGACATTTGTAAGAAGGTAAGAATTTGTAACTTCTGTTTTTTTCAATTTGAATAGATGGAAAAGATTTTGGATAAAACTAGATATTTTAAAATGTGTTTTATTCCTGCTTACAAAAATGGTAATTTTTGTAATAGTTATAAAACTAATAGCATAATATTCATTTAAAAAACTAAGCTGTCCAAAAATAAGTAACATTGTACATAAAAATATCCCATAATATAAATACAGATTAGTAGGTGCTTTTCTGGATCTTTTCCTGTACATTAACTTCCTATTACTATTACTACATTTTTCTCTTCTGTTTCTTTTCCTTCTTTTTGTCATTCATTCCCATTATTGAAGTAGGAAAAATATGAAATAATTTTTTTTTCCTGTCTTTGCTGTTTCCATGGTGTGGTGCCTGATTTCAAAGATGAAAATTTTAATATTGTGTAGAATCAAGGATAGTGACCATGAGAACCCAGCCATCTTGGATATGTATTTTGCATTTTTTCACTAATATAAAGTAAAAGTAAAGGTCGTAATGTTTCAAGTTTCTGTTTAATTTTTACATATTTTTGTTCATCTGAAAATCCATGAGTGTGTTTAAGTGTGTGTGCACATGCATATGTATGTTGTTTAATATTTAGGCAGAATAAAATTAATGTCATGCTCCACACCAGATACAGGAATGCCTTGCCATGAATTCTGTGCCATGTTAACATAATTTTTCATATTAATGAGTATCTTTTTATCATTATTTTTCTTGAAATAAATTGTCTTCCTTTGGCTGTTGTCAGACTGTTAAACAGTTCATTATTTAGCCTGCATTTAATGATTTCCCCCTTTATTACATTTCCTGTTTCAGGTACCAGCGATTACTCTAACTGCTAATATTATTTGGTTTCCTGATAATTTTTTGATCCAGAAAATACCAGCAGCTGCCAAACTTCTGGACAAAAAAAGTCTTCAGGCCATTAAAATACACAGAGATACTTTCCTACAGCAGAAAGCGCAGTCACTTACCAAGTAGGTTTTATAAGTACCCATAGTGAAAATATTTATATATTTTTATATTTCAGCTCTTACACTGATTCTGAATGTATGGAAAGCATTTGAATTATAAGATCAAACATAGTTACTCATTACCAGAGAAAAGGCTGGGCAGTCTCTCCGAGATTTATTTTCTAGGAGTGTGTTCTTGTTTTAAATGTTTTAGGCATAAACCTCAGCTTGAGATGTGGACAAGTTATGCTTTATGGAAATACATATACATGTGCATACACTCATATATACATACACATGCTTTTTTATCAGGTGCATTACATATTTTTTGTGTGTGAAGTGAAGTCGCTGCAGTAGGTGCCATTTGATGAAATAAGAACATCATGTATACATGCTTCAGTGTTGATTTTTGCAGGACTGATGCCATCCTTTTTTATTTTTATGAAAATAATGTATGCATGTATTTAAGAAGTTAACAAGTACTAATGGCTTAAAGGGAAAAATAATTGTTCTCTGCTGAATTGCCCCCTATACCTTAGTCCTGTTCCCTAAAAGAATACTTTTAACTCCTAGTTTTCTTCTAATATTTACATCTTTTAGCTTCTCTTCCTATGTAAAATTTCAAATATGCACAAAATAGAGAAAATAGTATAATGAACTCCCATGTTCTCATCATCTAGCTCAACAGTTAAGTTTACTCACTGGAGTATATTGCGTTCTCCCTGGAGTATAGTGCTAAAATTTTATGTTGACCTAGATGAAGATTTTAAGTGAGGTGTCATGGAACTTTGCCACTGGCCCGGTACTGATCATGGTTTTTATCTGTAACGTGGTTATATGATAATATGGAAAACTACCCACTTGCTGTTGATCTTCACTGTTGAGGGGGAAGTTGTGTCACTCCTGCACAGTGGGAAAGGAGTATGTGTGGAATGTATGAGATCCCCTAAAGCATATTTTAGTACTCCCAAGTCCTGTGGTTAAAGTCATGGAGAGTGATAGCAGCTCAATTCAGGCAGGACTACTCAGGACAGAGATTTCAGGGCTCTCCAATACATGCTAAGACAGAGTTGAGAGATGAAGACATAAGTTTGGGGTTAGATTACAGAGATGAGTTCAGTAGGATGGAGAGACAGGAATCAGATTTATTAGCAGTAATCTTAAAAAAGATTTGGATATTTTTGTTATCAGAGGCTTAACGTTCTTTAACAATGCAATACAATTGCTAAACATGTCCGTTTATATTTAGATTACGTTAATATTTGTACCCAAATTTTAGAAATTAGTTGCCATGTCTAGGCTAGGGGAATTGGTAGTTGCATTGAATTCTTACTGGTCACATAATTAGTGTTCGGTGGTGCCACATTTTAAGAGGGCCACAGAGTGCAGCATCCGTGGATGAAGCTCATCAGGATGTTAGAACCATGACCTTTGAAGACTTAATGGAAAAGTCTCTATATGGTTTGACCTTTAAAAGAGAAATCTGAAGAATGATGTGTTTTTTAAAAATATTTGGAGGGTGTTCAGGTTGAAGAAGGAACAGATTTAATTCCTGTGGTTTCAGAAGTTCAATCAGAACCAAAAGATGAACATGGCAGATATTAATAGTAATTGCCAACGTTTTTAAGCTTGTTCTAGGCAACCCACTCCAGTACTCTTGCCTGAAGAATTCCAAGGACAGGGGAGCCTGGTGGGCTGCCGTCTATGGGGTTGCACAGAGTCAGATATGACTGAAGCAACTTAGCAGCAGCAGCAGCAGCAGTAGGCCTTCTGCTAAAGGATTTAAACACAGTCTTACATAAACCCTGTAACAATCTTCTCATATGGGAAATAGTAAAATCACAACTAATGTTTACCCTGTGCTTTGAGTAAGCCAGTATATTCCAGGAACTTCATATGTGTCATCTTTTTTAATCATCAGAAAATCCTGTGAGGTAGATACTGTTGTTATGGCCATTTTATAACTGAGAAAATTGAGATACAGAGAGAGTGACCTTACTCAAATTTAAACAAATGTGTGGCAGAGCTGGGAGTTCACTTCTAGAGCGCAAGCCCTTAACACTACTCTAATGTACTATTTTCATCCCGTTTTCAGGTAAGGAAAATGAGGCTTAGAGAAACGAATATTGCCAGGGCACACAGCTAGGTACATGTCAGAGAGGCCAGGCAGACCCGTGCCCAGCCTGCTCTTGAGCCTTTGCAGCAGAGTTGTGTAAGCTGCCCTGAGGACTAATGACCCTTATACCAGAGCTGCATAGGCAGAACATAGAGGACTGTCAGTCCAAGGTGCTGTAGGAACTGAGTCTTCTTAAGTAAAAAATTGAATAAATTGACTTTCAAAGATTCCCTCCCCCCATATGATAACATTTTAATGTTTCCAAATTCTTTTTTTTTTTTTTCCAAAAATATACCTACACAGTCACTGCAAGAGCTCCTTTGAGTTGAAGGGGGCAGTGTCTTTTTCACTGTCATAACTCTGCCAGAGAAACCTCAGATTCACAACACTGAAGTAAAGCCCAGGCGAGAGGAGTCCTGCTTGAGTCCTGATCACATTCTCCTCAAAGTGGAGGCGTTGCCCTGGCATTCTGCCCTTTATCTGTGTTCCAGACTTTTAAATCAAATATCCACAAGTCAAATAATAAATTTTAGCACCATTTGAGGCAGAGTACAACTGTTGGTGGTGGTGGTTAAATGAAATCCTGGCTCAAAATAATTTTTCTCAGATTTGATGGTGAGGTTTCACCTCCTTAAAAACACATTGAATTAATTGAAATTAATTTATTGTTTTTAAAATAAAAGAGGAGTATACCTTAAATAGTTGTGCCCTGAAAGTTCTCATCTTGAGTGATTTGATATGCATTGATAGAGTGATGTAGTGTTAATAAGCAACCTGCTTAGTAGAATTTTATTACTGATTCAGCTTTTCCAGATTGGGACAGTTTCCTAGATTTGGGCTTAAGTCCTGGCTCAGCTGAGTTCTAGTATGATGTTGGGCCCATTACTTAATTTCCCTGTGTGTCAATTTCCTGTTCTGTAAAATGGAGATCATAATATGTTAGTTACCTCATAAGGTTAATGTGAGGATTGAATGTTAATTTGTGTAAAGTGCTTATAACAGTGATTGGGCGTTTAGTAAGCATTCAGTAAATGTTAGCTTTTATTTTCAGATTCTAAATACTTCCATTGTGGTTCAAGCTGTCATCTCCTTTCCTCTGCATTATCACAGGAACTTCCTAAGTGGTTTTCCTGCTTTTACCATTGTCCCCTATATAGTTTATTTTCAGTATGCCAACCAAAGTGATACTGATCCTCCTCAGAGTTAGAGTAGGTCAGTCTGCTCAAATCCTCTAGCAGGCATCCCCAACCTTCAGGATCTAATGCCTTGATGACCTGAGGTGGAGCTGATATAATAATAGAAATAAAGTGCATAATAAATGCATTGTGCTTGCATCATCCCATAACCATTCACCCCAGCTCCCCCAGGCTATGGGAAAATCGTCTTCCATAAAACCGGTCCCTTTAGTGCCAACAAGGTTGAGTCTAAAGAGGGGCTTCCCTGGTGGCTCAGAAGGTAAAGCGTCTGCCTGCAATGTGGGAGACTCAGGTTCGATCCCTGGGTCAGGAAGATCCCCTGGAGAAGGAAATGGCAACCCACTCCAGTACTCTTGCCTGGAAAATTCCATGGATGGAGAAGCCTGATAAGTTATAGTCCACGGGGTCGCAAAGAGTCAGACACGACTGAGCAACTTCACTTCAGAGGCTTTCCACTGAAGTCCTTACCAGGCCTTATACAAATCCCTTTCTGCTCTCCGCTTTACCTGTTCCTCCAGCCCACTCACCCCTGTGTATCTCTGATCTCCTTTTCTGTTCTCACCCCTCTTCTCTGCTCTTCAGTCATCCTGACTTCTTTTAGTACTTGAGCATGGCACACACTCTTCTGTTTTGAGATGATTGCATTTGTTGTTTACTTCCCTAAAATTCTCATCTGTTGTATATTTGCATAGATTACTTATTTATCTCCTCCTAATCTTGGCTCACGATCACTTTTTCAATAAGGCTACTTTGATCACTGTGTTTAAAATTGTACTTGCTGCCCCAGTCACTTCCCTGCTATATTTTTTCCGAAGCACATATCTGACATCTCAGAGTTCAGTTACTGATTGCTTTATTGCACAGCTCTTCTTTCTAGAATATAAGCTTCATGGGAGCAGATATTTTTGTCTGTTTTGTTTACTGCTGTTTTTTGTTTTTAGCACTGAAAAACAATGCCTGGCCTGTATAGATATTCAGTGAATATTTGTTGCTTAAGTAAATTATGTGTGTATGTATAACATGTATATTTTGAAAATCTGAAAAAAAAAAAAAACCTGAAAGATGAATTGACTGCTGCCAGGAAATATTTTATTCTAGCCAGTATGAAGAAATGGAAGTAAATTTTCTTTCCTGTGCTGAATAACCTCAATATTTTCCTTTGTTAGAGATGTACAGTCTTACTACGTCTTTGTGAGCTCATGGATGATGAAAATGGAATCTATTTTATCTAAAGAGCAGAGAATGGATAAATTTGCTGAAGACCTCACCAGTAGATGTAATGTTTTTATACAGGTAGTTGCATCTTCTTAGAATGTTTGGATCATTTATTTGTTAATCCACTGTACAGAAGGTACACTGTGAAAGAACTGTGAAGGGTGGGATATGTTTTTGTGTTTAAAACTGAAATTGATTTGGTTATGTAAGCTTGAATCTGTGTGACTTGTTTAGATGTTCTAATATATGGTTTTAATATATGCATCTAATATATGCAAATCTACACTCCTTCCAAGTCCTGACTTCTTAGCTGTATCCCATAAGTTTTGATGTGTTGTATCTGTATTATTCTTTACTTCAAAATACTTAAAAAAATCATTGTGATTTCTTCTTTGCTCTCCTGACTGTTTTGAAATAGAATTCTTCATTTCCAAATGCATGAGGATTTCCTAGTTACCATACTGATTTCTCCCAGTATGAAAATACTTTCAGTATTGAAGTTTGTTGAGATTTGCATGGTGGATCAGGCTATGGACAACCTTGGCAAACATTTCATGTACACTTAAAAAGAACGTAGTTTGCTTTTTGTTGGTCATGGTATTTTATATGTATCAAGAAGGATATTTAATTATTTTGTCTGAATATTCTGTCAGTTACTGAGATAATTGGGTTGGAATCTTCCACTGTGTTATAGATTTGTCTTATTTATCCTTTGTAGCTTTGTCAACTTTTATGTATTTATAGACTAAATAGGCACATAACATTTAGAATTGTTATAGCTTAGTGGTAAGTCAAACTTTATATCATGTCTGGTAATGCTTTTTGTCATAGGTCTCGTGTGTGTGATAGTAACATAGCTAGCTGTACCAGTTTTCTTTTAATTAGGTCTGTCTGCAAGGTCCATCGGTTACCATCCTTTTATTTGCAACCTATTTGGCTCCTTTATTGAATGTGTGTCTCCTTTCAGTTCAGTTCAGTCGCTCAGTTGTGTCCGACTCTTTGCGACCCCATGAATCGCAGCACGCCAGGCCTCCCTGTCTATCACCAACTCCCGGAGTTCACCCAAACTCCTGTACATCGAGTTGGTGATACCATCCAGCCATCTCATCCTCTGTCGTCCCCTTCTCTTCCTGCCCCCAATCCCTCCCAGCATCACGGTCTTTTCCAGTGAGTCAACTCTTCGTATCAGGTGGCCAAAGTATTGGAGTTTCAGCTTTAGCATCAGTCCTTCCAAAGAACACCCAGGACTGATCTCCTTCAGAATGGACTGGTTGGATCTCCTTGCAGTCCAAGGGACTCTCAAGAGTCTTCTCCAACACCACAGTTCAAAAGCATCAATTCTTTAGCGCTCAGCTTTCTTCACAGTCGACAGACCTTTGTTGGCAAAGTAATGTCTCTGCATTTTAATACGCTGTCTAGGTTGGTCATAACTTTCCTTCCAAGGAGTAAGCGTCTTTTAATTTCATGGCTGCAATCAACATCTGCAGTGATTTGGGAGCCCCCAAAAATAAAGTCTGACACTGTTTCCCCATCTATTTCCCGTGAAGTGATGGGACCAGATGCCATGATCTTTGTTTTCTGAATGTTGAGCTTTAAGCCAACTTTTTCACTCTCCTCTTTCACTTTTGTCAAGAGGCTTTTTAGTTCCTCTTCACTTTCTGCCATAAGGTTGGTGTCATCTGCATATCTGAGGTTATTGATATTTCTCCCGGCAATCTTGATTCCAGCTTGTGCTTTTTCCAGCCCAGCATTTCTCATGATGTACTCTGCATAGAAATTAAATAAGCAGGGTGACAATATACAGCCTTGAGGCAGGTCAGGTGGTCTGGTATTACCATCTCTTTTTGAATTTTCCACAGTTTATTGTGATCCACACAGTCAAAGGCTTTCACATAGTCAATAAAGCAGAAATAGATGTTTTTCTGGAACTTTCTTGCTTTTTCCATGATCCAGCGGATATTGGCAATTTGATCTCTGGTTCCTCTGCCTTTTCTAAAACCAGCTTGAATATCTGGAAGTTCACGGTTCACGTATTGCTGAAGCCTGGCTTGGAGAATTTTGAGCACTACTTTACTAACATGCGAGATGAGTGCAATTTTGCGGTAGTTTGAGCATTCTTTGGCATTTCCTTTCTTTGGGATTGGAATGAAAACTGACCTTTTTCAGTCCTGTGGCCACTGCTGAGTTTTCCAAATTTGCTGGCATATTGAGTGCAGCACTTTCACAGCATCATCTTTTAGGATTTGAAATAGCTCAACTGGAATTCCATCTCCTCCAGTAGCGTTGTTTGTAGTGATGCTTTCTAAGGCCCACTTGACTTCACATTCCAGGATGTCTGGCTCTAGGTGAGTGATTACACCATCGTGGTCATCTTGGTCGTGTTTAAGCAACATGTATTTCTCCCCAATGAAACTCTTATGTATGTCAGTACTGATACTCATATTTAATTAGCACCTGATTAATTGCTTTTTATTTGTCTCACTTGTTCTGTGTCTATATTCTTTTCTTTTCTTGCTCTCTTTTGAATTATTTATTTTTCCTTCTGTTACTTTCATTCAGCATTTTACTGTTCTTTTAGTGGTTACTATAGAGATTTTAAGATGCATTATTGAACTTTCAACTCCAATATAAATGAGTAATTCACTTTCCAGACAGTATAAGGCTCTTGAAGTGAAGTGAAATTGCTCAGTTGTGTCCGACTCTTTGCGACCCCATGGACAATAGACTGCACCAGGCTCCTCCGTCCATAGGATTTTGTAGGCAAGAGTACTTGCCATTTCCTTCTCCAGATAAGGCTCTTAAGCCCTTTTAATTCTATTTACCCCTTCTCACCTATGCTGCTGTTGTGTATTTTGATTCTATGTATATTTTAAACCATGTAAGGCATTGTTGCTGTTGTTTTTTAATAGTATTCATTTAGATTTACCCATATATTTACCTGTTCTGTTGCTTTTTATCCTTTTTGCATCGCCTCATCTTTCTGCTTGTGGAATACCTGTTAAAATTCCACTTAATTTTTTATTATTTTCTGGCTTCCTTTGTTTTTGTTTAGAAGGCAAGGCAGCTGTCAGTTTTGCTGTTTTTTTCAATATGTCTTTGTTGGATTGCTTATAAAATTTACTTTTTGTTTTTAAGCAGTATTTTTTGATGCACCTACAGGAGGTTTTCTATGTGTTTTTGCTACTTGGGATTTGTAAAGCTTTTGGAATTATTGGAAAATTCTCAGTCATCAACTCCTTAAGTACTGTTCTGTTCTATTCTCTGTTTTAATTTTTTCTTCATCTAACCTACTATTAAATCTACTGACTTAGTATTAATCTACTAACTTTTAAAATTTTTTCTTAGTTCTTAGTTTTAATTTTCAGTTTCTTTTTTATAGTTTCCAATTTTCTGAAATAATTTTGTGTTTTATTTCATTTTGCATACTTAGCGTAATTACTTTTAAGCCCAATGATTGCATTATCTAGCTATTTCTAATCTTTTTTTGTTTGTTTTTTGAATATATCTTATCTCTTTCTATGCCTAGTGATTTTTAATAACCCAAATTGTATATAGAACTATAGAAATAATTTGAAGATATGGGTATTGTTTTTCTTCCTCCAGAGAGGATTTAATACTTGCTTCCAATACACGTTAGTCTAGGATAACTAGTAACTGAGATTACCTCAGCCCGGTCATGGGTTTAGATGATCTAAATCGGGACCTAAATTGTGTGATGGCTGTTTTTTTCTAGTTCAACCTTACTTTTTAGGGGGTAGTTTTAAGAATCCCAGTTCAGAGCCTGCTGGATTTAGCAGGACTCCCTCCTCTCCCTGATGGGCCGTGAGCTCCTGTTTTTATCCTCGGGGATCCTGAAAGATATGTCTGGCTTCCGTCTCTGTTATCTTCTTTTGGAATGGGCAGATGCCTCTATGGGAAAGCAGCCTCAAATGCCGAGCTCATGTCTCTGGGTTTCTGTCTTCTCGCTATCATGGCCTTGTGGTTTCTTATTTTCTTGATAGCTCTTTGATACCTTCCAACAGTTAAAAAAAATGTTTTGTCCAGATTTTCTGGTTGTTTTATACAGGAAGGTTGGTTCAACTTATCTATTCTGCCTTTAACAGAAACAGACCCCAGACCTTCTCCCATCCCATTTAGGTGTTTAAAAGTCATCCTTCATGTATATCCTTCACAAATTAATGACCATTAATTAATTTGGGAATGAGGTGATGGTAGCTTGTGACCTCTCTGCCTCCTCCCACTTCTCCCCCCCCAAAAAAAACTCTTTTTCTGCCTGCCTTAGAGTTACACTCTCCCTGTTCCTTGTCTCTGCTTTTTAACTTTTCCCAGTGCTGCAGTAGGTTCAGGGTCTGGTGTAATAGCCCTGTAGCTGACAAGGTAAGACTTGAGACTCTTTTCTGCATGTATACCCCAAGCTCTGATCTTATTGTCACCTCTTAGGAAGCTACCTACTCTCTTATTTCTTAGTCCTCTTAATTGTGTTGCATCTCTTCACCATTATTATTGGTTCACAGAAAATTCCCCCTCCCTGCATTGTGTCATTCCTTTAGTCAGCCACTGTTACTCATGATGGAGCTGGAGAAAAAGGTTGAGAATCACTGGCATATAGCTGCTGCCCTGGCTCCTTGGATATATTCACAATAATATAGTTTAGGTTCATCTCTAAACTGTACATGTATCTCTTTTTGGTCCTTCTCTATAAACCCAAAGAATCTGCATTATTCTATTTCTGTGTGTCCTTTTTGGATCTAAATGAAAATATGTTTGAGAAGTAATACCCTTTTTCTTACTTTGTATTCTATACTGTTTCCTTGGGTTTATTAGCACTAAATTTTTTTTAATCCTCACAGGACGTCTGGCTTTATAAGTAGAAGGGTAAGAGAGACCCTGTTCTTGGGGCTGGAAGGAGAGAAAGTCGATTAGCAGCAACATAAGCAGGGGACATGGTAGCAGATGGATGGTAGGGGTTGGTCTGGGTGAGAAAGAAAGGGGAGATTGATTTGGAACTGAGGAATGTTGTTGAACATCTGTACTGGCCAGAGAACAGCTCTCTTTCTCCTCATTTTTCAGTTCCTACTTCCTTAGAGCCCTCAGCTCTTGTCTTAAGCTGCAGCAAATAGGTTGCATAACTTTGAAACTTCACCACCATGTATAATACTGCATGTAAAGAGTATTTCAAAATCTTAAATGCACTCTAGAAACACTAGATATTGGCGAGTTGAAGAATCATTATCACATAGAGAATGAAATCTTGAAGGAATGAAACCTTTTATTGTGATTTTAATTGATGTTTTATGTTGTTTTTTTTATAGGGCTTTTTATATGCTTATAGTATTAGTACCATTATTAAAACCACAATGAATCTCTACATGTCCATGCAAAAGCCAATGACCAAAACATCGGTTAAGGCATTATGCAGGCTTGTTGAACTTCTCAAGGTAAGTTTTGGATTATTTTACCTTGCCATTACCATTGAGAAATGATCCAAGATAAAGTAGGATTTTTAGGGGTAAGGTTTGACTTCTTGATTATGAGTATAAAAAATTATGGGAATGTGTATTTGTCTCTTAGTTAGATAAAGGAACTAGCCAGTGACAGAAATTTCTTGAATAATTTTCTGTGAATGGCCAATATACTTAAACTGTATTAAAAGTTAACATGTAGTCAAAGAGAAAAGAAGGAAAATGAAAAGATTAGTCAAAATATTAGTAGTTTTACTCATGGAAGTTCTAAATGTGTTGCATGAGTTTTAAAAACTACACATAAAACGTTATATTTTATAGTATTAAAATGTATATGAGGCTAGTCAGCATGAGGCTGTTTATTTTGTAAGTTAGAGGAAGTGTTGTAATCTTGGGATCTGAAAGGTTTTGAAAATGTGGTAAAATGTTTCTTAGCATACTATAGGCGGGAGAGCGTACATGTAGCTTTTTGTAAAACCTGAGCTAAAGATTTGCTAGTGAATTTCTGTCAATAGTGGCTTTAGGGCTTCCCTAGTGGCTCAGAGGGTAAAGCGTCTGCCTCCAGTGCAGGAGACCCGGGTTCAATCCCTGGGTTGGGAAGATCCCTTGGAGAAGGAAATGGTAACCCACTCCAGTATTCTTGCCTGGAGAATCCCATGGATGGAGGAGCCTGGTGGGCTACAGTCCACAGGGTCACAAAGACTCGCACATGACTGAGTGACTTCACTTTCACTTTCTTTAGATTTGCTTAGGAAATAAATATAGTTTGGAGATCTTGTCTTTAGATTTTTAGCCATTTTTTCCTTTAAGGTATTATTATATTTATTTTTAATGAAATGCAAATACAGAAGTATATATATATGTATAAATGCATGTATATCTTATATTTAATATCTAAGCATAATTTAAAAATACTAAACACTTAAAAACCTATCAGTCATCCCATTTAGGAAAGCAAATGTTACCAGTATTTTCAAAGCCCCCTCTCTTGTCCTTCCCAGACTGCATCCTAATCTACCCGCTTGGAGGACCTGCTGTCCTGAACTTTTATCATTCTCTTGTTTCTTTTTAGTTTGTGGCATATGACTGAACTTATCAACCACTCATTGTTTAGTTATAAATGTTTTGAAGTTTGTATTAATGGAGTGATGTCTCATGTATTCTTCAGCTTGGTTTCTTTTTACTCAAAATTTTTTATTTGGTCTTACTATGTTGGAATGAGTAGCTGTAGTTCATTAATTTTCATTACTGTGTAGTCTTCCTGGGCTTGGTCTTTTGGGTTGTTTCCAGTTTTTGCTGTTTTAAATCATGTTGCCATTCTTGTATTAATTTATGTTTCTTGCTGTAATTGTGCAAAAGTTTTTATTAGCTGTTATAAACCTATGAGTGGATTGCTGGGTTTTATGCTATGTATATAATCAGCTTTTAAGATGATGCCAGATTATTTTTCCAGGTAGTTAACATCAGTTTACATACCTCTGTCAATGTATTAGATTTCTGTTAGTTCCCTACTTGGCCAACATTGGTATTATCAACTTTTTGTATGTGTGTGTGCCCGTATACTTATGAATTAGTGTTTATAGATGACTTTATCCTTGACATTTCCCTGATGATTAATGATAATATCTTTTCAAATATTATTAACTGCTTCTTTTGTGAGAAATATTTTCATGTCTTTTGTTCAGGTATTTGTTGACTTGTTTACCTTTTAAAAAAAGTGTTTGATTCGTTTGGTGTCCACATATGCTGAGTACTAATCCCTTGTGTGTGGCAGGTATTTTCTCATACATTGGTCTATCTTTTAATTTTCTTTATAGTGGCTTTTGATAAACAGAAATTTCTAATTTTAATACAGTTGGATTGACCAGTCTTACCCTTTATAGTAGTGCTTTTTTTAATCTCATTTATAAATTTCTTACCAGGCCCAAAGTTATAAAGATATTCTAGAATTGTGCCTAAATACTTTAAGTTTTAAGTTGATTCTCACAGAATCACTTCTGATTCTTTTTAGGCAATAGAGCATATGTTCTACAGGAGAAGCATGGTTGTGGCTGATTCAGTCTCACATATAACACAGCACCTTCAGCATCAGGCTCTTAATTCTATTTCTGTGGCCAAGGTATAAAAGCATAATTATATTATCTTTCTAGTTTGCCCTTCTGTTGTTTTGTGTTTTCTAATTAAGCATGTTTATCCACAGTATTCTTGGTTATAATCTCCAAGGTATTCCATGATTTTACTGAGAGTGATCAGGATTATCTTTAGCCTGAATTTCCAGCATTAACACAGTTCTCCTAAAAAAGGACATACTGTGCATTATTAAAATAACATTGTGTCTTTCTTAAATTATTTCCTTGTTAAATTGATACTGTAATTTTGAGGTACGCCTAGTAATTTGCTGTTCCTGACGGTGCTCAGCAAGAATGTTATGGAAATAAAGCATCTGATATCATAAGAAGTGAACAGGGAAAGTATTTGTCTTAAGTGCTGTTAAGTTGAATCATGGAAAAGATAACTGAAAAATTTTTCCTCATGAGTCTTTTGTTACTGCCTCAAATTTAAAGCTGATATGTCCTGTTTCCTTTTATCTTTAAGAAAAGAGTAATTTCTGACAAAAAATATAGTGAACAGCGTCTTGATGTGCTCTCTGCTCTAGTTTTGGCTGAAAACACTCTAAATGGACCAAGCACAAAGCAGCGACGACTGATTGTTTCTTTGGCATTGAGTGTGGGCACACAAATGGTAAGTGTATTGCTGTTACTTACAGAGTAAAAATGAGACCTGAGGTTTCACACTTCCCTTTTTACTGACTTAAGAAACCTGTCCTTCAAGTGCAACTTCTCTGTGCTTTTTCCCTCCCTAATAGAAAACATTTAAAGATGAAGAACTCTTTCCACTTCAAGTAGTCATGAAGAAGCTGGATCTTATCAGTGAACTTCGAGAAAGGTAAGTAGGGATAGCTAATGGTAACAAAAGATAACGGGTGATAGAAACATCAGGGCTTTGTTTGTTTTTAATAGTCTAGCAGTAGAAGGAATATAATCTAGGTAGACCTTTGGTTCCTCATAATTTCTGTGGCATGACTAGAATGAGACTCTGACAAGGATTTGTATTTCTTTTACATGTCTTCTGTAGTAAGGATGTAGCTTTTGGAAGAACTCACTTGAAAAATGTGATATAGCCCTTAGAGCATCTGGCAGACTCTGGAACTTTTGTGCTTATTGTGATGCGTATCTCTAATGGACTCAGAATTGCTGCTTTGTAACAAAGCTTCATCTACTTGTGAGAGACTTAGAGCCATCTCACATAGTCTTCCATAATTTTATTTGGGACAGAATTTGAGTTACATCGTTGGTTAGACAGTCACTAAGATAGATTCATTTTTGGTTATTTGTCTAACTCCTGTGGCTTTATTGTTTTCTTTTTATCAAGTAAGCATTGAGTTTCTTAGAGGGGAATTTTGATTTCCAGTCGAACTAAGATTACAGCACAATTTTTATTTAATGCTCGTATTTATAGCATAATGTTTTTGTTATTCTGAGAAGCTCAGATTTTTGTAGTTTGTGGCATTTCACTTTCTCTCCGTGGAAGAAATACTGAACTTTTCTTCACTATAAGATATTTATGATCAAGTTGTTGCCCTATAAAGTGTGAAATAGTCACTTGGCAAAGATGATAAGTAGGTTGAGTGCCACTGGTTTTTGTTGTTGCTGTTTTGGTCACAGCTTTTTGAAAGGTCTCCTTTTCAGCTTTGAGACAGGTAAAATGGTGCATGTGGTGCAGGTCTTGTGAGTCTGGTCATATCAAATAATACTGACAATTTAAACTGTGGTAAAGTTGTATTTTTTTAAGTATGCTTTAAAATGCATTTATAAAATTCTAACAGTGTCAGATATTGGACTGTTTTGTTACCACTGAAAAATATTTACTTTGTGACTTTTCTATGCTAATTTTGGGTTACGTGATATAGGGAATACAGACATGAATAGACAGCTCTTAACTTTAAAGTATATAATGCCATTCTTTTCATTATTTTGGGGACTGACTTCACTTTTGGTAGCATTAATTACTGCTTTGCATTGTAGAGTCCAGACACAATGTGACTGTTGTTTTCTGTACTGGCATCGAGCTGTCTTCCCAATTTATTTAGATGACGTATATGAAAATGCTGTTGATGCAGCCAGACTACATGTAAGTAAAAGAATAGTGTAAAGAACATTATTTCTTCATTTTTGTTATTCACTGTGCAAACCATTTTAATTAATTTTAAAATAGATCATTTAATAAACCATTTAAAAACTGGTGCTGTTTTTTAACAGTGCTGTGCATATAAATTTTATATTAATACAAATGAATTAATTTGAATATATATTTAACTCTTCTCATATTCCTAATCATTCTCATTTCACTGGGTTTTAGTTTGTGTCAAAATAATTGACTTATTTGTCAGCAAGGTATTCAGATCTTTCCATTTCCTTGTGGAAATGAACGTATTTGAATGCTTAAGATAAAAAGGATTAGTTAATGTGGTTTTTTTTTTTTTTTTTTGGTATTAGCGTATGCTTTGGAGAATAAAATTCAGCTCTTTCTTAGGAAAGTAAGGTAGTCATGGGTAGAAAAACTGCCTTCAGATTGAGGCTTTGTCTTTTAAGATAGGTAACTTCTGTAATGTAATTCAAAGATGTAATTTCTCTAAATTCATGTACATTCTCCTCCTCTTCTTCAGTACATGTTCAGCGCTTTACGTGACTGTGTGCCTGCCATGATGCATGCACGGCATTTGGAGTCCTGTGAAATACTTCTCGATTGCTATGACAAGGAAATTATGGAAATTTTAAATGAGGTAACATTTGAGATTGAAAAGCTTAAGATGTGTTTAGAATGCAGTGTTTGGAAAAACTTTTTGGGTTGAAGCAGACTTTCACAAATTTATGATTCTTACTTACAGATCACTGTCTAGAACAAAGGAACTGTAATTGGTCTTTAGTTCCTAATTTTTTGTATAGAAATCCAGATAAGGAATTTGGAATTATTTTTTTCTTTTACTTTAGTAAGTAGTATATTTGAATTTAAAGTCCTATTCATTAGACTGCAGATGCAAAATTGGTTTGAATATTGTCTGCTGCTCATGGTAATACAGTTAAGACAACTATCAATGTTGAATTTCATTTTGAGAGCTAATGACTGAAATCTTTTATATTTAAAAGTAAATCCTGTTTCTTGTGTAACAATTTAAATGAATCTCTCTTTGTTCTAAAGAAGTGTGTGTTATAAACACTGCCATCTTTAAAACTATTTTCAGCCAGCAGTATTTTTATATGGAGGGAGGAATTAAAAATGAGTGAATTTTACACTATAAACCATACTCAGGTTTGATAAAAATGTGAGAGTTTTAATATAATTTCTCATGCTGAATATTCATATTTAGAAAATAAGGTACATGTCTTGGTCAGTATTTAGAACCCCATGTTACACCAGAAAAGATGATTAATTTCGTTGCTGTTAATTCCATGAGTTTTGTGGTTTTTTAATAATTTTACATGGAAGCATTCATAAATTTTCCTCTTGCATGTTCTCAGGATCTTTCTTCCTTTGTTCTGGTTTATATAAATTTTATTGCTTCATGTTGTATGATCATGTTCCTTTTGGTGAAACTACCAGAGATTAGCTTTTGATTTTCTTTGCCAGGGTATTATACTTAAAATACTAATGAACTCATTAGAACTCATCTGACTGCTTCCTGGTTAAAAAGAGTCATTGATTTAAAATGGATAGCAAAATAATTTGACTTTCACAGTGAAACAGTATTTTACCAGGGAGTATTTAGTTTGACAGTTTGACAAATTTTTTCATCATTGTACTGAGTATAAAGCTCTTCACATTGAGAACATGGACATCTAGAAGAATCATACAATTGGAATATCATTTTGAAAATTTAAGATAACAATTCTTTTCTGAATAGCATTTGCTGGACAAGTTGTGCAAAGAAATAGAGAAGGACCTGCGACTTTCTGTGCATACTCATTTAAAGCTGGATGACAGAAACCCTTTCAAAGTTGGCATGAAAGACCTGGCCCTTTTTTTCTCTCTGAATCCAATTCGGTTTTTCAATCGTTTCATTGACATTCGAGGTGAGTGTTCTGGTTTTCTTCTTAGGGTCGTATTCTATATGTGTTTGCTCTGTTAAAGAAGAAATAACAAAACCTTGAGAAAAATCTTTCTTTGTATTAGTCCATTTATTCTTGAATTCCTTTTTGTTTCTTCATTTTTGTTTTCCTAGCAGCTTATTTTATTATTTAAAGAACACTTTTTAGCTCTCAGTCTTTTCTTTTTAATTAATTCATTTTTTTATTATTATTTTTGGTTGGACTATGTCTTTGTTGCTGTGTGTGGGCTTTCTCTAAGTGCAGCAAGTAGGGACTTCTCATTGTAGTGCGTGGGCTGCTCATGGTGGTGGCTTCCCTTGTGAAGCACAGGCCTCAGTAGTTGTAGCACATGGCTCAGTAGTTGCAGCCTGTGGACTCTAGAGCACAGCCTCAGTAGTTGTGCTCGGGCTTACTTGTTCCATGGCTTGTGAAATCTTCCGACCAGGAATTGAACCCGTGTCCTCTGTGTTGGCAGGCAAATTCTTATCCATTGCATCACCAGGGAAGTCCCATTCCTAGCACCTTATTTTAAAGGAAGAAATTTAATGTTCAAAGACAAGTTGTTTGCTTTTTAGTGTCATTTTCTTCCTTTCCTATTGTTACTGTGAATCAAAAAAGTTTTGATTTTTTTGTTTGTTTCTTTTGAAGCTTATGTAACTCACTACCTAGACAAGACTTTCTACAATCTAACGACAGTAGCTCTTCATGACTGGGCTACTTACAGTGAAATGAGAAATCTAGCTACTCAGCGTTATGGATTGGTTATGACAGAGGCCCATCTTCCTAGTCAGACTTTGGAACAGGTATAGTATAAAGTGTTCTTAGTATAGTCTAATGGTAGCTTAATAGTATTTCTCTAAGACAATTAAAAAAAAAATTAGTACTGTGTTTATATTTCAAAGTTGAAAGTGAAAAGAAAATATTTGCTATATATAAAAAGCTCATAGTTGAGAAGAATAAAATATTAGTGCTGATTTGCTTTATGAAAGAATTTATCACATGCTTCCAAATGTTTATACTTCACCTTTTGTTGAAATTTTGGTACATACATTTTTACATACAGCTTTTCGGAAACAAATAAGGATAGTGAGGTGACTTCTGCTGAACTTTTACAAGTTTAGTCAAGGTCACAATTAAGAATTTTAAACTAGATATAACATATGTGCTTTAATATCTTAGAAAAATGGTTAAATTTATAAAATTGTATTTGTTTTTAACTTGAGTGCAAAATATTTAGCTTTATAAATTCAGTAAGCTAATTTACAATATGGTTGTATCTCAGGAGTGCAAAGATTTGTTTTCAGTTAATTTGCATGTAATTCTTTCTAAGATCATCCAGATATAATATTTACTAAAATCCATTAATTCATTTCCAAAATTTGAAGATCATAATTTTTCGTTCATCTTACTGCATATATAGGGGCCAGTTCCAGGATCAGTTTGTATATCCTTTCATTCACTTATTTATAAAATTAATATTTATAAAAAATTTGCTAGACACTGCACTGTGTTACTGGAGAGGGTTGCCATTTCATTCTCCAAGGGTCTTCCTGACCCAGGGATTGAACCCATTGACTGCTTTGCAGTCAGACTCTTTACCACTGGGTCTCCTGTGAAGCCCTCAGTATGTTTAGGGATACAAAAATAAATAGAAACAGTCTTAGCTCATGTACCTGTAGCCTAGTGGAAGAAAAATAATGAGTAAATAAATTTTTAGATTAAAATGTGAGAAAATCTATAATAACTTAATCAAAGGGGTGTTGTGATATTACTTGAGCCCCAATTAGAAAAGCTATGGAATAGTTTACATGATACCATTCATTAGATACTAGAGTAATCACTGAAGAATGACGGATTCTTATTAGGTAACTTGTATATTAAAGGTACATATGGGTGAGCTCAGTCGCTCAGTGGTGTCCTATTCTTTATGAACCCGTGGGCTATAGCCCACCAGGCTCCTCTGTCCATGGAATTTTCCAGGCAAGAATACTGGAGTGGGTTGCAGTTTCATTCTCCAGGGGATCTTCCTGACCCTGGAATCAAACCTGCATCTCCTGCGTTGACAGGAGGATTCTTTACCACTGAGTCATTTGAGAAGTCCTTATATTCAGGATGGTCTGGTTTAATTAAACGGAGAAGGCGATGGCACCCCACTCCAGTACTCTTGCCTGGAAAATCCCATGGATGCAGTCCATGGGAATCGCGAAGAGTCGGACACGACTGAATGACTTCACTTTGACTTTTCACTTTCATGCATTGGAGAAGGAAATGGCAACCCACTCCAGTGTTCTTGCCTGGAGAATCCCAGGGACGAGGGAGCCTGTTGGGCTGCCGTCTATGGGGTCACACAGAGTCGGACACGACTGAAGCGACTTAGCAGCAGCAGTATAATTAAAAGAAGCATAAAGATTTGGAATTAGACTTTCTAAAATCCCTGGGTTTTGCCTCTTCCTACCTCTTTGACTTTGCAGAACTCTTAGTTTCATTTTCTTCAGCTATGGAATTTATTTTTGTCCTTTTTTATTTTTTAAATTATGAAAGTATAGTAACACAATTATAGGAGACTTAGAAAATACAGAACAAAGTTACATATAGTCCACTATACATTATAATTATTTTTTAAGATAAATTAAGATTTTTAGTTGGAGTTTCCTTATCAGACTCTCAAAAATTAATAAAATGAATAGAAAAGTAGAAGGATATAGTAGACCTGAAAAACACTATGAATCAATTCAACATAATTAAGATTTATACAATTTTCACACAACAGCAGGATAGAAATTCTATTTAAGTTCCCATAGACTATAAACCAGGAGACACTGGAACATATCCAGGGACATAAAACAAAGTGTAAAAATTTCATGGTCTAAAGGTAACTGAAGTCATACAATGTCTGTTCTCTTATTGCTGTGGAATTATGTTAGAAATCAATATCAAAAGGTACTTGAAAATAGTCCACACATTTTCATCTTTAACTTAGCCATTGAAAGCCTCAGTAAAGATAAAAGACTGAAAAAACAGGGTGATCAGCTGTGGAATTTAGAAGAAGAATATCTTTTTGAGAATTCCATGTAAAGAACCTTGCACAGTGCTTGAAAAATAGTGTATACTTTAGAGATCACCACATATTCTGGCTGCCTTTTAGAATCTGCCCTGTTAATTTACTTTCTAAAAAATACAGAAAAAAATCCTTGAGAAGACAAATATTCTCAGAAGTGGTAGGGAAATGATGTGAGTCATGGATCTTTGAAGTTTTAACTTTTCCTGTCTACACAAAAGGTACAACAGTCAGATTTCCCCAAGCAGTTAGTCCTGATTGTGTGTGTCAGAAGCCTATTCTAACCTTTGGTTGTATGTTTTCTGTAGTTCTTTAAAATAATTTTAAAATATTGGGTGACTTAATGTAAGCAGTAAGTTACTATATTGATAAGTTTGATTATTTTAAACTAATAATAGAACTTATGTGGATTGTTTTGTAGGGCCTGGATGTCTTGGAAATTATGAGAAACATTCATATATTTGTATCTCGATACCTCTATAATCTCAATAATCAAGTGAGTAAATGAAAAAAATTTTTTAATGTGGGTGGGTGTATAGTAGGAAAGGCTGAGGGGCAAAGAATTGATTCTTAGCAGCGAAAGTTAGCAAAATAAAGGAAACTAATTGTTTAGAGATATTTATTTCTTTGGTTTGACTGTATTATCTTATTATCTTCTTGAATGACTTTCCTATTATCTCTAATAAAATAGAGTTCTAAAATTCTTAGATTAACTGACCAGTGTTTGCTTTGGATTGTGTTTGTTTTATTACAGATTTTTATTGAACGAACAAGTAATAACAAACATTTGAACACTATTAATATTCGGCATATTGCTAATTCAATTCGAACACATGGCACAGGAATCATGAATACAACAGTAAGAACCTTCTATGGGAGGGGGTGTTGTACAGATGTTTGATGCTGTTTAATTTGGAAGTTTAAAAATAGTTTTTTCATTGAAAAAACTGTTCATATTATACCTGAATTTCCATTTTTCTGTTTGCTGTAATTGAAGTATCTGGCACTGAAGTTGTGTAAGATGGAAATGGAAGCTTTGTGATTCAAAGGTCACTTTAGAATGTCTTACCATCTCAAGATCATTGTAAATAACATTGGAGATTTGAAGACATCAGCATAAATATATATCTATGTGGATTGTCTGATAGTCTCTGAAAAGTTGCTTTTGAAAGCAAATCATTGATAGTTTATTAAACATCAGTCCCTGGTGGCTCTGCCACCAGGCAAAGAATCTGCCTGTAACACAGAAAACCCAGGTTTGATCCCTGTGTTGGGAAGATACCCTGGAGAAGGGAATGGTAACCCACTCCAGTATTCTTACCTGGAGAATTCCATGGACAGAGAAGCCTGGAGGGCTACAGTCCATAGGGTTGAAAAGAATCAGCCACGACTGAGTGACAAACGCTTAACACTTGCATGCTCTTTTTCGGGGGAGGGTACTTCCTAGTTATTTGATACCCTTAAAATAGCAATTTGCTAAAAATATCTCAAATCTTCCTAAAAATGGGCAGTCATGTGAGAGAATGAATCATTTGAGCTTATGTGCTGTTTTTCCTCTGTTGGAAAAAGAGAAATCTTTAAATTTACTCTGCTTTTCAGGTTACAGTTTCTTCTTGAGGAAAGAATATAGAGAATGTTTAAATAGTACAGTATTATTAAGCATATTTGGGAGTAAGGGAATAAGGACAAGTTACATGACTGGAAGGTTGCAAAGGACCATTTTTAGTGTAGTGGAGAAGCTGTATTTGAGCTGATAAGTAACATGGTTGGAACTCTTTGTTAGTGGTTACCAGTAGAAAAATGAGACATGGATGGAATTTCAGATTTCAAGTCAGGAGTCATCTGCATAGAGATTTCTGAACCTTTCAAGATCAAACTCTTCTTTGACCTCATCTATCAGCCATTCATGTAACGTGTAATTATGCTTGTATCTTATGTGTCTCAGGCACTGTGCTGGGTGCTGAGATGAGAAAAACAGACATTTCTTGGTCTCATAGTAATTGTACTTTGGTGGGAGAAACAGCTGTTAATTAGTTAACCACAGTAATGTAAATTCCTGATGTCTGGTGATGATGAGCTGAGCACAGAAAAAATAAGATCAGAGACTGGCAGATTTACCCACTATTAAGATGGGTAATAATCTTCTAAGAGCTACTACAACTGAGGAGATCAAGAAAAAGCAATGTTTTAAGCTGCAAGAAAAGTTCTGAGAAAGCACCCATTTCTATAACTGGGTGATGAAGACTGTTAGTTAACATGGGCGTACATATGCCAAAATAATTGGTAATATTTGAAGGTGGTGGGGATGGAAATTAATGCAAGGCTGATTCCCTGGTGGCTCAGATGGTAAAGCGTCTGCCTGCAGTGTGGGAGACCCAGGTTTGATCCTCGGGTCGGGAAGATCCCCTGGAGAGGGAAATGGCAACCCACTCCAGTACTCTTGCCTAAAAAATTACATGAATGGAGGAATCTGGTGGGCTACAGTCCATGGGGTCGCAGAGAGTCGCACAAGATTGAGTGGCTTCATTTCTTTTCATCTGTGGATCAGAATTAATCTTGTTTTGACTTTAATCGCAGCTTAAACCCTACTTTTTCAGTGTTTTCTAAGTCTAGATCAGGGCCTTTTAATCCATTCTCAAAACATCTACACTGATCATTTTACAGGTTATTGCAGTTGAGATTTCCTAGTTTATTTAACATGTATTATACTTGTTTTAAAATGCCTGTCACTCCCACTAGAATTTACTGGTGATGACAAGGGCAGTGTCTAGCATGAGAGCAGGTACATTGTCTTGCACGTAAGAGGTGCTCAAAATATTTATGGGTAAATAATTGAATGTTTACTGTCTTCCTTTAAGAAAGGTCAAAGAGCACCATGTTTTTTACTTTAGTATCAGTTCATTCATGCAGATTGGTAATAATGTCCTGAATGTGGTTTATGACATAAAACCTAGCGTGTCGGCAAATCTGGTTTATGATTCTCACTATAGCTCTTAGTCATATTATTATGTGAATATTTTTTAATTTCTTTTTTGTGTCATAAAAATATTTAACAGGAGCTTTTAGAAGGTTCTATAAACTTTGGCAATAAAAACCTCATTTATTTAAGTATTTCAGGTCCAAAATGAATTAGACTTTATAAATGGATTATTATATTTAGTAGTACTGATTTGAAATTAATTTTTATATTTAATTTTTCCAATTTTAATTTTACAGGTCAATTTCACCTACCAGTTTTTGAAAAAGAAGTTCTATATATTTAGCCAATTTATGTATGATGAACATATCAAATCCAGATTGATTAAAGATATTCGATTTTTCAGGGAAATCAAGGACCAAAATGATCATAAGGTATTTTACATATTCTTTTGAAAAGGTGGTTTGATTCAACTATTGAATATATTGACATACCTTACATTGCTGTGCTTTACTTCTTTGTGCTTTGCAGGTGCTATATTTTTTAACAAATAGAAGGTTTGTGGCAAACCTGCATTTTCAGATGATGGTTACATTTTTTAGCAGCAAAGTTTTTTTAAATTAAGGCATGTATGTTATTTCTTTATATGTAATGCTATTGAATACTTAATAGACTACGGTACAGTGAAAACATAACTGTTGCATTACACTGGGAAACCAAAAAATTAACATGACTCACTTTATTGCAGTATTTGCCTTGTTGCAGGGTCTTGAACCAAACCTTCAATATCTTCAGCAGTTGCCTATATAGCAAATGTTTATGCTGAAATTCATTATGAGTTACTCTATTAGGGATTTTGTTTTCTTTTTTATTTTTCACATAACTCCCTGGTTTGACGTCCAGTTTTCTGTATTTTCCCTTGTAATTTCTCACCCTTTGCATTCTTTGTAAGTGAAAGTGTAAGGAAAAAGTAAATGATGAATGTAACCAGGTATTACTTTTCTTCATTTTAAAATAATGCAAAAGCAGAACATGCCCATTTTGAAACATTTAAACAATGTATTGTTTAACATTTAAACTGAATGTTCTCCTTCATTTCTGTTTTCTCCCAATTCCATTTTTGGGAGCAGTTGCTATTAACAGTGTCATGTGACGTCTTCCAGATGTCTGTGTGATAAACATGTTTTTATGCATTACAAATACTGCTTTTTTCCTTAACAAAAATGGACTGATACTAAACATACTGTTTTGCAGTGTGTTTATCACATGTCAGTACCTATAGATCTACCTCAGTCTTTTGCAGAGTTGATAGTAAAGATGCATACTGTAACTCCTTTAACCTCCTACTGAGAAATATTCAGTAGCTTCTGATTTCTCTGTGCTACCAACAGTGCTATAGATAACATCCTTGGATATATATCTCCGTGTGTTAGGGACTGTTTCTGAAAGACAGATTCCTTGAAGCGGAAAGGGGCAAAGAATATGATTATTTAAATTTTTAATACATGTTGCCAAGTACTCTAAAAGTATTGTACCAGTTGACAATCCCACCAATAATTTATAAGAATGCTATTTTACTTTCACCCTCTGGACTGAATTTTCCTGTAGTGAAGTGAATTGTAAGTGTTAACAGTACAGAGGCCACCTATAGCCATGTGGATAGAGAAACCAGCAGGCTTGGATGGATTTTATGTTTGATTTGCCACATCCAGACCTCTTTTTATTACTCTTCTTAAGCATCACCTAGTTCTAGCCCTCTGATATATTAGCTGTTCATTCTTCTCATTGTCAGGGCAGCAAATAATTAATAAAATTACAGATTAGCAGGAAATTATAATAACTCATTTTTATTGAATCAGAAATTAATGTTCAGAGAAATAAATGGTGCTGTTGTTGTATAAGAATTGTTTCCATTTCTTACTTATATAAAATGAATAATTAAAAAAAATTGACTAAGACTTGAAAAACCTTTTTTTATTGGTGAAAAAGTTGGCTTAAAGCTCAACATTCAGAAAACGAAGATCATGGCATCTGGTCCCATCACCTCATGGGAAATAGATGGGGAAACAGTGGAAACAGTGTCAGACTTTATTTTTCTGGGCTCCAAAATCACTGCAGATGGTGATTGCAGCCATGACATTAAAAGACACTGACTCCTTGGAAGGAAAGTTATGACCAACCTAGATAGCATATTCAAAAGCAGACATTACTTTGCCAACACAGGTCCGTCTAGTCAAGGCTGTGGTTTTTCCAGTGGTCATGTATGGATGTGAGAATTGGACTGTGAAGAAAGCTGAGCGCCAAAGAATTGATGCTTTTGAACTGTGGTGTTGGAGAAGACTCTCGAGAGTCCCTTGGACTGCAAGGAGATCCAACCAGTCCATTCTAAAGGAGAAGAAAATGGCAGTCCTGGGTGTTCTTTGGAAGGAATGATACTAAAGCTGAAACTCCAATACTTTGGCCAACTCATGCAAAGAGTTGACTCATTGGAAAAGAGTCTGATGCTGGGAGGGATTGGGGGCAGGAGGAGAAGGGGACGACAGAGGATGAGATGGCTGGATGGCATCACCGACTCGATGGACATGAGTTTGAGTGAACTCCAGGAGTTGGTGATGGACAGGGAGGCCTGGCGTGCTGCGATTCATGGGGTCGCAAAGAGTTGGACACAACTGAGTAACTGAACTGAACTGAATACTTTTCAGCCCATGGAAACTTACTACAAATCTCTGAACAGATGTTTCTAGGAAGCATTGATTTCTTTTATCTATCTGATAGAGCGGTTGAAGACTAATATTGGTAATGGGAAATCTAAGTTTGGTGGCATTCATAATTATTCCCTTTAAAAATATTTATATTGACCTTGAATATTGGTAGTTTTTGTGCTATATATAATTTTTTTGTCATTAAATTCAGTAATTGTTTTTTTGAACACAATGGAAATGCAAAATTAGAACAGTGATATTGATATGATTGATTTAGTAGGTATTTTATGTTTTAGGAGTCTTTATTAATAATGGCAGTCTTCAAATTTTCTCTCTAGTATCCTTTTGAAAGAGCAGAAAAATTCAATCGAGGCATCAGAAAACTTGGAATAACCCCAGAGGGACAAAGCTACCTTGATCAGTTCAGGCAGCTCATCAGCCAGATTGGTAAGTTATTGTAAACATGTTGGAAAGTAAAGTACAAATGCCTAGAATCTGTCTGAAATATTATATATATCTCATAGGAATAAACTTTAATATGTGTGTGCCTAAGTTTGGCTTTATTCCACTAGTAAATTCCTTTCCTTACCAAAAGTTTTTCAAGTATGATTAGATGGTTGGTGCACAAAAAATTGATAGATATATAAAATATTTATAAATAAAATAGTATAAATATTTTGTGGATAAATAAAACCTCTTCAGTTAAATTAAAAATATAACTCATCTCAAAGGCCATACTCATAGTAAATAGTCAACTGGTAATTATTTATTGGGTGCCTATTCTTTTCAAGGTCCTATTTCAGACTTTTAAAAGAGATTCCCTCAGGTTAAGCCTAAATGCAAAGATCTGCAGTGTTTATGTGAAAAGTTGTTCAATAATTTTCCTGTGCTCCATCATTTTATATTTATATATAATTTCTTGAGTTGTCTGTCTGGCTTACAAGTAGAACTTGTTTTCTGAAATGTGTAACACTATTTAAAAGGAAGAACTTCACTTAAAAATAATCCAAGAATAAAAAAACTGTATACTTATTTGAGATTTTCATATGCATTACCTCTATTAATGTCCTCACAGTAATGCTTGAGATAGGCACGTAATCATCTTTTTAAAGATGGAAAAAAAAGAGAAACTCAGAAATAAGTGGTGTTGCTGGCATTTTAACCAGGGTTTTTTGGCTCCATGTCCGAAGATGCTTTGTATTCTTCACAGTTGCAGACCGCAAGCAGTTCAGTAAATTCTTACTGACTCTGAAACTGTTAGTCATTCAGTCAGGTCTGACTCTCTGTGATGGTAGCCCACCAGTATCCTGTGTCCCTGGGATTCTCCAGACAAGAATACTGGAGTGGGTTGCCATTTTCTTCTCCAGGGGCTCTTCCCGACCCAGGACTCAAACCTGGGTCTTATGCATTACAGGCAGTTTCTTTACCACCTGACCCATTGGAGAAGCCCCTTATTGACTCTAATTTGGCAAAATTTGGCCTCCTGAGATTGATTGATTCATTTATCAAACATTTATAAAGCCTTTGTTATACCAGATATTTTTCTTGATGCTGAAAATACAAATAGCCTTTGTTCTCAAGAGGCTTTAAGTTTACTAGTGGGAAAGGTATGATAAACTTTTAGTTAGGGGATAAAGTCAGTGAGCATTAGCTAAAGTTGTATAAATTAATTGGTTTACACATTAAAACTTTCTATTTTGTATTAGTACAAGAACTTAGAAACTTTTACCTTTGTAAATTTTTAATTTTAAACAGTTTAATAGTGAGATACAATCTAGTATTGTTTTATTCATAGTGATATTTAATGTCATATTAGATTGTAAATTTATGGAGCAATAGTTTTTAACTCTTTTTGAGAGTTTGATGAAAATACTGAATTGATTTTCCTCAGAATAATACCCCTATGCATGTTCACATACAGTTTTGCATATAACATACCAGAGGTCAGATGCCCAAAGCTAGAGTCCATGGTAGTCAAATTAAGAGCTGTTTCTTCAGAGCAGTGTTGCTTAAAACTTTAAAATTCACACACCAATAAATTTTTTTCCCTTGTGACTACTGCTTGTGGCAGTACTTATTTCATGTTTTTACATTTTCTAAAAGTAGTTTTGTACTATGAAATAATCATTAATTCATGAGCTTAGGACGCTAGTCATTTTCCCCCCCAATATACATCAAAATACACATTTTTCCCCAGTACCCAAAAATCATGTCACTTCTGCCCCTGACATGTATTGCACAGTTGGTGAATATTATCCTTTTCACTTTGTTCCAGTATTTTATTCCTTATTCTTTTCTTAAGTGAATGTGAAATCGCTCAGTCGTGTCCGACCCTCAGCGACCCCATGGACTGCAGCCTTCCAGGCTCTTCTGTCCATGAGATTTTCCAGGCCATAGTACTGGAGTGGGGTGCCTTTGCCTTCTCTGTTAGGCTTGCAATGTTTTTCCTAAAAAGTTCTTTACCTCTGCCCGTAAAAATTGTAATGTACTTTTGAGTCTGTTAACTCTGTTGAGAAAAGGAGGAAGGAATCTAGAGCTGGGAGCAAAATGAAAAGTCTTTTTGTCTTATAACCTGCCTGCTGAATGAATAACCACCACCATTAACATTTATTGAGCATTCATTATGTGCCAAAGTTATTCTGAGTGCTTTATATGTTCTAACACGTGTAAAACTCAATGGTATGATGTGTTATATTCATTCATTCCACATATTTATTGAGGACAGTACAGTATTTCTAGGTGCTGGTAATATCTATGACAGTAAACCCAGTATTTAACCGATTATAGCTTAATTTAACAAATGAAGAGACTAAGATACAAAGTTTATAACTTGACCTAGGTTTTGTAGTTAAAAAGCACAGAGTTCAGATTTGAACCCAGTAGTCTGGCTCACAGATTTACTCTTTACTGCTGCTCCCTATTTGCTTCTCATGGAGCCTGGTGGGCTACAGTCCATGGGGTCGCTAAGAGTCAGACATGACTGAACAACTTCACTTTCACTCATTGGAGAAGGAAATGGCAACCCACTCCAGTGTTCTTGCCTGGAGAATCCCAGGGACAGGGGAGCCTGGTGGGCTGCCGTCTGTGGGGTCGCACAGAGTTGGACACGACTGAAGCGACTTAGCATTATTTTAATCAGCCAGTTTGGAGGAAAACAATGTGACCAGTTTGATGGAAAACAATCAAACTAGATACTTCATTTTTCTAAGAAGCATATTAAAAAAGCATTTTAACATCATTTCTTATATTGGGATAAGCCTTGGATTCAGTGATACCTAATTGAAGGTTTTTAACAATATCAGATGATGTCTGTTAAGTGCATAATTATTGTAATATATGAAGTATTGACTGCTTCTTATCTTTTTGTCTGTTCTTATAAGTATTTTCATTTCATTTGAGTAGGAAATGTTGGCTTTAGGGGTGGAGCAGTTTAAGAACACAAAAGCTATATCATAGATCTTGCATTCTAATGGGGGGAGATAGAGACAAAAAGATATGTATCAGTAATAGGTGCTGAGTAAGGTGACATATCATTAAACGCTTAATTTTAAATGATTTTAATGATATTCAGGGAATGATATAGTTTAATGATATTTAGGGAAAGCTCTAAGTAGGTGACACGTGAGCAGGAACCTAAATAACATGACTGAATAAGCCATGTGCTTGCATAGCTAAGGAAAGAGTTTACCAGGAAGAGGTGGCGGTAAATGCAAAAGTCCCGAGTCTGCTTAGCAATTTTGGAAACTAGTCAGGGGCTGGAATGGAGTTAGTGAAGACCTGGATGGTAGGGTGTGGTATCAGAACAGTTGCAAGGGGCAGAATCAAAGAACCACTAACTGCTATATAAAGGAAACATTGTCGGGGGGTGGCATACTGAAGGTGGAAATAGATCAGGAAACCATTGCATAGTGTAATATTCTAGGCAAGAACTGCTGGTGGTTTGGAATAGGGTGAGAGCTGTGAAAGTTGGGAAAACTGGTTGAATTCTGGTGACATTTTGAAAGTGGAGCCAGTGTAATTTGCCATTGATTAAAGTATGAGGGAAAGGAGGGCTTCCCTGGTGGTTAGTGGTAAAGAATCCTCCTGCAAATGCAGGAGATACAGCTTTGAACCACAGGGAGGATCCCCTGGAGAAGGAAATGGCAGCCCACTCCAGTATCCTTGCCTGGGGAATCCCATGGACAGAGGAGCCTGGCGGGCTATAGTCCATGGGGTCACAGAGAGTTGGACACTACTGACTAAACTAAACAACGACATTGAGGGTAAGGAAAGAGGCAGAGATGACTTCCCTGGGTTTGGCCTGAGCTACTGGAAGGATAGACTTGTCAGTTTCTGAGGAAGAAAATATAACTGGGGGTGAAGATCTTCAGTTGGAGTTAAACTTCTTAAATTAAAAATTCTTCTTAGACATGGAGATGTAGGCATGGGATAAAAAAAAGCCTAGAGGAATAGTCTTGGTTGGAGATACTAATTTGGGAGGAATCAAATAAGGATTTCTTGATACCACTTGCAGCTGTGTGTGTGTGTGTGTGTGAGAGAGAGAGAGAGACAGACAGACATATGGTAACAGTAATCTTTAAATGTTTTATTTTTTAAAATGTGCTCAATTTAATGCATTTATCAATTAAAACACTTATTTTTAAAATATTTAATATAGATGGTGTAAGTTTATGTACATTTATATTCAAAGAGTTGGACACTAATGACTGAGCAACAATATTTTAAGTGCACAAATACGTAAGTTATATTTTTTTGGAGCAAAACTAAAGTAAAATACAGCAAAATCTCTTAGTTTTTACGAGTTGAAACCTTGTAATTGACTGCTATATATAACTGTATTCCTGATCATTAGAACTTAGAGTTATTTGTATAAACATCTGATTTTTTGTGTGTATGTGATTTTTAAGGTAATGCTATGGGCTATGTACGAATGATAAGATCTGGTGGCCTTCATTGTAGCAGCAATGCCATTAGGTATGGATACAATATTTTTGCCTTATTTATGCCATTTAGAAATTTTATGTCATTTAAAATCTGTCTTTATTATAAGTAATATTGTAGAAAGGGCTTTTTTCTTGTGGATATATTTTGAGATCAAATATGGAAGAAAACCATTAATCCTACTACTTAAATATTTTTGTCAAATTTTAAGACTATAGCAGACTTGAAAATCTGTATTTTTTGAAGTTAATTTTTTTTATCAGTGCAGTTTGAAATGTTCTATAGGCTACATAATTTTTAAAGATTATAATTTGATGATTATATGTAAATAATTAAAAATGCTAAAATTGAGTTTTTGAACTCAGTTGTTCCAAATATAAACTGGTGATATTAATAATATAACTGAAATGCAAAGTTCTTTCCAAAAATATTGTTGAAAAGTTTAGTGTTACAGTACTGCTGTCAATTGCATATATTTAATTTGCTTTAATAAATGCCTTCTAAAATTCTTAACGTAGATTTGTACCTGATCTTGAAGATATTGTAAATTTTGAAGAACTAGTCAAAGAAGAAGGTCTTGCAGAAGAAACATTAAAAGCAGCAAGGTAATCTAATCTTTGGAAAAATAAGTTAAATTTGGAGATTTAAAAAATGTATGTTCATTTAAACATTAAAGACTAGAGGATAACATATAAACTGATATGTCAGTGTTCTTATTATGCAAATAATGGTCTGTTTACAGGATACAATTTTTTTAAGACTATAGTATTCTGAGATCTTTCCAACGTCACTAAAGGGGATCTTCTAGACGGTGCCCTCAAATACATGTGACTGTTCAACACTTGACATGTGGTTAGTCCATACTGAAATGTGCTGAAGTATAAAGTTCATAACTAATTTTGAGGATTTAGTGTTTAAAAAAGAATGCCAAATATCTCATTAACAAAATTGGAACTTCCCTGGTGGTCCAGTGGCTAGGACTCCTCACTCCCAACGCAGAGGACCTGCCTTCTATCCCTGGTCAGGAAACTAGATCCCACAAGCCCCGCAACTGAGAGTTCTTGTGCTCCAACTTAAGACTGGGTGCAGCCAAATAATTTTTAAAAAGAAGAAATTAAAAAATCTCATTAACAAAATCCATTTCACCTATTTTTAAAAATAATTTTATTTTCTCACTTTATTTTTGGTTGTGCTGCGTCTGTGTTGTTGCATGCGCTCTTCTCTGTTTGGTGTGTGAGGGCCACTCTCTGGTTGTGGTGCATGGACTTCTCACTGCGCTAGTCTCCTGTTGCAGCTCCCAGGCTCTGGAACACAGGCCTAGTAGTTGTAGCGCATGGGGTTAGTTGCTCCACGGCCTGTGGGATCTTCCCGAATCAGACATCAAACCCATGTCTCCTGCATTGACAGGCGAATTCTTTACCACTGTCCACCAGAGAAGCCCCTTACCTTTCTTTTTACTCTTTTTTAATATTCCTCTTCACCAGCATGGTTCTAGAATACTGCTCCATCCTTTTATGTAATCTGGAGCAGTAGTGTCCAGTACAGTGGTCACTACCAAATGTAGCTGTTGAACACTGGAAATAGGGCTAATGGACTAGGGAATTGAAATAAAATCTTTATTTCATTTAAATTTAAATAGCTAATGACAGTCTTATTGAACAGTGCAGGTGTATAGACTTATAAGTAGTGATTTTGAAACACAATTTAAAACTTGAAAAGGCATGCAGAATTGTTACGTATTTAGAAAACCGGGTTTTCTTATTAATAACTATAACAGTTACTGAGTCAGGTATGAAGGGGCACCCTTGGACAAAGTGGAAACAATTTGAATATCAAAAAGAATAATGGTAGAAATTGATCACAATATTGAATTTAAGAGTCTGTGATACAGTGATAATAAAAGTTGGAGAGACAGAGGGGAAGTTCCTTTTTACAGTGCTTGCCAGCTAGTAAATATGAAAGGGATGAGAAAATTTAGGGAAAAAACCAGTTTTGCAACTACCACTGTAGTACTTGACATCAGACAGAAACCATCAATGAATTCTCAGACATTTTTGGAGAACAGTATTCACTATGAAAACATTGTCTCACAAACTGATTACTAATCATAAAGGGGAAAAAACACCTTCCCAATGGAGAGACTGATGTATCCACCTTACATGCTGACACAGGGCCCCCTGATGCAATGTAATGGCAAGTACTTGTGTTCTTGCCTTGATGTTTACTCATCAAGTGAAACAAAGTTTATGGCAGGTGATGTCAGGGAGTTATGAGGTTATGATAATAAATTGATTCTCTAAATGGACATTAATGTCTTCTGGAACAGGTATCATAGTTCAAGATAAATGAAGTACAGTGGTTAAACCAGTTAATAGATGCCTGCTTTCAGGAGGGAGTGGTTGGACAGTTGGATATAGTTGGGTCACATGCATCTCAAAGGAGAGATTTCTACCATTTATTGGTGGAGGAATAGGAATTTGAAAGTGATAATAGCCATCATAAGGATGGAGAAGCAGCAGCTAATGTTTCTGAAGGTTGACTCAGTGAATGAGTGAAAGTCGCTCAGTCGTGTCCGACTCTTTACGACCTCATGGACTGTAGAGTCCATGGAATTCTCCAGGCCGGGATACTGGAGTTGGGTAACCTTTCGGTTCTCCAGGGGATCTTCTCAACCCAGGGATCAAACCCAGGTCTTCCATGTTGCAGGGGGATTCTTTACCAGCTGAGCCACAAGGGAAGGCCAGGAGTATTGGAGTGGATAGCCTGTCCCTTCTCCAGGGGATCTTCCTGACCCAGGGATCAAACCAGGGTCTCCTGCATTGCAGGCTGATTCTTTACCAACTGAGCTATGAGGGAAGGCTGAAGGTTGAGTGGGAAACTAGATTCTTGAAAAGGAGATCGATTACAGTTGAAGTCAGGAAGTGTAGAAGTGTTAGTGAAGAAAGTTAAAATGAAAAGGAATTTATTAACAATGAAATGGGCTTCTGCACGGTTCATTTTGAGAAGAAGAAAATAACAAAACTCTAAATACAAGAGGCGCTACATATTCTCTTTTAGGGACTAAGTTAATTAAACAATGATAAGCTTCTGTCAGTTGAAAAAAAAAGTTCATCCTGTACTCCAAGGAAGTTTAGAGATGTCTTAAAGTAATTCATATTTTTGAGTGCTCTTAACTAATGAGAGATGGATTTTAAAAGCTTCCTCTTTTTTTTCTCAAGGAGCCAAATAAATACTTTTTTTCTTTTTTTGCATTTTAGGCATTTGGATTCAGTCCTCAGTGATCACACACGAAATTCTGCTGAAGGCACAGAATATTTCAAAATGCTTGTGGATGTTTTTGCTCCAGAATTTCGAAGGCCAAAGAATATACATCTCCGAAATTTCTATATCATTGTTCCCCCTCTGGTGAGTATTTTTAATACACAAAATGAATTTTTTAAAGTATTAATAAATAGATCCAATTTTTTTTTTTTTTACAGCAAGAAATGCACACAGACTGTATTGTTGACTTTTTGATTGTAGATAAAACTAAATGTGGTCTCAGTGAATGTGTCCTAGAATTTTTACTTACTAGCTATGCAGAATGATACTTCTTTATAATTAAGATAGATTCTTATTAGTTAATAACTGCCAGAGGAACCCTAGTGTGATTGAAATTACTTGCATATACTCCATTTTATATATATACCATGTAATCTTTGGACTGAATTATATAGTCATTTTAAGTGATTAATGTAGACTGTTAAAATATGAAGTGTTTCTTAAAAACATACTATTTAAAGGGACTTCCCAGGTGGTGCTAGTGGTAAAGAACCACAGACGGAGCCTGGCAGGCTACAGACCATTGGTTGCAAAGAGTTGGACATGACTGAAGCAACTTAGCATAGCATAGCATATCTCTACTCAGTAGTAAATATTAACATCTAAACCAAATTTATTTTTATCATATATAGTGTGTGCTGCTCTAATTCTGTAGTTGACATCTTAAAAATAACCATAATTGCAATATGAAAACAGTTATTACAGTGAGGAAAATGGAGTGAAGAGATTAGAGAGGTATATATTAGGAAAAAGAGTTATTCTTCTCTAAAGGTTTCTTTAACAAAGCTCTTTCTTTAAAAAATTGTAAAAGAATAGCTTTAAAGTCTAAATGTCACTGAGCAGATGTAACTTCTGATTACATCTAACTTTGATCAAGAGTAATAACTTTTTTCATGTTGCTGCCTGAATTAACACCGATATTCTAACATCCTATTGTTAGTTGCTCAGTCATATTCAACTCTTTGCAGCCCCATGGAGTGTAGCCTGCCAGGCTCCTCTGTCCATGGAATCATCCAGGCAAGAATACTGGAGTGGGTAACCATTGCCTCCTCCAGGGAATCTTCCTGACCCAGGTATTGAACCAGTGTCTCACACATTGCAGGCAGATTCTTTACAGTCTAAGCCATCAGGGAAACCCGAAAGTGTTAGTCGCTCAGTCATGTCCAACTCTTTGCGACCCCATGGACTGTAGTCTGCCAACTTAGAACCATTATTATGAATTCAAAGTATCTGATGGCTATGGACGGCTTTTTTCTTCATGCATTTTCCTTTCTATTGTTTGTTTTTAAAATACATTTATTGTTAATACTCTCTCATAATAATTGTTACACCATATAGCAGAAAAGTCTATATTTATCTGATAAGCATTATCTTTTCATATTCAGATAGTTGTGAGACTGGAAGCAAGTCTATCTTAGTTATATTTCAGTAATAATGTAGTTAACTCACGGTGAGTTCTCACCATATTTCTTTATAAATTTGAAGCCATAGTAAATATCAGTGAGAAACCATTTGTGGGTCTGAGGAAGAGTGGAGTTTTGCAGGGCAGCTGTCAAAATTCAGTTAGTGATGGAGAAAACAGGTGGGTTAAGAACACTACAAAGAAGAAAAGTATGGGACACTATTGTTTTCCTTGAGTTTTAATCTAATTTCAGAAAAAAACATGAAATATCTAAGGAAGAAATCTTTAACAAAGATTTTACAAAATGCAGTTCATTGCCAAGTAAGTTTTACAAGCAAAAAAAAAGTGAAACTTGATAATCTTGTTTCCAGTGTAAGCTATTGTAGTACTTATCATATTGTACCACAATTATTTTTAAATAGGCCTCTCTCTGTTCCTGTGCTGTGCTATCGTAGCCCCCAAGTGGCCACTTAAATTAGTTAAAATTTTATAAAAAGTTCACTCGCTCAGTTTCACCAGCCACATCTCCAGTGCACAGTGGCCAGAAGTGGCTGGTGGTTTACTGGGCGGACAGTGTAGATGGGCTGCATTTCTGTCATCGTCAGGAGTGTTGCCCTGTAGCGTGTTAGATGGTATTCTTTTTGTTTACTGTAATTATTTCATTGGGCCTCCCTGGTGGCTCAGTGGATAAAGAATTTACCTTCAGTGTATTAGACACAGGAGGCATGGGTTCAGTCCCTGGGCTGGGAAGATCCCCTGGGGAAGGGCATGACAATCCTCTCCAGTATTTTTGCCTGGAGAATCCCATGGACAGAGGAGCCTGACAGGCTACAGTCCAGAGAGTCATAAAGAGTCAGACAAGAATAAGCAGCTGAGCACACATAGTAAGTTGCAGTAAATCTTTGTTGAATAAATGCTGTGATTAGTTAAGGTATTTTACAGGAGCTAGATTTTTTAGGGAAGTGCTTTTTGCGGGGGGGACGGGGAATTTGTTTATCCAAATGACCACTAAGCTTTTTAAGCCAAGAATATGGTAAGAAATACTATTATAGCATGAATTGGGTGGGCAGAACTAAGCATTGCTGTGTTTAAGAGTACTTAAGCTTTTAAACTGATCTTCCCTGGTGGCTTAGACAGTAAAGTGTCTGCCTACAATGCAGAAGACCTGGGTTCAGTCCCTGGGTCGGAAAGATCTCCTGGAGAAGGAAATGGCAACCCACTCCAGTATCCTTGCCTGGAAAATCCCATGGACAGAGAAACCTGGTTAGGCTACAGTCCATGGGATCGCAAAGAGTCGGACACGACTGAGAGACTTCACTCAAGCTTTTAAATAAAGCAGATCTACTTTTCTGACTCAACTTTGCTTTAGATTATGGCTTTAGGGAAGGTACGAAACTTTTCAAGCCTTAGTCCCTTCATCTGTAAAATGTGCATATTTTAGTAAGCATCTTATAACAAGGCACTGTGCTTGGGTTAAGTGGTGATTGAGGGAGTGCTGACATTTAAAGGATTTGGAAAAGAGCCATTATGAGATACTTACACATATTGTGACTTCACCAAGAGGCTTTTTATATGAGGCAAGTGTTTCAAATCAAAAAGGCAGGAACTTAGAAGAGATCCTATTTATAATTTTTGAAATGTCTGTTTTAGGAACTAAATTCTGACAACTCTTTTCAGCACAGTCGTTTTTCTGATACGTTGTTATATCTTTTTAGACCCTCAACTTTGTAGAGCATTCCATTAGTTGCAAGGAGAAATTGAATAAAAAAAATAAAATTGGAGCTGCCTTTACTGATGATGGCTTTGCCATGGGTAAGCTTAATGAAATTCTTTTCCCATGAATTTTGTGTTTACCTTACAATGAATTTTTTGAAATGTTTGCTTGAGAATAGATCTATGTGCTCTTTGTAGATTTGTTTTTCACAAGCTGTGTTTATTCACTGTTTACTTTTTAGGTGGGTCATCTGATTGGTAATACTTGTTTCCCATCATTTGTACTGTTCATGCTCCTTTGGTGTTGCTAATCACTTGAATTAATTATTTAGGCTTTGTTTTTGTTATAGTTTTACAGTCTGACCATCTTTTATTTAGTTTCTCTGGTTTCCTTGTAGTTTCCTCACTTGTCTCTTTAGCAGTAGAACCACTCTTACAGCCCTGTGTTATCTCCAGGTGATCTGCAGATCTTCATAGCCATATTATTTCTTTTTATCTTCTTGATTGGCTTTTTTTTTTTTAATTTTTTTTACAGGATCACATCTTTTTAAGGAGGAATTAAGCCATGTTGCTAAATTTCTCATTTGTGCAGTAAAGCATAATTGGAAAGAGGATTAATTTTAAAATGGTCAGCTTAATTTTAAGAATTATTGGTAGAGTGGAATACAGTTTGTGCACACATTGTAATTGTATTTGGTTTTGCTGGTGACTCTAGGTGTGGCTTACATTCTGAAGCTCTTGGATCAGTACCAGGAATTTGACTCACTTCACTGGTTCCAGTCTGTTAGAGAGAAATACCTGAAGGAGATGAGAGCAGTTGCTAAGCAACAGAATGTACAGTCAACTAGTCAGGATGAAAAACTACTACAAACCATGAATCTCACTCAGAAACGACTGGATGTTTATCTACAGGTAGAGGAGAATAATAGTCACATCTGGTTTGACTTTTTAATACCCATTACTTCTTGATCACTGAAAAAATGTCAGTCATATTGAAACTCCCATTTTAATAGGTGAAATGAATAATGGTCATAAAGAGTATATTTTTAAATGAATGATACTTAGAAGCCATTTGACTCAGTCATATCTTTAAAAATGGATAGATTGCTTAGTTCAGTTTCTGTATTTATGATTTGTACTCATTAGAGCATTTTAGAAAAATGAAGAGATATTAAATATGGTAATTTTGATATTTTGCTAAAATATGTATTTTCAACTTTTATTTCTGATATTTTTATTTACTTAGGAATTTGAATTGCTGTATTTCTCACTGAGCAGTGCAAGAATTTTCTTCAGAGCTGACAAGACTGCGGCTGAAGAAAACCAAGAAAAGAAAGAGAAAGAAGGTTAGTGAGTGGCTTTTATTTGGAAAGACTAGTAAATCTTTCATCAATAATATATATGAATACCCATTTTATTGCGTCAGACTTTTCTTTTTGAAAAAATATATAAACCTAGAAATGTCCTTTTTTTAAAAAGTAAAGCCTAAGTGGATCATTTGTGAAACTGAAAAGAAATTTAACATGCATTTCATTCTGGAATAACACTTTATTCAGTTCATCTTCTCTTAATTTAAAATTGCACAAAGTTTGGGTTTTTTCTTTCACCCTTCAACTGTTAGCAGATGAGAAGGAACAGATTAGAGGAGACTAAATGCTGCTGAGGGCAGGACTGCTGACTAGATGTTGACTGAATGCCAGGGCCAGGTGACTCAGGACGGTTTCAGTATCAGAGTGAATAGCCTCCTGTGCTCCTCTATAGCCAGACATTGGAGAATCAGAGCAGTACAGCCATAATAACTGATGGTCACTGGGGAGAGGATTCTGTCTGATATAATCTGTGTGGGTATAAATTCTTCAGTATTTCATACTTAAGGGACCCTCATGATCATTTCCCAGATTTGAAATTTAATACCAGTTGTTTCCTCTGAAAAATGGTAATTTCCTTTTTCCTGTTATGGAAGTTATGCCACTTAGGCTTCCTCTGTGGACGCTCAAAACTGTGTACAGCAACTTGACGGGTTTCATGTTTGCTCTGCTTCCTTTCTTCTTGCCCTTATTTATTTCACAATGATCAAGAATAAAAGAACTTCATGAACTATGATATTTATATTAATCTTATCAGTTAAAATTTTAAAATATCTATTTCACACTGAAGAGAGATCATTCATTTCAGTAGACCACTTACATCCATTACCCTATTCCCTATTGATAATGTTACATCAGTATTACTAGCATATGCAAGCATTTTTAGAATCTATACTAAGTAAGTGTGCTTGAAAAATGATTTCAGGCTGTTGCCTGGAAGATACTCAGTATTTATTAAATGAAAAAATACGTATTTACTACTTTGGAGTTCATTTAAAAATAATATTTAGCAGAGTCTTCTGGAAGAATCTGAGTCAGTAGTAACTGAACTGTGAGTGCAGTTTAGATTAGAATCTAAGAGTTTAGATTCAGTAGTTCAGTTACTGCATAGGCTGTGCTCAGGCCTGTCATGATGCCAGAACCTTGTCTGCAGGTGGACTGGATATTTACTTTTAAAGCCTAGAGCATTAAGACAAAATGAACATTGCAGTCTCAGTAGAGCTCCTTGTTTTGGACTGTTAGGAACTCTGGGGTTTGAGGTTAATGTATGTCACCCAGATATCTGCCTGATGCCTGGGTGGTGGCTCTGCTGTAGGGCTGTTAGCTAAAGGTTGCTCAGAGTTGCTGAATGTATTAGCTAAATAGTTTTGCTCTGTTAATGAAGTATATGCATATAACATTTTGCACAAAAAGCCAGAATTCATTTCATTATGTTCATAATAAAAAAATCACATTTAAAAATAAACCATAAACATAATTGGGAAGGTATTCATTCTGGACAGTTTTATATGTGAATTTGCAGTCATGTTTTTACCAGTAACAGCACTACAATTTCCTCGCCCATGCGGAGGAATGTGCAGTGTGAAACCAACCCCACTCCAGACACAGTTGTGATGTCTCAACAGTTCCACACCCTGATTACCAACTAGTCAGAACATCACATTTGCAGTATTTAGCCTAGAGTTCTAAAACATGAAGGTAGATAAACTGCATATAATTTGTGATATTAGAGAATGGTAGATGCAACATTTTGTTCATTTGAAATTTAGCAATATTGTCCTTTTCGATTTTAGTTTGTTTTTTTAGATGAACATAAGTATGTCCATTATTTTTACTCATGCTTTCAGAAGAGACTAAAACAAGCAACGGAGACCTGTCCGACAGCACTGTGTCTGCAGATCCTGTTGTCAAATGATACTGATGGTATGCGTTGCCCCTGTGAGATCATCAGAATTGTACGTGAAATGGATGTTATAAGCTAATAACAGAGTGTTTCCTGGGCCACATCTCTGGGAAACACTTAGATGCTGCATCTCTCTAAGGCAGTGCTCTAAAGTGAAGTCCATTCTCCGTCTAAAAGCTGTACTTTTCAAAGGTTGAGAATGAGATTTTAAAATTAGATTTTTTTCTTGGACTTTTTAGGCTTGATGTGCCTGCTTGGGAACTGGTATTTGAAATGAAGTGTTAAAAGGGTTAACCCACATTCCTAAACTGCCACCTCAGATCTCTTATAATCTACATGAATGTTTATAATTTGTATTTGCATAGGTCTTTGATCTGTATTTTTGTCTCAGTCATTGGAAATTCAGTGCATATACTGTGTACAGCCAGTAAATCTGTTTAAACAAAAGGAGTTGAGCCTGAAATTCACGAAGCATACATATCAATATTCTTATAAAAGGGACATGTGAAGATGGTATTGATGCTAGAGAGGAGGCACTAGTGTATCCTGTACGTCCAGTGTGCACTGGTTCCTCGTTAACTTCCTGTGGCTCACAAGAGCTGCTGCTGTCTGGTGAGATATTTTATAACTCGTTTACATTGCTTTGAGAACTTATTTAACCTCCAACAACTGCTTTAAATTTAAGATTTACTTAATACTCAAGATGGAGGAAAATACAGATAAAGCCATAGAGTCCTGCTTGACGCTTTACTTTTGGCTGAAGGCATATATGATACCAGAGAAAACTGAATGAATTCTTACTTCTACATCCAAACTCAGGTTTCTTCTACATTAAGTTCAATTGAAGTCTTGGTGATGGTTTCGGCAGATTTTTTTTCTTTAAACCAAGTATAATCTAAGAAATCAGATTTAGCACTGTGCAGGCTTTAAAAAAATTACCACTGTGAGAATGAAGTTCTAAATAACTAAATCATTTACTGATTTAAAAAGTACAGAAAGATTTAGAATAAATTTAGTTCCGGACAAGCTATTATTAGCTTTATTTTTGTAAAGATTATATCAGTTAATAGTAAAATGGTTAATCATGGCCTATAATATTTTAATATAATACAATGATACCTTTACAGTGAAAACAAAGTTTGAAACTTTACATGTAATACTAATATTATTTTAGGAAATACTTGATTTTTCCATTGCACTTGCCTATAAAGCATTTCTTTGGGTAAATTTTGTGAGTAATTCTAACGTCGTTTGATTTCCAGCTTTTGGAATGGGTATACAATGCCCTGTCTGTTCTCATTGATCACAGTCAGGGTAACTTTCCCAGCTTAAGATAAACACTTTCACTGTTAAAATTCAGAAGAAACAATGTTTTTTATTGTGTCAACATGACTTATAGAATTATGTACAATGGATGGATTAAAGGCATTTAATATTTGTAATTCATACTAACTGTAGAAATGGCCCTGAAGCATGCTGCATAATTAATAATTTATATTTTTATTATAAATGTTTATAGTAATGATCTTGCATTTGACTCTATCAAATTGGTCACCATTTCATAGCAACAGTATTATTTTTTTTTTCTTCGCTAACTTCCCTAAAATCATTTCCTTTAATAGAAATTCTGATTAGAAGAGAATCAAAGGTTTCTATCATTTTCCCCACATAAGTCAGTTATTTTATCCATACTAGAGAGAGGTCACATGCTGACTCCATGGATACCCATGATTACAAAAAATGTGACAGATCAAATTTTACCTTTAGTTCAAAATAATGTCACTGCAGACTGGATAAGGTATAATAAGTTTACTTATTTGAAATCTCTGAAAAAGATTAAGCATATTTAAATGCTGTTAAAGTGCAGAGCAACAGGGCTGAGTGTCTCACACCTAAGTTAGATGTGCACCCGTTTAGATGATGGTTTTCCTTGCCAATGTATTAATGTTAACATTTTCATTTTTTTCAGACATACTGCAATTTAAAATTTGTGTGAGCATTTGTTGTAAATTCACAGAAAACTTAATGTTCAAATTCTCAGGAATTAAAGACTAACCATAACATTGTCAATTCTAATTAGATTTTATAAAAGATGGTAAGTTTGTTATCTCCCTTAAGTGGGGGCTTTCCTCTCCCCCAGTTCTAAGAGAATACACTATGTATAATAAAACATTAATAAATGCAATTTCCAAAATTTACTTCCTTTGGATGTTTGTTCAGAATTGAATGTCTTAAACCAGTAGTTCTTACTCTTTCTGGAGTTCCTTTTAATCTAATAGTATGTGGAAATGTCTTTAAACAAATACTTGCATGCATATAGGCAAGACATTTAAAGTATAAAATTGGTATTGGCTCCTCTGTGTAGCCCAGGTGGACTTTTTGTTCTTTCCTTTTTATATTTTTAATCTTTCTGTTGCTTGCTGTTTTCAAATAAAAGAACCCAAATGAATGTATAATTTTAAATCTTACTCCTGGGAAGGGATCATTAATCTGTGGTGCTGTAGTGCCATTTGCAGTCATGACTTGGACTGGAACAGTATAATAAAGGAGAGTGTTCTAAATACTGTGCTGGAGCAAATGTTCTGCTTTTCTCTTCTGAGGTGGTAAATTTGTAAGGTTGTGGGAAAGGTGAGACAATACCATCACATACATTGTCCTCTTACTTTTTTATGCTGGACTGGCCAAATATAAATGGTGAACTTTATTCAGTTTTAATAACTTTACTTCTTTTTCCAGCTTCAGTTGCCGAAGTTTCGGACTGATGGTATTCCTTTTCTTAAGAGATTTAGTGCTACATTTTTTTGTTTTTAGATGTTAGGACAATTAAAAGTTTAGATTGTCACAGATTTCAGTTTTAAAAAAGAAGTCCAGAATAAGTGGGTCTGTAGCGGTTAACTGAAGTCATAGAACTGTGCAGTGAACTCAGAGATGGTGATGACAAATGAGAGTTTAGTTTATACAGAAATTTCTTATAGGAAAGGCTGATTTGGGCAAGTATATAGACAGTTTCCTCTGTTGTAATAGTTTGGTGGTTCTTTATCACGTAGTTTACCTAATAGCACTGGTTGTTCCCATGAGTGGAGAACATACTTGGGGAAAAATAGGTGAAATTTCTCTCTCAATCCTTGTAGATCTGATGTCATAATTCTGGAGTCACCTTTAAGGGCTGTACAGTCTATAATGTAAGATCTTTGTGTATTGAAACATTCTCTGGTAATGCAGTCATTCTCTGGTAATGCAGTCATTATGTGAGGGGCCAAAAAGTTAACACTTCTATACCCAGAATCTCCTGTTTATACAAAAGTGGTAGTATTACAGTAAACATTTCAGAATCTGTACAAAAGGTAGTAAGGCATTAAAGATGTACTTTTAAGTTGATGTAATTACTGAATATCAGAATCTTCAGAGATGAATGCATTGAAACATTTGGAGGTTACTTTGTCTCTGGTTTCCTGTGTGCTAATATAGCAGAAGCATAGATTCTGGAACCAGGAGTGATTTGAATCCTGAGTTGCTGCTTACAAGTTTACTTAACCTTTCTGTGCTTCATTTTCTGAGGCCTAAAATAGTGTAATAATATCATTCATAGATTGTTTGAGGATTTAGTTAATATGTATAAAGCCACTTTATTAGGAAAGAGTAACTGCTATAAATACTAGCTGCTATTATGGCTGCTCCTATTGGCAGAAATTTACTTGGCATGTAATAGCTGTTGAAAAGTTTGAAGATAAACAGTCTGTATTTGACTCTCTGTTGGTCGCATAAAATCTTCCTTTTTAAATAACTGGTGGACTGTTGACAGTGTGAGGCAGGTCTTGCTCCTCCCTGAAGGTAGTCTGACAGGTGGCTAACAATGAAAAGGCAGTGCCGGGAGATGCAGTTTGGTGAGGCTAGCTGCCTCAGAAAAGGTCTCATTTTCCTCCCTCCCTCCACCTTTCATTTACATGGCACTTGTGAATTTTTCAGAGGGCTTTCCTATGCATTAATGCACATTTCAGTTGACAGAAAGGGAGTCACCCACCCATTGTTTCTGAATTTTAAATTTTTTAAAAAAAATCGGATACATGCAAAAGCATATCAGTATGTATGTACTATTTAGTGATCGAAAAGAGAATGCCTGTGTAGCCACCAGGTGGGTTATGAGCTCGGATGCTCCCATTATCCCTGCTCTGCTCCCTTTTCTGCAGCAGGGGGGACCACGGTGCACTGTGTTTTTCTTGAGGGTTACAGCTGTCATTATTTTAAACAATAATAGGTGATGTTTGTGTTATTTTTTAAAGTTAATATAAATGTATTCTTACTGTGTGCTTACGACTTTAATTCAGTATCACTTGAAATTCATCCACATTGATGTATATGGATCTAGTTCATTTAGCTTTATTTCCCTCAGCCTGGATTACATGAATACACAGATACTTGGTCTGTTGACAAGATCTGGGTTATTTCCAAATTTGGGATACTGTGAATAGTGCTGCTCTATTCGTCATTGTACTTGTCCCTGGGAACGTGTGTTGAGTTTCCCTGGGGGTGTGTGTCACAAGTGAACCTCCTTGGTGGTAGGGCCAGGTTACCTGCAGGTTCATTGGAAAAGAAGGCCAGGCTGTTGTCCCATCCCAGAAGTGGGTGAGGTGACTCCCATTCCCTGCCAGGAGCTGGATTTCTGCAGTCTGGTCAATATCGTATCTGTGGTTTTAATTTGCATTTCCTTGATTTTTATATGATTGAACATATTTCTATTTGAGCCTTTTTTTTCCTATGAAATGTTTTCATGACTTTTTTTTTTCATTTTTTCTTACTAATTTTAGGGATATTTTATATATTCTGGATACTAATTTTTGTTCATGTGTGTTTGCTAATTTGTTGTTCATTCACTAGGTCATGTGACTATGACGCCATGAACTGCAGCACAGCAGGCTCCTCTGTCCTCCACTATCTCCTGGGAAGATGCTCAGTTAATTTTGTATTTTGTATTTTCATTCTGTGTTTTCTGTGCCTCAGTCTGTTTTTAGGTTTGTATATAGAATTATATTATTTTCTCGATTCCACATATAAGTGACACATAGCTCTTTGACTTCACTGAGTATAGTACCGTCGCGGTCCATCCATGTGGCTACCAATGGCAATATTCCATTCTTTTTTATGGCCGAGTAACATGCCTGTGTGTGTTTGCCACATCTTCTTAAGCCAGTTGTCTGTTGTGTAAATAGTGCTGCATGTATCTTTTAGTTTTCATCTTTACTAGATACATACCCAGGACTGATACGGCTGGATCATATGGTAGCTCTGTTTCATCTTTTTAAGGAACTTCCATACTTTCCATAGGCTACACATTATTAAAATTTTTAAATTAAAAACATCGATTTTATTGAGTTTTATTATGTAGATATATTATTTTACACCCTGAACAGTTCTAAGCAAGAATTCAGAGGGTATAGCTCTTGAAGCTTGTCAGAACTTACTGAGCTATGAGCTACTATGGTTATGCTATGATTTTATGGTGTATAATTTCATACTGTTTTGACCAGCTCACTGTGTTTCTGACGGTGCCTCTTTAATTTTGAGTTACAAAAGTTGTTTTATTAATCTATTTAAAAAGCAGCACCTTTTAAAAATCTGGCCTTGAGATCACGTTATTTGACTCACCTTGCATCATACATACCCTCAGCTGTGATTTCATTATGTCCTGGGGTTTTTTTTTTTTTTTAATTAGCTGTTAAAGGTACAGAAACAACTATAGTTTTCTTTCATGGATGTTGTAGAAAATAACCACAAAAAGAAAAAGAAACAGAATGATAGTTTTTATTTACTAGCATTTATTGCTAGGTTAATTTATTACAGAGACAGTGGTATTTCTGTTGAAGTTGGTTATAATTAAGTACACTGTATCAATTAAAGATCATTACACTTATTTCCTAATGGGCTAGGATGTCTGGAACCTATGTGTCAGGGTGAAAATAGGAACTTTTCTACCAAGCCCCACGGCCAGCTGTGCTTCAAGTGAGTTTAAAAATTCATTGGTCCCTTCTTTAAGGAGGGTCTGGCTCAGAAGAAATAGAAATTAGTGGAGCTGTACACTGTCCATGGTGCTCCACTCCTAAAAACAGTATCTAAAGGCCCATACACTTCCAAATGCTGGTTCGTTAAGGTTCCACTGTAAAATCAGACATCTTTTGTGGTACTAATCTGCCTGTCTTTTTATTGTGTGATGTTTGAACAATTACCAGAACTAGACCTGCGTTTCTGCTAGTGCTCACTGACTTCAAAGCACAGGGCTCATCACCTGACTGCACAAATTAATTGTTAGGTCAAAATGATGAGACAGACTTGATTATAAACAGACCAATTCAGAATGACAGGCACTTACAGTTTTCATTAAAATACAAAAATAGATTATATTAATAGGAAATATTTAGTGTCTATCAAATTATAAATCTAGACTTTTACCATTTTTTTAAAGGATACTGAAAAAGAGATGACATTGAAGTAAAGTGAACAATGCATTTTTTTTCATAGCTTTCATTCTGAGCACTGAACAATGCAATCTAAGAAAAGGACTTACCGCAAAGCACCTAAAATAACATTTGTAGATGGGTATGTTGTCAACCATTTCTTACTGTTTCCCTCCCAAGTCTCAGTATCAAGGCATCAAGAGTACATTCCACAAGCGATTGTCAGCATTCTGAAACCAGGTGGTGTGCCTGTATGTATCAGAGAAGTTGAAAACCCTTAAGGAGGTAGCTCTCCTTCCTGGGTGCTCTTCACCCAGAGGCACAAGGAAGTTATGCTTCAGATTCTGCGCCTCTATTTTCACTTGGACTTCCATCATTGTCATCTGGTTGATCGTTTAATAGTACATATTTTCCATCATTGGTTAGTGGCACGGACAGCATTAATTGAGCCAGTGCTTCTGGATCCTGAAGTTACGGGAGTTTAAGAAGGAGAAAAGAAAACACTTAAAATGCACTTAAAACCCCTTTGGTTTGGCTGTCATTATATTCTGTAATCTAGCCTCATTTCTTCTGACTCTTGTCTTAGGTATGCCTTCTTGCATCTCTTAAAAAAAACACACCTCAATTGTATTACTTCTCCCAAAAACTAGGCCAAGGTTGTACCTGTCAGCCAAAATATCATTTACATAGCAAACTCAGAATCATCTTTGTGGAAAGAGTCCAGAGAGGAATTTCTTTCACAGCGCTGACCGCTGTCTTTAAACTCCTTTTTTTTCCTTTTATTCTATATACCAAGAATTGCCAACTATGGCCATTTGGCTCATCACTTGTTTTTATAAAGTTTTACTGGAATATAGCCATGTCAATTCATTTACATACTATGGCTGCTTTTGTGTTAAAACAGCAGAGTTGAGTAGTTTGGCAGCAGAGATGGTGAGCCTGGAAAGGTTTTATCATCAGGCCTTTTATAGAAAGTTTGTCAACTCTGATCTACAACATAAGATACAAACTTGCCATGAGTGTTCTTTTTTCATTATGTTGGTCCTAATCCTTGACCTGCCTGCCCCTCCCTGATGGATTAACACTGCACAAGCTACAGGTTACTATTTACATTAGTTAAAACTAAAAATTTCAAATCCAGTTCCTTAGTCACACTAGCCACATTCAATCTGCATATTAAACAGACCGTCTCCGTTACTACAGAAAGTTCTGCTGGGCAGTGCTGAACTAGAAGCCCCTGGGGGCAGGAACTGTGTCTCTGGCTCACTGCTATAACCGCAAGGATTTTTCTTACACAGAATTTGCTCTCAAAAATTAGTTGGGTAAATGAAAGATGGTAAACTACTGATAAGAGAGATCTGAGAGTCTTCACTTCCAGACAGTTTCCAGATCACATCTCAGTGTTGCTGGGCCTGTGACCACGCTGGGGAGTGAGGCCTTAGAGCACACGGCAGATACTGGTTAGTGTACTTTAATCTCAAACAGGAAACCCAGCCAACCAGTGCAGGAGCTGTAGCCGTGGTATTTGTTAGCAACGCCACATGTTTCCAGTGACAGGAACTAGCTGATCAAAAATGCCTGGCACACAGAGGGCTTAAAAGGAAGTCCCAGACATGGCCACCCTGCCTAGTGAGCATCGCTTTGCTTTTTGAGGGAAAGGTAAGTATACAGATAACTTTGAGTTGTTCGGCCAGCACTAAAATGAAGCTTACCTTCTGAACCTCAATGATTTCTTTTCCCAAATTAATAGCATAACATATCTGCAAAAAAAAAAAAAAAAAAAAACAGTGTTTGGCAAAGGTAGAAAAGGATAAAAACTTTAGAAGAAAATGTGACTCTGAAAGTAAAGCGAGGTCACAGTCTGCTCACATCACCACGGAGGCAGAGGATCTGGCTGCAGGAAGTTCATCAGATGGGACTTCTGAACACTAGCGTCCACCTGGACTGGCCTGCTGTTGTCACTTTATGTTAAGTGAAAACTGACCGTATTAAACAGTCTCAAATTCTTACTGGGTACTTTTTTCCTCTCAACCATATTTAGCCCACTGCATGTTCATACACACAGTGCTTAACAGATACTTCCTGAAAGAAGTTTGAATCATTTTGATTAATTCTAGTAGCAAAGGCAGCCGCAAAGTTTCGTATTAAAGAACAGTTTAGATGTACTTTCCTCACATCTGCTTCCTTGGTTTCCTCCCTGAGAAAAGATTTTCTCCATTGTAACTTTTTTAAAAAAGAAATTTGAGGTGAACTGCTTTTTAACATTTCCTGATCTCTCCTAAGCAATTATATTTCACCATTAAAGTTCTTCACTCTTTTTGCTTGATATGTACTTTCCATATGGAAATTTTACTCCAATTTTCAGTGGGGCCTTTGTGGGAGGTATTCTTAAACTCCTCAGTGGGGACCTGAAGAATAGTTAACTAAATGTTGAAGAGGTTTGTGCAAAATAACCCTTTAAATATCTATCTTTGGACTGAAATTTGGCATCTTCAGTCTAATGCTCTCCCAACTGAGCTGCTATTTTGGCCACTTTTGCAGCATCTTTAGATGAAGAAAATAACAAGACCTTTTCGCCTTCTGAGTTGCTTTCAAAAACATATGTGCTCAGAGACTCTCCGCCTGTGGATTCAGGCAAGCGGACCACAAAGCCAACCAGTCTCTTGTTTTCTTGATGAGCAGCAAACTGGGTGACACTGGTGAGTTCAAACTAGAAAAAAAACAGGAATAGACTATTACTATGCAACAAACTGGAATTAGGGTCCCTGGTGGCTCGGAGGTTTAAGTGTCTGCCTGCAATGCAGAAGACCTGGGTTTGATCCCTGGGTTGGGAAGATCCCCTGGAGAAGGAAATGGCAACCCACTCCAGTATTGCCTGGAGAATCCCATGGACAGAGGAGCCTGGTAGGCTACAGTCCACAGGGTCACAGAGTCAGACAGGACTAAGCGACTTCACTTTCACTTTCCATAAAAACAGTGCACACTACTAGTGACGTTTAATCTGGCAAGTAAATTTTTTTAAGTGCGCACTGTTTCAGGTGACTACAAAGGTGAATTAAAGAGTAATCACTACAGTTAGCATGCAACAGGGTACTTACATTGGCCCTTGTTACTTGAGTCTGGGGATCTATCAACCTGAAATTTTAAGAGATTCATTATATCACAAATGTTGGATAAAATTATTTTCTTGGATGAGTTTGTAGAACTTCAGAAGGAAACCACACAAAACTTTAAATATGAAAACTTTATATTTCCATATGTTTTTGTCTGTCTGAGGGCAAGGTGAGAGCACCATGGGACCATCCAAAGAGAGCAAGTGCTCTGGTTTCTGCCTTGATCGAACCTGTGCAGTTAAACCTCAGGGCATCTTTAATGGAAGATGATGGCAAATAGTGGATTTCACAGTATTTTAGTGCTTATCCGAAGAGGCAGCATTATAATTCTCCAGAAAAATTAACATGGATGGGTAATACTCTGTGCAGCCTCCTCAGAAATTCCTATCAGCCTGTTTCCCTTAAAGTACCAGAAACATATACTTCTCAGTTTTAACAAGTTTTCTCAAAAACATGGGGTAGAGGTGAGAACAGTTAAAGGATTTAACAGAGCTGTTCCCTAACAGAACTGTTCCCAGATTTAACCAAACTTGTCAGTTTGGGTGTAGGAGGAGTAACTTTCGGAAGGTATTCTAGATACTCTCTTAACAGCATTTTAAGGATCATCCATGTCTGAGAAAACTACCTTAGAGAATTTACTGTTACTTTATAGATTAAAATTTCTACTTTCTAAAACATAGTATTGTGTATATAAATTATTACTGATGTGCTGTTTCATAAGTGAAAGTGAAATGTCTATTCGCGCTGTTAAAAGATGGTTATAATTCCATTTATATGGAATGTCCAGAATAGGAAAATCTGTTAAAACACATTAGTGGCTAGGACTGAGCAGGTTGCAGGGGAAAAGGAGTGACTGCTAATGGGTGTGAGTTTTTTTGGGGGGGGATGATGAAAATGTTCTATTTGGGTAATAGTTGTACAAATATGTACATACTAAAAAACACTGCCAATAGGTAAATTATACAGTATGTTAAGTTATATTTCAACAACGCTGTCCCCCACCCCATGGTAACAATTTGAAAAATATACACTTATATTTGTTAAAACAATATTTATCATCAGAGGGCCCAAGACTAAATTCCTGGATACTAACTTTATGATCTTATGCAAGTCACCGTGACTTTTCTCATCTGCTTTGTAAAACTGGGATAAGAACCTCCGTAAATTTCAAAGAGGTGGTTAACAAAATGTGCATGGAATTTTAAGCTGCAAAGCTAAATAATTATTTATGTCTTCACTAGTGAGTATGAATTTAATAATTTTTAAAATACACATCATAAGCAATTTCCCTCAAGTTGGGATAACCGAAGTATTTTGTAAAAGTTTTCTATAAATGGAAATTTAAAACTTTTAGTTTGCTGTGTATAACAGGTAACCTGTATTTGCTTTTAAAGATCTGATTTTCTGTGTGACTTCTAAAAACATATGAATTCCCATACAAGGATGTGTGTGTATATAGTGATAAAATAGACCTAACATCAAATTCACCATTCTTGATACTTAACACATCACAGGATTGAACAAGCATCACCACTATCTAGTTCTAGCTTCATCACCTCAGAGGGAAATTCTGTATCTATTAGAGCAGTCATTTCCAATTCTCCTTTCTTCTCAGCTTTTGGCAGTTCTCACTAATCTTTGTCTCTCTAGATTTGCCTATTCTGGATGTTTCATATAAATGATCATAATATGTGGCTTTTTTGTGTCTGTCTTTCAATGAGTATAATGTTTTCAAGGTTCATCTGTGTTGTATATACTACATATGTAGTATGTAGTATATACTTCATTCCTTTTTTAAAATTTATTTTTAATTGGAGGATAATTGCTTACAATATTGTGTTGGTTTCTGCCATACATCAGCATGAATCAGCCATAGGTATACATATGTCCCCTCCCTCCTGAACCTCCATTCCTTTTTAAGGCTGAGTGGTATCCCACTGTACGTATATACCACGTTTTGTTTATATATTCATCTTTTGATGGACATTGGATTATTTCTCTACCTTTTGGCTATTGTGTATAGTACTCTTATATGAACACTTGTTTTAAATTCTTTTGGCTATCAACTCAGGAATGGAATTCTATGTTTAAGTTACAAAGGAATGGCCAAGTTACTTCCCACAGTGGCTGAACCATCTTACATGCCCACCAGCAACGGGTTCCAGTTGCTTCACATCCTTGCTAACGCCTGCTATTTTCTTCTTCTTTTTTTTTTAATCTAGTCATCCTAGTGGGTATGAAGTTGTTCTGGATATGATTTACATGTTAGTTACTAATGACACAAACATATTTTCATGTGCTTGTTGGCCAGTTACATATCTTTGGAGGAATAGATAGTCCTTTGTCCATTTTTTTTTTTCCTTTGTCCATTTTTAAACTGAGTTTTTCCTTTGTTGATATGTGAGAGTTCTGTGTATTAGGTAAAGGATTTGAAAATGTTTTCTCCCATTCTGTGTGTTGTCTTGTACTTTTTTTTTGGATTGTGTTCTTTGATGCACTATGTTTTTTCTCAGTGCTTTTACATAAATTTAATCTTTTTGGTGATGATCATAAGAACAGTGAGCCAATGCCTATGAAAAGTCCAGGGCATACTTGGAGAAAAGCTTTAAATAAATGTAAGTTTTTATTCGTAAGAACCTCATTCTCGAAGCAGGGCACTCAAACCCAGTGCTCTGGCACAACCCAGAGGGGTTGGGGGAGGGTGGAGAGGGGGGTTCAGGATAGGGGGGACACATGTACACTCGTGGCTGATTCATGTTGCTGTATGGCAAAAACCACCCCAATATTGTAAAGTAATTAGCCTCCAATTAAAATGAACTAATTAAAAAAAACCCTCATTCTTAGTAGGTTTGTAACAAATGAAAAGGACTGATTTTAATAAATGGAAGAAACTATGATTTTTGCCAAAGTACTGGTTAACTTTTTTTGAAACTTCCCATTTATTGAGCACTTTCTATGTGCCAATCATGGCTGTAAATGTTTTACATGAATTAACTCATTTATTCCTCATGACAACACTATGTGGAGTAGGATATGGTTGTTTTCATTTTATAACTGAAGAAACCGAGGCACAAAGGTTAAGTAACTTGCTCAAGTTCAAACAACTAATAAATGCCAGAGTCAGGAATAAGGCTCTAAAGCAGTGCTGCTGTCCCATTGAAATTTAATGTAAGCCTTATATGTAATTCAAAAATTTCTAGCAGCTGCATCAAAAAAAGTGAAAGCAAGTGAAATTAATATAATAGATCAAAATATCAGCTAGACATGTTACTAACATAACAATTACTTTGCTTTCTCTTTGAGGTGGGTACGATACTATGAGAGCTTAAATATTGGTATGTGTTTTACACTTCTCAGTTCAGATGACTTAGGTTTCAGATGTTACATGTAGCTGCAGTATGGACAGTGCAGGTCTTAATAAAACCTGTGCCAACCACAGCTTGACCACTGTTTGCCATCATTCATACAGCTCTTATTACTTGAAACCCCAAATCACGTAGTTGATATGGCTTGACTTCTTTATTTTCAGCCCAATAAATATTAACCAGGTTTTCCTTATGGTGGTCTAGTTATCTCAGGTAGGCTCGTGTTCTGTTTTCACAGTTTTTAAATTTTTATTTGAGGTGAAAAAGAAAAAAACCCCTTTCATTTGCAAGCTCTGAGAGAGAGATACACTCAAATGACAGCATCTTTATGCACAATGGGGTAGGATTCACTCACCACTAAAAACACCAGTTTCTAAAAATAACAGCTTTTGTCTTTAAGGGCACTTCTTTTAGCCAGTGTATCTTATGAAATTGAAATGTATTATAAAAAGCAAAGCAGAAACATGAATAGTGTCTTCACTTAATTCAATCAACATTGAATTCAATCAACATTGCTGTGAACATTCTAGATGATTAGACGTGACTTAACAGGGAATTAGTAGAAGCTGTAAGAAAGTCCAAAAATGAAACTGAATGTACCTCAGAGTCTGACTGGTGACCATCAGATGGGATTCTGTCATCCGGAAGATGTTATGGATAGCCCGAGCAGCCAATACTTGTCTCATTGCTTCGTAAATCACTTCCGTAGTGTGGTCTGTTTTGACTGCCATTGATCCCAAAAACCGAACTATAAACATCTGCTGCAAAAGAGAGTCTGCAAGAGAGCATTTTCTGCTCAGGATCATGTTCACTTCCTGCCTGCCGACCCACGTACAAGAGGCACACGTGCTGCTCTGAGGACAGGCCAACTTCAGATTTTCCTTGCTTTCTGGAGGGCTTTCTAAAGCCAAAACTTCTCAGTACTCTGATTATGTAAACCACAAACCGCCAAAGCTCTGAATCTTCTATTGTCTATATTTTGTCTGTTTGGAACCATTTATTAGACTAGAAAAGCACCTTTTTCTTCATCTATAAAATGAAACCAGATGAATGTCCTTCTAGCACTAAAACTCTAGGTGACCACATGTAAGAGAAAGTGTATCATCTTACCTTTTCTCTGAAAATGAACTTTTCCAGATAATAGAACATACATTCATTACTTTGGCCTGCTGACAAAATCCTCTTATAGAAGAAAACTGATTTGAAGAAAGTGAGACCTGATGTTGGATCTCACTCAATTTATGCACATCATTTATTACTGGAGGGCAGTGATGACATTCCATAAACTCTGGGAGGTCTCAAACTCTTAACTTACTTGATGCTAATGAGCTTACAGTATTTGCTTCTTGATAATGACACATAACCTGACAAACAGTAACAGCAATCACAGCTGAAAATCATGAAGAAGGTTTGAAAGAACTTTTTTTTCCTGTAAGAACAACAGTTCTCCTTTCCACCATTTGAAAGTAAGAAGCCTACATTTTCTTCACTTGTTTTCCCTATTAGTATCCTAGCCCCTAAAAAACTGGTGAAAAAACACATTAGGGAAATATAACTGACATGTTATATAAATGGTTACTCCCATATGAAGATAGTTTTTACAAGTTTAATATTTTCTGTTTAGACCGGTAACAAACAGTGTGGACTGTGTGAAAAGTCAGCTAGAGAGTCAGATCTGAGGCACAGCCTATTTAATAACATTATTTTTCATTTTTCTGCCTAAAGCTGTGAGGACTGCCTCTTCACAAGTCCTACTTTTAAATTTAAATAAGTGGCATTTCATTCTAATGACATCCTGTGGCTTCAGTCAGGAAGCTGTGTTAAAACAAAAGGCTTGCCAGAACTTCTAAACTGTCCCGGCTGGGAGCTGCAGCTCTGTGGGGAAGCAGGTTATGGTTAGCTCTATCAGGTGTGTTCTTACGTACCTTACAAGAATGTAAATCAGACAACAATCTGAGTTATAATGAATTAAATACCTTTTATTTTTCCCTCCATCTTTCATGTCATCTTCAAATTTAAGAATGAGTTGTTTTTGTGCTTTTGCTTTTCTAAAATGAAATAGCGTATTTATGACATCTGGATTTTATCCTCTTGGAGTCTGTTTTGCAGTAATGTGATAGCAGATTTAGATTTGGCAACATTGCTCTGCAGGAGCTACAAAAAGGTTATGGATGTGGCTAAATGGTACGATGCTTGCAGAAAATCTGTCAACCACCCCTCAGTTTTTATGCTGCTGCTGTTGCTAAGTCGCTTCAGTCGTGTCCAACTCTGTGCGACCCCACAGACGGCAGCCCACCAGGCTCCGCCATCCCTGGGATTCTCCAGGCGGGAACACTGGAATGGGTTGCCATTTCCTTCTCCAATGCATTAAAGTGAAAAGTGAAAGTGAAGCCACTGAGTCGTGTCCAACTCTCGGCAACCCCATGGACTGCAGCCCACCGTGCTCCTCCGTCCATGGGATTTTTCAGGCAAGAGTACTGGAGTGGGGTGCCATTGCCTTCTCCGAGTTTTTACGCTAGACCTGTCCTAATAGCATTCTGTCCTAATGAGTTTTCACACAGAACATCTGTGGGTCGTAATTTCAATTCACAGTTCAAGTCAAAGCTTTTTAGAATATGACTTCACATTCAAGGGCCCTGATTATTCTGTGCTGGGGAAAGAAAAAGCACACAGAACGAGCCACTTACCTTCTGCTTCTGGAAATGTTGCATCCTCAGTTTCACCAAAGGGGTTGGTACGCCTAGGGGGACAGCCAGAGTCAAAACAATCCCAAGGGCGTCAGTTCAAAGAATGCTTAACACCTGAACTCTATGCAAGAAGGGGACGGTCTCTGGGGGTGGGGGTGGGGGGCGGGAGGGGAATGACATTCTCCCAGAAATAACCCCCCTTATTAGCCCATACCTGCCGCCTCTGTTCTGATCAAGGAATTCTGTAGCAGGAAGTACAATGTCAAACTGAATAGGTGTTCCAGGTGCAATTAGTTGTTCAGCTTCAGGTATAATGACTGTTGCTTTAGGAACTATCTTGTCATTTTCCATCTCTGAACCTTTCACGTTCTGGCTGGAGTACCAAGTTGGAAAATAATTTTTTTTGATGCCTTTTGACCTTAAGTTTTTACAATCAAATGAATACATGTTGAATGCCTATGTGACTTTTACAGGTAGATAAGGGAGAAGATCTAACTTACTCTTCCAATAAATCTTTTAAGATGTCATTCACGTCCGTGGTTAAAATTCCTTGGATATTCCCACTACCTACAGCTGGTTCTATGCATGACATTCCACATGATGCTAGACTACTTCTTCTATTACCTATTATTTCTTGTATCTTTCTCTCTTTAAGACAGGTTTTTGAGGGCAGAAGCTGTAGCTAAATCATATTTATCACTTGGTACACAGTTCAGTTCAGTCACTCAGTTGTGTCCGACTCTTTGTGACCCCATGAATCGCAGCACGCCAGGCCTCCCTGTCCATCACCAACTCCCAGAGTTCACTCAGACCCACATCCATCGAGTCAGTGATGCCATCCAGCCATCTCATCCTGTCGTCCCCTTCTCCTCCTGCCCCCAGTCCCTCCCAGCATCAGAGTCTTTTCCAATGAGTCAACTCTTCGCATGAGGTGGGCCAAAGTACTGGAGTTTCAGCTTCAGCATCATTCCTTCCAAAGAAATCCCAGGGCTGATCTCCTTCAGAATGGACTGGTTGGATCTCCTTGCAGTCCAAGGGACTCTCAAGAGTCTTCTCCAACACCACAGTTCAAAAGCATCAATTCTTTGGCGCTCAGCCTTCTTCACAGTCCAACTCTCACATCCATACATGACCACAGGAAAAAACCATAGCCTTGACTAGACGGACCTTAGTCGGCAAAGTAATGTCTCTGCTTTTGAATATGCTATCTAGTTTGGTCATAACTTTTCTTCCAAGGAGTGTCTTTTAATTTCATGGCTGCAGTCATCCTCTGCAGTGATTTTGGATCCCCCCAAAATAAAGTCTGACACTGTTTCCCCATCTATTTCCCATGAAGTGATGCGACTGGATGCCATGATCTTCGTTTTCTGAATGTTGAGCTTTAAGCCAACTTTTTCACTCTCCACTTTGACTTTCATCAAGAGGCGTTTTAGTTCCTCTTCACTTTCTGCCATAAGGATGGTTTCATCTGCGTATCTGAGGTTATTGACATTTCCCCCAGCAATCTTGATTCTAGCTTGTGTTTCTTCCAGTCCAGCGTTTCTCATGATGTACTCTGCATATAAGAAACATCTATTTCTGCTTTATTGACTATGCCAAAGCCTTTGACTGTGTGGATTACAATAAACTGTGGAAAATTCTGAAAGAGATGGGAATACCAGACCACCTGACCTACCTCTTGAGAAATCTGTATGCAGGTCAGGAAGCAACAGTTAGAACTGGACATGGAACAACAGACTGGTTCCAAATAGGAAAGGAGTACGTCAAGGCTGTATATTGTCACCCTGCTTATTTAACTTCTATGCAGAGTACATCGTGAGAAACGCTGAACTGGTACACAGTAGGCACTCACAAATGTTTGCTGAAAGAACACTACATTTTGGCGTAGCAGTCAACCACCTGGCTTTCCTTCTCCTGAGGGCCTCCCTCTCCCCTCCCTCAGTGGGCCCTCCACTGTGCTCCTCCTGCCACTGACTCTGCCTCAGTTCCACTGTTCACCCACTCTCTCCCACACTGCAAGCGTCAGCTCAGATCGCCCTCCACCCACCAGGCCTTGCAAGCCAGCCTGACCCTCTCCCTCCTCTGCAGTCCTGTGTTTCTTCTCAGGAAGTCAGGAGGACAGTCTTGGACTTCCCTGTGCCTCCAGGGCTTAGCACTGGAGCCACACAGGCTGTTCGGAGATTGTGGCCAGACAATAGAGCACTGTCTGAACAGTGATTTACTCTGTCTGTTCTCTTCCCAATGTCAGCATAATTTAACCTTTCATATGTTTATAATCTTTTCTCCCCAGCTAGAGTGTAAATGCCTGTGAGGGGCAAAGAAAGTAAAAGTATTTTGATTTCTTACATTATTTGAACCAAAAGAAGACTCTCAGTATCTATTCATTTGATATTTTGTGTATCAGTATTTCAAATTTCTCAAGTGTGTCAGTAACTTAATATGTTGTAAGGAAATATTTTATAGTATCATCTGACAAATGAGCATAATGAATGGAAAGTGGACAGGGATACAACAGAAGAGTAGATGATCACTACAAGGAGAGACACTTAGTTTAACCTCCACTGTTAACAGAAAAGGAATCCATGTCCTCTAGAGAAGCTGATGATCCTGAATGCGCTCGGTCATCTGGTGGGTGAGCTAGATTAAGAACTGAGTCTTTCCCACAGGGTCACACTGCCTTAGTAACCAGAATGACAGAGTCACACCTCCTATTCAACACAGTCTTTAAGAGGGGAGTGTGATACAAGTGACTCACTGGAGGAAGGTGTGAGTCTGACTTCCTTCACAATCTGTCCCTGTCTCCCTCCTTCCCAAGCTCATCTCTCTGGCCTCCCTTGGCTGACCATCATCTAGTTACACTGATACCTTTCAGTTCCCAAAAGACACCAAGCTCTTCTCTGCCACTCAGCCTCCACAGCTGATGTCGGGAATGCAGTACATCTGGCTCTCTGCAAGAGAGGCTACTTCTCATCTCTTACTTCTCAGTTTAAATACTATCTCCCCAGACAGGCCCTAAATTGGTCTCTTTATTCTTTATGACAACATTCTTATCTTTACCATAATGCTTTCTGTATTTCAACTTACTTACGTTTTGCCTGTCTTTCCCTACAAGTCTGTAAGTTTCACGCTCTAGCTCATTGCCTGGCCACATACTGGACATTTAACAAACGTGTGTTGAACAACAGGATAAATGAATGAATATCAGATATAAGTAACTGCAGAACGAGTGAAGGCCACACAGGAGATTTGCTTGGAAGTGAACACAGTTTGTCCCCAAGAACAGTTTCTCTGCTTCATTCCCTCACTGTCATCAAAACATTTCTTTATCCTTAATGAGTTGACCCTAACAGAGTACCCTGCCCCTCCACTGCTCAGAGACCACCGGGCAGCTGTGTGTCACCCTTCCAATCTCTGGGCAGGTTCAGCCAGCTGGCTAGTCATTTTTTTCTAGGGATTCTTCTATGGGGTCCTTTCTAAGAATGTGGTTTACATATTCTAGAACAGAAGAGAAAAATCAGTTACTGAATCTGAGCTGCAAACTTTTTTCAGAAAGCCAATCACACCTTCTAATTACTAACTTTGGCACCCCAGAAAGACGGCGTTTTAAGAGCGGGAAGAGGTGGTCTCGGAGGTGGTCTAATTCATTTCATGTCAGAGTCGGGACAGAGGCCTGGAGTGTTGATGACTCATTCAGGGACATCTATCTGTGTTCAGAGCAGAGGTGTTGGTGAGACCACGTCTCCTGACTTCAGTGCCTGTTCTCCGCTCTGTCCCCACACACTCGCGTGGTTTTACAAAGAGAGGACAGACACTGACCCAATCCGAGGCTCAGAGAGGAGCCCCACTGGCTTGATCTGTATTTCCATTTCCATTCATAAAGTGCTTTCCTTGAAGCTGCACTTGATAAGTATGCTACTTGTGTGTAAACTGGTATCCTTAAATTAGGGCACTGGAGTGTTCTCAAGACTTGTTGCCTCTTCCTCATTTTCATTCACTTGGCTCAAGTTCTCCTCACAGGACATCCCATGGGGCCCTCTGCCCTTCTCTTCTCCCACCCCACCCACTCTCTCCTAGGAAGGGTCATCAAGCAGTCTTCCCGCGCCGTTCCGACTGCCTCCCCACTTCTCATCTAGTTACACTGATACCTTTCAGTTCCCAAAAGGGGGGATCCAAAATCACTGCAGTCCTGCAGTCCTGCTCTGCTGCCATTCTTTCACGGACTCAACCTGTCTTCTGTTTTATCTCATGCTCTTCCTCCTCACATCCCCGTGTTGGGTGTGTGAACACTGGCTCCACACTGCACAGCACTGAGACCCTGGGAAGTTACTTAACTGAGCTTTCTGACAACTTTCTTCTGGAATCACTGGACGGTATCCGTAAAACACGTTAATGGGGTTCTTTCTATCATGCCATTGAAGATGGGTGCCTGATACACTCATGATTTAACTCACCCTTTGATACCATGCTTTCATCAGCATAACAGATAAATCAGCCTTCTATTATTTAACTAATGGAAAATCCCATTTAGATAAAGGGGGGCACTCCTAGAATAAATCCTAATGCAGCATTCTAAATAAGAGGATAGCTGTCTGTGTGAAAATGCTCACTATAAATGACAACAGCAAGGAAAGGAAGGGAAGACAACCAGTGTAGTCAAACAGACAATAATTGATGGAATAGTGTGCAGTTAAAGCATCACCCTGCTTATTTAACTTATATGCAGAGTACATCATGAGAAACGCTGGACTGGAAGAAACACAAGCTGAAATCAAGATTGCCAGGAGAAATATCAGTAACCTCAGATATGCAAATGACACCACCCTTATGGCAGAAAGTGAAGAGGAACTAAAAAGCCTCTTGATGAAAGTGAAAGAGGAGAGTGAAAAAGTTGGCTTCAAGTTCAACATTCAGAAAACGAAGATCATGGCATCCGGTCCCATCACTTTGTGGGAAATAGATGGGGAAACAGTGTCAGACTTTATTTTGGGGGGATCCAAAATCACTGCAGATGGTGACTGCAGCCATGAAATTAAAAGACGCTTACTCCTTGGAAGAAAAGTTATGACCAACCTAGATAGCATATTCAAAAGCAGAGATATTACTTTGACGACTAAGGTCTGTCTAGTCAAGGCTATGGTTTTTCCTGTGGTCATGTATGGATGTGAGAGTTGGACTGTGAAGAAGGCTGAGCGCCAAAGAATTGATGCTTTTGAACTGTGGTGTTGGAGAAGACTCTTGAGAGTCCCTTGGACTGCAAGGAGATCCAACCAGTCCATTCTGAAGGAGATCAGCCCTGGGATTTCTTTGGAAGAAATGATGCTGAAGCTGAAACTCCAGTACTTTGGCCACCTCATGCGAAGAGTTGACTCATTGGAAAAGACTCTGATGCTCGGAGGGACTGGGGGCAGGAGGAGAAGGGGACGACAGAGGATGAGGTGGCTGGATGGCATCACTGACTTGATGGACGTGAGTCTGAGTGAATTCCGGGAGGTGGTGATGGACAGGGAGGCCTGGTGTGCTGCGATTCATGGGGTCGCAAAGAGACGGACACAACTGAGTGACTGAACTGAACTGAAAGCAACAATTATGAAAAAAGTAAAAATATGAAAAATATGTATGTGAAACAAATGCACATATGAAAATAGCACTGTATGTGCTGATAAGGCCTGCAGCTGTAACATGGACACACAAAAGGTGATTTTCTTCCTTATTTTAAAAAATTTTGTTTTGGTTCCATAACTCTGTTGATACTGATACAAATGTGGGGAGAACGCCTATTAGACACTCAATGCACATTCTGTTTGCTCAGGCTGGAGGTACATGGGCCCAGGGAAGGACGCTGATGTTGAAAGCTGACAGCTTTGAATCCTGGCTTGGTCCCCCATCTGTGGTGTGACCTTGAACAAAGTGTTTACCCTTTCCTGGTCAGAGTTACTGTTTCTGTAGTACAGGGCTCAACTGGGAGGTCTGGAAGGATGAAATTTCTAGTACATGTGAAATTCCTAATACAAAGTTTGGCTCCATAAAAGTTACTTTTCTTTTGTCCTTTAGTTACCTGGGGCATGGACTTTCTTGTTTTTTTGCAAAGCTTGTAATTGGAGTCACTGCTTGGAGAGCCGTCTGATTCAACTTGATGGCGACTGCCTAAAAATCCACAGGAAGACACACTCAGGTCCAGGAGGTAGACGCTTACCTTTCACACTAAGAAAAGTGCTGAGATGCAGGTGGGGTGGCTGTGACTTACCTCTGGGTTGTCAGTCAGGTAGATCTGTCTGGAGATGTTGTTTATTGCACATATCCACTGCAGAGGACATTTAAAAAAAAACAAAAACCTGCTGAATCCCAAAGTCACCCACCATACTACAACAGAATGAAACAAACGAAATCTTTACCTCTTCATTTTCCTTTCTGCTTTCTGCCTGGAGGATTATTCCCCTGAAATAAAGTACATCTAAGTAAGTGCTTCCCAGATCTCTGTGACTGGGGCATACTTCCCTCCCCTGGGCCTCAGGTTTCCCATCTCTACAGTGAGCAAGCTGGACTCAGACCTGCTAGCCCAAGGTCATGATTCTGCAGCATGGACCATCTTGTGGCCCTGCGTAGATGATCCAAGGCAGCCCAAACTGTGGCCTCACCACTCCTCCAGCCACACCCAAAGAAGCAGCAGCCATTCCACGCCTTCCTAAGAACTGAATCTCTGCATGCCATGGACTGGGAGTAAGACACGTGCAATCCTGCCCTACTTCCATAAAGGCATCGCTCCTGAAGGGACTCCACGCCTGCCAGCTCCTGTGTTCCTCATCGCATCTCTGGGAGCTGGGGAACATGGATCACATCCCTATTTCTTATCTCAGGGAAGTGAAGCCCAGAGGAGTTTCATAACTGCCTGGGACTGTGACTAGAATCCGGTATCTTCATTCCCAAGTCATTTCCCAGCACCCAGGGAGGAAGGATGATGTCTGAATATGCTCTGCCAATCTGGGAGAAGAGACGGTCTACACCATACAACACTGCCCCCTCCCCTGAGAATCTCAGCTCAGAAGCCCAGTGGAGAAAGGAAATGTAAGCAGAGCAGCTCTGAGCACAGGCCACTCCTCCCCACAAGCAGGTGAGGCCTAGAACACTTCACGGGGCTCCGGACTACGTGAAGCAGTTTCCGACCACTGCTCCAAGTGAGAGGGGATCTCGCTCAGACGGGGTCTACTGTGGTGATGTGAGGCTGCCTCTGTGTAAGTGTGGGGTCGGTCACTTCTGGGCCCAAGGTGCACAGCAGTATGTGGGGACAGCGTGTTAATGACACGATACTGCTGCAGCCGAACGTCCTGCTCACGTCAGCTGTGTCAGCTGGAGCAGTGGATGCCTCAGGCAGGCACCCACTTTCCCCTTTAGCTGCACAGCCAACCCACATGATGTGGACACAAAGGCTTGTCTAGTAACAGGAAGAGCCTGGCACCACCCCTCTCTCTGAGTCTCTACTGATCAACAGCTCCTTCCATCGCTCTCTACACATGTAGGTCACCCCTTCTCCAAAGCCACACAAATCCTCCCTGGGACTTCTTTTTCTTGGCTGCGTGGCACGCACGATCTTAGTTCCCTGAACACGGATCCAACCTGCACCCGCCACAGTGTAAGCATGGAGTCTTAACTACTGGACCTCCAGGGAAGTCTCCTCCCTGGGACTTCTTATAAAAGGCAGGCTGGACTCCATATGGTCCAGTATCCTTGCTTAAAGAGAACATAAAACAACCCTCTGGAAAGGTCGACATCACCCAGAGCAGGGCCTCCCCCAAGGAGGGCCAGCATACAGAGTGACTTAGGAGGCCCTCACAGAGGCGGACTCACTGCCCATTCCTCCCACATAAACCCGCGTGGCCTACGCTTTTCCATTGGGAGTGGTGATCTGGAAGCAGTATCGTCGGTCCTCACAGTCCACCGCCATCACCGAGCAGTTGTCCAGGTCCTGGATCAGGCCCCCGGCCACAGCGCCCCTGGGCTGGCACATGAGATTCCCGCCTTGGGTGAAGAAGTAGAGTCTCTCCCAGGTGGTTGAGACCAGCCCTGTTTTACTGTGAGAATTGAATTGTGAAAAGCCCATGAGCACTAGGAAGCATGAATGGCACCTCAAGAGTCTTGCTGCCTCTTTATGGGTACTGATAGTGTTTCAGAGGACTTCCCTGGTGGCTCAGATGGTAAAGCGTCTATCTATAATGCGGGAGACCCAGGTTCAAGCCCTGGGTTGGGAAGATCCCCTGGAGAAGGAAATGGCAATCCACTCCAGTACCATTGCCTAGAAAATCCCATGGACAGAGGAGCCTGGCAGGCTGCAGTCTATGGGGTTGCAAAGAGTCGGACACGACTGAGTGACTTCACTTCACTTCAGTGTTTCAGAAACGATGGGTTTCTTGACATTAAAGCATAAGTGCTTTGAAAAGAACTCAAGTGCAAAGACTAGCAGTGGGGGGGACAGTGCAGCCTGAGTGAGTGAGGAGATGACAGGCTCTGCTGGTCCCAGGGCCAGCTCCAGGATGTGTGCGGGGCACCTACGCCACTGCAGCCAGACTTGACTTCTCAACCCAGTGTCAGCCATCGGACACTGAAAACCTCAAAGACCACTTCTCTTAAGACTCAGAGCTGAACTGCTCGAAATCTAGTTACAGAGTTACCAGGGTCACCTCAGCCCACAGCACATACCCCAGAATCCTGGGACCTTTTTATCAGACTGGGTTTTGTTCCAGCTTAGATGTTATTCTTGTTTTGTGGGCTGTTTACAAGAGAAAAATCCAGTTCCTGAACAGTAACACCAGAACCTTGTGGAGTTTTCTGTACAGAACTAAAGGAGATATGTGGCTTGTGATCTTGACAAGCTTTATGGACTCTTGAAGAGCTCCACCCTGGAAGGAAAGCAGATGGCAATTCCTCTTCATGCCCCCTCCATTTGGGGGGCATTGAATGTATTTACTTCATTCAGTGTGTACAGTGTGACTATGTATGGGGCACTAGGTTTCAAGCCTCAATAATTACAATTTCCAAAAATGGTAACAGCTAACACTGGAGTGCTTATACCTGCTAGGAATTACCTCAGTTAATCTTTGTAACAATTTTATGATGTAGGTTCAGTTTTCAGCTCTATTTGATAAACGAAGTGATGGGGGCCCCAGCCCAGCCAGGGCGTCTGACCAGTGGGAGCTCACCACTGCACCTGCTCTGCTCTTAGGCTCAGGTAAACCTGAGTGTCTTGTTCATTTGAAATGGGCAGTTGGAAGATCTGAAGGTTAAATATGAGATTCAGTCTATAGAAATCTAGACTCTGAAAAGTTCCTGGCCCTCAAGACTCTGGCCTCAGTGCTGGGTCACTGGCACACTGCTCTCACCCACTGGGAGTCTGAGGAAGGGTCTCAGTGGTCTAGGACAATGACCACTAAGAGCAGTCTACTTACAAATGGCCCTGGTGAGCAGGAAGAGGTGGCCTGTGGTGTCTTGGGAGTCCACGTACTAGGTTCTTACTCACACAACTGTTTCAAGCCCATCTCTCAGCACAGTTTGGGACCTGGCCCAGGTCCTGTGTCCCAGGCAGGAGGGGCGCCTGGTGGGAGCTCTTCCCCACCCTCACACACCCCCACCCTTTGAAGGGGCACGTAACAGGTACTCTTCAGCCACTGCTAGGGAACACAGCTTTCAGAAGGGGGCGGGCAAAGCACTCTTACTTTCTAAGATTAAGGTAACCGGCCTTCTGGATAAGGTTCCTGTTGATCTGGGGTGCAGCCACATCGAAGTCTGGGGTGTAAACAGCTTCGTCAAGAGAAAGTAATTCTTGCTGGGATGCCCTCATCTTCTCTGCTTCCACTTCTAGTTCCACCTGGATGCTTGAGACAGAAGGTGTCAGATCAGTCACTTGTCACAGCAGATGGTGGAGCCTCCCCATGGCTTCCTGGCTCACACAGGATACACAAGGCTCCACCTGAGGCCCCGAAAGCTGAAGACCACAGGGACTCCAGTCTGTGTTACCCAAAGTGTTAACAAGACTGCTGTTTTCAGACAGAGCATAACTGAATAGCACTGGGTGAGGCCTGAATCCAGGTAAGCAGTTACTCTGCTGACACAGTGGTGTCCAGACTCAGAACTACCAGTGTGAGTTTGAGAAGGCAAGCCCATCCTCGGGAGCCACAGGTGCTGGCAGCTGTGGAAGTGCCAGGGAGGCAAGAAGGAGACAGCCGTCATTATGCACCCACCTACCCATCTAGGCAGGAGTGGAGACGGCCACTGGATACTGGAAAGCAACTAGAGCACAAACACAAAGGCAAGGCCAATGCTTCTCCCTTGTGTGACAGCTACTCAACTGCCCAGAGATGGCACGGGCTGGCGGGCCATAATTTGCCTATGGTCTGGCTTTCATTTCCTTGTGCCCTGAAGTGTGGAAAACCTGGAAGCTTTACCTTGAAACAAGCAGCTAGCTGCCCTTTCTCCCCAATAAGGTGAGGCCCCAACAGCTACCACACCCAGTGAGGACAGCCTGGGTTATAAAGTCTTAAACGCAATCTGCCAGGATGGTCCCTCCACCCAAGAAAACAAACTCTGGAGGCACTGTTCCACTTCCCCACTGCAGTAAGGAGGCAGGACTGAACTCCACTGTTGATTTCAGAAGGAAGCCTGGGGGCCAGTGAGTCCAGGGTTTTAGAGTGAGCTCCTCAGCATTTCCTTTCAAAAGCGCTCTGCAGGTGAGTGAGCTCGGGCTTGGTCATTCCATGTTCTCCTCTTAGAGGTTCACAGTGTCTACTGCCTGTCTACTGCCATCTTGTTTAATGCTGCCCTGATACAAGCAGTCAGTCTGAGTTCATTTTGGCTATTTGGACATTTGAATGGAATGCCTGGGGCTCCACCAATGAACCTCATTAGTTTAACCTGCCTGTCACTGCCAAGGCTGAGAGAAAGAAATGAGAAAAAAAAAAAAATTAAGTGGTAAGGATGTAGAAGGAGGAAGCCAAACGTATACAGAATCTGGTAAGCTCATCAGCTTTTGTGAGAAGCCTCTGAAGATCTCATGAAAGGTAAGCATGCTTTCCCCCAGAAAAGCCCTCATGTGAACCAATACAACATCATGCATACAGCTGCAGGGAGCTTTTAGCCCCCTCCCCTCCCCCAGCCATGTGGACTCAGGCTCAAAAACTCAGAGCTAATGCAGGAATTCAGAGAACAGGGGAGAAAAGTCACTATCTTCAAATGTTCCCTTCAAAGTTGTTTTTTTTTTTTTTTACAAAATCATGTTTTAATTAAAAAGTGTGTGGAAAAAAAACAATAAAAAAGGCTGATATGTTATCACTTGGAGTAGGGATTAAAAGCAAAGCCCCTGGCACCAGAGGTGGTTTGAAATACCACCCATGTGGGTTCAGGCTGGGTACTGAATCCTCTCACACCTGTCTGGGAGGCCAGGCGTCCATCTCCAGGGGAAGCATCACAGAGCTCAGAGCCGCCATGAGACACTCTTCCCTTGGCCTCTCAGGTGGGGTGGCTGCTGACATATGGCAGTGCAGCAGTAAGACCCTTCCCCATAGGCTGGTGGGGTGGGGTGGGGGTGGGGGGGCCAGGCAGCAGTATTTATCTACTCACCAGAAGAAAATGTAAGGGATAGGAAAATGAGAATTCCTAACTGAATGCTTTCACTGTTTGAACCAGGAGGTTCCAGGGCTCCCGGGTTCAGCTGGGAACCCCACCTGCTGCCTCTGTAGCAAAATGCCTCGGCAGGCAGCAGAAGCGCAACTCACAAAAGTAGACCCAGCTCTCGGGAGCAGGGTGTGTGGCCAGGGCCGAGTCACAAGACTGTGGGAACAGCTGGTGTCCTGGGGGCAGTTGAGAGAGACGCAGACAAGGAGAGGACGCGAGCACTGCAGCGTGCCGGAAATGGGCGCAAGCTTCCTGCCGTCCGTCAATATAAAACTCTAGTTCACGAGAAAACCCTGAAGCACGAGTAGTTCTCGCAGAGACACAGAAAACCATGGGATTCTGAGAGTTATGGCAGGATGAGAGAGGTGGTGAGAGATGAGAGCATTTTGCAGTGACAAGTTAATGGGCTCCCTATTTTCACTTTCTCCTGACACTCCTGGGGTTCACAATCAAATTACAAGGCAGGAAACTGAATTCAGATTTCACAAACTGCTTTCTAGCATAATTATAAATTTAACGTGCATGTAGCAATCAGAGGAAAAAAACAGTTTGGGGACTTTCACGAAGGAATGTAAGCTTTCCTAAACCACAACTCTCCCTGTGTTGCCCAAATAAATTCTGCTCCTTGGCCTTTTAAAGATACTTTGAAATGCAACATCCTCAAGAAAATGAACACCACTCATTTTTCCACACAAAATAAGATCCTATACTTATATTTCTATTTTGTACACTGACTTGTCAGTTATACGTCTATATATACAGAGAGACAACATTTCTGTATTCCAGGAATCGTGAGGAGTGCTCAAGGAACCGCATGTCTGTGCTGTTAATGAAATGAGCCTGGCATTGGCGGTGCCTGGGCGCCTTCCACGAGCTCACTAGCGGGGACACTGATGACAGGAAGCGAGGAGACTCAGAGCAGCCGCAGCCTCAATTAAATGTGGGCAGGGCGGTCTGCATTTGCAAAGCTGAGCTGCAGTTTGGTAAATGAATTTTAAAAAGGCTTAATGTCTTATTTATCTATTTGTCATTCACAAATGATGCTGAGTTTCCTGAAAAGCTGCAGCACTTCTGGCTGATAACCCCATTAGCTCTCAAAGAAAAAAGCAAGCCACTCTTCTAAGCTGGACTCATAGGCTTATAACGTGAAACTTGAGTATTAAAAAAGAAGATGTTAAGAAGAGGAACTTGGACTTAATGGGAAAGTACCCTTGTGGACGTTTTTTTATTTAGAATTTGTAGTAGATAGGACTCTGGCTCCATACAAGTCAAGAACTGCAGAAATCATGACTTTCCAAGCACACTACTCCCAAAGAGCACAGCAAAGAGATGGGTGCCGTCTCTGAGCGTTTATGGAGTGGAGGCGGTCAGGGTCGGGGGCTCTGTGGGGCTCTCCCCTCACCTTGCAGAGAGACTGACTCAGGAGAAGAGACAAAAAGCAAAGGAGATTCAAACCAGAGCACAGCATTACCTTTGAACCATGTCTGCGACGGAGGATAAGAAGCCGTCCATATTCTGGGAAAACATCTCTGCTCCCTTCTTAAAAAAGTTAATCTGAAAGATACAATTTTGACATTCTGAAAACTGTCTGGGAAAGGTGATTGATAAAACTCATGAAATGTGAGCTTGACAGCACCAGGGCGGTTGACACTAGTGGGCCCTCCTGCCCGCAGCATTCACTGCCTTCCAGCTGAGGCCCACCTCACCAGCCGAGAGTTACTCCCAAAGCCCTCAGTGCATCGGTAGAGGGAGTGGGGTGAAGCCTGCTAACTTGCTGAAAGGCTGTGAAGACCAGAGGTAGTATAAGTGCTTGGTACATAACCCCCTCATCAGTAACTACTACTGATAATTATTTAGATATTATCATCTGCCTTTTTCCTGTGTGAATTAGAGTCATCTCTTCAGGGCCAGTATTAGGTCTTATTCACCTTTGGGTCTCCAGCAGCCAACATGGTGACATGCACAGCACCAGCAAGAAGCAGAGAAGCAGTGTGCAGCTCTCAGTGAAGGGAAGGCCACACTGACGGCCTCTTCTCACTGAGCCACGTGTGGCTCTGAACACAGGCCAGACAGATGGTGACCTGGCTGCCAGCTTGCAGAAGGAAAATGGGGCTGAAGATCCTTAAAAGGCCCTTCCAACTCTGACATCAACTTAAAGGGGATCGTGCATGAGGACACAGCAGGGCTGTGGCACTGCGTAGGTGCTGGACACTGGGGGCGGGGCCCTCCTGCTCCCCAACATTCTGATCTGGAAGCAAGTCTTGTCTGGGTGGTGGGCATGGAAATCCACCTTTCACCTCCAAGAGGCTAGGAGGTGTCATGGTACAGTTCTGACATCCTCACACCTGGGCCCCCAGACACCCTGGGTAGGTACATACACCAGTGTACTTAGTTCTCACGGTATAGAAACACAAGGCTCCGGGGATTCCTAATGCAAGGAATACCTGCAGGGAGATGCCCTGGCTCCGTGATCTTGGACCCATACAGAGATCAACACTGTAAATGCCACTCTGAGTCCCAGAAATGTTAAACATCAAAGTCTGTTAAATGAGCATTCTACATTTCTGAGGGCACAGCATGAAGGTGGCTTTTCCTCTGCTTCCCCGCCCTGAACTCCTTGGAATTGATACCAAGTCCATACCTCAGCTCCTCTACTATTCTGTAAAGGCCGAAGGCAGAGGCTCATGCAGTCCTTTAAACAACCTGACGGAAGGAAGGCATTCACCACCGGCTTCTACAACCACGTGATGTACGAGTCACCCTGTAAATACAACTTTTTTGGTGTTCTCATGTACCTGTGCACAGGTTACAAAACCTCAGTCTGTGGGTAGGCATCAAGATTGAATCATAGCTTAACTGGAAGCCTGTTTACTGAGGGCCAGAGAAGGGAAAACTGGAGTCAACCACCTTCACTGAAGCAGATGGTGCTGAGAAGTCTCATTCGGTGCAACATCATCCGAAGCCCCCAGGTCGTGGCCCTCTGTGAACAGCAGAAGTACTGTGGTCACATGACCATCAGCTACCAAAGCAGATGCTCCGTGGGTACAGAGGGCTGATGAGGCAGGAGGACAGTGAATGCTTCAGAATCATCCAAAGATTCACGGTGTCAGACAACAACCTCGTTTACAGGAAGGAGCTATTGTTTTTACCAGAATTTAGAAGTCTGCAGGGTGAGGCTTTCATCCAGCCTTCTGTCTTGAAATCTGCATACTTTTCATATAAAAAATGAAACATGCCATCTTCAGTCCTCGAAAACGATGCTGCCACCACCCAACAAGGATGGTGTGCTCTGCTCTGCCTTCCCAGGTGCAGGGGCTACACTGCGCTACTGCACCTGATGTCTTGTCTTCCCCTCTGCAGCCAGGCTGGGAGATGCGCTAGAATCCTTGGCCGTGAAAGCCAGTGAAACCAGTCAGTATCAAACCCATCCTTCAGGCCTTGTGAGGACCCTCCTTGGACCAACCCAGCTCCCCAAGCACTGACCCGTCAGGCCTGGAGCTGTTCATCTTTCTGAGATGCTGAGTCCAGGTCCTTCCCTGACTCGGGGCCTCTAACTGAGAAGGAATTACTGCTCCAAAGGCAAGAACTGCTAATCAAGGAGGTCAGATGTAAGAAGAGGTATTAGTCAGAGAGAGCAAGGGAGTACTGGCATTCTCTAACAATGCCAGGACAAGGGCAGGGGCAGAGGGACAGTATTTAGCAAAAGAGGGGAGGGCAGCAGAGTGTGAGTATACGCGAGTAGACACATGTGCCCCTTCCAAGGAAGCTGGGCAGTGCCCAGGGATCTGCTCAGAACTGGAGCCCACAGCTGGACAGCGCTAGTTTCTGGTTTAATCCAGCTTTACTCAGCTGACACACAGATTATATTGCTCTAGTTAAATATTACCTCCGAAGACATAAGCTGACCTTACTGTCCCCACCACTAAACAATGTAACAAACATATTGAGAAGATAGCTGAGCTTAAATGTTTGAAGGTTCTCTCTTATTCTCTTTTTGAATGAAACGGATATTTTATTTTTTGGAAATATATGTATTTTTAAAATGTATTTTAAAAATAATAGATGCTCACATGTGGGGTTTTTTTAAAGTTGCTTTTTTTCTTCTCCACGTTTTGCTTCTTCACATTCCCTTCAGTCCCTAGAAGGTTAACTAAGAAGACTCCCAGGTGTGCTTCTCACGTGCCCAAGTGAGGTTTTGGAGCTAAGCTAAGTGGGGCAAACGCAGGGTAGGTAGGGGTTGAGTGTGAGGGCTGGTGTCCCAGGTCAAGGCCCCATCCTGAAACTGTAGCCTCCCTGCAGACAGTGTTCAGTAGCCCGTGAAATGGGAGAAAGAAGCTGGATCAGTATTCTACAGAGACTTCATCAGGCAGTGGCAGTGTTTCCCCATGCCCCAGAAGCCAAGGTGCTGGCAATAACCTCAGCAAGGTTATCTTGTGAGAAGAGCCCTTCCCACACAGAAGACAAAGGAACATGCGGAGTCCTGGGTTGCAGGCCCAGTTCCACCAATCTGGGAGTCAGAGGCTTCTCAGAAAATTGGACCAGGCCTGGCTTTCATTGGAATCAGACACAAAGGCCATGCCGGCTCCTCCCCACGGGAGTCCTGGGAACGGGCCATTGTTTCCTGCACATACAGCCTAACAAGTCCAGCTACTGAGGACCCAGACCCTCTGGAAGCTCTCCAAGTGCTGCATCTAGTAGCTTCCCCGAAGGCTGTGCATCTGTGTTTCTTTCTCTGATGATGCTTCCACGTCTCCTAGGGGCTTCGTCAGCAGAACACCACGCTGTTCTCCACAGCTGGTCAGGTCTGAGGCCTCGGGGCAGGGGGCCAGCCCTACCTGTCCATGGGCAAAGCCCAGCATGGGCTCCATCATGGCCACGCGCTTCCTGTACTGCAGCGCATTGAGGGCACAGTAGTACTGAAGGGAGGAAAGGTGCTGCTTTCGCCGGGCTGCGGCCACCTCCTTCACGATGTCAGCTTTCACCTGGTGAAGAGGGAAGGGAAACCAGTGGCATGGTGTCCAAAGCGAGCGGCAACTCTGTACGGCCTGGCGACTTCGAAACATGTTTGTTTAGTCATTAGAGCAATGTTTGTGACAAAAACCATAACATTCTCCCTCAAGTTTTTAAGAAGTCAAATTAAAAATACCAAAATTAATGGCATCTCAGTGTTCGTGAGGGTGAAGCCAAGACTTTCTGCTGGCAGCACTACAGAGAACTACAGTCCTTTAGGAAAACAATATAGCAGCATGCAATCAAAGCCATACACATTCTGCTTCACTCATAAGACTGTATTCCCAGGAAATCATGGAACGGAAGTAAAAGTTATATATCTGAAAATATTCGATATTCTCTATGTGTGTGTGTGTTAGTCATTTAGTTGTGTCCAACTCTTTGTGGTCCCTTGGACTGTGGCCCGCCAGGCTCCTCTGTCCATGGGATTCTCCAGGCAAGAATACTGGAGTGGGTTGCCATTTCCTTCTCCAGGGGATCTTGACCCAGGGACTAAACAAGGGTCTCCTGCATTGCAGGCAGATTCTTTACCATCTGAGCTATAGGGAAGTCCCCGATATTCTCTATAGCACCTAAGAAGCTAGAAAGCATGAGTTAAAGAATCAGAGGCTACATCCAGGGCAAGCAGATCAAGTGCCTGAGTATATTTGAGTCAGATAATCATATGAGGTATCAAGCTTAAGTTAGAATCATTACATGATTATCATTTTACAATGGTTCCAAGTTCATGTTTAATAAACCAGTTTGAAAAGCTAGAACAGGGAAGCAGAAGTCTACTTAAGAGATTTGGAATAAATATTTTTAAAAATCCATGTGTAGGGAAAAAAAAATTCTCAGGACACCCTTAATGCCACAAATTCATAACAGGAAAACATAAAAGGAGCTTAAATAAATGAAGTGAAAAACAACATGGAAGGTAGATTTCCTTACCTTTTCATTCTCCTTTTTTTTAGGAAGCCTACTATATTTTGCCATTGAGAGGTCATGCTCTAAAAATAAACAGACATTTTAGCACCCAGATGGGTTGAAAGGCAAGAACATTCATTCAGCATCTCTACCCACAAACTAAACCCTCATACCAAGACCAGAGAAGATGCTTACCGCTGCTGGCGAGTCCGAAAAGATCCTTTAAAGTGCTTACTTCTGAATAAGAGAAAAGAAACATCTTAAAACAAAGAAAAAGAAAGTATGCCAACCCAGAGCTCTGTGCTTTCACAGGAAAATAAAGATATGTACATGGAAGGCGAAAGTCTTCACCAACACTCCCAGGTCCTGGTGACTGGGGATGCTTGCTTTAATGAAAAACTTCTGAAGCAATCTAGTATACTGTACTTGCAACAAGTCAACACCAATAAATATTACCCCATGTAGATGCCACACACATCATGTATAAAGACGGCTTAACAAAGTCTGAGACCAAAAAAACAAAGTCAATGTTAGAGAGCAATGACCATCCAAGGTTAAAAACTGAAAAGCATGGAGATATTTAAAAGGAAGCGACACTTTCTACAATTCTAAAATAATCCATTTTTACTTTATCAACAGAGAAAAGCATTTTCACATTTTCTATGTTGTTTTTTGTCTCAAAACTGCTTCCAGCTTATAAATTTCTCTTCACATTTTTGTTATTCTTTCTAATATGGAGGCTACTTTCTGCCTTTCTTTTTCTTTATTTCTCATCTTTTACTTCCCATTGGAGCAGTTTTAGAGTTTTTTCCTTATCAATTTCAAATCACGTGCTTAAAAACTCTTGTACTATATTCATTCAGATTATGTACTTATACTGGTGGGTAAGCAGGCTTCCCAGATAGTTCAGTGGTAAGGAACCCCCCTGCTAATACAGGAGACCCAGGTTCAATCCCTTGGTTGGGAAGATCCCCTGGAGGAGGAAATGGCAACCCACTCCAGTATTCTTGCCTGGGAAATCCCATGGACAGAGGAGCCTGGTGGGCTATAGTCCATGGGGTCACTAAAGAGTTGCTTTGACCCAAGGCAAACCCTTCAAATCTCTGTCTTGGTGTCATCAGAAAAGGACAACAACTTTTTTCATGAATACTAAGAGACTTCTCTTTTCACTATTACTGGATACTTTTATTCTCTTAAAAAAAAAAAATTATCATCCTGGTAAATATTACTACTCCACAAGTTGAGCCCTCTGGACTAACAAGGGCCACGTCATCAAGGCTGCAGGGCACCTCAGGCTGAGGTTCCCAACAACAAACCTGAGAAACATCAGTCTGACCATACAAGTCGTCAGGGGGCATTCCTCTGTCTCCAAAAGACTTAAGAGTTTGTTTTTTAAATGACACCCCTACACGTTTCTAATATTTTCATTTAGAGAAAATCTTTTTTTAAAATGTACTCAATGAAGTTTTCAGTTACCACTGGATAAACAGCACAGGATAGGACTGTATTTAGGTCTGGGATTTACACGCAATTATAGATGAGCAACACTAAAAAACATAAAAAATCCTGCTCAGTTGAGATTTCTCTTCATACAAGCTGACATGTATTATGTTTTATTTATCAAGCATTGCTGCTGCCAAGTGCTGCTCTACTTGGGGCGAGTTTAGGGTGTCATGATCACAGGGGATCTCAAAGTGAGGGGGAAGAAAGCTTCAGGTTTAGGATCTGGCCTTCCATGAATGGCATCTTTTCTGCCTAAAAAAAAAACTTTAAGGTGTTGTATTTTTAAAGACGAAGTACTATCCTGAACAACAGAGCTTTCAGTACTCAGGTTCAGACTTTCTGTTCTCCAATTTTTTATATCGGTGTTGTAGAAAATACAATTCTTTACTCTCTGAGCAATGAACATTTTCAATGAAGTAAAAATGGACAAAAGGACTAGAAAACCCACATTCCCAAAAGTAATATTAACTAAGTTTTTTCAAGATTATGCCATATTTTTTTTCACTACCTTCATTTCAAATGATATAAAATTATTCTAAAGTTTTTTTTAGCTGAAGAACCAAAATTAACCCAAAAGAGCAACTAGGCTCTCTGAACTAGTCACAGGTACTCCCTCCCACTAAATGTGAGCTCCACTGTTGTTGTTCAGAGCTATATCCCAGAATCAAGCACAGATACCACATGGTCCCCACTTTGGCCTTTCCTCCTGAAGCTTCCCACTTACATTCCAAAGTATTCATGGCTCCCCAAGAACAGCATGCCTTTACAAATGCCCCCAACATGAGTTTGGGCAAACTCCGGGAGATAGTGAAGGACATGGAAGGAAGCCTGGCTTGCTGCAGTCCATGGAGTCACAAACATTGGACATGACTTAGCGACTGATCAACAACAACCTGTAATATGAGTCTTGTTATCTCTGTCTACTTGGTAAACATTTATTTATCAAAACCCAGCTCAGAGATCTTCTTCTCTAGGAAGCCTTCCTTGGCACCCTACCCTCAAAAGGGTAATAACGCCTTTCTATGTGCTGTTTCTGTTCCCTGTGCAGCCCTATCAAGCTGCCCTAGTCACATTACAATTGTTTCCAACTCTGTTTTCTTATTAGCCTTTGACTTCCTTTAGGTGAGCCAAGAACACTGTAAGGATTTAATAAAAGCTGAAAAAGAGGGTATTTCTCAATGATCCACACACTTAAAAGAAATAGTTGCAGAAAAAAAAATACTAAAAGAATTAATATTCTGAACGTATATGGCATTGAACTCAGATACTTTACCTGTAAGATCCTTTTCTCGAAATTGTATAATTGGTAGAACCATTGTGTCTGCCAACTGTTTAGCCAGCTCTGTATGGAGAACATTAAGCTGAAAGAAAGAGAAATCTCTTGAAGAAAATAATACCTACTATTTCTGGCACTGTCTATTTCACCGAGTGATCACACTGAACACTTCCATGTGATTAAAGAGCTCAGTTAGACTTCTTAGCAAATCAATTACCCTTCATAAAGCAGTAAATGACATAGGCAAAGAGGTATTGAAAACTAAAGGCAAGGTTCTAACTGACCAATGCACCATTTAAGTTTGCTAAAGGAATTTCTGAGCCCATGGTTATTGTTTGTTTACTGTGCAAATTCTGGCTCTGTGTTCTTGACGTGAGCCACATATGCCTAGAGAAGGAAAAAGCTCTGATGTGTGGGTAGTAAGGTTAGCACTTTGCCAGGCCTCTCTGTGAGCATGCTCTCTCAGATGGGGCTGAGGTCATACCTTAAAGACTGGCCTGCTGGGAACCTACCTACCTTGCAAGTGTAGGCACTGGGGACCTGGGAAATGCTATGGAGAGAGAAAGCTCCCTGCAGAGACAGCCCAGCCAGATTGCAGACCTTTCCAGGAGCAAGAAGGCTATATTCAGATATGCTCCTCCTCACCAGATATTTGTAACAGCTCTTGATTGTTTCCTCTCTTCCATCTCAAGGCCTTACTAAATCCTGTCTTTGTAAAAGGTCTAGGAGAAATAAAAATCATCACCACCAGCACGAACACTTTGGAGCACCTCATGCACCACTTTGTGTGCCCGCTTTCTGTGCTTTTATATCACCTAGTTCCCATCTACTCTGTCAGATGGGTATTATTTATTATCCTCATTTTTATAAGTGGGCAAATAAATATCTAAATCTAGAGAGCAAATCAGTGGAACAGCTAGGATGTTAATCCCTGGCTCAGTTCGGTTCAGTTCAGTCGCTCAGTCGTGTCTCTTTGTGACCCCATGAACTGCAGCATGCCAGGCCTCCCTGTCCATCACCAACTCCCAGAGTTCACTCAAACTCACGTCCATCAAGTCGGTGATGGCATCCAGCCATTTCATCCTCTGTCGTCCCCTTCTCCTCCTGCCCCCAATCCCTCCCAGCATCAGAGTCTTTTCCAATGAGTCAACTCTTCGCATGAGTTGGCCAAAGTACTGGAGTTTCAGCTTTATCATCATTCCTTCCAAAGAACACCCAAGGCTGATCTCCTTTAGAATGGACTGGTTGTATTTCCTTGCAGTCCAAGGGACTCTCAAGAGTCTTCTCCAACACCACACTTCAAAAGCATCAATTCTTCGGTGTTCAACTTTCTTCACAGTCCAACTCTCACATCCATACATGACCATTGGAAAAACCATAGCCTTGACTAGATGGACCTTTGTTGGCAAAGTAATGTCTCTGCTTTTCAATATGCTATCTAGGTTGGTCATAACTTTCTTTCCAAGGAGTAAGCGTCTTTTAATTTCACGGCTGCAGTCACCATCTGCAGCGATTTTGGAGCCCAAAAAAATAAAGTCTGACACCGTTTCCCCATCTATTTCCCATGAAGTGATGGCACCAGATGCCATGATCTTCGTTTTCTGAATGTTGAGCTTTAAGCCAACTTTTTCACTCTCTTCTTTCACTTTCATCAAGAGGCTTTTTAGTTCCTCTTCACTTTCTGCCATAAGGGTGGTGTCATCTGCATATCTGAGGTTATTGATATTTCTCCTGGCAATCTTGATTCCTAGCTTGTGCTTCTTCCAGCCCAGCATTTCTCATGATGTACTCTGCATATACGTTAAATAAGCAGGGTGACAATATACAGCCTTGATGTACTCCTTTTCCTATTTGGAACCAGGCTACTGAGATCTAAAATTCACGCTCTTCTCAAAACATTGTCTGGGATACCGTTTGTCTTTCATGCTCACAAAGTGGCCAAAACATTTAACGTGTGGTAGTTGGTAATGAACACAGTGGAAGGCCCCAACTTCCAGATACTATGAGGATGCTCTGGGATTCCTGTTGGGTGTATAAGGAGAAATCACCAAGTGATTGTTTTTTGGGGTAAATGTTAGGCGAAGTTTCTTTCAGCAGCGATCAAAGACACACCTGCCTCCCCCTTTTGCACACAGATCTCCCAACAGATCTGGTCCTTCAGGGTGGTGCTTTCAGAGGCTGCTCTGACAAGACTAAAAACTGGCCTAAGGTCAACCATCTGTCAGGCAAGGGAGCAGCTGGCCAGTCAATGTTCCCCTTATCTTTCAGTCAAGCCAAAGGATGGCAGTTGTTTTTTTTTTCTCTCTGTGGGGGAACACATGAAGACAGCCATGCCAAAAAACACGTTAGGATAGAACGTGTTAACTACTTTTCCTGAATAACTGCAATAGGAAATGTACCTTTTTTTTTTTTTACTAACAATTAATTAGATGAATTCAATGAACTGGCTCTGCATCAAATGCTCTAATTATTTAATTTAATCTTTATAACAGCTTGGTTAAGTGGACTATCCTGCTTCTGTCATTTACAGATGAAAAAAACCGAAACACAGAGAGGTTAAATGGTTTTCTTTCCAAAGGTTATATACCTCAGGAATGGCAAATTTCCGAATTATTCATTTTCTTCCTAATTTCTTCTGAAGGATCAAGGGATCTGTGTCACCAACTCTTTCCTTTGGGGCCTTGAGAGGTAAGGAATAATCACTTCCAAACACACCACCTCTGCTGAGAAGTATGCAAAAAACACAGACCTTCTCTTGGCACTTCAGTATCATCACACAGAAAATGGGCAACACAGCATGCTCCTTGCATGACTCTTTTGAGGATAAAACAATAACGTGAATAAGTAACACTCAGAGGAGAGGGCCTGACACACACTGGGCAATGGAATCAATAATGTCAAAAATTTCCTGTCTCAGATGCACTAAAAATAAGTAATCTAGAAACCCTGCTTTTGGTGAAATCATCAAGGATAAAAATCTCTATATGCCTATAATATCAAAGATCTGAATCCAACACATCCTATTAAATATAAGTGACACAAATCTCTACTTTTAGTTGGATTTTTCAATTTCTGAGTCAAACTACTTCTTTTGAAAAATTGCCAATCTGATATAGACCCAGGTAGAGAAAACTACCTCGAAAGTTACTCTCTACTTCCCACCTGAGTTAACTGCTTTCACTGGCTTAAGTCTGGACATCAAGAGGCTTGTGTGAAAGGTCACAGTGCTAAGTTTCCAGAAGGCTATGATACTGCCTATAAAAATCACACTTCCAAGCTTCCACCCTTTTGGAATAATCATTCCCCACTGAAAGAAGCATCACTGGCCAATATGTTCATGAAAAAACGCTCAACATCACCAATTGTTAGAGAGATGCAAATGAAAACTATAATGAGGTATAATAAATGCTGGAGAGGGTGTGGAGAAAAGAGAAGGCTCCTATACTGTTGGTGGGAATGTAAACTAGTGCAGCTACTATGGAAATCATGTGGTATCACTTATACATGGAATTTAAAATATGATACAAATGTGCTTATTTACAAAACAGAAACAGACTCACAGACATAGAAAGCAAACTTAAAGTTACCAAAGAGGAAAAGGTGTGGAAGAGTAAGTTAGGAGTTTGAGATTAGCAGATATAAACGATTACATATAAAATAAACAACAAGGTCCTACTATATTCAATATTGTGTAAGAAACTATAATGGAAAGGAATATGAAAGAAAAAATATATATCTGAATCACTTTACTGTATACCAGCAACTAACACTGAAAAATCAACTGTTTCAATAAAAATCAATTCATTAAAAAAAAAAAGAATAATGATCATTCCTGCCCAGGAAAATATAGTTATGAGTAAAGATCTTAAAGTAGAAATCCTAATTTAGGGTTTTGACAAATAACCACATTTCCTTAGCAACTCTCTTTTGGTCAAGAAAACATAACTTCAGTGAGTGCAGACTACTGCTTCTCCCCCTGGGCTATTCATTTACTGTTAACTAAGGAAAATTCTCACCTTCAACAAAATTACTTCTTGCTCTTCCCTAAGTCCACTTCCCATTCATCTTCCTCCTCTTCTGGACTATACATGCATCCATATTATTACACAAAGAGCCCCAGCAGTGGAACAGAGGATAAAGCTCACTACCAACTGGACAGTTTGTATCCACATCCCTAGTGCCTGGAACTGCATCTGCTAAATAGCAGGTGGTCAGTATTTGTTGAGTGAATATCAACTTGGTGAACTGAATGAACAGACAACTGGCACAAATTCATGTGAACATTAGTTTCTTGTTTTTTAAACTGAAGACAGCGTCACCTTCATATCAACGGTGGCGCAATGCAATGGCGCCTGTATGCTGTCTTATTTGCTTATTCTCTGAAGATGTTCTATTGTAAATGCTACAAACGCCTTGAAAAATGAAGTCGTTTACGCTTATCTAATTTGGCAGAGGGTGCTGCCCAGCACCTGTAGCACCTGAGCTCTTAAGTTTTTTATGATTAGGATGTAGACACTTTTCCTATACCAACACATGCTTTTCACAAATATTCCAAATATATTATACAACAGAGCCATAAGAACAGTTGTCAGAATCTCTCTGTAGTGGGTTGACTCACAGTCCCCGCAAAGTGATGTCTATACCATGTGAATTTTAGGGAAAAGGATCTTTGCAGATGCAATAAAGGATCTTAAAATAAGATCACTCTGGGTTATCCAGGTGTGCCCTAAATCCACTGAGAAGTGTTCTAATAAGAAAATAAGACACAGACATGAAGAAAACAGATGGTGGTAGGGTAGGGAGAGAAAGCCATGTGAACTCAGGGGTAGAGACTGGGGTGATGCTGCAGCAAGTCAAGGAACACCCAGAGTCACCAGAAGTTGGGAGAAGCAAGGACAGATTCTCCTCTGGATGCTCCAAAGGAACGTGGCCCTGCCAACAACTTGATTTCATACTTGTGGCCTCCAGAACTGTGGAAAAATACATTTCCATTGTTTCAGGCCACCTATGTGTAACTTTATTACAGCAGCCCCAAGACACTAATTCTTCCTCCTCAGGAAACTGAATTCTTAGAAGTCTTTCTTTCAGTCTATTAGTTATGTGTACCAAGGCCTCTCCCCTCAAGCCGAAATCAAACATAACCGCATACAAATCTCATTTATGAAATGAGCCTTGGAAGATAAAGTTGAGATACCTTCTCAGATATTTAAGTAGATACCTAAAAATAAAAAGTAGGCCAAAATAAAGAGGAAAGAAAGTTCAAAAAAAGAATCAAATAAAAATTTGCTATGTATACCTATGGCTGATTCATGTTGATGTTTGGCAGAAACAAACACAATTCTGTAAAACCTTTATCCTTCAATCAAAAAAAAAAAAAAAATTTGCCATGTTGCCATCTTACCTCATCCACCACTTTGGAAAAATAGTGGAGTGTAGAAATGACCTCTTCATCCCCTTTGCCAAGAGCAAAATTCTAAGACCAAAGGAAAAAAGTGCCAGGTGTTAGCTAAATGCCAGGGGATTCAGCACTATAGCATCATCCCACAAGACACTGTCCTCTACATTGACTTCCTCCCCTCCCAAGAGCACATGACGTCAGAGTGTCTGACTGCAGAGAACCAGAGCTCTCCCTTGTTCTGCCCCAGCCGCTCTGTCAGCTGCCCTTCCCAGGCTATCCCGTTGTTGGTTGTCACCCTACTGTCTAGATATAATAGCATCTTTCAGTTTATTGCCTGGAATTCTTAGTGTTGACGCACTTGTAGTCCCTCAAAAAATACAAACCCTCAGGGCAGTTGATTACTTTTGTGAGCTAATTTTAAGAATACGTATATAAGAATATATCATAAAGACTTCTGGATAATCATCAGTTAGAATTTATCAGTGGAAAAGAAAAGGCAAGAACAAGAAAAAATGGAACTGACCTATGGAAAAAAACAAAGTTAGAAGGAAGGTCTCTAAAGGATGCCCCTAGAACATTCCTTTGTAAGAACTCCACCTAGGACTCTCTTAAGACATATGCCACATATTTATCAAGTTACCTGTTTTTCATATGCCAGCAGTTGCTTAGAAAGCTGCTGAGTAGCCAGGCACATTTCATTCTGTAGGGAAAAGAGAAAAGTAAGATTTGTCCAGCGCACATACAGTCACTGAAAATAATGCCGTGTCAGAGAATCCCTTAAACATAATATGTATCTATAAAATAATAAAATACTTTGTTCAGAAATTATTTGAAAAAGACGATCAAAACAAAAAAAAATTTTTTTTTTTTTTTGTAAAAAAGCTTTTCTCCTACCCACCATTTATAAATCAGTGCTCCTTCTGGTCATTCAGTCAGCAAACGAATGTAGTAAAACACTAAAATGTGCCAAACATCCAACCAAGGTTTGGCCCCTGCCCTCACAGGGTTTGTTGGGGAAACAGACATGAAAAACTGGTCACAAGCATGATGAGACCCACAGAGGAAAGACTGGGTGCCTTAGGAGGCTCTGATGGGAGGAGCGGGATGGGCTCTAATGAAGAGATGTTTCAAGCAGACAGACCCCTGGAGAAAGACCAGGAACTGGCCACAGGGATGAGCTTTCCAGGAGGGGTGGGCATGTAGAAAAGCACCCAGCATGTTTGAAAAGCTATAAAGCGGGGTGTAGCTGGAAGTGAGACAAGCCTGGCAAGGCAGGCAGAGTGAGGGCACGCAGGACTCTGTGGCCCAGCTGTAAGCAGCATTACGACACGACACATAGTCAGATTCTACCAAAAACACAGCACCAAGTCAGTGTTATCCATGCGTTATCACTGTGTTATCAATGATGGATGGTAATTCAGAAGCACAGCTACAATGCCTGGGAAGGTCCCTTTTGTACTGTTTTTCACTGGCAGACATGGTCCACTTTCATCTTGTTGTATTTCTCTCTAATCTCTGACTACACAGCAGCTGTCTACCACTATCCTCCCAGCATCAACACATCCGGCCTAGAAAACGTGTCTTAAATTTCTATAGCTCAGTGAAAGCTTCTCTTTAGGTTTAGGGTATACTCCTAAGAGAGGAACGGTGCCAGACGAGGGGAGGGTACTGGCCAGCCTTGACCTCCACTGCTGTTCTAATTCTCCTGGGTTTGCTGTGCCCTAGGGGTGAAGGCCTGAGTTCTGCTGGAGCTTGTTTTATTTTTCATGGGCCTCCTTTGCAAGATCCATCAAAGCCCAATCCTATGGTTTTTTGGCCTTCTTTGCAGATAACTGGTCAACCTGTTCCCCAGTTTCCTTCTTCTGTCCCAAGAAACAGCCATCAGTAGACCCTGAAATGTGGTATGCTCTCTTCTCCCCCAGGATAAAGTCAGGCAAACATAATGAAAATTCCTAGCTTTGGCATCCTACTGGGGTGCCACCACTTTGAAAACAAACTAGAGCTGGCAGTCATGTAGCCAAGAGGGAGGCAAAGGAACAAATCCCAAAGCACTGTGTCCTGGATCTAGACAGGAGTGCGCAACTGTTCTTAGCACAGAGAAACACTCCACAAGTGCTTAATGAATGGAGGAACAAACAGAGTTAGAAGACTCATCTAAATTTCAAGTTTTTAAACAATACCTGGGATCACAGCATAAGGACAAAAATACTTCCTAATCGTATAAGGCAACATCACAAACAAGGGGGGAACAGAATACAGAGTGGACAGGGATGATGCAGTCAGCCAGGAGACAGTCTGTGCACCATCTTCAGCAGTGCTGTTCTGACGATCGGGGTGCAGGGGAACAAGGGTCTCAGCCCATTCACTGAGCTGCTACCCTGCTGTGTCAGAAAACCCCCTACTCTTCTTCTTTGAGCTCATGGCAGTGGGTCTGAGATGGATCTGTTCAAGTCACCCCAGACAGCACAATGGAGACTATGATTTGCAGAGCCACAGAATCATCCTAACCACAGCAGTTAACATTTACAGAGCACTTAATTCAAGCCAGATACCACACACTAAGTGCATTCTTGGCATTGTGTCATTTCATCCTGGCAACCCTGTAAGGCAGGTCCTAACTATTAACTTGATTTTACAGAAGAAATGGAGGCACAGAGACATTAGGCCATCTGCCCAAGGTCACATAGCTAGTTAGCAGCAGGACTGGGATATGAGTCCAGGTCTGTCTGAGTCTAAAACCCATGCTCTTAAGATCCTAAGTCCTACTAAGAGAAAAGAACTGAGAAGACCACTACTTTGGGCTAGAGATGACACACTTCCTATAAAAGGCCAGAGAGCAATTATTTTTGACTCATTGGACGGATGGTCTCTGTCATGACACAAAAGCACCCATAAATAATTCATGGGCAAATGAGTGTGGCTTTGTTCCAATAAAACTTTATTTACAAAATAAGAGCCCAGTCCAAGGGCCATAAAGTGCTGGTCCTGTTTAGACAGTAAACGTCTCACAGATTGTCCTCCGCCTCACCTCCTCAGGAGGCTCTCCATGGAGCTACAACTCTTCAGAGTCAGGAACAGATTCTGCACTTCTAGCCCATTCTTTTCTTTATTGTAGCTACGTCTAAAATATTACTGCCCCATATCTGCCTCCTTAGAGACCAATCAACATGATAACCACACTCCTTGCTTTCGTAAGCAAGGGCCACAGGCTGCTTGAATCCTTCTCTACTTTAGAGGGTCCTGGCAAGTACCCTCACGTGTAGTGGAGATACCTGCCAGGGAGCTGCCGGCGCCCGACAGTGCCCAGGCCTACGGGGGGGCGGGTGCTCATGGGCTACGTGCACAACTCCACTGAGGCGCAGGGAGAAGGGGCAGAGCAAACAACACACAACTGCTCCCAAAACTCCTGTGTACAGTGGCCTCTGCCAGGTCTCTACTAGAAACAGTTTCTGAAAATCCTGTGTATTTCAGATGTGTGTGATTCCAGGCACCAAGATTCTGTTCTATAAGCATGACTCCATCAAAGACAAAAATGTATGTTACAAAATGGCCTGTCACCTGCCCTGAAAAGAAATGAAACTCCCCTGTACAGAGCACATGATATGAAGTCTTTTTAAACTAGACCAACTTTAACTTAACTCATACTTAATCTATTGTACACAAAGGTTTCATGAAACGCTTTACCAACATCAATTAATTAATCCACACCCTGTGAGGTAAGCCTGCCTAATTATCTCTGCAATAAGACCTGTAAAACTGGAACTTGTGTGAAGAGTAAATATTAGTAGTAACAATAATAAAAGTAGCTGCTGACATTTACTGAGGCTTTTCTAGGTACCTGAATTGCTGTTAAGCATTGTTTATATATCATCACATTTAATCCTTATAAGGCACTTACAATGTAGAGAATATTCTTACTTTCATACAAATGAGGAGAAAGGTTCTTCTATAACTACACAATTAGTAACCAGAATGGCAACAACTCGACTCAGAACTGTCAGACTCAAAATCTAAAGGGCAAGTTGTTAACAATATATTGGGTTGGCCAAAAAGTTCATTTATAAAACCCAAATGAACTTTTTGGCTAACCCAATACTATTCCTATCCACAGTCCAAAACTGTACTTAGCTGTATTCCATGGGCAGGCCTCGTAGGGCCTATAAATATCAGCATAAATTCTATATTTTTCTAGCTGTAGCTCAGCAAAAACAGTGGTCTAAAATGTAGACTCTATGAATAATGGAGTTCTGGGAGTCAAGTCCTTCAGCACTCTGGGATAGCTCTCTGGTTACTATCTACTCTATCAGATGTGTCCTAAGAATCCTTAAGAGAGAGAACCTGACGAAGGGTTTACTGACAGAATGTTCTATTTTAAACAGCACTTTGCAAGGCTGGTGCCAAGCAGAAAGACCAGTGGTTGACAAACTCAGGAGGAAAACTGAGATTTGGACAAAGAACTGTTTACCTCATGGTGGCATGGAGCACTCACCAACTGCAACTGTCACCTGAAACCGCCTGAAGGCCCCTGGACAGGAAAGGACAGGCCGGGAGTGGGGGCAGAGGAAATCCACTAGGGTCACCGTCACAGCGTAGGCACTGCTGTGATCTCCACCAAACATCTGGCCAGAAGCGTTACCTAAAGTCAAGTGGTTGAGAGTCTCATTCATCACAGCACTACCCGCAAACTGACGGATCAGGAGCCCAGGCTGGAGCACGGCAAGGAGAAAGGTTAGAGCGCCCTGACTGGGGCAGGCCCTGAGGGGTACCTGCTGAGGACTCCGACAATACTCTGCAGGTACCAGGGAAGCCCTGAGGAACCTGGGCAGGAGAATAACAAGGTCAGATGTGAGCAGAATTCCATAAGTGGCTGTGTTGTAAAAGAAACCTTGAAGGGAGAAAGAGGATGACATGAGGGTCAGGAGACCATTTGAAGTTGAGTGAGAAAGAGAAAAGGCTGAAGCCAACGACAGAGGATGAGATGGCTGGATGCCATCACCGACTCGATGGACCCAAGTTTGAGTGAACTCCAGGAGACGGTGATGGACAGGGAGGGCTGGTGTGCTGCGATTCATGGGGTCGCAGAGAGTCGGACATGACTGAGTGACTGAACTGAACTGAACTGAAGCCAGAAAGCAGAGAAGGCAGCAGAGATCTGCCTGGTATCGCTGAGGCAAAAACATCAGGCTTGAGTGAATGGGGGAGGAGGAGTCCAGGATGGCTGGACCCTAGACCGGATGACCCACGATGGCAGTGCCCCAAGCTAAGGTGCTGATCACAGGGCCCAGACCTGGGAGGGACGATCAAGCACACAGTGAGGGTACGGCGACATTCTCATCAGTCCTTCATTTAACACCTAGTTATCAAAGAGTGAATGAGGTCAGGCAAGGTGCTGGGCACTGGAGACAAAGAAAATCTGCTCTTGGAGCTCACGGTGCACAGAGAGGCAAAAAAATCACACACGCTGTCCCTCAGAGCTCTGACCCATAAGAGCTCAGGGTGTCTGGGTGCTTTGGTCAGAAGGGAGAAAAGGAACACAGGAAAGGCGTCAGATACCTCGGATCTGAAGTCAGCCTTAAAAGTCACCTGCTGGGAAGGCCATTTGCCAGGACAAGGGGCCCCTGGGGATTCCAGGCAGCAGGAACAGCATAGCACAGTCTCGAGATGTGTGCAGGGCCAGGCACACTGGGCCAGCTGAAGACGAAACTAGAGGAGCAGGCCGAGACTCAGCGCACAAAGAGCTCTGCGTGCCTTACTGAGGGGGTTCATCTCAGAGCCACAGAAGCATCTGGAGACAGGAAGGGAGGAAGGGAAGGTCTGGATGTGGTAGCTTGAGGGTAAAGAATAGACAGAAGAGTGAAAGACGATCCCCTTACTACAGGGAAACTGCTTAGGATGGTGCTGCAGTAGCCCAGGTAAGAGCAGAAAACTCACTCTCCACAGTGACAAGAGGCAAAAGTCATCTGGAATAAGGACCTAGAGATGAGGGCTAGAAATAGATTCTGAATGGCCAGGCTGTGCTGCAGTGACCTTGCCCAGCAAGCTAGAGATTAACCAGAGAAGGCTTCCTATGGAATTAGACTTAAGGGGTAGGCAGCAAAGGGTGCCAGGACAAGAAAACAATCAGGAATGGTGCGCAGAGACTCGGGAGAGACACTATCACAGGAACCAAAGACAGTTAGTTGTGCAGGGGCCGCTGGTACCAGCATCGGGGGCTGCCCGGGAGGGAAGGTGGACAGGGGCTGGGAATCAGGCACTAAGCAGCCTGTGCAGCCAGCGGGGGACGAAGTCTAGAATGAGGAGCAAACATCAACGATGCAGTGAGGAGTCAGGAACGCAGCTACACTGCTCCTTCAGGAAAGTCAAGATCAGAGGACCAAGTTCTATTTAATCCAACCAGTGGACCCAGGGTACAGTGCTATCGTAACTATTCTAAGGCTGAGAAGGTGGTTATGTTAATGGTGAGCACTTCCTGCCAAGGACTGATCTTATACTTTACAGGTATTAGCTCCATTAACCCTCACAACAACTTATGAGGTGGTTATTAATATTAATATGACCTCTGTTTAACTGATAAGGAAACGCAGGCAATCAAGTGACCTGCTCAAGGTCACCCAGCAAGTGGCCAAGACTGGAACTCAGAGTTGATACATCTAAGGTCACACACTTAACCTCGTACCTAAGGAATGAGCCTGGCCCAGAATAATCTTCTCTACCAATCTGAAAGCCTTCAATGTTGGCATGAGGGAAGGGTGTAGATTCCATATGCAAACCCAGTACAAAAACCCAGGTCTCTGAGGTTGCTTCCAGGAACCATTCAGGGGCTCTCTGCTCCTGTACCTCAGCCTTGAGCTACACATATTCCTCTATCCCTGTCATATGAACCTCAATGTGACTGTTTTTGAGAGCTGTTAAAATGCACTGATTGAAACCATTATGAATAAAACCCAATTAAACAAGGGGAGTTTCCCTGGGACACAAAAAGGAGCTGGCTCCCACCTTTAACACACTACAAAGCTGCTAGGCTGCTAAGCAGGGTTGTTCTGTGATGACAAGAACAACTGTTGAAGACTCCCACTTCCTTAGCCTCGGCTGACATTTCCAGAGACCAGTATGTCAAGAGAGTACAGCGTGGCGGTATAGAGTGCGAGTGCAGTAAAGTTTTAGAGTCAAAGACCTGAGTTCAAATTCTGATCCTGACTCTCATCAGCTGTATGATCACAGGCAAGCTGCATAAGCTCTTTTAGTTACCCTGCCTGTAAACACCTACTATAATAACGCCTCCCCTTTATTGGGCAAGCTAAATGAAATTATATACAAGAGGTGTCTTGCCAAGTGTGTGGTACATTTATGTGTCCCATACTATTTTTATTATTAAAATACACAGTTCTGATCCTCTATGCCTTCCAAATCCTTCTCTCTCCCCCATTACAAGCTCACACTCCTGGATGCCCACTACTCTGATTCTCAAGAGGAACACTGGCTTATTTAGCTTGATATCTATATCTATATCTATATATATCATCATTTCTAAAGAAAAGTATTTTCCTCTTTATAATAACAAATGTACGCATATCTTGCAAAGTACTTTACTCCTATCCCCTCCCGCTGCCTAAGCCCAATTTGAAAAGATATGATTCCCAACTCCAGTGCGGACTTTTGCATTTTAGGATCAGGAGTTCTGCACGCCAAAAGGTCTGTTTAAGAACAGCTGCAAAGGGATGTTCCTGGTGGTCCAGTGGGTAAGACTTGACCTTCCAATGCAAGGAGTATGGGTTTGATCCCTGTTTGGGGAATTAAGATCCCACATGCTGCAGGGTGTGTTTTAAAGTTGTAAAAAAAATTTAACAAAAAAAGTTAAATAAAAAAGGAAGAGCTGCAGAGATGAGACCATGTTTAAGCAAGCCAGTTTTGCTGAAGGAAAGAGTAAGAGCCTGAACCATGGTTCTCACGTCAAAAAATTCCATCCAAACGTAATTAAAAAAAACAAAAAAAACACCAGAACAAACGAAAAAACCCATCCAGACTGAAAGCACCAACTACAGAGGCTTGTCATCTGTTGGAGGAGAAAGACAGGTTCTAGGAGATGCCAGGTTTCACTAACACTGCTGGTAACATCATTTGACCTTTCCCTGTTTCCTCAGTACAGCGTCTGAGAGAAGTTGTATTACCAAAGTAAGCTTGCCAGATCCTAATAAATCCATTTTTTAAAGATTTTTAAAAACCTTAACCTTTCTAGGAAAGAAACAAAAGTACAGCAGATATACAAAATCAAAATAAATATATTAAATGCAAAACTTGGGCAGATTTTTTACTGAATATGTATACACATGCATATATTTAAAGTTTCAAACTTACTTAGTCAATAGTTTGAAAGACAGCAGAGATTTCTAAGTATGTAAACCATCTCTGCAGCAGGAGACGAATTCTTTCATTCAGATGACCCACAATGGAGTACGCAGCCCCTGCGTGCGCAATGGCGCGTCTGACACTTAGGAAACCACAAGCGATCCAAGGACTGCTGCAAAATGCTGAAAATAGCTTAGAGCCCGTAGCTTCATTCTACTGCTTAAGACAAATAAAATTACAGATTTCCCCCAAACCAGCCAATATCAGCAAAACTGCTCACAGAACTTTCCTCTAGTTTTTTTCACTCTTCCTCTTTCTAAAAACTAAGGCCCAAATGGTCAAGTTCACTGTATCAGAATCCAGAAAATTACCATGTGGCTTGATTTAAAATATCTTTTATGAACATTTATCATTTATTAACAGCATTAACCTGGTTTAAAAACGTAATAATGAAAAACATCTTGCTAAGCACCTGTATTTTAAAATGAAATTACAAAACTCTATTAATATAATTTAACAGGTCTAAGTGTAAAGTATTTAAGGAAGAATGTTAAATAAAACCAAGAAAACATAACCTAAGGGGAAAACACTGAATGCAAATATTGGCAGCTCTTTCTCTTTCTCCCTCCCTCTCTTTCTCTCTTTCTTCCCAACCACATACATGGACATAAACAAATGGATCAAAGAGGAGTTAGAAAAGTTTTCTTAAGAAACAAAACATGTTCAAATAAACCTGAAAAACAACTAGCCCTGACCCAGCTAGCCCTGACCTCAGCCAATCTGAGTGCCACTGGACACTGCCGGAATCCGTCACTGCGCTGGCAGCATTAGCCAGACGCTCCTGCTAAGCTTCTGCCACAGGAAACGCCGAGGCAGAAGGAAGCATTTCTGCCAGCACAAGAGCCCGTGTGATGATCATGTGGTGTGAACTGAGAGCTGGTCACAGTCTCTTGGAATGCAAGACCCACTTAATTTTGGCAAAATGCAGTTTTCTGGGCTCAAAAGAAAAAAAAACACATAAGAGAGTGTCTGGACATCTCCAAGTAAATGATTCTGACAGACATGGAGACGCAGAGCAGAGACTCTTGGGAGAGGCGGAGTTGTAGTACCTTAAGTCTTGGGACTCTTAAAACCATAAACAGGAGACCAATCATTTGACAACAATATTCAAATTCCTGAACAGCAAGCAAATTTCAGTAAAAAATGTTTCTATTCTCTTAAATTTTGAATATTCAGGAAAAAAATACAAAAAAAGTAATCGAAATAAACAGGGTTTTTGAAAAACTGACGAAGTGAGTCTCCTAGTTTTCCTCAGAAGGAAAACCACAAATAACTGTGTGATTCTTTTGGTCACTAAAATTAGTTCCAATTAATAAGGAACACTTTTATAATGCAGTGGTTTGCAGATCTCTATCTCTAGCCTGAACTCTGGATCTGAACTTTCAATATGCTCTCTTTCCTCCCTTTGATGTCCCATGGATACCTCAGCCTTTCAAGAATTAAGATTGGCGTCTCTGCCATCCCTGTCACACACACACCCACACACCCCCACACACCCCCACACACATCCGGCTCCTCCTCCTGTGTTCTCCCAACTGTGCACCCTGTCGTTCAAGTCAGAGACCTGGGCATCATTCTTAATTCATTCTTCACCGACCTGACCCCTTCACATTCAGTCAATCACCAATCTACCTCTTCCTATTGCCACTGCCGCTGCCCTACCTCAGGCTACCACTCTTATGTTTAGTAGTTAAGAGTCTGGGCTTTGGCTTCAGGCTGACTTGCTCTACCATGTATTAATAGAGTGGACTCGGGAAGTCATTCATCATCAGAATCCTTAAATCTCCTGACCTAGAAAATGAAGAAAATAGTAACAACACTCACCAGACAGAGTTGTGAGTGAATTTAAATGAAATGATTACAGGTAAAAGCCTCTGAAACTGTGCCTGGACCTTAAGAAGTAGTCAATAAATCTCAACCATCACAATCGTCCTCCTTTTGGGTGTCCAGCACAATCCTCCGGGTTAGGCACCCTTTCTCTCCCAGCACCTCTACACTCTTTACTACTGTTTTGTCTCCCTACCCAGCTGTCAGCTCCCTAATGGCAAGAACTGAGTCTTTTTCCCATATATGATATGAACAAATGATTAATAAAACAATGATATAAGTGGTTATACATGAAGAATAAGTATGTAATAATAAATGACTACACATGACTACTAACATATACTATTATACACTGAATGTGGTATTTATTTAGAGATCACAGGTGAGAAAAAGAAACAGTAACATGGACAGATTTAAGTCAGCAAGGAATTAATAATGAAACTGGTTGCCATAATATTTTGATGTGTAAGGTAACAAATTTTATTTTTAAGTAACTCTCAAGTTTTATCCTAAAAAGTAACATACATAGGCAATTCTTGATCTTAAAAAGATTCACTTTTGCTACTCAGCAATTTATTTTCCATGGTTTTGCAAGACAAAGATACTTGTTCCTCAAAACAAAGAACCACCCAACTGTTCTAGAACTGTGACTCAAGTCTTTTCAGAGGAAGCACTTGAAAAAACATCTCTATGTGCCTGCACTGACATCTAAGACTGATATTTATAAGAAACAAAAGAGCCATGCCTCAGAATACTGAACCCACTCATTCACAAGTAGGAAGAGGAGACCCAAATGTTTCCCTTTGGGACTGCATTTTTTTTTTTTTAATTAAAAAGCAGTGATGTACCTTTCTACTGGTTCTACTAGTTACAGGAAAATTACCCTCTTTCTTAGGCTATGAAAGCAAACTGTCCTTAGTTTTTTGAGATGAAGAGAAGAGAAAAACAATTGTGATTTTATTTCAAAAATTTAAAGGGGGGTGTTCTGACTCAAATCTCTCGACCTCCTGAGAGAAGTTCAAGGTGAGGGCAGAGGGCTCCTACTCTGTTCCTCTCCACGTGAGTGGGCAGGAGGATACCTGGGCTCCATAGACGCGCTGCATCGCCTGGAGCAGCTGGTTGGTATAATCCGTGAGAGTGCCAGCATCTTCCTCAAATACACTCAGTAAAGAGCGAGTCTGCAAGAAAAGAGGCCAATATTATTTCTAAGTGGAAAAGTTACAAAAGAAGTAAAACAAATACACATACACACACAGAACTGGGAAGGGAAGATGACCGTTCTCTGGCTTTATTTTTTTATTGCTAATACTGATACAAGTTGATTCCTGGAGCTTTAATTTAGAATTCCTTTTCTAATCCTTTAGACTACAGTGCAAGGCCAAACTGAATACAGTTTGAGTACTGGGAACAGAGAAGGAAAGCCAGTTTCTAAAGGGTTAAGACTCAAGGGCTATTATCTGTCTCGACTTTAGCCTCTACCTAAGCACCAGTAAAGTTCATCCAATAAAATAGTGTTAAAAAGGGCAGCCTCTCCCTTCAAGCCCATAAATTGAACTCAGTGTCAGTCCTGTCTGTGTACCTGGGGTGTGGTCACCCAGCACTGCATCATCACAGTAGTTAACCATCTGTCTGGTTTTCTGCAATCTTGAGTGTCTTGCAGGAGTGTGTCATTCCTTCCGCTTAAGACACTACAATCAATCTCCGCGTCTTTCGTCACACTCTAGTAAACCACGTTTTAAAACTCATGGCCAGGAAATTTCGTGTACTGTGGGCATGCCAGCAGAAGTTCTGGGCACAAAACTCAAATAGAAACTTAGGAACGCTAGCTCCGTTCCTTTGGGAAGACTACTCAGGGTTTCAAGAACAGCTGAGCAATGTCTTAGATGAAAGGTATTTCCTACCATTTTCATGCAGGGTGCCTGATCTGCTGAGCACTAAGAAAATAATTATATATTGGAAGATGTCTAAAGAAGTATCACGGCATCACACCAAGAGACCATGTCTGTTCAAGGGACTACTGTTAATGTGTCCAGCACAATGGGAAACATTAGTGACAATGGGATCTCTATTTCAGAAAATAACCCACTAGGCACAGAACAGAGAGGAAACTACAGAAATGTCTTTAATAAGGTGATTCCAGGGCAGCTTACAAAGAACAATCCATTAAGGTGCATAGTTTCCCTGCAAATGAATTTCAATTCCTTCTTTCTTTTTCTAACTTATCTTGGGCAAGAGAACAATAACTGACCCAAAAGCATCCCCCAATAAACTAGAAGAGAAATCCAGGAGTTTTAATCGTCTGACCTTTGATTTTGTTGACAAACTCTGGGGCACTTCACAGCAGTATATATTATCCTGGCTTTGCCTGAGGTCTTTATGGCTAAAAATACCTTCTCTGAAACCAATAAACTCTCTTCAGTACCAATTCCTATCAATGAAGGGATCAGAACAAATAAAACAAAAATCATGGCTGTGACCCACTGGATCTCTTAATCCATCACTGGATGTCAATGAGTAGGTGAAAACCATTGGTTTAGAATTCTTTATTATATCTCTTTCAAATATACTATTTGAAAAAAAGAAGATTGCTAAAAGATGTTTTGGGAACCTACAGTGACTAGTCTATTACTCTGGAGTCATTCATTCATGTATATACTTCGGCCTTCATCCAATATTGGATGAAACACTGTGATGGGAATTGAGATTCAGTGGTGATCAGAACCAACTCTGTTCTCCAGAGGCTTATAGTCTACTGGGGCCTCTCAAAGGCTCTGCGATCCCCTTGGGACCATGTCAGTCCTGGGTCCAGATTCAGGCCCTAACACTAATCTGCAGATAGCACTAGAAGTAAAGAATGTACTTAAGGTGCCTATCAGTGTCTAAAACATAGTGGCAGCAGAGGATAGTGATCATGAAGCAGATAATGAATGTCAGTTACTTATTACACACTGGCTTCACACGCATGGTTTCATTTCAACACTACGGCAACATTATCTACACAGTTAACTACTGACATAAACATCAGCTAACAGGAGAAACCCTTTCGGTACTCATGGTGTCAATGATGACGGAGTTCTTCAATGTTCATTATGATTCGGGCTCCTATAACAGTATGTCTAAGAGAAAGAAAGAGAGTGATACAACTAGATCGAGGCTATTTAATTTTTTAAAACACTACTCACATCCATTTAGCTGAATCTTACTTACTGTTTTTAAAACTCTTAGAAACAAAACAGAATGGAAAATGAGCTGTAGGATGAAATGAGAGGGCTTGTATAAATATCCTCCACAAAGAGAGCAGAAAGAAAACTAAAAACTACCATTTACTCTGTATGTCCTATGTATCAGACTGTGTCGAGCACTAAATACTGCTTCATCTAATCCTTCCACCAACTTTATTAGATACCACAGTTAAACTAACCCATTTTACAGATGATAAAACTGAGGCTCATCAAGGCTAACAAACCTCCCACAACTGGGAAGCAACAGGGCTGCAATGTAAACCCAGGTCAGGCTGGCACCAATGGCCAACCTTTTTTCCACCACAGGAGTCTGCACCCATCACCCAGCAAAGGTGGGTCTCGTCAGTGGGCATGCTCCTTGGCCCACAGCCCCCCATCCTGTCTGGAGGAAGGATACAGCTGTCTGGAGCTGGCTTCTCTTTGGTCATCCTACTATCATGCTCTTACCTGTGATAACAGCCAAAACTACATCACAGATCTTTTTTTTATATCCTGAACATGTTTATCATGATACTCATTAAAACTGACAAAAACACTCCTATCTTCCCTTTCTAACTGAACGATCATCCTGGAAAAAAAATACCCATCTATCTCAGACACTGTTTTAATATCCACATTTATCAGCTCTCTTATCTGTTTAAACTTATACATGGAACAACAGGAATGTTCTGAGATATGAAGAAGGAATAGGACCAGTCAAATGTACACTAGTTGCTGGAAAGTTCTATCAAAAAATCCAGAGGACTCTGTTGCATATAATTATAAGGACAATAACAGCAATCATTTATGGAGTTACTGTAACATGCAAGCATGGAGATATTGATACTTTACGTGTGTTACTTATTCTTCATAACAATTAAGCAAGTATTTTATTGTGATTTTACAAACACAAGCTCAGAGAGGTTGAGTCACCTGCTGGATCAAGATTTAAATTCCATCCTTTCTCTACTACTCTATACTTTCAAGAGTATGCCTGGATAGAAGAACAAAACCAAACACCTCAGCCTTAGCTCCACACTACCTTCTATCTTACAATAAAGAAACCAAGTGTAATCTAATAAAATAGTCCTAAACATTTTTCATGCCTAAAAACAGCATCTAATTATATAATGGCACAATTTCAATAGCTGTGATTATAAAATGTACACACACGTATATGTATATTTTATATATTTAAAATGTTTCAATATTTATCACATATAATATATACAAGTATAAATACTACATATATATATTTAAGGTAAAAACAAAACTCTTATTCCCATATTATGGGAGAGGGACAGAAATGTCTCAGTAGAACCAAGTCTGCTGCTGCTGCTGCTAAGTCACTTCAGTTGTGTCCGACTCTGTGCGACCCCATAGACGGCAGCCCACCAGGCTCCGCCGTCCCTGGGATTCTCCAGGCAAGAACACTGGAGTGGGTTGCCATTTCCTTCTCCAATGCATGAAAGTGAAAAGTGAAAGGGAAGTCACTCAGTCGTGTCCGACTCTTCCCGACCTCATGGACTGCAGCCTACCAGGCTCCTCTGTCCATAGGATTTTCCAGGCAAGAGTACTGGAGTCGGGTGCCATTGCCCTCTCTGAGAACCAAGTCTACTGAAATAAAAATGTATTATAAACAAAGAGTACAGCAGGACAAAAGTCTTCCACCATGAAGACCAAACCACTAGGTAATGTTCTGATGCATCTTGCCTGAGTTAAAAAAGGCCTGGTTTCCCAGTTGGACCTCTCACTGCATAATCTCAGAACTTAGTCTTAACATTGTCTGTGCTTCAGTTGTGCCAACTGCAAAGGAAACAAACACCATAACAAAACAGCAAGCAACAGCGCTTCACTTTATCTCAAAAGCACACCACGTACAGGAAAAAGAAGAGCCCCTGGAGAAGGGCAAGCTGCAGCCGCTCAAAGTTGCATTTGTGATCCTATCACAGTAGTATTCACACAGTGCAGGAACTGCTGCTCTCCTTATCTGTCTCCCAGAGCAGACTGTGAACCAGCGGAGGGCAGGCATTCTTATCTTATTTGTCATTACATTCAAGCATTTACCAGCACTTAGCCAGGAGCAGGGGGCTTCCCAGGTGGCTCTAGTGGTAAAGAACCCGCCTGCCAATGCAGGAGACAAAGGAGACACAGGTTCAATCCCTGGGTCAGGAAGAACCCCTGCAGAATGGAATGGCAACCCACTCCAGTATTCTTGCCTGGAGAACTCCATGGACAGAGGAGCCTGGCGGGCTACAGTCCATAAGGTTGCTAAGAGTCAGACACGACTGAAGTGACTTAGCACAGCAGAGCCAGGATCAGAGGCTCCCAAACAGCAACAGAGACAAGTATCTTAATCCCTAAAACATTCTGTTGCTCATATAGCAGAGATCAAATTGTGAACATCCGCTGGATCATTGAGAAAGCAAGTGAGTTCCAGAAAAACATCTACTTCTGCTTTACTGACTAGGCCAAAGCCTTTGATTGTGTGGATCACAACAAACTGTGGAAAATTCTTGAAGAGATGGGAATACCAGACCACCTTACCTGCCTCCTGAGAAATCTGTATGCAGGTCAAGCAACGGTTACAACTGGACATGGAACAACAGACTGGTTCCAAATGGGGAAAGGAGGACATCAAGGCTGTATATCATCACCCTGCTTTAACTTATATGCAGAGTACATCATTCGAAATGTTGGGCTGGAGAAGCACAAGTTGGAATCAAGATTGCCGAGAGAAATATCAATAACCTCAGATATGCAGATGACACCAACCTTATGGCAGAAAGCAAAGAACTAAAGATGAAAGTGATGAAAGTGAAAGAGGAGAGTGAAAAAGTTGGCTTCAAACTCAACATTCAGAAAATGAAGATCATGGTATCCGGTCCTATCACTTCATGGCAAATAGATGGGGAAACAATGGAAACAGAGAGATACTTTATTTTGGGGCCTCCAAAATCACTGCAAATGGTGACTGCAGCCATAAAAATAAAAGACGCTTACTCCTTGGAAGGAAAGTTATGACCAACCTAGACAGCATATTAAAAAGCAGAGACATTACTTTGCTGACAAAGGTCCATCTAGTCAAGGCTATGGTTTTTCCAGTAGTCGTGTATGGATGTGAGGGTTGGACTATAAAGAAAGCTGAGCGCTGAAGAATTGATGCTTTTGAAGTGTGGTGTTGGAGAAGACTCTTGAGAGTCCCTTGGACTGCAAGGAGATCAAACCAATCAGTCCTAAAGGAAATCAGTCCTGAACATTTATTGGAAGGACTGATGCTGAAGCTCCAATACTTTGGCCACCTGATGGGAAGAACTGACTCCTTAGAAAGACCCTGATGCTAGGAAAGACTGAAGGCGGGAGGAGAACAGAATGACAGAGGATGAGATGGTTGGATGGCATCACTGACTCGACTGACATGAGTGTGAATAAGCTCTGGGAGTTGGTGATGGACAGAGAAGCCTGGCATGCTGCCGTCCAAGTGGTTGCAGAGTCGGACATGACTGAGCGACTGAACTGAAGCAGAGATAATATGTGTACACTCATCAACTAGTCTTATACTACGTTGTGCAGGGCTGTGAACTATAAAGAAAAAAGGACGTGAACAGATGTATCTAAGGTCAATGAACAGTTATTCAGCTCCTCTTGGGTCACTGAGTTTAAACATAAAAGCTTCTGTGTTCATTAACGAATCCTATGCAATCAGGTTACTGGAGTAACCCTCATAAATACTCCACATAAAACAAGAGGAAACAAACAATAGATGGTTTCTTAAGAATGCTTCCTTTTAGTGAAATATTCTAGGTCACCGATGACAGAAAAGCCAGGTGCTAGGTGGCTGGGCTAACTTCAACAATACAGGCAGACTGCCTGAATTCCAATCCCGGCTCTTCCACTCTAATGTATAATCTTGGGGGCAAATTACTTAACTTCTCTGCTCCTTGGTAATTTTAATAGAGGACCTACTTCAAAAGATTTGTTGGATTAGATGAGTTAATATATGTAAAGTATTGAGAACAGTGCCTTGCACATAAAATGCATATATGATACAGGTGTTTGCTATGGTTTTTATTCTTTATAGATAAAACGAAGGAGTTGGATTAGATTCTTTCCAATTATAAGTCTATGAATCTCTTGGGAGGAAAGCTGCATTAGGCACCGGCGCCACACAAGAACACTATACTTTGATGGTTATCAGAGATCGTCCTAGAAGTTAGCTTCCTTTCAAACCTAAGAACCCTTGTAAGTAACATGTCTCAAAAGCAATGACAAATTCATCACATAAAGAGGAACCCTAAAGATGAATGACAAGGCCTCCATACCTCTTCTTCCTCAAACATAAAACTTTAAGCCCCTTAAAGATCATCTGCTCCTCATTCTGCAGATGGGAAAAACCGAGCCAGTCACACGACTGGGCTTGTGCTGTCACTCAGTCATGCCCAACTCTTTGCAACTCCGTGGAGCGTAGCCCACTAGGCTGCTCTGTCCATGGGATTTCCCAGGCAAGAACACTGGAGCAGGTTGCCGTTTCCTCCATCAGGGGAATCTTCCTGATTCAGGGTTTGAACCACGTCTCTTGTGTCTCCTGCATTGGCATGTGTGTTTTTAATCACTGTGCCACCTGGGAAGCCCCAGTCACAGGACAGGGATGAAGAATTCACCCAAATCAAATGATGAGTTAATGTTACAGCCACAATTAGGACCCAGGTGTCCCAACTTGCTTGCCAGTCCTCTTTAGCCTGCCTGATAGCTGTGTACATCCTGAAAACACTCAGAACTAGTGCATATTCACTGATGTGAGAGCCAAAAATTCCAAATATTAACTCCTCGGTGAGGGCAACACTGAGATTCAGTTAGTGCAGCCTCTCTAATCTGGCTCAGCCATCACCATACTCCATTAGGAAAGCAATGTATCTTTGCATCTCAGTTTCTCCAACTACAAAGCAAGTGGAAATCCTTGTTCAAAATGATACAAATCCCACTTTATTATCTTCAGATCCCACATAACAAGTCTGAGGAGGGACAAAATGACTTCTACCAAGGGCTTTTGTCCCATCAATATGCCAGAAGTGCAGAGACTTCAAAGCAGTCTTTGAAAAAGTCAATCAGACCTGAGGATGCCAATTAAAAAAAATAATAAATCACGGCTTCCTTACAATTTCTTGACTATGTAAGGAAGATCACAAAGAAATGGGCACAAGTTTCTAAGCTCAGAGTCCTTCGATTACTAAGTCTGAAGTGGAGAGATGTAGAGTGGGTAAGTTCATCAAAGGATCATCTCCAGGAGGCCCAATTACATTAAGAAGAAAATCGAAAGGAAGCAAAAAGTGAAGAGAAGTTGTGAGAGGAAAATAGTTTACTCTTAAAATCTTACTCTCATTTTTTAAGAGTTGAGATACTAGGGAATAAAGAGCCTTACTTAAATAACCCAGGGATGCAGAGCCACTAGGGTAAATAAGAAGCTGGGGAAACATTAATGAAGGTGAACAAAGCTTCCCTGGGGAAAGGTGTACCGATTTAGGAACTAAAGTCATTCTGCACTCACTATATTTACACACCAGCTTTCTGCAGAGCTCAAAGGACTTGAATCTCATCTCGGGAGTGCTAATGAAGTTTCCCTGTGCGACAAATGAGAGAGGTATTGTATTATTACAATTTCCTCTTCACAAATGGGAAAATAGGGCCAAGGGGAGGTCTGGCACCGCTGGGAAAGAGGTCCAGGCTCTCTGCCTCTCACTCTGGCCCTAAATCCACCAGGTCCCAGCATATCAACAGCAGTAATAAGACTGACTTCTTATTCTGTGCCAGACATTACTCTCTAACAACTTTACAGGCATTTCTTTAATTCTAACAACTCTAGGAGGCAGGTACAATTATTATCCCTATCTTACAGATGACGAAACTGAGGCAGAAAAAGATTATCTGGAGATTATCTACCCGGGGCGCTCGGCTAGTAAGCAGTGGAGCCCAGGTGTAGGCCAAGCAGCCCCAGCTTCAGCTGAGTTTGGAAAGCAGTCGGGACACAAAGACTGGGGGTTGCTTTCCCGGTGCCTCCAGCTCTGCCTGAGGGATGCCATGTCCCGGAGCATCCCAGGTTCAGGACACTGGGCCGGGACCCGCCCCCTCCTTGCCCCCAAGGTGGCCCGGCGTACTCCCCGCCTCCACCCCGGGGCTGGAAGGGCCTCCTCGGCCTCAAGCCCTCGGGTGAGGGGGACCCGGGCGGCGGGAGGTACCTGGGGGCTGTCCTGCAACGCCTCCTCTAGCAAGAGCTTGTCCACAGCGGGCATGGTGCCGCGCGGAAAGCAGAGGGCCGGATGGAAGGACGGAGAGCGGATAGCGCGGCAGTCGAGGGTGCTCCAGGCTCAGGCGACGAGCGTATGCGCTGTGCCCTGGGTGGCCCCGCGCGCGCCCACGCCTGGCCAGTGGCCGCCGCCGTCCGCCCGCCGGCCCTCCTCTCAGCCCAGCCCTCAGCTGAGCAGGATCAACAGGAAGTGTGGCGAGCGCCCTACACGGCCACCGGAAGTGTGGCGGCCCCGCTTCCGCCAGCGCCCTTCTCTCGCGGGAAACCGCATACCCCGCCCGGCTCCCAGAGGGCTAGTAGAGTGTGAGGGTCCGTGGTTAAGGGGTCAGTGCTTAAGCTCGTCGGAGAAGGCAATGGCACCCCACTCCAGTACTCTTGCCTGGAAAATCCCATGGACAGAGGAGCCTGGTAGGCTGCAGTCCATGGGGTCGCTACTAGTCAGACACGACTGAGAGACTTCACTTTCATGCATTGGAGAAGGACATGGCAACCCACCCCAGTGTTCTTGACTGGAGAATCCCAGGGACGGGGGAGCCTGGTGGGCCGCCGTCTATAGGGTCGCACAGAGTCGGACACGACTGAAGCGACTTAGCAGCAGCAGCTTAAGCTCGTGAATGCATCTAAAGCCCAGGAGGGGGAACTCAAGAACGGAAGTGAGTGAAAGTCGCTCAGTAGTGCCTGACTCTTTGCGACCCCATGGACTATTCAGTCCTTGGAATTCTCCAGTCCAGAACACTGGAGTGGGTAGCCTTTGCCTTCTCCAGGGTTGGGATCAAATCCAGGTCTCTCGCGTTGCTGGCAGATTCTTTACCAGCTAAGCCACAAGAGCGCAAAGATAAGGTTTTATCTGCTTGTGGTACCCAGACTTTTTGAGTAAAGAAGATTAAGAACCGATAGGTTTTGAAAATCTGTGAAATGCTGTGTGAAAATCTTAAGCTCCCGGTACCACTTTTTCTAGAAAAATCTCAGTGCCCTCGGGACAGCTCTGAGAGCAGAGACGTCAGCTAGTTCTAGGGAAAAAAAAAAAAAAAATAGGTAACTGAATCATTTGTGGTATTTAGAAGTAACCTTTTGGGAAACCACAACTATTTGGCTAATATGGTTAGGTCTCATCCTCGTGAATTGCTATGTTTTATCATTTTGGAAAATGTCCTAATTAAGTTTTTAGGGTAGGTGATCTAGTTCAGTGTTGTCATTTAGAGATTTTTTTTTTTTTTTTTTTTAAGGACAACCAGAGAAGTTCACAGAGTTACATGGAGAAGAGAAGAGTAGAGATTTTTTTTTTAAGGGACCCTAAGAATGATTTGGTCAGAGTCAGTTAATGGAAGCTAGAGGAAGAAGAGAAAGAGGGAAGAGGAGGTGATGGTGAATACTGGCAAATGAAACTTGAAATCTTCTTATACCAAAGGCAAGGGTTTCAGCATCTCCTCCTTTAGGAATCTAAGATTTTTGTAATAGGACATATCACCAAAAACAGACAAACAAAAACACCAAAACCAAACCAACAAACAAAAAAAGCAAGCAGAATATGATTTTTTAAAAAATACAAATTCTGTGTTTTATAGAAACACCTAGGTATATTAAGGCGCAGTCTGAATTGCAAACACCTCTGAAAAGCCAGTGATGTTCTGCCTGATCACTTGAAAACTCCCAGCCCATTCTTCCCTGTCTGGCTCTAGACAGCACTAACCTTTCCTGAGCCATGGTGTAGGCTCCATGGGGAAATCATCCACCAACCTTTCCCCACCATATTCTTTCTTCTTGTTGAGTAGAGTCACGCTCATACCATGTTTCTTCCTTTTCCTGTATTTTCTATCAAGTATCATTCAGCGCTAGTGGTAAAGAACCCACCTGCCAATGCAGGAGGTGTAAGAGATGCTGGTTGGATCCACGGGTCGGGAAGATGCCCTACAGGTAGGGCATGGCAACCCACTCCAGTGTTCTTTCCTGGAGAATCCCATGGACAGAGGAGCCTGGCAGGATGCAGTACACAGGGTGGCAAAGAGCCGGACACGACTCAGGCTGCTTAGCCCTCATGCACATCATTGAGTTAATTTCACCTCATACCCCCTCCCAACTCCTTTGTGACTGAAATCCTTTTCCACAAGGTCAGACTCAAACACTTTCTTCTCCCTTCCTGGCACCAAAGATTGCTACCTCCTCTGAGTCTTGACTGTCATCCGATGTGACTTGATTGTCATCCAGCATGACTTACTCGGTAGGGCCTTTTCTTTCTATATGCAGGTCTTACTCTGTCTATAAATAGTGAGTCTCTCTGTATCACCTTCCCTCTATTCTGAATATTGAGACATAATAACAAATACAAGTTTGCTATTTATAGCACACTCATTTCTTCCAACTCCTTTCCAATTAAGAGGAATTCCCTCAACCTTCCATCTTGCTTTGTTTCTACCTTCCATTCAATTGGAAACAACAGTTGTTAACTGCCTACCAAACAAACACTAAAAGTCCTTCTGAAGATAAGAATAGTACACGATTGTATCAAGGGAGAGATATTGCATGCATTTTTATTTGAAATAGATGTAAAAAGGGGACAGAATACTTGAAAGGTCTCAGAAGTCCCATTGGGAATTACCACAACATTTTTCATGCACCCCTCATCTCCTGATTAAAGTTACTTTTCCTGAAACACCAGTATTCAAGATTGTTTAAACTGTGTTCTTACATGATGCCATTACTTTTCTATGTTTTATTGCTACATTATGGGCTAAACAGCCTTAGTGGGATTTCTTGGCACTTAAGTACCATTTATAAAATTGTTTCTACGGGAAAATGCATCTCAAATTCAAATCAACTGAGTTATAAAACCAACCTGGGAATATAACACATTTGTAAATGTTTAATTAATTTCATTAATTTATCCAATTATTCATTCATGTAATAAATATAGGCTGCTCGATGTTAAGCTCTGTGTTTCCCGCTTATTTTACTGCCTTCTTTGTGATTCTCAGTTAAATTCTGAAGCCAAGGATTCTCCTCTTCAATAGTTAATCTGTACAAAACTATGTAAGAGGAGTTTTTATGTAAACAAAAGACATTTTTCGTTATAAGTATCTGCCCCTATTAACCTCTTGTGAGGGTAGACTGCAAACATCCACCCAGCTATATCTGAAATCCCTGGACAGCTGTGAGGCTGCTGACAGGAAGTAGAGAAATGGACAATTTAGAGTTGCCATGTCCTCTGGGGAAAGACAGCCAAACTCTACGGAGCTACAATCTTTTTACCCATTGAAGACCAATGGGGAAAAGTACAAGTGATGTTTCCATAGGCAACTATCTATGTGTCCTGTATTAGTCAGGACTTTCTCGGTTGCAACTGACAGAAACCTAACTCCTGTTTGCTTAAAGAAAACATAAAGGTTTGGGAGAAACGGAGAGATGAGAAGACTGTATTTCTTAGGTTATATGTACACTGATGAGGATGAACCAGTGGAACAGGGGAAACGGAAGATACAGAAGGGTGGAGAGATAATTGCAGGAACACAATCCTTGAGCAGACAAAAAGGAGTGGGAACCTAGTCAGCCACGGAGGGAATAGAAGCAGGGATAGAGCATTCAGGTTGATAGATAAGACAGTAGGTTGGTGGATTAAATGGAGTAAAATGGAAGAGCTCTTTTCTGATGGCTTTTATTTTCTCAGGCCTTACTTCACATATCTTTATTTCTTCAACACCAAGCTCAGGACTTGATTTATAATTGGCTTTCAATGAAAATTTGCTCAGTAGGGATCAGTAGGGTTAAATATGGCTGTCACTAATAAGAAAAAGATTATGGTGTCAAACACCATAGAACTTTATTTCTCTTAAGCACTTAAGAAGTCTAGAGGTGGTGGCATGGCCTTCCACAGTATCAGTCACTGATTCCTTCGATCCTGTCCTCTGGCTTCCCTTCCCAAAGTCACTCCATGGCCCAAGATGGCTGCTGGTATGCTGGTCATTAAGTCTATCTTCCAAACCAGCAGGTTGAATAAAGCAGCAGGGGCCATGCTTCCCCCAGAAAGTGCACGTACTGCTTCTTCTTACATTCCATCTCCTAAGCCAGAACTTACTCTTACGGCCACACACAGATATGTGGGAAGCTAGAAAATTTACCTTTTCCCAGGCTTAGTATGCCCAGCTAAAACCAAAGACTCTCTTCATATACTGCTGGTGGGGATGTAAAATGGCATAGCACTTTGGAAAATAGTTCGGCAGCTCTTCAAAATATTAAACATAAAGTTATCAAATGACCCAGCAACTCCTTCCTAGTGTAAACACAAGAGAATTGAAAAGATCTGTCTGCACCAAAGCTTATACATGAATGTTCAGTGTAGCATTATTCATAATAGCCAAGAAGTGGGAAACAACCCAAATGTTTATCAACTATCGATAGATAGGGCTTCCCTGGTGGCTCAGTGGTAAAGAATCCACCTGTCAATGCAGGAGACATGGGTTCAATCCCTGGTCCAGGAAGATCTCACATGCTGTTGAACAAACAAGTCCATGCACCGCAATTATTGAGCCCGTGCTCTAGAACCCAGGAGCCGCAACTACTGACGCCAGCATATCCTAGAGCCCATGCTCTGCAACAAGAGAAGTCACTTAACAATTAAGAAGTCTGCACATCACAGCTAGAGAGTAGCCCTGCTCACTGCAACTAGAGAAAAGCCCATGCAGCAACAAAGACCCAGCACAGCCAAAAATGTCAATTTTAAGAAATTTATTTAAAAAACTATTAATGGATAAATGAAATGTGGTGTTATGGTATACTATTCAATCATTAAAAAAAAGAAAGGGGAGTAATAATTTGGGGACAGTGATTTCTGCTATAGTTTCCTAGAATGAGTTAATTGATGATTCTCTTTGGGTTCCATTTAGGTTAATTTGAATAAAAGGGGAAAAAATTCTGTAAAGAGGAATATGTGCCACATCACACCAGTCAGAATGACCATCATCAAAAAGTCTACAAATAATAAATGCTGGAGAGGGTGTGGAGAAAAGGGAACCCTCCTACAGTGCTGGTGGGAATATACCTTGGTGATCCAGTAATCCCAACCCTGGGCATATACCTGGAAAAGACAGAAACTTTAATTCAAAAAGATACATGCACCCCAATGTTCATGCTGCTGCTGCTGCTAAGGCGCTTCAGTCGTGTCCGACTCTGTGCGACCCCCTAGACGACAGCTCACCAGGCTCCCCTATCCCTGGGATTCTCCAGGCAAGAACACTGGAGTGGGTTGCCATTTCCTTCTCCAATGCATGAAAGTGAAAAGTGAAAGTGAAGTCGCTCAGTCATGTCCGACTCTTAGTGACCCCATGGACTGTAGCAATGGAATATTGAAAAGTAGTGAAAGAGTTAGTAGCTCAGTCGTGTCCAGCTCTTTGCAACCCCATAGACTGTAGCTCACCAGGCTCCTCTGTCCATGGAATTCTCCAAGCAAGAATACTGAAGTGGGTAGCTATTCCCTTCTCCAGGTGATCTTCCCAACCCAGGGATTGAACCCTGGTCTCCCACATTGCAGAATTTTTACCATCTGAGCCACCAGGGAGGCCCCAGTGGAATATTCAGTTCAGTCACTCAGTCATGTCTGACTCTTTGCGATCCCTTGGACTGCAGCATGCCAGGCTTCCCTATCCATCACCAACCCCCAGAGCTTGCTCAAACTCACGTCCATTTAGTCGGTAATGCCATCCAACCATCTCCTCCTCTGTCATCCCCATCTTCTCCTGCCTTCAATCTTTCCCAGCATCAGGGTCTTTTCCAAGTCAGGTGGCCAAAGTATTGGAGCTTCAGCTGCAACATCAGTCCTTTCAATTAATATTCAGGACTGATTTCCTTTAGGAATGGAATATTACTCAGCCATAAAAAGAATGGAATAATGCCATTTACAGTGACATGGATGGACCTAGAGATTATCATACTAGGCGAAGTATGTTTGACAAAGCAAACATATGATATCACTTATATATGGAGTCTAAAAAATTATACAAATAAACTTATTTATAAAACAGAAATAGACTCGCAGATAGAAAACAAACTCATGGTTACCAAAGGGAAAAGGGGAGGGATAAATTAGGAGTTTGAGATTAACAGATATACACTGCTGCTGCTGCTAAGTCACTTTAGTCGTATCCGACTCTGTGTGACCCCATAGATGGCAGCCCACCAGGCTCCTCCATCCCTGGGATTCTCCAGGCAGGAATACTGGAGTGGGTTGCCATTTCCTTCTCCACAGATATACAGTACTATATATAAAGTAGATAAACAAGGACCTACTGTATATTTGATATCTTATAATAACCAATATTAAAAAGAACCTGATTGTATGTATGTATCCCGAATCACTTTTCTGTATACCTGAAACTAACACAGCATTATAAATTAACTATACTTCAATTTTTAAAAGAAGAAGAGTACGTGACATGAACAGAGAAGCAGGCTTGAGAAAACTCCCAGAGAGATATTCTCAAGTTCTAATGCCATGGGCTCAGTTTATCATCACCTCCTTGCTGAAGATTAAAGACTTGACTTTCCATTTGAACTCATAAAACAAAACAGTTTCAGAAAATAGTGTCTTGGTCATAAGGTCATTGACTTTAAACTTCTGCAAAATTAACAACTTGGCTCTCTGTTAGCAGTGACTTTTAAATTGGAATAGTCAGAGCCTGGGCAATGCTCCAGAGTAACCACTGTCTGCTCCTCATAGCATTTGGTTATCAAGCAAGAAACTTGGATGTTCAGTAGGAAGACCATCCCTAAAGTTGAAACCCCTTATTTATAGAAAAGAATGCTAAGAATAATGAACAGATTATGAGGAAAGTGCGGCATTATAAAAAGATAACTGACTTTGCAGTTAGACCTGTATTCAACCATTGGCATCGTGGTTTGCTAGCTGTGAAACTTTCAGGCAAGTTATTCAAGTTTTCCAAACCTTCTGAGCCTCAGATCACTTCTCTACGGTATGGGAATGATAGTATCTACAAAGCCTGTTTCCATGGGCACCTGGCCAGCTGTACTGTTTTAAATAGGACTCTTTCAGTCACACATGGCAGAACTCTGAATAGCTTAAGGAAAACATAAAACAGCTGGGAGAAAGTGGAGGGGCATGAGGGAAGGCTGGATTTCTGAGACTGTCTAACCAGGAAGGGCAGTCATGAAGCTGGAAACTGTTGGAAGGAGAAACTCAAAATCCTCAGGGCTGGCTTTCCACCAGTCATCCTCTCCATGTGGGTTTCCCTCTCTCAGCCCTGAGTCTCAGGCTCTAGAATCATGTCTGCTGGCAGCTGCAGGCTCATCTCTGGCACTGAAGAGCAAAGGGAATGTCTCCCATCTTTAGTTAGTTAAGGACTCTGGTAATCCTGCTTTAGGACCCCTGGCTATCCACTCCTTGGATCACTAACTGTGGTTGTGTGTGCACGTGCTACCTGGAAACACAAAGGGCTTGGCCCAGGTCAGGACCACACCCTTGATGCCGGAGGAGATGGGGTTAGTTACCAGAAGAAGACAGAGGAAGTACTGCATAAATTCAGGCTTAAGGAGTCTACCCCCTCTCCCAGACCAAACTCAGCCTTCAACCTATCCCTCCTCCCTCACCATCCCTACTCTCCCTTCTATTCCACGTCTCAGTGAATACTTTCACCCAGTAGCTGAAGCCAGGAGTCTGGAGTCGAGCTATCTTCCCCTCCCCTGGTGGAATGACTCACCCAGCCCTTGAACTCTGCCTATAAGTTCCTCTCACATCTATCACTTTCTCTCCATCCCCCGCCACTGCCCTGGGACAGGACTCACCATCCTTCATCTGTGTGATGGTAATAATAGGTGTTCTTTCTTTTTGTTGTAACTCCTTCTATATTAACTTCCCCACTCTGCTGAGAGTTATTTTTCTAAAGAAAAAATAACTTGTCTTGTGTCTTTCTTCCCTGGTCAAGATTTTTTAATGGCTCCCCATCAAGGCCGGCTACATAGCTTATGGGACCTGGCGCAAAATATTGAGAAAGCAAGGGGAGAGTGCCATTAAATTTACTAAAATATAAAGTTCTCCCTTTTTTGGTCATCTCTTTTTCAACATGTCATGGTATTTTTATTTGCCACAATATTCTAAGAAAAGAAAATTTCGAATGAGAAATGGTTAGCATGAACTTTACTGTTCATCTGCACATGCCAGTTTTAAATGGAAATATGAGTGTTTAAGTCATATGAGGAATCACTGAAGTGAGATAATTTGTATTTATAGCCCACAGAACAAAACTAGCCCAACTGTTCTATCTCACTTCTTAAAATGCACATGGTCTATCAACACTTAGGGGGAGCTGGAGCCTTTCCTAATATGCTTCCCTGTTCTTGCTTTCAGGGGCTAAGAATGCCTAGGGGGCTATAGTATGCCTACTTTAATTTTGTGCTCATGGAGCATCAGTGAAGACTACAGGTGAGTGAAGCAGCAAGATAATGCAGAAGTACACGTGGCATATACCTCCTCTGCTTGTGTGTATACACCATTGTCTTATTGGACTTCACTTATGAAACACAAATTCAGAGATAAAATTATTTCCATCAACAGGTGAATGGATAAAGAAGATGTGATATATATGCATATATACACAATGGGATACTACTCAGCCATAAAAAAGAATGAACTTTTGCCATTTGTAACAACATGGGTCAACTTAGAGGGTTTATGCTAAAGTGAAATAAGTCAGACAGAGAAAGACAAATACCATGATACCATATATATCACGTATGTGTGGAATCTAAAAAATACAACACACTAGCAAATATAACAGAAAAGAAATAGACTGACAGAGAGAACAAACTAGTGGTTACCAGTGGGGAGAGGGAAGGTAGGAGGGGCAACATAGGGGTTGGGGTGGGGGTTGTTGAGAGCTACAAACTACTATGTATAAAGTAAGCTACAAGGAAAGTAATTATCTTCCAATTAAAATAAATTAATTAATTTTTTGAAAAAGAAATTTAGAAAAAGTAAGTTACAACAGGAAATATAACCAATATTTCATAATAACCACACATCTTTAAAAATTGTGAATCACTGTATAATACATGCTAGTGGTAAAGAGTCTGTCTGCCAGTGCAGGCAATGAGGGTTCAGTCTCTGGGCTGGGAAGATCTCTGGAGTAGGAAATGGCAACCCACTCCAGTATTCTTGTCTGGAAAATTCCATGGGCAAAGGAGTCTGGTAGGCTATAGCCTATGGGATCACAAAGAGTCAGACACAACTAAACATGAGGATAATTTAAGTAACACTGTACATCAAAAGCTGTACTTCAACTAAATAAATAAATAAGAAAAAAGACTAAATTATTGAGAATTTCAGAACAGCTGGCAGCAGAGCATTAAACCAAGCATGGGGCCCAACCAAGCATGAAGTCCCATGGGACTGCACCAGCTACACACCCATGAAGCTGAACTTGATTTCTATTTTCTGTAGGGTGAGTTCAACTGTTTTAAATGAAATACTGGACCTTTTATGAGTAGCTGGAAGCCTCTTCCTTCCTTTCTCTATCCATTCTCCCACTTCTTTGCCGCACAGAATTTTTTTCTCCTCCAAGGATGAGCTTCTTGTAGTAAACAAGTTTCTCTCACACCATCCTCATTGCCTGAAATGTCTGAGATCCTTCACGAATTTTAAGTCTCAGTTCAAAGGCTGCCTCCTCTGTGGGGATTGCCTTGGTTCTTCCAGGAAGGTTTAAGACCTCTTCTATGCGTGCCTGAGCTCTGATATACAGCTGTGGTCATTATATATTGCATCACCATTGCCTGTAGGTCTATGTTGCTGAGACTGTAAGCTCTTTGAGGGCAAGAACTGCTTCTTTTCTTGTTGGAATCCACGGTGTCCAGCAGAGTGCTTGGCAAATGATAGGCGCTCACTCAGTAAAACGTGTAAATTGAATGAAAGAATGACACAGTGCCTGGCATACAGTGGGTATTCACTGATAGATTCATTCCTTCAAAATAGTTACTGGTTGCCACTGGTTGCTCTATGCCATGTCTGTCCTTCCTTCAACAAACAGTGAATGTCTGCTGCACGTCAGGACCTATGCTGGGAGCTGGAAACAAACTAGCGAACAAGACGGACCAGCTCCCTTCCTTCTAAGACCTCATGTTCCAGTGAGCTCTCAAGAAATCTGATTTCACTTCCTCCCTCTTCCCCAGCACCTCCTAAGAGGTAACCAAATCAGTCATACATATTTTAAGACTTTCTCTGTTTCCACCTTCTGATCAGGATTCTCTTTCTCTGCTTCATTGTCAGGTACCAAGAGATGGATGCTTGATCTTGCCAGAGTTGTTTCGTTTTTTTCAACCACTGCAGAGATCAATGTGGAATGAACATGAAATCAGCCCTTTGGCCCCTGCACCAGCTCAGGCCATCTCACTAAATTATTCCAGAGATATTTCCCCCAGTTCAAGAAAATCACTCAATGCTGACTACTGTTTTTAATCTTGTCCCCTCCCCTAATTGTTTCTATCTCACAAACTAGAGATTTATGGGACTTCCCTAGTGGTCCAGTGGTTAAGACTCTGTGCTTCCACTGCAGGGGGCATGGGTTCTATCCCTGTTCAGGGAACCAAGATCCTGCATTCTGCACAGCCAAAATAAACAAATTAGAGGTATTTCCTTGTAATCAAAATTGTATGTGTCTCATTTGCTGTGCAATTGGTTCCAGAGCTGAGCTGAGGCTAACGAGCAAGAGAACAGAGCTGTTTGGACGCTTTTCTGGGTGACATAGGCTTATTTTCCATCCTCCCTTCACTTCTCTGTGACCTTCTGCCCTCGTGTAATTTCTAAGTGTTCTTTAGGAAAGAGGAATGTCACAAAGCCTCTGTATTAAAGAACTTTGACTCATACAGAACTGATCTTTCCCTGATGTTCTCCCAGCTGAGATAAAATGTTTCACACTTAATCATGGGTAAAAAAAACAAATATTTTGGGAAGTTGGACCAGTCTCACTTTCAGGAGTTATTTATGACTTAGAGAATTGTAGAAATGTTTAAGAGATGAAGTCTCATTTGGGGCATACTGTGGACCCAATTATGCACTCCCCCCCATTCATATGGGCTTCCAAGATGGCTCAGTGGTAAAGAATCTGCCTGCAATGCAGGAGACATGGGTTTGATCCCTGGGTCAGGAAGATCCCCTGGAGAAGGAAATGGCAACCCACTTCAATATTCTTGCCAGGAAAATCCCAGGGACAGAAGAGCCTGGTGGGCTACAGTCCATGGGGGTCACAGAAAAGTCAGACATGATTTAGCAAGTAAACTTCAACAGTTCATTTATATGTTGAAGCCCTGACCCCTCAATGTAATGGTATTTGGAAATGGGGCCTTTGGGAGGTCATTAGACTTGGATGAGATGGGGTAGGGCCCTTGTGATGGGGTTAGTGGTTTTACAAGAAGAAGAAAGAGAGGTCATTCCTTCCCCACCATGTAAGGACACAGTGAGGAGATGATTGTCTGCAAATCAGGAAGAGGGTTCTCACTAGGAATTGGCCAGCACTTTGATCTTGGACTTCTTAGTCTGCAGAGGTCATAATTTCCACACAGATCTATTAAGTGCTAGTCACTGTCGAATAGTCTGGGTCTCTCCAGGGCCTGTGAGAGTCCAGACAGACCACATCAACTGCCTCAGTCTCTTGCTACACTTTTTGCATTTAAATGATGACCCTAGCTGAGCTCTGACACATTGGAAGTGGCAGTGTGTTGACTCTTTGCAACCTTATGAATAGCAACATGCCAGGCTTCTATGTCCTTCACTATCTCTTGGAATTTGCTCAAATTCATGTCTATTGAGTCAGTGATGCCATCCAACCATCTCATCCTCTGTCAACCCCTTCTCCTCATGCCCTCAATCTTTTCCAGCATCAGAGTCTTTTCCAATGAGTCAGTTCTTCCCACCAGGTGGCCAAAGTATTGGAGCTTCAGTCCTTCAGCATCCATCCTTCCAATAAATATTAAGGGTTGATCTCATTTAGGATTGACTGATTTGATCTCCTTCTTATCCAAGGGACTCTCAAGAGTCATCTCTAGCACCACAGTTTGAAAACATCAATTCTTCAGCACTCAGTCTTCTTTATGGCCTTCTCTCACATCCATACATGACTACTGGAAAAAACCATACTTTCCACTCTATGGACCTTTGTAGGCAAAGTGATGTGTCTGCTTTTTAATACACTGTCTAGGTTTATGTATGAATATAATAACAAAAACAAAGGTTAAAGTCATAGAAACAGATCCAGCATGGAATGAAAATTAACCCTTCCATGTTACAGTGGTTTACAGTATTGTTCTTGGAGGAAAGAAATTTGAAACAATCATGTTTTTCAAACACCATGGAAAGTGAAGGCAGGAGCTATGAATGATGGTCAACCAGAAAAATGTAAATTTGTTGCAGCATTTCATGAAGTTGATCACTTTAAGAAGTACTCTCTGTCCTTACACCTGGGCTCCAGCCTTTCTAAGAAAGCATACTTTCTGGAAGGCAACAGGTTCTCTTGAGCCTGGGCAGTTGCACCTTCCTTTCTTAGGAGCATTCTCTCCCTTTCTTGCCACTCTTTCCTAGATGTCCCTCCTGCCCCATCTTCTTGGACACTCACTGACCCAAAGATGGCTTCTCACTGTACCTATCTCCATAAAGGTGGATGGCACCCTGCACTATAAAGATCTGTTTACAGCTGAGTCTCCTACCTGATGCCATCATCCTGGAGGGTTCCTTCCTATCCGGGTGTGACCCAGTCCTTGCTTAGCAAAGCCATTGCATGTTGTAGTCCCTCGATACATATTTCTTGAATGAATGAGCATTTATGCCTTGGATGATGAAGGGAACATAATCACTGTTGTCTGAAAAATATATATATAAAATACATGAGAGTTGTGAGTTGAGCTCTTTGGGGGCAAAATAAGAACTATACCCCAGGGGGCTACAGCTTCTCAGATAGCTCTGAGGAACTGCTTCAAAGAAGAGGTGGGAGGGTCAGTGTTACAGATGGTTTTAGTGGAGAGGGAGGTACGTGCAGTCAGACACACGTTTTGGCAGAGGGTTGTTGCTAGTCATGAGGAGCAGATGTCACTGCTAACGATTTTAGTGCTTTTGTAGATATGACAAGATGCAAGAATTCGAGCTCATAAAACCTCCTCCTGAAAATATTTAACTCTCTGAAAGCCTGTTCTGCCAGTTTTTCCCAGAGCACAGGATACTTTATTCCTAATCTCCACCCCAAACTCCTTTCAGCATGTTTGGGGCATTATCATTGTGGTCAGGGTAGCAAAACGTATAAATCTTTTTTTTTTTTTCCTGAATGCCTTTCTTGTGAATATGAGTTTTAGGTCCTTGATGCTCTAAATCTTTAGATATGAAGCTGATTTGACAGCTTCTGTGTGCCTGTGTTATTCTGACTTCAGGTTTCATTTCATAGCTCTGCTTGTGCTGTGAATCCAACGCTCACCTCCCACTACCCCCAACAATTTACTTACCAAAAGGTGAGTTCCTCTGGGCTCTGGCTTTCTCTAGAGAGGTCAGCAGAGGGTTCCTTCCTTACTCTTTAGTTTTCTGCATCTCTCCCAGGAGGGTATCAGGTTACCTCGCCAATAGCAAAATTTCACTCCTGGAGTTCTTGGCATTTGCAGCATTGGCAGTCAATGGATTTTCAAGTAAAGCTCTCTGATGGGTAGACAGAGGAAGGGTCTCTCCTGAGACCCTCCTGTAGCAAGTGTCCAGTGAATACATGGGTTTAGAGGGAAGGCTGCCCTGCTTTGGTTACCAGCCAGCTGTTTACTTAGCTTCTTGATCTACAGCTTCCTCACTGATAAGAAGTTAATAAAAGTTCTGACATCATAAGCTTTTTTATAATAATTAAATAAAATCATGCACATAAGTATAACATCAAATCTGGCCTACACTAAGCAGTCAATAACAAAAGCTAATTGATGCCCCTAATGCATGTGTGTGTGTAATTGATGACATAATAAATTTAATTTTCTAGTCTAGAGATTCCAGATATGATTCATCTAAACCTCTGGGGGAAGGTTTTGGGATATGAGATATTACAAAATATACCAACAAAGAAGCAACAAAATGCAATATAATATCAAGATTAGGTTCAGCAGTAACAGAGACCTCAAATAACTGTGGCTTCTACAACACAGAAATTTCTCTCTTACATAAAAGCCCAGAATTGGCAGTCTAATGTCAGGATGGCACTTTGTGAGGTCCTCAGAGCTTTAGGCTGTCTCTAATCCCCTCCCACCTCCAACTTTATTGAAGTATAATTTACAAAAGTGTATATATTTAAAGTGTACAACTTGATGCTTTAATACATGTGTACATTGTGAATTGAGTACCACAGTCAAGTCAATGAACACATTCATCATGTTACATAGTTGCTTTTTTTATGAAAATGCTTGAAATTTATTTTCTTAGCCTGTTTCAGGTACACAGTACATAATTATTAACTATAGTCACCATGACATAATTAGATCTTCAGAACACATTTATCTTATGACTAAGTTTATACCCTTGGACCAACATCTCCCCATTTTCTGCATCCTCAGCCCTTGCCAACCACCTTTCAACTATGTTTTTATGATTTGACTTTTTAAAAAACTTCCACATAGAATGAAACATACCATATTTGTCCTTGTTTGGCTTATTTTACTTAGTGTAAAGCCCTCCAGCTTCATACATGTTGTCACAAACGGCAGGATTTCATTCTTTTTTAAAAGGAATAATGTATACTTATCTATTTCTTTATCTATTCATCCATCCACAGACACTTAGATTGTTCCTGTCTCTGTCTTGATGCTTCATCATACATTGACCCCTTGAGTCACTACTTGACCCAAGAGGGCTGCCCGACTCCATCCATCAATTTTTTTTTTTTTTTTTTTAGTTTTGTACCAGCTTACTTAGTGGATAAGAAAGCTGTGGTACATATACACAATGGAGTATTACTCAGCCTTTAAAAAGAATACATTTGAATCAGTTCTAATGAGGTGGATGAAACTGGAGCCGATTATACAGAGTGAAGTAAACCAGAAAGAAAAACACCAATACAGTATACTAACGCATATATATGGAATTTAGAAAGATGGTAAAGATAACCCTGTATGCGAGACAGCAAAAAGAGACGCAGATGTATCCATCAAATTTAATTCAAGGCAGGAAGAAGTAGAAAAAAGAAAGAACAGATGGTATAAACTTGCCCTCCTTTTAGAAGGATCCCTGGAAGCTATCACATGACAGTTCTGCTTAGAACCCATCGGTCAGAACTGAGTCACATGGCCTTACCCAACAGCAAAGGAGGCTGAGAAATTCAGTCTTTATTCTGTACTGCCATGTGCCCAGCCAAAAACCAGTGGTTCTATTATAATGGAGGAAATGGAAAATGAAGATTGTAAACAGTCTCTACCATAAAAACCCATCCTTCTTCTCATGATATTCATCATAATCAAGGATCTTAAGTGAGGTCCCTAAAGTGTTACTGCATTTTTTCAATAAATTCAATAATAAGGCCTAGCATTATGCTTGGCACTGATATACAAGCCATAAATCTAGGCACTGAGGGTACAAAGATAAGTAAGGAACAGTTCCTCCCCAAAAATAGTACAATGTTTTACTTGCTGTACCAGCGGTGGTTACAAAATGTTACTGGATATGGAGAAAGGAATGATTAAACTTTCTGGGGGAGAGGGTTACAGGGGATGGCCTGAGGAGGCCTTATGGAAAATAATTTTTGTTTGGGACCTTCATAGATAAAGAAAACCTTCTTAGAAATGAGCAGAATTGAGCCCAAAGCTGACTGCTGGGAACATTCTCCACTATAGAAAAGGGATGCTTGGCTTAAGTAAGTGGATTCAAGCAAAGAGGGAAATGGAATGGTGAGGGAGAAGAAAAGAATGTAAAGCAATGATCATTTTTTACTTTCAGTGATGAAACTTGGCTGGACCACTTATGGTCTTCACCTATTTTTTTCCCCCTGAAATATTGAGTACTTTTCACGAAGAGCTAATTTAGCCTACTATATATGGGGCAGCGAAGAGGAACTAAAGAGCCTCTTGATGAAAGTGAAAGAGGAGAGTGAAAAAGCTGGCTTAAAACTCAACATTCAAAAAACAAAGATCATGGCAACTGGTCCCATCGCTTCATGGCAAATAGATGGGGAAACAATGGAAACAGTGACAGACTTTATTTTCCTGGGCTCCAAAAGCACTGCAGATGGTGACTGCAGCCATGAAATTAAAAGACACTGTCTCCTTGAAAGAAAAGCTATGACCAATGTAGACAGCATATTAAAAAGCAGAGACATTACTTTGCCGACAAAGGTCCATCTAGTCAGAACTATGGTTTTTCCAGTAGTCATGTATGGATGTGAGAGTTGGATTATAAAGAAAGCTGAGCACTGAAGAACTGATGCTTTTGAATTGTGGTGTTAGAGAAGACTCTTGAGAGTCCCTTGGACAGCAAGGAGATCCAACCAGTCAATCCTAAAGGAATCAGTCCTGAATATTCATTGGAAGGACTGATGCTGAACTGAAACTTTAATACTTTGGCTACCTGATGTGAAGAACTGACTCCTTGGAAAAGACCCTGATACAGGGAAGGATTGAAGGTAAGAGGAGAAGGGGATGACAGAGGATGAGATAGACTCAATGGACATGAGTTTGAGCAAGCTCCAGGAGTTGGTGATGGACAGGGAAGCCTGGAATGCTGCAGTCCATGGGATCGCAAAGAGTCGGACATGACTGAGTGACTGAACTGAACTGATACGGGGCAGAAAGATTCTTTTTAGAAACAGATTAACAGTATTAAATGTCAGACTTAGCTGAAGTTTATATGATATGAAATTTCTGCTAGAATATAGAAAATAATCTCATTGAGAAAGTAATCAAAGCTCTGGGGGAAAAGCTTCAGTGATGGCAATAAAATCAATCTCAATTTATGATTACAAATGGGGAAATGAATTCATAAAGTTAACAAGCTTTCCCAAATCATGGGGCTTTATTATGGAAGGAACTCAGATTTTCTCATTCCTGGCAATGTCGAGTTCCCTCAGTTACTAAGCCTGTTTTGAATGTGGATGTGGGATTTTCTATATTGAGTACAAGTCATGATAAATTGAAATAATAATGGAGTACAGCTCAGGCAAATAAACATGGACCTCGGTGTACATTGAGGATCTGGTCTCAGGCAGATCTCTGCACTGAGAACTTGAACTTTCTGTGTACTGTACCAGACCCAAGGATATCATCAGCCGTATTCAAAACATCGCTTGCCAGCTACAACCTTATGGTCTCAAGGTTTCCCCTTGTATCTATGCAACCATTTTGGATTGCAACCAGTCCTTACTTAACAGCACCTTTACTTCTTGCCAGATCCAACTATTGTTCAGTTGCTCAGTCATGTCCGACTCTTTGTGACCCCATGGACTGCAGCATGCTAGGCTTCCCTGTCCTTGACTATCTCCCAGAGTTTGCTCAAACTCATATCCATTGAGTTGGCGATGTCATCCAACCATCCTATACTCATGGTCCCCTTCTCCTCCTGCCTTCAATCTTTCCTAGCATAAGGGTCTTTTCTAATAAGTCGGTTCTTCCCATCAGGTGGCCAAAGTATCAGAGCTTCAGCTTCAGCATCAGTCCTTCCAATGAATATTCAGGGTTGATTTCATTTAGGATTGACCAGTTTGATGTCCTTGCAGATCCAACTATAATTCTTGATAGATAACTCATGTAACCAATTGTAAGCTTGAGATTTTGCCTATATAGGTCTGCTCCATTTTGTAGTCTGGCAGAAAGCAATTCAAGTGCCTCTTGAATCTGCATCTCCCAGGCTATAGTCCCAACAAACCCCAAATAAACAACTTTTTATTTCAATCAGGTCTCTGTTTCTCAAATTCTGTTTAACACATGTAATGTTTCAAATTCCAGTTTGTTTTCTATTCTGTTCCAGCATGCATACATTCTAACATAAACTCACATGTACAAGCTGAAAATACCTATAGTTGATTGTGAAAAATGTCTTGATAAAGCTTTATCATGCATCTGGATAAAAAATTAAACATTGTAGACTGTGATGCTACAAAACTGTCACTATAAACATAGAAGCCATCACATGTCAAAACTGGATTCAAGATAGTTTGAAGAACTTCTTTCTAAAAGAGCACAGAAGGACTTCAGTTCATCAGAATCTGGGGAAGAAAAAGTATTCAGCCATCCGAGGCATTGCTGAGTGTGACCTAAACCTTCCTGCAGTTGGGATGGGAGACTGTGAGAAGCCTAGAGTCTATTCAAGAGAGAGATACAAAGTCTGTATGCAAAATATGCTGCTTTCAGCAGAAAAATATAAAGATGAAGCAAAATAAAAGTAGCAATTGTGTTAGACTCTTGTTTCATGCTAGGGAGGGATTTTCAGTGCTAATCAACTTAAATGGCCCATTTTGAAACAATTTCACTATGTAATTTCGAGGAAATGCAATAACAGTTTCCCAAACAATAAATGTCACTATTAATTTATGAAACTTCTTGTTGCCCACTGGATTTGTATTCAAGATGGTCTTTTTTTTTCCTCTCTCTCTCTATCTTTTAAGTTACTTTCAATTAGCTTCTGCTTTTGCAGTTTTTCGAGAAGGATTACCATTTCCTAAGTCAGATACAATTTTGCTCTCTCTCTCTTTTTTTTTAACTTTCCTGTCTTGGGAATTTTTGTGATTTGTTTTCATTTTTGGCCACTCCGGATGGCATGTAGAATATTAGTTCCCTGACCAGGGATCAAACTCATGCCCTCTGCAGTGGAAGTGCAGAGTCTTAATTACTGGACTGCCAGGGAAGTCTGAGGATGTTTGTTTTTGACTCTTAAGAACCCACCAACCTCTTGGCCAGGGTCTTCCTCTAGCTGAGCCACACCTAGGTGTCCACCACAAGAGGTTGCAAGGTGGTAGACTCAGTTAGCCAGAGGGGCTGTATGCTAGTAAGCATGTGAACCTTGGGTTTGAATACTAGCCCTGCCACTTTCTAGCTGTGTGACTTTAGACAGGTTATTTAACCTCTCTGTGTCTCAGTTGCCTACATCATAAATTGCTGCAAGGATTGAGTGCCCAGTGCATAATGAATGCTCAAAGAAATGTTACTTAATATCATTATTGTGTTTCCAACAATATATTTATGTTTGAAGCAAATGCTTCTTTTTAAAAAAATTATTTATTTTAAATAATAAATTAATTACTTTACAGTATTGTAGTGGTTTTTGCCATACATTGACATGAATCAGCAATGGGTATACACGTGTTCCCCATCCTGAACCCCCCTCCCACCTCCCTCCCCATCCTATCCCTCAGGGTCATCCCAGTGCACCAGCCCTGAGCACCCTGTCTCATGCATCGATCCTGGACTGGCAATCTGTTTCACATATGATAATATACATGTTTCAATGCTATTCTCTCAAATCATCCCATCCTTGCCTTCTCCCACAGAGTCCAAAAGACTATTCTACACATCTGTGTCTCTTTTGCTGTCTCACATATGGGGTCATCATTACCATTTTTTGAAATTCCACATATATGTGTTAATATACTGTATTGGTGTTTATTTTTCTGGCTTATTTCACTCTGTATAATAGGCTCCAGTTTCATCCACCTAATTAGAACTGATTCAAATGCATTCTTTTTAATGGCTAAGATTCCATTGTGTATATGTACCACAGCTTTCTTATCCATTCATCTGCTGATGGACATCTAGGTGAAGCAAATGCTTCTTTAACATTTTCTTTAATATAATGTGTCCTGAAGAGGAGAATCCAGTTATTGAAGTCAAAAGATCTTGGATCAAAGCCCAACATTGCCACGTTCTAAATGTGTGACTTGGCAAAGCATACAACCCTCATGGGCCTCAGTTTTCTCAACCATAAAATGTAAAAAGAGATGGAAAACTCCTATACATTCCAGCTCCTCCCTTCACCTCTTCAGAGTAGTTTCTCAGAGTTTATCTGAAACGCTGTCTCCCAGGCAGCAGTCCTCATTTTGCCCCATATAAACCTTAACTTAAAACTCTCACATTGTGCAAACTTTTTTCAATATGTATCTGCCCAATATTATCTTTTCAAATATTATTAATCTTTTCAAATGGAGTAATTTGTCAGGGGTTCTCCCTCACACACCACATATTTGTCACACAGATGAGCTGTGAATTTAATGTTTCCAGGCTTCCCAGGTGGAGCTAGTGGTAAAGAACCCACCTGCCAATGCAGGAGACATAAGAAATTTGCATTTGATCCCTGGGTTGGGAAGATCCTCTGGAGGAGGGCATGGCAACCCACTCTAGTATTCTTGCCTGGAGAATCCCATGGACAGAGGCGCTTGGTGGGTTATGATCCATGGGGTCACAAAGATTAGGGTACAATTTAGCAGACATGGCTTAGGGATCTATTTGGGAAGCTAGAGGATGCCCAGGAAGCTCCCAATACACTGAGCGGCACACAGGCCAAACAGAGTTTGGGCACTACCTTAAGGGCTGGCTGACGATATTGTAGCCTAATCATGGGCTGTAAGAGTAAGTCACAAACTGGGAAGTTGTACCACTAAGATTACCTCTGGTGCTGCAGTGGTAAAGAATCTACCTGTAGGAGATGCAAAAGACGCAGGTTCGATCCCTGGGTGGGGAAGATTCCCTGGAGTAGGAAGTGGCAACCCATTCCAGTATTCTTGCCTGGAAAATTCCATGGACAGAGGAGCCTGGTGGACTAAACAGTCCATGGGTTTGCAAAGAGTCAGATATTACTGAACACGCACACATGCTACAGAATTCCAGAAATCAGGAAAGGCAGCTACCTGTTTGAGGATCAACACTGGCAAAGATAAGTGTCTATCAATCACGAGGGAACTTTGCCTTCTGCAAGCAGTGACGGAGGGGAATGAAAAGCATTAAAAATGTGAAGCAGGTCATCGAACTTCCCAGTTCAAGCACTCCAATGTTTCCTTGTCAAATTTCTGTAAAATCTAAAGTCTTTTCCATGGTTTGCGAGGTTCTACCTAATCTGGTCCCTGGCTACCTATGCTCCCTGACCCCCACCCGACTTGCTTCACTCCAAGATGCTGCCCTTTCATCTGTTTTCAAAGACATCAAGTTGGTTCTTTTATCTTCTGACTGGGGCTGTCTTACTCAGATGTTGTCATTAAGGCTTTTCTTGTGACTCAGGTCTCAGCCCTGATGTCATTGCTGACTGAATCTAAAATTGTCCCTTAGACCCTCTCCATCATTGATGTTTATAATATCCTGGGAGCTTATCACTGTCTCAGTTTTCTTATTTGTTATATATTTATTGTCAATTTCAAGCCCAAAGGGTATAATTCCCCTGAGAGGGGAGGGGTCTTTTCTGTCTTGTTTCCTGCTGTCTCCACATATAGGGAGCAGAGCACCTAGCACATAGTTGGCGCTCAGTAAAGTTGTCAGTTTAACATATGGGTGAGCAAATGAGTGAGTGAGGATGGTAGCAGAGAAGCCTGCCTTCTTCTCCATTTTAATTTCATGTAAGTAACAGAAGGGGTGGTTTTTGGAAGTAGGGGAATTAACACGAAGAAACTCTTGAGATGAGTCTCAACAATCAGAGTGCTGTAGTATTTTGAGGACCACGGAATCTGGAGTCAGACTTGCCAAGCTCAGTTCCCACCCTGCTGCTCTGTGACTTGTGGGAGGTTCTCTAACTCTCTGGGGAAAAAAAAAATGAGTGTGATAGTAAAAATGCTTCTTATTGTTTGAGTATTAAATGAGATAATACATACAAAGCTCTTTAAATAATGACAGGCCCATAATAAATCGTTGTGTTGTTGTTTGGTAAAACTTCAAGTCTCTGAGTCCCTAGCTTCCTCCCTCCCCTACTTCATGTCAGCTTTCCCAAATGCTGAGCACTGCCTCATGTGACTGGAGCCTACCCTCCCAGGAGTTCTCAGTCCTCCCCATGCCACTCCCATGTGCTAAGGAAATTTCCATCTCCAGGTCCCGGGGGTTTAGCTTCAATTCCATCCCTTTCTTTCTTACTAGAGAAAGCACTTTGGAAAACAAAGTGAAAACCCAATTATTAGAAGGATAACAGGAATCTTCTCAAATTTAGAAAACCATGAGCGTAAATCATTAGAAAACTCCGTCATCTCTCAAATGACACTAGATAAATAAGACTGGGAACCACATGGCATACTGAACAAGAAAAGGATTGAAAATGAAATGGAGAAGAAAGCCGCCTTGAGCGGTAACTCCTGTGGTCCCAAATTATAGTTGATGATGTTACCTACCATCAGGTCCCAGGGAAGAATCTTCCTGAACGGCATCCAGGAAGTTACACCATCCATCAAGAGTAATGGAATTGGATCCCTGCCCCTCCACAAGGGAGCAATTGATTCAAAATGGTAGGTAAGTTAATGCTTGAAAAAGTCCATTAGCAGGGATGGCATCCTGCCAGAACTGTGCACACGGAGCATCAGCAGGATGAATGGCTTCAGACTGCTATGAGGTAGTGGGTGATACTGAAACCGTTAGGTGTTATAGGTGTCTGAAGAGCTCTGGCACCTTAATCCTTTATGTCTCAACACAGAAAGGAATTCAGTGAGAGGCAAAGTGATAGATAAGAAGTGATTTATTAGAATAGGATGCTTGTGAGGTTCACAAGCTGGCAGGCAAGCATTGAGCTCGCTGCCCTGGGTACTCAATGGGTTATGTTTTTATAATTAGAGAAAGAAGGTGGGGGTGGGCGGAGCTGATCTTCTTTGTCTTTCTTGAGTAGACATCATGTTTCCTTCATCAGTTCCTCCCCCAGGTAGGGCAGGGAAGTTTACTTGTCCCTCCCTATACGGTCAGGCCAGGACTGTCGTTAACACTTTGGAAAAATATTTTCAGGTGTCAGTACAATGAGGTCCTTTCATTTTGAAAAGTCACCTTCCCATAAATGACTGTTGTGTGTGTGTGTGTGTGTGTGTGTGTGTGTGTATGCACAGAACCTGTTTTGGAAGTCATTAACTTGATGATTTCATTGGGTAGTTTGTAAGCCTTATTTTCTACTATTGTTTTATTGTTTTGGGGGGCATGGTACAAAGAACATGCTTTGTGGTTACTAATTCACTGAGCTCCCTGGGGTAGGATGTGGGTCTCATGCCACCAATGTTCTATTGTTTGGGGGCATGTCTCCTATTTCTGTTGCATGGCTTTGTTGCTAAGCAAGTTAGCTTGATTTCATCATTAGGCAAGCCTGTCTGACTTTGATGCAAAGTGACTTGTTTTACTTTATGAGTCAAGCAGGCTCACATTGTTTCAGAATTTTCCCATTATTTTCTTGAGTGATCATTAGTCTTACTGTGGTCTGCCAAATTCCCCTAAAGTTCTCTATCAACAATTCTCTAAGGGTTTCTAAGCTAACTATTTGATCATCCTATCCTGTCCTTATCAATATCATTATTTTTAACTGAATAATAAAGTGCATATAATTTTCCTTCTATATGGTGTTACATTACACTCTTCAATACTCCTAAGGACTAGTTATGGATCTGAAGACTAGTTATATATCTGAGCCGGGTTACATGACTGTCTTAGAGTTTCTTCCCAAACCAAATCCTTAGGCAAGGATTTGAATGTTAAGTTGCTTATTGGCAAGTACAAGGAACATTGTTACGAGAGTGGACAAGTGCTACAGGGAAAGGATGAAGCCAGTAAAGAAGGTGTCATGAAACCAGTGGCCTCAGTGGGCAACTGAAATATAATACCATAGGGAAATTCTGGGAAACAGTATGAAACACACATCTCAGGATAATCCTACCTGAGGGACAAGGGCTTGGCGTAGATTGAGCAGGAGGGTCATTGGAGTGAGACAAAACTGCAATAATTTCCTGGTGTTTCCAGCCTGCTGCAAACACATGTCATTGAAAGTGCCTTACAGGTTTCCAAAAAGAGCCGTTTAGGTCCCAAGATGCCCATGCTCAAGCTCCATCAGCTGGAGCACACTGAGTTGGTGAGGGCTGTAAGGGGGATACTGGTGGTAGCTGCATCATTAACCACAGTAGTCAATGTAAGCTAATCTGAACGCCATGACTAGCTGGAAGATCCCTGGCAAAATTTTAACCTTCTTTCGTCTCAGTATTTAAGCCTAAAGATTAATACCAACCTTATCAGGCCGCTGTGAGCATTAATGCAGAAAATGTATGTCAAGTAAACCCTGGCACACAGTAACCCTTCAACAAATTTTACATATATATGAAGTCCTTGGGGTCCTGAGACCAGGCCAACTGCTCTCTTATTGAATGTAGCTTTAACAGGGCTTACTTTTTTTTTTTTAAACCATGCTTACTTTGATCTGGGAATGTAACATATTACCAACTACAGCAGGAGAGAAAAGGCCCATTTGTATGTCAGATAATCACCCCATTATTAAGTATATATTATACAAACAGGATCTATATTGCTATGCCCAGAGGTTTAAACAATTTTTGAAGAAGTAGCACAAGAGAACTTCTGTGGCCCCGTAGATGGCTTCATGGCTCTCTCTGCCCTCAGTCTGTGCTGTAGTCCCAAATGCAAGCCCCAGATCAACCCTTTTACCTAGTGGATGTGTGGCTCCCTCCCCTTGGCAGTAGACATGAGGAAACAGGGGGTGTTGTCAGTTTCCAAGGGAACCATTCATCTCAAGATGCTTAACAGACCTGCACGTTCTTTTCTCAGTCTGTGGCCATGGTCATTCCATTTGTAAATAATGAAATGAGCTCCTAAACATTATTTCTTTTATGGAAAGAAGAATGCTGTCAAAAGAGAAAAATCTTGGTTTTGCCAAACTCTGAAAGGAACCCAATAGAAACTGTTGATTTACCTGCATGCTTATTTTTCAAATTGGGGAAATAAATACATTTTTAGAAATTACCTTTCATACAAAAGATACTTATTGACATTTTATAGGTTTAAAAAAACCTTTCTTTACTGTATCATTGACAGTCTGAGAAAAGATCTGTTGTATTTAAAGTTATTTTTGTCTTAAGAAAGAACTGTAAATAGCTGCATTCAGTTGGTTCTTAAATATCAGGGTGAGAATTTGATTTGGATTTTAAAGCTATTAGTCTCCCAGTCAACATTATTGAAGAACTTCTTTGCAAGAGTACAAATTGAAAAGAGGCAAAATATTTAATAAAAATAGATGGTTATCAAATTTTCAAGAGAACGTCAATTTCTAAGAATCTTTCTTTTTTAAATAATTTTTTTTTAATGTGGATCATTTTTAAAGTCTATTGAATCTTTTACAGTATTGCTTCTGTTGTTTAGAGTTTGTTTTTTTGGCCACGATGCATGTGGGATCCAACCCACAACTCCTGCATTGGAAGGTGAACTCTTAACCACTGCAGTGCCAGGGAAGTCCCCTAACAATTATTCTTGAGAAAAGATTTGGAGTACTTTCTGGGTATTTTTAAACAATGGATCAAGATTTACTTTCTGGTTTTATGTAAAAGCAGTTTGAGCAAGAACAAAAAAAATGTAACTGGTTCCATTTTCACCATCTCTTCTTATCTTTTTCTTTTATGGCTTGACTGCAGAGAAGAATATCTTGGAAAGTTACCAGTCAATGCCTCTTCTTTTCGGATTCATTAGTGGTACCATTTTGTTCATAGACTGATTTTTTCCAAGGCTGGAATCAGAGTTGATGCTTTTTACATCATTTAGATTTCTGCTAATTTGTGCTCATTTAGATTTCTTTTGTTTTTTTTTGGTTTTTCATAATAAATTTTCGCCTGTCTTATTTTCAGCCTTTCTACTTAGCCACCCAATTACTCAAACTACATAATATATATAATGCCCAAGATCTCATATCCTATTCTCTTTAGAGAAATGACCAGAAACCCTGAAAGTTAATGCTTTCCACTTACAAACTCACTTAAGCCCTGCTAAAGTGGAACTGAGATTTCTTAATTGCTTCTCTGTTTAGCAGAGCTTTGATTTTTAATCCTTGTCTGTATGGTTCCAAAGTTCATGCATCTGATTTTATATCAAACGCCTTTGTTAGGTGCAAAACTAAAAAAAAGAACCTTTTATCTTTTTTGATATTCATACAATGAATGTTGCTGATGCATCAGGACCAATGTATGGGAAATTCACAACAAACAGCCAGCAACGAATCACCTCTAAAGCGCTCAAAATTGGTTGGGAGATTCGTAATCTTAACAAAACTTTTCACTTACCTCCTTTACTTCTTCTTTTGAGGTAAAAGAAAACTCATTTTTGAGTTCCCCAAGACAGATGTTTAATATTTAAAAAACATTCTTCATTCATTGCATCACTTTTGTATTTACTTTCATTACCACCATTGAAACATCTTGTTCCTGCCCTTTTTCCTGCAAATAGATAAAACTGAACAACATCAAGGCATAAATAAGCCTCTGGGGTTGATCTGGGAGCCCTACCCTGTGAGAAGACAGGTACCAATTCTAAACAAACAAATTAGAACACAATCCCTTTGTACATTGGACATGCTGATTTGTACCAGGTTAAAAATGGATTGGAAGTAGGATGGATTGAAATCTAAAGGTTGACTTTGCCTCCACCTGGGTTTGTCATCTTGAGCAAGTTTCCAAACCTTTCGAAACCTCTATTTCCTTTTATCTAATATGGGGGAAATAATAGTGCCTACTACAAAGGGTTGCTATGAGATATAAGTGATATATGTAAAGCACCTTGTAAAAGCTAAACAAATATTAGCTATTATGATCATGTTCTTAAGGCACCCTTTAGACCCCAGATTACAAATATTGGGGGCTAGAAAGATCAGGGTTCAGGCCAAAAGTCCTTTCTAGCATGAAATCCTGTGGTTTATTACAGAGAGATTACTGTTACTAGTAAGGATTCCTAGTATAACCCTGGAAAATTTCACAATCTTTTAGGTCTGTATTTTCTTCTTTAGAATAGATGTAAATAATAATAAAACCTACCTCTCCTTTTTCCCCCTTGGTTTTATTGGGCTATAATTGACATGTAACATTGTGTAAGTTTAACGTATAGGACTTGATCATTTGATATATGTATATATTATAAAATAACTGACATAATAAGGTTAGTTAACCCCTCCATCACCCCACATAGTTAACTTTTGTGTGTGTGAGTATATGTGATGATTACATTTAAGATCTACATTCTTAGGAACTTTCAAGTATATAGTACAGTTTTGTTAACTATCATCACCGTGCTGAACATTAGATCCCCAGAATTTCTTGCTCTTTTAACTGGAGATTTTAACCCTTTCCCCAGCATCTCCCCATTTCCCCCACTCTCAGCCCCTGGCAGCCACCATTCTATTGTCTATTTCTATTAGCTCAAAAATCTCCCTCTCCTGATTGTGGAGAAAAGGGAATTCTCTTAAACTCTTGGTGGAAAAACCATAGCTTTGACTACCGAAGCTAGCCAAAAAACCATAGCTTTGTTGGCAAAGTAATGTCTCTGCTTTTTAATATGCTGTCTAGGTTGGTCATAGCTTTTCTTCCAAGGAGCAAGTGTCTTTTAATTTCATGGCTGCTATCATCTGCAGTGATCTTGGAGCCCAAGAAAATAAAGTCTCACTCTTTCCATTGTTTCTCCATCTATTTGCCGTGAAGTGATGGGATCAGATGCCATGATCTTCATTTTTTGAATGTTGAGTTTTAAGCCAGCTTTTTCACTCTCTTCTTTCACCTTCATCAAGAGGCTCTTTAGTTCCTCTTCACTTTCTGCCATAAGGGTGGTATCATGTGCATATCTGAGATTATTGATATTTCTTCCCGCAATCTTGATTCCATCTTGTGCTTCATCCAGCTCGGCATTTCACATGATGTTCTCTGCATGTAAGTTAAATAAGCAGGGTGACAATATACAGCCTTGATGTACTCCTTTCCCGATTTGGAACTTGTCTGTTGTTACACGTTCAATTTTGACTGTTGCTTCTTTACCTGCATACAGATTTCTCAGGAGGCAGGTCAGCCGGTCTGGTATTCCCATTTCTTGAAGAATTTTCAACAATTTGTTGTGATCCACACAGTCAAAGGCTTTGGTGTAATCACTAAAGCAGAAGTATATGTTTTTCTGGAATTCTCTTGCTTTTTCTATGATCCAACAGATATTGTCAATTTGATCTCTGGTTCCTCTGCCTTTTCTAAATCCAGCTCAAACATCTGGAAGTTCACAGTTCATGTACTGTTGAAGCCTGGCTTGGAGAATTATGAGCATTACTTTGCTAGCATGTGAGATGAGTGCAATTGTGTGGTAGTTGAAACAGTCTTTGGCATTGCCTTTCTTTGAGATTGGAATGAAAATTGACCTTTTCCAGTCCTGTGGCCACTGCTGAGTTGTCCAAATTTGCTGGCATATAGAGTGCACTTTAGCAGCATCATCTTTCAGGATTTGAATTCCATCACCTCCACTAGCTTTGTTGGTAGTGATGCTTCCTAAGGCCCACTTGACTTCGCATTCCAGGATGTCTGGCTCTAGGTGGGTGATCACACCGTCGTAGCTATCAGGGTCATGAAGATCTATTTTGTATAGTTTTTCTGTGTATTCTTGCCACCTCTTCTTAGTATCTTTGGCTTCTGTTAGGTCCGTACCATTTCTGTCCTTTATTGTGCCCATCTTTGCATGTAAGATTCCTTTGGTGTCTCTGATTTTCTTGAAATGATCTCTAGTCTTTCCCATTCTATTGTTTTCCTCTATTTCTTTGCATTGATCACTGAGGAAGGTTTTCTTATCTCTCCTTGCTATTCTTTGGAACTCTGCCTTCAAATGGGTATGCTTCCCTCACAGGGCCATGCTAAAGACGAAACAAGATGTTACGCACGGCCCAATTTGCATAGTGTCCAATTCAGGATCAATGGTCAAAACATTAGAGATGGGGATGAAGATGGTGATGATGCTGGTGGTGGTTGTGTTGAGATTAGTGATGAGGAGGATGGTGAAGGTGATGGGATTGATGATGGTAATGAATGTGATAATGACCGTGACACTGGTGCTGGTGGTAATGATGATGATGATTTTGTTGATTTACTGCTTAAAATTGTTTACTCTTTCATTTCTTCTTTCCAGAGTTGCTGTTGTTTGCTGAAGCCACGGGCACTTAAAATTCAGACTTGAACTCTCCAAAGACACTCCTTTCTTTTTTTTCTAATATAATCTGTTTGAAATTGTTTCCCTGATCAAATTACCTTGTTGGTTCCATATCTAACTCCTGTTTTATAAGCTACTTGTTAAAACAAAAAGAAATGATAATATGAGACAACTATTTCTACATTTTCTTTTTTCACTTAATTTAATGAATTTTCTGCTTGTTTTAAAGAAATAATGATATTGGCAGAGTGCTCAGATTGTCATTTTGATGGACCTTTGTAGTATTTGACAAGATTTGACAGAGCTTTCAAAAACTGTTAGGTTTATCAAAATTCTATTCTGTACTTTGTCACGATCCACCATCATTTACTATAAATCAGAGACCTGTCAGATAAAAGTGTTGTCATAGCAGGGGTTGTCAGTCTGTGCTCCTCGGGTCACCTGTGCCTCATTCAAACCAAAGAGCTAGAATTTTATATCCTGAAATTCCAGATAAGATTTCATTTGGAAAGAGGTTGCACAGCTAAAATATTTGTGCTTTTGTACATGCATGTCTTTTTGTAGACTGTGACAGAAAATATATTTCCAGACAAGAAAAAATTATAATTAGTCATTTTTAGTAGGTCAGAAAGGTAATGGAGAAATGATGAGAAGAGTAAGGAAAAAAGAGAAGTAGATAAAGACACACTTGACTAGATAAGTATATTTTAAATTTATTTTTTGTTTGATATAAGATTAACATATCCTTGGGATCTAAGTTCAACAAGCAGCTCCTTGAGGATAGGAACTGGAATTTACACTGAGTTTTGTACATCATTAGTCTCTGCTCTGGCAGAGTCCAAGTATGGCTGGATCCAGAAGCTTAAAAACTGACTGATTACCCACTGGTCTCTTTCTTTTCATCACTCTGCTTTCCTATGTTGATTTCATAATCAGACAAGATTTTGCCAACATCAGTGATGCCTGTTGCTTCCATGGTTCTTCACTAGTGATCCTGGGAGTGGAGAATTAAAGGGTGGGGAAGTACTCTACTTTTTCAGTATTACTAGAAATGGTCCTAAGCATGACCCTCATTAGCCTGACTTGAGTCGTGTGTCTATATTTTAGCCAATCACCGTGATTAGAGGAATGAAGTATTTTCATTGGCCATTTCTGGGTCACGTGTTTATTACTAGCGCTAGAGCCAGGAGGTAAATCCTATATGATGTATGTGGACCTGAGAGCAAGGAAGCAGTGTTAACTGAAAAGAATATCAGAGTGCTCTTCCCAAGAGGCAAAACAACTGATATATGTTTTATCTCTGAGGTTGTGGGCTTTCCAGGTGGCTCAGGCATAAAGAATCTGCCTGCCAGTGCAGGAGACGCAGGTTCAATCCCTGGGTCAGGAATATACCCTGGAAAAGGGAAATGGAAACCCACTCCAGTATTCTTGCCTGGGAAATACCATGGACAAAGGAAACTGGTGGGCTACAATCCACGGGGTCACAAAAAAGTCGGACACGACTTAGTGACTAAACAACAATAGGAACAGTATCCTTGAAGCTACCTCCGCCTTTTCTCCTCTGGTTCACTCCTAAAACTCTCCAAAGAAAATATTCACTCTCCAAAGGAAATATTATGAAGAAAGAGTTAAAATACCAGCTTTGGAATATAACATTCTGTGTTTAAATTTTGGCTTCCCTGGTGGCTCAGAGGTTAAAGCGTCTGCCTCCAATGCGGGAACACCGGGTTCGATCCCTGGGTCGGGAAGATCCCCTGGAGAAGGAAATGGCAGTCCACTCCAGTATTCTTGCCTGGAGAATCCCATGGACGGAGAAGCCTAGTAGGTTACAGTTCACGGGGTCGCAAAGAGTCGGACACGACTGAGCGACTTCACCTTCACCTTCACCTACTGCCACTTACTAACTTGGTATGTCGCTGGACAATGACTTAACCTCTTTGAACTTCATTAGTTGCTGAGATTAAATGAGATAAGACTAAAGCAACACTGAGATGTTTGGACCTAGTAAGAACTCAATCAATGTTATATTTCACAGAAGCTCTGTTAACCTCTGTTAACCTGCTTAAACTTCTCTCTAGTCTCAAAATACACAGATAGACACCTAGAACACATCTATGGCTTGCTGAATATCTGGACACTTCTATTCCCACCTTTTGAGTTGCTATTTTTCCCAAACATGTATATCCCACTGTGCTTCTTATTATATTAACATAATTATCACTAACTTCAATACTTTGGCCACCTCATGGGAAGAGTTGACTCATTGGAAAAGACCCTGATGCTGAGAGGGTTTGGGGGCAGGAGCAGAAGAGGATGACAGAGGATGAGATGGCTGGATGGCATCACTGACTCGATGGACATGAGCTTGGGTAAACTCCAGGAGTTGCTGATGGACAGGGAGGCCTGGCGTGCTGCGATTCATGGGGTCGCAAAGAGTCAGACACGACTAAGCGTCTGAACTGAACTGAATTATTACTAAACCAATGTCCTAGAAGTGCAAAAACAGAGGTATTTCTGTGAAATGTCTTTTGAATGCTTTATGAATTTTCTGGAAAGATTTGATAAAAGTGAATTACTAAAAAGAATTACTATGAAATTAAAGATGAGCAAAACTAGTGTGAAAGATTGGGGAAAGTAGTAAAGTTCAAGGAGGATTCTGCTCACCAAATAGTTTACAAGTGTGGTTTAGTGAAGAAACATGATATAGAACTCTAATCTCAGACCTTTACTCAAGTAAAAATTGTGGCTATAGTATGTCAGTTGTCTGGTGAATGTATATAAAATTATGTGCTTTAAATTCAAATAATGCCCAAGGTATCCATGAACTATGTTTATGATTCCATGCTTCAGATATTTTCCTAACTGACTAAACAGTAACCAGTCTTAATTGCTTTATATAGATAGAAAATGGTATCTCCTATGTTATTATTACTATTATCACTACGACTCATTGTCAGTACTTTTTAACCTCCCATTCACTTCTCAACCATTTACAATCTGGCATCTACATCTGTCACTCTCCTTGATCTTTTATCTAAGAAATGTGTGACCTCAATTCTTTGCTTATTCTTTAAATGTTGCAGTTTCTCAGAATTTTGCCTCCTCTGAAATATTCAGACTCCAGGGGACTATTTCCAAATGCCTCATGAAGCTGAAGAACTAGAAAATCTAATCAGTCTATTTGGGATCCACTTTTCAGCATTATCAGTGCCACCACTGACAGCCCACCTGGGTCACAGAGTCCTTGTTGTAGGACACCTCTGTTGTCCAAAGTACCTGTACAGGCTTCTTTCATGGTCTCCAACATTCCAGGTCCCAGACTCACATCCACATACTCTGTCTCCATTCCTGCATCAGGACCGCTATGCCTGGGGGCTCGAGCAAAGGGCCACTTTGCCACATGCTGGGACCAACTCCCTAGACCTCGCTGTTGAGTCTGTCTTCCCTTCCATCTAGAGAGTTCTTCCTTGGGCCTTTGCTGTCCTTCTGTCTCAGCGGGGTTCAAGCGGGACATTCTCAGTGTCCTAGAGAACTTTGTAGGGGAAATTAAGATGAACTCAAAGAGTACCATTTGTCTTCAGTGAAAAACGAGGTGTTTTCTGGCATATTCTGGATTATCTGTTGGATGGGGCCCTGTGCCTTTTGCTGTCTTAAAGGGATTTTATAACGATTATTTTGAACCAGCTAATAGCAATGTCAATACTTTTCCATGGATAAAAGCAAATTCTCTCCACTATAAGGACTATTGTTTCCCACTCCTTCAACCAAAGAAGCCAGTTTTGCACCTATTTCTAAATTTATTTTAGCACTCATGATTGACTTACAAAAGTGTGGCAATGTGGATTCTTCATTGAACTGATTGTAACTGCTTATGGCTACTTCATTAATTAATGAGTTAAACAAAGTCTTTGACGAGTGTTCAACTTGCATTTGTATAAGGGTCATGATTGGGCTTCCCAGGTGGTTCCATGGTAAAGAATCACCTGCCCACGCTGAAGCTGAGGGGATCCCTAAATCAGGAAGATCCCCTGGTGAAGGAAACGGCAACCTAATCCAGTATTCTTGCCTCAGAAATCCCATGGACAGAGGAGCCTGGCAGGCCCCAGTCCATGGGGTCACAAATAGTTAGTTGGACACAGCTTAGTGACTAAGCATGCACGCACATCCAAGAGTCATGATTAAAACTGTTCATTTTTAAACCATCTTTAAAAAACTGTTCATTTTTAACAGCTTTTAAAAAACTGTTCATTTTTAAAAAACTGTTCATTTTTAACAGCTTTTAATATCCTAGATCCTCCCA